>NC_140178.1:87722327-88397327 GCF_963971535.1 Notolepis coatsorum | reverse complement strand
GGCCCGTCAAAATGTGGCACAGCAGACATCAGGGAAACACGGGGCGTGTGGCCACACTAAACTGTTGAATGAGGAGGAAGATGAGAATGACACAAAACCAGGACAGGAGAAAGGAAACATTACAGGAACCCTGACTTTCGCCCCTACATTCGTGGGAAGTGTGACGAGCACAGGCCAGTTTCCCCTGCTAATAAAGGGGAACGATATCTTTCACATGCCATGGTCACCTCTAGACATCGATGGTTTAATAGTAAGACTACCGGACCTTTCAGAAGGAGCCTCCAGGTGGATCACGCAGTTTGAGGAAAATACGTCATCTTTTCTGCTAGCAGTAGGTGACGTCAAATCCCTGTTGACGCGTTTGCTAGGAGTTGGTGCCTGCCGGGACATCATGGGTGACACATCGATGCGAGTGGCATGCGACACGCAGGCCCATGATGGAGACATATTCAACGCGCATAGAGCGGCGTTGTGGTACAAACTCAGGAATCAATATCCATCACGTATTAATCCGGCAAAACTGGCAGGCAACCCCATAATGGAGACGGAAGGGCCTGGCGCCTATGTGAACAAAGTACTGAAGGAGTGGAGAGGTGAGCTAGGACACAACCCAGAGATTGACCCGTTGCAGAGAACGATGTTTAGAGAAAGTGTGATGAGAGGGCTTCCAGAGGTGGTTAAGAATAGACTGGAAGACGTGGTGGGGTTAATGGACATGACTTATCCTTTGTTCTGTGCACATGTAACACATAGTGTGGAGAAGCAAAGGGCTCAGGAGCAGAAACTCAGGGATCAGGATAGAAATGACTCAAGGAAGTTAACTCAGCAACAACTGCAGCCCCAAAGGAGGTTGCAGGCAGTAATGGTGTCATCTGCGACCTCTCCACCCATGCAGGACCAGGGACCCCCGCCTGCACCTCAGGTAGTGAGAAGCTATGGCTAACCAGGCGTTCAGGCGGCAGGCAGGGAATGGGCAATCAGGCCCACGGTTTACACAGGGACCGGGGAACGAACAACAGTTTCCCCGTTTCCACTGTTGGAACTGCGGCATGCAGGGACACAGGGAAATGAGATGTAGGCAACCATACCGTCCCGGCTCGGAGTATGGAAGACCCGTGCGCCAGGGGGAGTCACAAGGGCCCCACGACCAGGGGGAGACAGGAGGGCCCCGAAACCAGGGGGGTAATCACTAGGGGTGCCCAGAGAATGCGACGGGGGGAAATCAAATGATTGTGGTTTCCAAGGGAGCTGAGCAAGAACCTATTCTGCAGGTCCTAGTGGAGGGCAAATTAACAGAGATGATGGCAGACACTGGAGCAGGTTTTTCCTGCATAAAGCAAAAATACGCCGCTCACTTACCCCAGTCTGGACAGTATGTTCGGACGGTCGGATTCTCGGGAAAAACACAATTAATACCCACATCAGATCCAATCTCTATGACGTATAACAACAAGACCATAACAATACCTGTATTAATTTCGGACAGCACCCCGCGCAATCTCTTGGGACGAGATGCAATGTGTAAACTAGGCTGTAAAATCCTATGTACGCCTGAGGGGATTCAAATTGAACAAGACGTGTACCAAATGATGCTACAAGGGACGGGGGAGAAAGAGGCCACTGTGTTCTGGCTGGGCAACATAGATGCAGAGCTGCAAAGGGTCTGTGCCCCCTGGGAGCCATTTCTGAAAACCCAACTGCCTCAGTCTAGACAAACAAACATGGAGGCACATTGCACACTACAATATTTGACGAATAGTGACCTAGTTAGGAACAAGGCATGGTTGCAGGGACAGCCCGAGCAGGTGCAGATTGACTCATCTGCGATAATTGTAGGGAGACAGGGCGCGGCGTTGAGGGTTAACACGGGTAAGTATCTACGGGAACAACATAGACTAAGAGACGCCGTCCCACACATCACTCTGAGAATAAATCCTGGTTACGAATCCGAACATCTAGGTTCAATGATACAGGAATCCGAGACTCAAAGGTGGGTCTCCACGGAATCTCCGCTAATTTGGAACAGCGCAGATGGGAGTTTCATAAAAATAATGATTTCCTTTTCAGTTTTGGCAAAACCGCAAGTAATCAGATTACCAGGAGACCCTTGCGTTATTCCAGAGGCGGATGCTTTGCTGGAACAGGACATGTTGGCGCGCACCCCGGAACGGTTGTGGTCAAAACACGACACAGATGTGGGTCTAATATTGTCGGCACAGCCAGTGAAGGTCAGGTTAAAGAAGGGTTGTAGACCACCCTTTATCAGACAGTATACAATGAAGCCAGAGTCGGATGAAGCTATATCACATCAGATTGAGGGACTGTTAAAGGGGGGAGTGCTCGTCCCTTTCAAATCCAGATGTAATACACCTATCCACCCAGTGCTAAAGGCGGACAGGGCTAGGTACAGACTGGTACACGATTTGAGGGCGGTGAACGACGTGGTGTCTGGACCAGAGGCGGAAGTCGCTAATCCACACACCCTCCTGACAAACATCCCGAGTAGCTCGCAGTACTATACGGTCATTGATCTCACGCAGGCATTCTTCAGTGTTCCATTGGAAAAAGAGTCTCAGTATCTGTTTGCTTTTACCCACAGGGGGAAACAATACTCTTACACCCGGTTGCCATAAGGGTTCGCGCACTCGCCGCATTACTTCTCGAAGGCGCTCAAGGAAGACTTGCAAGGAGTGTGCGACACACTACTCAGCACGGTTTTACTGTATGCAGATGACATTCTAATCTGCTCGGATACACGTCAGCAGTGCCATGAGGACTCCATCAAAGTTTTGAGTGGATTAGCCGTGGGAGGCCACAAGGCATCCCGTTCAAAACTGCAGTACTGCCAGCCAAAAGTTGAGTACTTGTCTCGCGTCATTCAAAAGGGCATAAAAAGCATCTCACCCACGCAGCTCGAAGCTGTATCCAAGGCACCTAGGCCATTGACGGTCCGACAGATGATGACGTTTTTAGGGATGACTGGGTACAGCTCTGAGTGGGTGGAGGACTATACGATAGCGACAGCGCCGTTGAGGATGATGATAAAAGAGGCGGGTACAGACAAGCTTCGCGCTCCCTTGACATGGACCGAGGAGGGGGAGGACGCGTTCATAAACATTAAGCGTCTGTTGTTACAGGCCCCTGCCCTGGCGCTGCCGGATTATGAGAAGTGTTTCCACCTATTCGTCTCACATAGAGCGCAGCATGCGACAGCTGTCCTGACTCAAACACAGGGGGGGAGTGGGAAAAAACAACCGATAGCATATTACTCTAGAGCTCTTTCGCCGGTAGAGCAGGGTCTGCCACCTTGTTATCAGGCCCTGGCCGCAGCACATTTGATGTATGAGAAGGCAACGGCCGTGACAATGGGATATGACATTTGCATTTGGACACATCACAAATTGGCAAACTTGATTGAAAGAGGCAAATTTGTTCTGACCAGCCAACGGCAACAGGCTTACATGAGGCTCCTGCAGTACTCGGACGTTACGATAAAAACATGCCACGGCAGTAACCCGGCGGATCTGGTACCACTCCCGAGCGAGGGTCAACCGCATGAGTGTGAGGTGGAGGTACAGGCTTTCGTGAAACTCCGTCCTGATTTGGGAGTCGACCCGCTCGCGATAGCAGAACTCTCACTTTTTGTGGATGGGTCCTGCTATCGGGAGGGGGAAAATTTAAGGTCAGGATACGCCGTCGTACAGTGCAAACCTAACGGAGAAACACTAACAAGAAAGGCCGGACAATGCATGCAACCATGTTCGGCCCAGCTTGCAGAACTAATAGCACTAACAGAAGCATGCATAATAGCTAAAGATCGCACGGTTAACATCTTTACAGACTCTGCGTATGCGCATGGCGTATGCCACCTATTCGCGGCCATTTGGAAGGCAAGAGGCTTTAAGAAATCGGACGGCTCACCGATCCTTCACCACAAGCAGGTTGTGGCGCTTATTCAGGCTGTAAAGTTGCCCAAAAGCATTGCTATCGTAAAGTGCCAGGCACACAGAAAAGACCTGTCCTTTGTGACGACGGGAAACAACGCGGCGGACGAGGCCGCGAAGGCGGCGGCTGCGGTGCCGTCCACGGCTGTTCTGATGTTTGCGGCCGAACTGACGACTGAGGTAACTGAGGATAATTTGAGTGATCTTCAGGACTCAGCCACGCAGGCCGAGAAACAGTCGTGGACGGAGAGGGGGGCTGTAAGGGGGGCAGATGGTCTGTGGAGGAGTCATAACGGTTTGATAGTCGCCTCCATCGATCTTCTGTCCTTAGTGATACCTGAGGCTCATGGTGTTGATCACTGTGGAAGAGCAGAGACCCTGAAACGAATCACGAAAATGGGATTTTGGTCCCCAAAGCTTCAGGCACAAATTGACGTTACACTAGCCAGGTGTTTAACATGCTTACAGGGCAATGTGCGCAAAGGAGTACCGACAGTGGCGGCTTACACACCCCTCCCTGAGGGACCATTCAGACATCTGATTATGGACTATACAGACATGATAACGCCAGTGCAGGGCAAACGATACCTCCTGGTAGTAGAGGACTGCTTTAGTCGCTGGATTGAGGCCATTCCATCTAAACACAAGAACGCGGACACAGTGATCAAGTTCCTGTGTCGCGAGGTCATTCCGAGATTTGGAATTCCCACGATATTACAAAGCGATAATGGCCGCGAGTTCATCGACAAGGTGGTTAAAGGGCTGATGCAGAAATTAGGTATAAGACAGCGCCTTTCCTGTGTCTATAGTCCCGGGTCGCAGGGGAAGGTGGAAAGGGCCAATCTGGTCATTAAAAACAAACTGTTGAAAATCTGTATGCAAACTAAGCTTAACTGGATTGATGCTTTGCCACTTGCTCTGATGGCTATTAGAAGCAGCGTAAACCGCCAAACACAGCTAACACCGCATGAAATGCTTACAGGCCGCAGCATGCCAGCACCGCCATTTAGACACCTGGCTAGGGGCCCGGCATTAGATATTTTTGAGCAAGATCTGAAAAAATATCTTCAGCAAGTGACTAAAATACATGAAGCTGTGTTTCGACAGGAGCAGAGAAAGGAGAGAAAGGGGGAGAAGGAGGCGGAGAAGGAAGCCACCAAACCGAGACTGATCCCTGGGGACTTGGTCTTCGTAAAGGTCCACAAGAGAAAGTGGTCATCACCCCGGAGAGAGGGCCCGTACGAGGTGATCCGATCGACTGGAACGGCAGTCCAAGTCAAGGGATCAGCGACCTGGTTCCACTTCAATCACTGCATAAAGGCCAGCGGCGATCTCTTGGGGGATACAATCGATCGCAGTTATGCAGAACCCGACATGGAGGGTCCGAGACGGCAACTGGAAGGTGCAGTGCCTGCTGATGCTCCCGCAGATGTTGGCAGCAGTGTGCGGACGGTCGGCCGGGCACAACGACGTCATTAAGAACCGTCACGGTCGACCCGTCCTTGAGGATGACGGGTTTGAGTGGGTAGGAGTCCCACGGGGTCCCGCTCAGGCTCAAGTACCAGCAGACTTTCATGACCAGGCTCAGAATCAGGCGCCCCCTTTTCCCTCCATCGAGGAAGGGGGGGAGAAGATAAGACTACAACCAAACGGGGTGTTTCCCGTAGGACCGCAAGGGCATGTTTTTGATTTTGACCATTCCCCCGTTACAGGCGGGGATACTTACCATTATACTAACGAGCATCGGGTAGTGGGGGTAGATAGGAGAGTTGAGCCTGTCCCGAACCAATCACAGGGGACAGGGGTGAGGGGAAAAAGGGAGGTCAAGGACACTGAGTCGGAAGAGGTGGGGGGACAGGATATGTTCCAGAGGACAGCCGGAATGTTGAGGGACTCAGTGGGCTCACTCTGGGCCAGGTTGAGGGGTTTGCTTCCTTCCGGGGAACAAGATGGGGGCGACTATGACTATGACGAGGAAGACCCGGAGGCTGACCCGATGTATAGGGCGGCTTTAGGGAATGAGTGGTTTAAGTGGGTCCAGTACACGAGCGCGCAGAATCAGATAGAGGATTGTTATGTCTGCTCCAAGGCACGTCCGGATAGGCTGCTGGTGAAGGGCACGAAGTTCAGTTGGGCTCAGTGTGACAGGGACGCAGAGGCATGGGAGGGGCCCCATAATAGTCGCCCTTGGTGCGAGGCAGAGTGTTTGGGGTTTCTCGGCTCTAGTCGTTTTAAGGCGGCAGGAAACGTCACGGATTTCAAGGATGTCACTATGCGGGAACGTTGTAGGAAATTGGATGTACGTGTGCAGGGGGTAGCGACGGGGTTGCCAATACCCAGAGGTGTCAAACTATGGCTGACCAAGGATTTCGAGTGCTTGCAAAAGGAGGGGACCCGGGAGGTAGGGGAGGTGGCAGAGGGGCGGTGCACTACTATTTGGAGCATCACGACTAACTGTACGAAAGAAGGAAAGTGTGGACACGGGGTCGTGTTAAAGGGAGTGGATACCAACCCACGGCCTGTAGCTTGCCCTTTTCATGTCCAGGATATGGCACTGGCGGACCAATACTGGCTCTGCGGCGGTAGGAGGTTGAGGAATACACTTCCTTTAGATTGGTCAGGTAGATGTGCCCGGGTTCAGGCGATCATGCCAATGGTGGTCCTACCATTATCAGTGACGGAAGGACCTTCTGAGTCTCCTATCTCTCGAACGAAGCGTAGCTACAAGGCAGACCCAAGGGTGTATCTGGACAGCATAGGACAGCCAAGGGGCATTCCAGCCGAGTTCATGGCTAAGAATGAGATTGCGGCAGGGTTTGAGTCTATTCTGCCATGGATACCAATAAGAACACCGGGTGGATCAACTATTTGTTTTACAATCAGCAGCGGTATCTCAATTACACCGAGGAGGCGTTGGATGCAATGGGGGACCAGATGCACGCGACCAGTACGGTGGCGTGGCAGAATAGACAGGCTCTGAACTGGTTAATGGCGGAGAAGGGTGGAGTCTGTTCCATGTTTGGACAGTACTGCTGCACATTCATTCCGACGAATGTGGGGCCAGGGGGAAAGTTCTCCGAGGCCATGGCTAAGCTGAAGGATTTGAGGGAGGAGTTGAGGGGGAATTCTGGCCGGAATGAAGAATGGTGGGGGAGTGGGGTGTTGGAAAGATTGGGACAGTGGGGAAGCATAGTGATGCAGACGGGGATATCCATCGGGGTGGCAGGGTTGATATTGGTTCTCCTTTTCTGTTGTGGTATGCCTCTCTTGGGTAGGCTGGTAACTTCACACGTAACGAGCCAAATGCTGATGGTGGGACAGAAAGAGATTGAGCCACAAATCGGGCCATATCCTCAGCTTTATGCTGCCTTAGAGGGAGACGAGGGGATAGAGGATTAGGGGTATGGTGAGGTAGGGACATTTTCTTTTTGTTGGTTCTTTCCTTTAAGAGTGACGGGGGATGGTCTGAGTGCAGTTTTGTTGGTTTATTCCTTTAACTAGGAATTTTAGTCTGATTTTCTAATGATCCTTCGGCATAGAGATTGCAACCATTGAAAATCATTGCATTGTTTTTTATTTTTTTATTATTTTTTGTTTATTTTACTTGTGGTCCTGGTCAAACCGGAATGGGAAGGGGCATCGGCAGAGTGTCGGTTCTGAGCCTGAGGAAGCATTGAGAAGAAGTGGTCGGGGGATCGGTTCTGGGGACTGGAGGGACAAAGGGGGGGGCTAACGCAGTGGGCAAGATGGGCACCTCCCGTCAAAGATGGGGGGACACGTGGTGAGGTCGGTACCAGCGCCTCCCGTCCAGGCATGGGGACATGCTTCTACGAGGACTGGAGGTGTGGCGTGGTGGTTGCTGTATTGGCAAAATGTGACTTTTGGCAATACGGTGAGGAGACTATGGCGTGGGCATGGAAGGGGGGCTGAGCGATGGACACTGGGACTCAATGTTATGGAAGAGACAATGTCATTTTTTTGGGAGGGATGTTCTATGTTTAGTTCTGACGGTCAACTTCTCCTTTCCCTGATGAGAGTCGCGGTTTCCGGCCGGAACTGTGGCTCATTTGGTAAGCGGTGGAGGTTGGGGGGATTTGTCTGTCAGGTTAGGATTATAAATTGGGGTATTTTTTTTTGATGTTTTTTTATTACTCTTGTTTTGAGCGGTTTTGTGTTTATTGTGAGAACGGTAGTCAGCCTTTGTTGGTCCGTTAGGGGTCCAGTGAATGAAGTAAGGTTTCTGGTTTAGATTAGGCATTTAAACTTTTATTATATAATTGTGGTTTCTCGTTTAGTTAGACGTTCACATTTTCTTGGTTATATGATTTGGGTGGGACTAGGGATAGCCCCAAATGGGGGAATGTTGTGGAAAATGTGTATACGAGGGTGGAGGTAGGAAAGGGGTTAGTCTTGACTAGTTTAATATAGGTCAACTAGCAGGGCTCAAAGACACTAGGGCGACAGTCTGGCTGATGTTCTTAAAACAGCCTCAAGATAGCAGATGGACATTTCAGTACATCATATCGTGTGCTCTAATCTTGTGTCTTTTCTCTCTTTCATACATACACAGCACACACACACAGACACAGCACACACACACAGACACACACATACACAGCACACACACAGACACAGCACACACACACAGACACACACAGTCACACAGACACACACACACACACACACAGACACACACAGTCGCACAGACATACACACCGACACACACACACATTCCCTGTGTCACAATACACACATACAATACACACACGTCTGTACACAGACGCACACACACAGACACACACACACAATACACACATACAATACACACGTCTGTACACAGACGCACACACACACAGACACACACACACATACACACACACACACACAAACACACACACACACACACACATCTCACTCTCTCTTCGATGTTCTTAATGTTTTACATCATATCGTGTGTGGATATCATATCTTGCTTATCTCTCTTCATGTTCTCTCTCTCTCCGATGTTAAATCTACGTATCATCTTAATGTACGTCATGTCAGATCTGACATGATGTGATACGTCATCATATCTGTCATGGGGGCAGGACTGAGAGGGGATTTAGGGACAGGCAAAGGGATCCAGGACAGAGTGTTTTTTGTTCAAGCCGTGGTGATCTTCTTTGACCCATAGCTCTTGCTGTTAAAGAACTTCTTTTCTTAAATAAATTACCTAT
This sequence comes from Notolepis coatsorum, assembly GCF_963971535.1. NCBI lineage: Eukaryota > Metazoa > Chordata > Actinopteri > Aulopiformes > Paralepididae > Notolepis > Notolepis coatsorum. The sequence goes on along the minus strand of NC_140178.1, from coordinate 88,388,167 downwards.
TTGTTACAATTGGAAATATCGTCTCCTGCTGTGTTAAACAACCTTTCCACAACAGTATCTTAGAATGTGGTACAGTAGGCTGCCAGCTACATTTTTGATACATTCAGAAGAAATAGCTCAAGGAAATACTTGTATTATTATCTTGTACCACAGTGAGGTACCGATACATGTGTACTATGACTATGCGTGCACCTCATGGTACCAAAGCACCTCAAAGGCGCTTAAAACAAAATTACAAACATCACAAAACAAACTGGTCAGACTACTACTTGACCTGAACCCCAGAACCCACCTCACCCCTGCCCACTTTGCCAACCTAGGATGGCTTAGAGTAGACGACAGAGTACAGCAACTTGCAATGGGCCTGGTCTACAAGATACACTATACGACCGGGGTGCCCATGTACATGTCAAAATACTTCCCAAAGGTCAGTGAATACCACAACCACTACACCAGAGGAAGCTCAACAAATCATGTTAAACCCAGATTCGGCTCAAACAAGGGACTAAACACGTTCCGCAATTATGCCACAACAATGTGGAACGCCCTACCCAAAGCTGTAAAGGAATGTGAATCCCTGCCCACATTCAAAACCGCCCTTAAAGAGCACCTACGGGAGGCTGCAATTCGAAACTGGCCACCGTAAATGCCCAAAACCCCCACCACCTCCACCACCTAATAGACAGTCTCCTCCCCACCGCATGTATATATTCCCTCCCCGCCGTATGTATATTTCCCTCCCACCCACCCACCCCCTCCTAATGTACAGTCCCCTCCCCATCATATGTATATACTCTGTCAGGATCTAGGGGTAACAGTACTGTATATTTGAATACCGCCTATGTCACAAATGTATCAGTACTAAATACCTATATGTCCCTATGCCATAAATGTCATGTATGTTGTGTATGTCATAAATGTCTATATGAATTGAAAATGGGGGACCCTGATGGAAACAAGACAAACGTCTTTCTCAGGTCTGCATCCCCTTAACAATTGTATGTATTGAGCCGTACTGTATTGTACCCATTCTGCAATCTGTTAAATAAAGTTTTCATTCATTCATTCATTCATGTAGCTCATGGTGAGACCATGCAGGTCTGTGTCATCTGTTTATGATCAGTAATAAATAACCCAAACAAGAGGAAACCTGCTCATGGAGACGAGTCGACTCAGCACCATCAGAAAACACCTCTCACCTTATAAATGTATACTGGCATTTCCATGATTCCACAGACAGATGTGTATGAATGTGTGGGTGTGTGTGTGTATATATATATAAACATATATTGTAAGTCAAAGCAGTGACAGATGTCACGAAGAGAGCTAAATTTAAGGTGCACAAAATCATTGTCTTGGAAAAATGCAGTTTCATGTTGATTATTGCTTGGCTGATAATCTCAAGTGTGGCTATATGGAGTTTTGCTAAGAGAATATACGTTATTATGGCTTTGCGCGCAAATAGCTTCCTGTGCGCGGGAAATGTGCGACAAAGCATCTCAACCAATCGTATACAAGAAGCCACGCAGCTGTATTTGCACAATTTGACCTATAAAAGGGCAGCAGTGCGCTTATGTTTCCACATTCGTTGCTGTTTAGTTCCGATTGATCATCATGCCTGAGCCAGCCAAGCCAGCGCCCAAGAAGGGCTCCAAGAAAGCCGTCACCAAGACAACCGCCAAGGGAGGCAAGAAGCGCAGAAAGTCCAGGAAGGAGAGTTATGCCATTTATATTTACAAAGTCCTGAAGCAGGTTCATCCCGACACCGGCGTTTCCTCCAAAGCCATGGGGATCATGAACTCCTTTGTTAACGACATCTTTGAACGCATCGCTGGAGAAGCCTCTAAACTGGCTCTCTACAACAAGCGTAGGACCATCACTTCCAGGGAAATCCAGACCGCCGTCCGCCTGCTGCTCCCCGGTGAGCTCGCCAAGCACGCAGTGTCCGAGGGAACCAAGGCTGTGACCAAGTACACCAGCTCCAAGTAAACTCTTGTTGAACCCTTCATATCGAAACCTAAAGGCTCTTTTAAGAGCCACACACTCTTGTCATGAGAGAGCTGTTCCTATTATATCCTTTCTGCAAGATATTAGTTTATTTTCTCCAGGTTTTAAATTGCCATGTCAATAATTGACCTCACATTACCACTGCCACAGTTCTGCCCTTTCAATATAAAGTTCTACATTTTATTGTAACTTTAGCATTACATGTTCCTGATGACATCACTGGTGGCCATATTCAAACTCATCTACTCAATAACTGTCAAACTAGAGTAATGTCTGAGAAACTGTTTAGGGTTTTTGGAAGTGTGAGATAATGTGCAAAATCAGCATTGTTTTTTTTGTGAAGTTCCCCTTTTAAAGTTACTTTCTTGTTTCTACAAAAACTACAGCTAGTTTCAATATCAATCTACTATCTAGAAAAGCAGGTTAACAGGAAGCATCACTGCATTATTTTGAATTACTGATTTAGTCCATAACTCCATTGCTGTATTGTAGTTCTGTTAGAATGCCATAGCTGTAGTTTGGGGCAATAACAATGGAGAATATATTATATATTATATTAGATTCATATGATTGGATTATTAGATTATATATTGTAATTTGTAACTATATTTATTGTAGGGCAAATATAACAGAGGGCTACATACCCTCATCTTGCACCTTGTTGCCCATATGTGCATGTCCAGAGTTAATTATATAGCTGTACCATGTACCATGCCTTCTACTGTACCTCCCCTCCCCCATGCTGCCTGCATTTTCCCAAGGGGGTTAATAAAGGAATATCTTATTTTATCAGAAAGTGGGCTAACTTCTAGTCAGTTAAATTAAGTGAAAGTTAAAGTACTATACCTGATTGCCTAGAGTCTATGATTTGTTATCCATACTGTTCAAACTCTGAACTCTTGCCTATACTACTGCCTTACACTGTAATCACTACCTACATGATAAAACTATATTCTACATATAACTCTATGATAGCACATGCAATAATGCTGCATATATATATATATACGTACTATATCCCTTATACTCTTAATAGTTATACCACTGGCCAGTATGACTTAATACCGGTGTCTTTATACCTGTAACACTGTACATACATCTGATCAGTGGTACTCATTTATATACAGTTAAATCACATGTACATTCCTATTGCACTTTACTGTTTACTCTGGTTAGATGACAATTAATTAACAACCATTTAACCTTATCTGATGTAAAGTAGTAAAGTTAAAACACTCATTTGACTGTGGGGGGCCAGGGCAACACTCAAATCGGATCTAAGGAGTCAAACAAGGTAATTATTGTAGAAGCTAAACTTTTCTCCACATAATTATTCTTTATGGGACAATGACAAATTCAGAATACTATTCAGCATGAGGTAATTTGACTGTCAAATACCATTAGTTAAGTCATGCTCCCAGGTAGAAAGTAAAACAGAAATGGCAGTACATTTAACTAGTCATTATAGGCATGGTTAGATTTGCTCAATAGCTCAAATTCCTGGTGGCGCCACTATGCTCACTGACTCTGAGCTCAACCAGTCGCTTACAGGAAGCCATGCAGTAGAATTAGCATACTATAATAAAAGCAGCAACGCCCTCTGGTCTGAGTAGGGTAAATCTGCAGTGCCGCAGACAATAGCATAAATCTGCAGTGCTGCAGCCACATACGTCTGGGCGGGGCTTCGGGGCTTGCACTGTGTGAGGCGGGCCTTCGGGGCTTGTACTGTGTGTTGCAGTGCGTGGGCGGGGCATCTGGGCTTGTACTGCAATACTATCCACCTGCAGAACCACGTCTCCAGCAGGCTGAGGATACCGCAGGCTGAGGATACCGCGGGCTGAGGACACTCGCTTCCATTGGCTGATTTGGGTCACGTGACCGTCCCACCCAATGGCTGAATTGGAGTGTTGCACTGCGGGCATTGGCTGATTTGGGTCACGTTGCACTGCGGGATTGATTGATTGATTGATTGAAAACTTTATTAACAGATTGCAGAATGGGTACACGTGACCGCCACAGGCCCTGATTGATTGATTGAAAACTTTATTAACAGATTGTAGAATGGGTACAGTGACCGATTGATTGATTGATTGATTGATTGATTGATTGATTGATTGATTGAAAACTTTATTAACAGATTGCAGAATGGGTACAGTGACGTCACAGGCCCGGATTGATTGATTGATTGATTGATTGATTGATTGAAAACTTTATTAACAGATTGCAGAATGGGTACAGTGACGTCACAGGCCTGGATTGATTGATTGATTGATTGATTGATTGAAAACTTTATTAACAGATTGCAGAATGGGTACAGTGACGTCACAGGCCCGGATTGATTGATTGATTGATTGATTGAAAACTTTATTAACAGATTGCAGAATGGGTACAGTGACGTCACAGGCCTGGATTGATTGATTGATTGATTGATTGATTGATTGATTGAAAACTTTATTAACAGATTGCAGAATGGGTACAGTGACGTCACAGGCCCGGATTGATTGATTGATTGATTGATTGATTGAAAACTTTATTAACAGATTGCAGAATGGGTACAGTGACGTCACAGGCCCGGATTGATTGATTGATTGATTGAAAACTTTATTAACAGATTGCAGAATGCAGTACAGCGCAATACACACAATTGTTAAGGGGACCCTGATGTAAACAAGACGAAAGTCTTTCTCTGGTCTGTGTATTGTTGAGCTGTACTGTACTGTACCCATTCTGCAATCTGTTAATACACTTTTCAATCAATCAATCAATGGGTACAGTACAGCTCAATACACAATTGTTAAGGGGATGCAGCCCAGAGAAATACTTTCATCTTGTTTACAGGGTCCCCCATTTTCAATTCATTCATCAGTCTTTCTCAGGTCTGCATCCTCTTAACAATTGTATGTATTGAGCTGTACTGTACTGTACCCATTCTGCAATCTGTTAATAAACTTTTCAATCAATCAATCAATCTTGTACGAGGTGTTGCACCGCCACTCGGGACAATAAAACGGACCGGTCGCGAAGTCACTCCAGAAACTTGCAGAAACGATGCTTGCACTTCAACGTGATCGGGTCCCGATATGCATAACTACACAAAGGACAAGCCGCAGGGGTGTCCAAAGATGCCCCCATTTTGTCTACGTCTGTTCAGTGTTTATTATTATAATTTTTTGGTTCCTTTCCGCCGCTCCAAATCACGTGACCCAAATCAGCCAATGCCCGCAGTGCAACACTCCAATTCAGCCATTGGGTGGGACGGTCACGTGACCCAAATCAGCCAATGCCCGCAGTGCAACACTCCAATTCAGCCATTGGGTGGGACGGTCACGTGACCCAAATCAGCCAATGGAAGCGAGTGTCCTCAGCCCGCGGTAACCTCAGCCTGCGGTATCCTCAGCCTGCTGGAGACGTGGTTCTGCAGGTGGAAGCATCTCACTGTGTGTTGCACTGCTGCACATGCGGATGAGGGGGGGCTCTCTCTCCCTACGTGTTACTAATCTTCGCTCTTAGAATGCCCGCGCCACACAGAGAAAATTTCTACCGATAAAGTTTTAGCACTCAGAGCGCCGCTGTACTTATCCAAATGGCGGGCCTGCTCTCGCCACCAACCGTCCGTGTGGTAAGTTGGCCGTCGGGAGATCCCGCGATAACAGGCAGCGGGGCTGGGTAGACGCTGGGCAGGTGACTGCTGATTATTTTTCAATGAAGAATAATGAATGCTTAAAGTAATACTATATAGGTTAATTAAACCAGAGCTAGAAAGAGCTAGAAAAAAAAAAACAGACTCTTATACTCTCACCTGCCTCCAACAAAGGCTCTTATAAGAGGCCACACACTCTGTCATGAGAGAGCTGTTCCTATTAGGTTTTTGGCTAATGTCTATATGCAAGAGAAAGTAATTTTTTGCAATGGGTGGGTTTAAATGTACATGTATTTGTTAGTGGTATCTAGAAATTTGGAGAGGGCCAAGACACAAAGTTGCCTCCTTGCCTACATCAGTGATCTCAGTCCTGCCCCTTCAATAGGAAATTTCACATTATAGTTGTATAGCACTTTTCAATGTACTCAAAAACCCTTTAGAAGAAATGGATTATAATCTAGTCATTCAATTATAAAAGCGGCACAATGTACAGACATATATACAGCCGTTTAAAGCCCAACAAAATTGTATTACTGGTTAGAATGTAGTGGAATCGTGTTCCAATTAACTGGACCACAACAAAAAGGCATCGTAACCCTAGTTATTCTACCTTGACAGGGCTTTCAGTTTGAGATGCGCGATGGATTCGTGTTCGTCCTGTTAACCCTGGGAAGAGAAGTAGCCTAATTATGAGAGATGGCTATTAGATCTGATAATATTATTATTTAAATAGTTTTATTGTTTTTTTTAAGGTTCAACAACATTATATACATACATACAACAAACATACATACAATACATGACTACATATAACCACACAATACCAAAAAAAAAATGAAGTAAACTAAAAGAGAAAAAGAATAATAAAAAGAAAATTGCATCATGCATTATACAGGTTGTCACTTGCCATACAGAAATGGCCTATCTAATAAATCACCGTCTTATGCCTATTGCCTAAGAATCCTCAGCCGGGAATTTTAGATTAAAATAATCTAAAAATGGCTGCCAAACTTGGACAAATGTCTGGGTAGAGCCCCTGGTGGAGTATTTAAGTCTCTCAAGTTTTAGTTGTGCCATCACATCTTCGACCCATCGTCGATGTGATGGAGGAATGGCTGACTTCCAGTTAAGCAAAAGAAGGCGTCTAGCCAACAAAGAGGAGAAGGCCACAGCATCTGATTAAGCGACAGATACCCTAATTTCGCCAGGGAGCACTCCAAAGACTGCAACCAAGTGGTTAGGGCTGATCTCCCTGTCACACATGAAGGACAAGGTTTCAAAAACAGAAGGCCAGAATCGGGATAGTGATGGGCATGACCAGAACATATGGCAGAGAGTGGCTGGAGCGAGTGATTCACATTCCTTTACATCTGTGGGTAGGGCGTTCCACATTGATGTGGCATAATTGCGAAACATGTTTAGTCCCTTGTTTGAGCAGCCGAATCTGGGGCCATGTCCTCACGTATATGGATCTTTTTCCAAACGCACATTTTATTCCACGATTGGGCCTCTCATCCACACGTAAAGGGTGTTTTCAGAGACATAAACGGAGACTTTCTTAAACGCATTTTAAAGTGAAGATTTTCCAAAATATCCGTTCAGTGGATCCATGCAGCCACTGTAAACGCATAGTCTAGATCAGGCGTCGGCACTATAATATATATAATATATTATAATAATTAACTCTGAATATAATAATGACGAAAAATAAACAGGATACGCAACAAGGTGCATGAGATGAGGTTATATGTAGTGCACCTTGTTGTGTATCCTGTTTATTTTTCGTCATTATTATATTCAGAGTTAATTATATTGTTTACACTGTCTTTCTTCTATTATAACCCTGCCCATTCCCAAATCATATTCAGAAAGTATCACAGAGACTTCTATTGACCAAGGAATTAGTTATTATTAGTAAGACACAATATTTCCGTAGTAATTGACCACCAGACTCTTTCTCTTAAGGCATTAACTGGATTAATTAATATAAATGTTATATTGTAACTGTCTAGTTACACATTGGTTCCGAAACATGTATGTTCCAGGCTGCAATTAAAACTTTGAATCTGAGAGAGCTCTGGTCAGCGAAGCCGGCGCCGTTCGCGACCTCCATGTTTTGGGGCTATTCATCAGAAAACTCGGATCCGCGATTCGGCTCCCATCCGTCGGGCAAGAACTGTGGGTTTTCAGCCTCTCTCTCTGGAGCTTAACGGAGTTTCGAGTTTGTGATTAACCGTGTTGAATGGGGCGTCTGAACTAAGCAAGGACCTCATGCGCATGCGCGGCGAAGACTGCGGAAGCGCTCTTGCACTCTTCGGCTGGGATTAATATAGACGCGATCTGGTGGAGAGAGAGATCTGGTGGAGAGATTGGAGGAGGAGGAGGAGGAGGAGGAGGGTGTGCTTTGTGTGTGCACTGTGTGTGTGCCATCATGTTAGCCTCAGTTAAACCTTGCGACGCCTCGTTAGATGAAGCTGTGTTCTGAGGTGTCCTGTGTGCTGATCTGTGTTCTGATCTGTGTGCTGATCTGTGTTCTGATCTGTGTGCTGATCTGTGTTCTAATCTGTGTGCTGTGTCATGTGACACTACACATATTTAATTGAGACCCTTTATTTGTTTATTTCAATTTAGCTGGAAATACATTGCTACATCATTCAGTAACATTTGCAGAGCCTTATAACAAAAATATTATTAAGGTCACCATTGTGACATTGTGACATTTTATTATTTATTTTTCTATTATTTCATTGAACATTGCACATGTTAAAAGCAATTTTTTTTACTCAAAATGTGAGTATTACCAAGTCAACTTGTGTTCTTAAAACAATGACAATAAACATAGTTGTATTAGGTTGAAATAATGTGGTTGTGTACTTATTTTTCTGTTAACTTATTATGGATTGAAAACTGGTTCTCCTGGTGTTCTCCATTAGGCCTGTAGGTGGAGCTATGACAGCACACGTACAGTACACACACAGATGGTGTGTGATGTGTCCACAAATGAATGGGCAAATGTGAGTGAAATCGTCGCACTGTATGCAGCTGTTTGTCTGCATTGCATTCACCCCCCCCCCCCCCCCCAACTCAGATTTAGGGTTGATACAACCATCATAATAATATTGTTAATAATAACAATAACAATAATGATGTAATAATGTAAAAATTATCATTAAAAAGACCTGATTATGAGAACAAAAATGTACGATGCATGGAATATTGTTGAGGCACACTAGTTACAACTATATTTCAACCAGGCACTCCATGTCAAAAAGGTTGCTGACCCCTGGTCTAGATAAACGATGACGCCACAGCTCGCTACGCATGCTCAGACTGTTGTTCCATCCATGGCAATACAATAGGCGCCCGTAGCCTTGAAGCGCACAGAGGCAATAAGATGGACAGCGCCTGGTGCTGAAATGACAGACAGAAATAGCATGTAGTTTCTTCCCCCTCGAATGTATATATTTTCTCTTATTGATCTCTGCCTCTTAAGCAGTACTGTATATTTGTATATCTTGTATATCATTCATGAATGTCTAGATGTAACAGCTACTGTATACTCCAGTGCCGACAGATTCGGCCATCAGACGCTGCTTGCGTGTAAGGGATGTATCTGTTATTTAGTTATACTGGACATTTTCGTTTACATAAGTAGATTTTTCGTTTCTGTTTATTTATTAAGTTAATATAAACCGTGTTTCGAACGTTTTTGAGGTTGTTAAACACACGCTTTTGATTTATTTAAGTGGCGAGTGGCGTTTTTTTCGTCCGCTTATTTCTCGAGAGATGTCATACAATGTCATGTTGAGACCTTGAGATCACAATATCGCGATTCCGAAACAAAATAAGGCGAGGCATTATCACAAACTGTAGCAAAGATATTTAATGTTTTGCTAAACATGTCTAGTTTTGCGCCCTGCTTCAGTTAAAAGCCAAATTGCATTCTAAATTCAGTGCATAGACTCGCGACAGAAGAGGTCTGCACCTGATGCACTCTGATGTTGCAGATAGTTGAGGATGTTGGCATCACGCGTGAGAGGTCCCAGAATGACCTAATAATAACTTAACATTATTAGTTGAATAGTTACTGTACAGGAATTACAGGAATCATTTGAATATGTGAGTTACGTGAATATAGCTTGTCCGTGGACACAGACATTCATACGCATTAACAGCTCGACATATTTGGTGTTGCACGACTCCCAGTTGACGTTCTCCTGTGTCTTGGTCATCTTGTACTGTAGAGTTACACTCAGCAGCAACTCCACCTCGTCATATGTCCATACAAAGGAATCACATTTGCTGTCTGTTTCGCCATAACTTCTTTTTTGAGAGGTTTTTCTGTCACTACAAAATTTCAATTTGTAGTTGCCGGCGCCAATGAAAATCAGCTCACTACGCATGCTCAGACTATGGCGGGGAGTAATAATATCTTGCCCGTCAGATTCTTTGGCAAATATTACTTTACTATTTCTCTAATATATATCAGACCGACTATGTCCTAACAGAGAAACTACCACCACCAAAAACATCCTTATTACACCTTGTTTTATCCATATAGGCAGTAGCGCTTTGAAGTAATAATAACTTCGGTGGACAGCGCCTGCGTGCTGAACTGTCATTCAAACTATCCTTACTTATATATGCGACGGCACGTGAAATGTTATGGTTTGTAACCGACCCCAATCGCACAACACAAGACAGGTATGAGAGTAAGCCAAGAACTGGGCATTTATTGAATACAACAGAAAAGCGGCACTGTCCCTTTAAGGGAGAACACAAAAATACTGGAACAAGGAAAAAAGGGCAATGTGTCTTTAAGAGGCGAGCAGTCTAAGGGGCTAAGGCTAAAGGAGAACACAAAATACTGGAAACAAGAATAGGGAAAATTGGCACTGTGCCTTTAAGAGGCGAACAGGCTAAGGGGCTAAGGCTAAAGGACAGGGCCAGGGCAAAGGACAGGGCAGGAACAGGGGCACTGGAGAGGGGAACAGGGACAGAGGCCCGGGGAGGCGGGCTGGAGACAGGGACAGAGAAAACAGGGTTAAGGCCTTGGACAGGGCGAATGCCAGAGCTGCTTACAGGGATGGAGTAGGAGCGCACAGGCTAGACGTCTGGAGTGGTGCGCGTCGGCTTGAAGAGCGCGCCGGCTCGGAGAGACGCGTCCTCCCGTAGAGAATTAGAGAGCGATGCGCGTCTGGAGAAGTAGCGCGCCGGCTAGAAGTCTGGAGTGGTGCGCGTCGGCTTGGAGAACGCGCCGGTTCGGAGAGCGCGCCGGCTCGGAGAGACGCATCCTCCCGTAGAGAATTAGAGAGCGATGCGCGTCTGGAGTAGTAGCGCGCCGGCTAAACGTCTGAAGTGGTGCGCGTCGGCTTGGAGAACGCGCCGGTTCGGAGAGACGCATCCTCCCGTAGAGGATTAGAGAGCGATGCGCGTCTGGAGTAGTAGCGCGCCGGCTAAACGTCTGAAGTGGTGCGCGTCGGCTTGGAGAACGCGCCGATTCGGAGAGCGCGCCGGCTCGGAGAGACGCATCCTCCCGTAGAGAATTAGAGAGCGATGCGCGTCTGGAGTAGTAGCGCGCCGGCTAAACGTCTGAAGTGGTGCGCGTCGGCTTGGAGAACACGCCGGTTCGGAGAACGCGCCGGCTCGGAGAGACGCATCCTCCCGTAGAGAATTAGAGAGCGATGCATGTCTGGAGTGGAGCGCGTCTGCTGTAGGAGCGCGTCTGCGTGGGGTCTGGAGTGGAGCGCGTCTGCTGTAGGAGCGCGTCCGCTGTAGGAGCGCGTCTGCTGTAGGAGCGCGTCTGCGCGGGGTCTGGAGTGGAGCGCGTCTGCTGTAGGAGCGCGTCTGCTGTAGGAGCGCGTCTGCGCAGGGTCTGGAGTTGAGCGCGTCTGCTGTAGGAGCGCGTCCGCTGTAGGAGCGCATATGCTGTAGGAGCGCGTCTGCGCGGGGTCTGGAGTGGAGCGCGTCTGCTGTAGGAGCGCGTCTGGCGCGGGGTCTGGAGTGGAGCGCGTCTGCTGTAGGAGCGCGTCTGGCGCGGGGTCTGGAGTGGAACACTGGAATACCTCCCGTAGAGAATTAGAGAGCGCAGGCTGTGTCCCACTCCAGGCAAACGGTGACAGGTGGCGAAGGCTTGCACCTCGTCTCACGCCGGAGATGAAACAGCATACAGAATACTGAAACAGATACAGATAGGGAATCTCCCGTAGGAGCTTACAGATAGAGAACGACCCGACAAGGACTGGGGGGGAGATCCAGGTATTTAAAGCCCACTGGGGCGCTAATTAGAACACACATCAGGTGCGTGATGGTAATTGATACTTGACTTTAGAAGTGTGTGTTCGGCACGGACCAATCAAACACATAATGAAAGGTAGTCCAAGGGTGTGGGCTGCTGAAGAGCAGACGAGAGTAAACGAACGTGAGGGTGGGGGCTGGAGAGGTGAGGAGACAGGGAATTAAAGGTCCAGGGAACAGGAATTAAAGGTCCAGGGAAGAGGCGAACCTCACAGTAACGACAACGCAAGGGTGGGGGCTGGTGAGGTGAGGAGACAGGGAATAAGAGGTCCAGGGAACAGGAATTAAAGGTCCAGGGAACAGGCGAACCTCACATGAACAGTACAATGCAATTAATGAATGTCTTGTTGTAATTAGTATATATATAGTTTGTGATAAGGACTCGTCATATTTAGTTTCAGAATCCGTTGAATATATTGACATTGTATCTCTCCGTCGCCCAGTGCGCAGAAGTAAAGCATTAAATCGTGACATATCTAGATTGGTTGTTTCCTCTGGACTGCATCTAATCCACCGCTATAGCTATCTATTTATTATCTACTGTATGTATGTCAATATAGCCAATGGAAATGCTAGGAATGGTGAAGTGGGCTGGGTGAACCAATGGACAATTTGTCCTGACCGCTCGTACCACTATGGTATTTGGGATGCGTGTTACTTTTTAACAGCGGAGCAGTGCAAGAATGTGACAATTTGACCATGTGACCGCGGCAACGCGGGAGAGCGGCAGTGCGGAAATAGGCTGTCTATTGCCATTCTCTAAGCTCCTTAACAGCGCCTAAACTTAACCGTTCTAACCTTAACCAACTCCGAAACAATGCCTAACCTTAACCTTAACCATGCCTAACCTTAACCTTAACCATAGAAAGAATATTGCCATTCTCTAAGACAAACTCTAACCTTAACCAGCTCCTTAACAGCGCCTAAACTTAACCGTTCTAACCTTAACCAACTCCGAAACAATGCCTAACCTTAACCTTAACCTTAACCATGCCTAACCTTAACCGGCAAAAGAATACATGTTAAAAAAGAAAAATCACGTTAAAAAAAAAAAAATTATGGGATTCGAACTTGTCAACAACGGACCGCAGGACCGCTGCGTTGCCAGGTGAGCTGAGCGCCGAATGAAAATCATGGCGGATTAGGGCGGTTACATAATGCCGCAAGCTCTGCCGCGCCTGCCGCGGTGCGTGTCGCAGCCAATCAGGGAAGACGCGGAAGCAACGGCAGCACTGCTCCGCTGTTATTAAGCAATAAGCATTTGGGATATCGCTTATCGCCACCTGCTGGCCCGCATGCTTGTTGGAGCAATTCATATGCATTTATGTGTTTGTGTATGGATGGATTTTTTTTAACACTGTGGTGTGGACGGGGATTTTATTTTAAACGGAGCCTGAGAATATCCGTTTGGCAAAAGATCCATATACGTGAGGACATGGCCTGGGTTTAACATGATTTGTGGAGCTCCCTCTGGTGTTGTGGTCGTGGTATTCACTGACCTTTGGGAAATATTTTGACATGTACATGGGTGCCTTAGTCGTGTAGTGTATCTTGTAGACCAGGCCCATTGCAAGTTGCTGTACTCTGTCGTCTACTCTAAGCCATCCTAGGTTGTCAAAGTGGGCAGGGGTGAGGTGGGTTCTAGGAGTAAGGTCAAGCAGTAGTCTGACCAGTTTGTTTTGTGATGTTTGTAATTTTGTTTTTAGCGCCTTTGAGGTGCTTTGGTACCATGAGGTGCAAGCATAGTCGTAGTACCCTTGAATGAGTGCTCCTGCCAGAGTCTTCAGGGTATTCTTGTTTACCAGAGAGCAGATCCGGTACAAGAATCTAGTTCATTGGTTGACTTTTTTGAGAAGCCGTCTGCCTTGCTGAGTTTGTTATTTGAACAGAAGAGAATGGACTGTTTTACCCAGGTGTAATGATAGTTTGTTGTCAGCGTGCCATGTGCAGATTTTGCCTAGTTCCGAGCTGAGTTTTTTTTTTTTTTTTTTTTTACAACATACATGACTTTATGACATAGGGACATACATGACATACAGGTCATATTATATTGCTGTTACATTTGTGACATATACGATATGCAAATATACAGTACTATTACCCAGAGACTTATTAGTTATTTAGAGACTTATTATGTTGCCCAGAGACTTATTCAAGGCTTATTATGTATCCAAAAACGTACCGGACTACGACATAACGTTAGACGTTTTTATTGCATGCTCAACCAGTGCACAACAACACACCAACCCAACTGACGTTACCACAACACTTGACGGTATTTCACAGCCCTGTCGTAAGAAGACCACCGTGCCGTTAAAGGTTGTAAGAATCCAAGCGTCTGGTCGGAGGGTGTCTATACATTCCACAAGCAAGTTGTCCTTAGGCCACTGACCGCCCCTGCCTACGCTAGTTTTGCCCCCACGCCGGTATGAGCAGCGTTAATAATGCGAGAGCGAGCCTCGTAGAAATAATAATAATAATGCGAGAGCGAGCCTCGCACAAACGCACGCTGAAATGGGTATCGTAGAACATGACATATTAGCATGACATCTGATTTATGAATGCCAATACTAAAGATTAGGGACAAACACACGCAATTGGCACAAGTGTAAATCATGGATTAGTCACTCAGTTTTAACATCGGCCCGCGTAGCTCAACTCATTTGTCAGCTGGCTGTGGAGCCTATGGTCACAAGCTCAAATCACTCTTAGTTCAATTGAAATAACGTATTGTATTGTTTTCATCTCTCTATAAACTCTTTCCGTGCCACTCACGAGATTTCTCGTGTTTTTTTATAGGTGGTTGAAAGCCACTCACGATATTTCTCGGAATTATTATTATTATTTTTTTTAGCGATGTAAAAGTCAGAGAGGAAATCAACGAGGCGATTATCCGCGCGCGGCCGTAATGTGCTTGCGTGCACGTATAATATTGATCATCTAGCGTTTATTTGAAAACGATTCATAAAAAGGCAGATGAATATCAACGTTGTGGAATATTCCACTAAAAGACGATTTTCATAGAATGCTCCAGAATGGGCTGTTTTTTATATCAAAACGGGGGCTTTTCTAACTGCTCTGAAACGGAAATGACGCGATAAAAAAACAATCTGCCTTGACAGCACTGACTGGAAAATAGTCTTTGATAATGCGATGGGCAGATTAGACACATAGCCATAATTTAAAACATAGATTAGGCGATATTAACGTTAACATTGGCGCCGATGGTGGCATTCAGCCGGTAAAAAGGAAAACCAGGCGTGGCGCTCAAAGTGTTAACGTGATTCCATCAACACATTAACAACACCCTTAGCTGTTATAACTATGTACTAAAATGTACCTCTGCTTTGGCTTGGCTGAATAGCAGTGATCGTCCATCTTAGTTAGTATAGCGATGCACGGCGGTAGCGAGTTAGGCGTTAGTTAGAGTTAGTTGATAGTTAGTTGCTAGTTAGGGCGGCGGTAGCAGTATGCATATTGATGCACAGCGTATATTGATGCACAGGCGGTAGCGCGGCGTGTATTGATGCACGGGCGGTAGCGAGTTAGTTGATAGTTAGAGTTAGTTGATAGTTAGTAGTATATTGATGCGCGTAGGTATTAATAAATCAGATGTCATGCTAATATGTCATGTTCTACGATACCCATTTCAGCGTGCATTGCGATACCCATTTCAGCGTGCATTATTATAATTTCTACGAGGCTCGCTCTCGCATTATTATTTCTACGCTGCTCAATATTACGCTCATACCGGCGTGGGGGCAAAAAGCTAGCATAGGTCAGTGGCCAATCAGAGCAACGCGGAAGGACAACTTGCTTGTGGAAAGTATAGACGCGGTCAGAGGTGTTCCTGTTTGCAATAATCCCCAGCATGCATTGCACGTGTATAATACATTAAATATAAATGTAACTTTATTTTCAACAAACAGCGTTTAATTATAAAGATATACATTGCATGTTGACACAGCTTGTCAGATTGAGGTTAAACTGTCTCCGAACGAGCGACAAAATGAAACAGAAGTGTCCTTTCTATTTAAGTTCTATAGCAGTCAGTGGCGGCCGGTGGGTACTTCGCCACTAGGGGCGCTATACCAAACATTTTGCAAACATGTACAGTACAGTACCACGCAACAGACTCATGGCAAGACGTGAGCGATTCGACTCACGCTCACGGCAATGAATCGGCTCTTATGAACGAGTCGCTCAGCTGTTACTACAACAACACACAACCAGTCAAATAAAGTATAGTCTAGACTCTAATTCACAACTTGAAACACAATATATAAATAGAAAAGTTAGAAACAAAACTCGCTCGTCTCCAAACACAGGCAGATCTCTCCCTCTCTCCTTCTCTCTCTCACACACAGCGCGACGTGGAATCGATTTGTTACACAATCAGACCTATTATATACCAAGAATAACTTCAGTATGAGTACAGGGCTGTACACATATTTTGCATATTGTTAAACGAGCCAAGGCTAGCTATTAAACTATCGATATGAATCGAAAATCTGGGACCCTGATGTAAACAAGACAAACGTCTTTCTCTGGTCTGCATCCCCTTAACAATTGTGTGTATTGAGCCGTACTGTATTGTACCCATTCTGCAATCTGTTAATAAAGTTCTCATTCATTCATTCATTCAAACATAGACGATATTGAACAAGCCATAATCCACGTATTTTCAATCCGAGAGAGCTGCAGTAGTTAAATCAATGAGCCATCGACACAGTCAGTGTGCGGTAACGTTATTATTGCATCCAAGATTGATACACGGCTGCCTAGGCAGTTGGTAGTCATAGTCTTGTGTTATAAAATAAATAAACAATCAGCAATGTCTCGCTTCATGAATGGCCAGCAGTAGCCTAACAGTACTGCTCCTAAAAAAAACTATTTACAAACGTTAACGTTAACCACAGAGAGAGAGAGAGAGAGAGAGAGAGAGAGAGAGAGAGAGAGAGAGAGAGAGAGAGAGAGAGAGAGAGAGAGAGAGAGAGAGAGAGAGAGAGAGAGAGAGACTCACTGTTTAGTTGAAACGTCCAGGGCAGAAGAGCTTGATAAACGTGTATAATCCACTGATGGTGTATTCCAGACCACTGTCCACTGTAGCTTGTTAGCCAAGTGTTAGCTTGTTAGCACAACACAAGTACATTCCTTTGTCCATTTCCGCTCGAACAGACTGCAAACTACCTGGCGTTCTATCGCCATGCTCTAAGACAAACTCTAACCTTAACCAACTTTGAAAGAGTGCCTAAGCTTAACAGTCTAAAGAACTTGCAGTCACGGCCCGCTCGTCTAAGACAAACAGCTGCCTGCATCATTCTCCAACAACACAACTATCTCCACCGACCAACCTAGGAATAACCTAGAATTGGAACATTAGAAATTGGATTCGGCCAATCAGAGATCGTCTCTGTGAAATTCTGCTACGGAAAAAAATACTGGCGTCGGCCAATCAGAGAGCGTCTCCGCGAAATGCGGCTACAGATATTCTTGACGCTACTGGCTAGACCGCTTCAAATCGCGCCCGGATTCCAACATAATAGTCATATTTCAACGCACAACGCGTTATGCACTGATTGGCTGTGACGGATACAGCGATCAAACTGTGACGCGCCCGGGCCGAGAAATACGAAAAAAAAAAAAAAAAAAAACGTGATGTCACTTCCTGCTCTGGAAAACGAGTGTTTTTTAATTGCGATAATAACGTTATATTGTGCATTGGAAATACAAACATACTTAAAATGAGTAAATATTATTCATTTTAAACATGGTTATATTATTTATAGGGCTATAAAACAAAAAACTAAAAACTTATTTTTCTTGTTCTCTCATATAACCAGGGTAGTTCCTGAGGGGGGGCGGCACCCGAGCGCCCCTAGTGGCGAGCCGCCACTGATAGCAGTGACTTCCTACACAAAGAGGCGCTGGAGACTTTCCCCGCGCACAGTCCACTCCGCCATCAGCCCTCGTCCTATTTTCACGAAGGGGGGGGGGGGTCATTCTAATAACCAAATACACGAAAGAAATACATACAAAGCATCAGCATAATAATCATACGGGTCTACAATGATGCCCTGTGTTAATAAGGTGTTATACACAACATTAAAACCATTTGCGCATCTAAAATAATGATGCATCAAATGATCTAACTCCTACTGGATATTTTTATAATCTCACCCCTTCCAAATTGGTAATCTTTCCTAGAGGGTGGTTTTAGTATAGTGTATATATATATATATTGTTTTTTATCTTTATACGTGCCTCACTTGCATCTCACACTATATTGATTAAATAAAGTACAAAATAATCTAAAGGCCCAGGCACGTATGAGGAAACAGAATCTGCTCGTTCTATGGATGATGTGGGTGGCTCTTAAAAGAGCCTTTGGGTTTTGGATACAACGCAGTGAGCAGTTTAGCCGCCGAAGCCGTACAGAGTGCGTCCCTGTCTCTTCAGAGCATAGACCACATCCATGGCGGTCACAGTCTTCCTCTTGGCGTGCTCGGTGTAGGTGACAGCATCACGGATCACGTTCTCCAGGAAGACCTTCAACACACCGCGGGTCTCCTCGTAGATCAGACCGGAGATACGCTTCACTCCACCACGACGAGCCAGACGGCGGATGGCGGGTTTGGTGATTCCCTGGATGTTATCACGGAGCACTTTGCGGTGACGCTTAGCGCCTCCTTTTCCCAGTCCCTTTCCTCCCTTTCCGCGACCAGACATTTTCACGAATAGATGATGATCGAATGTCTCAGTTGGCCAAACCCATGCGTATTTCAAACCTCTCTGAGGACGTTGTTGAGGCCAACGAGCACCGAGACAGAAGAGTGTGGGGGGAGGGTTTGAGGTTTGGTCAATAGGGTTCCTCTGCAAGTTTGTCTTCTTGGCCCCAACATACACAACATTGATTAATTGATTGATTGAAAATTGTATTAACAGATTGCAGAATGGGTACAGTACAGTATGGCTCAATACACACAATTGTTAAGGGGATGCAGACCAGACAAAGACTTTCTTCTTGTTTAAATCAGGGTCCACCATTTTCAATTCATCATAACATTTATGACCTACACTAGGGGTTCCCAAACTTTTCAGGCCAGGGCCCAGAAAATAAGGCGTCAGAGAGCCGCGGCCCAATGCACATCGTCAGGCTTTTTTTTTTTTTTTTTGCCAGGCGACCGATTTTTTAAGCCAAATATCACTTCAATCCTATTAAGTTAGTTCAATTTAGTTATTAATTTATTGTGCTATTTATGAGAGGGCTAACTTGTTGCAAAATAATAATGATAATAATCATAGCCTCATTAAAATACTATTGTTGCTTCGGTTGTTTTCAGCGTTTTATGTGCATAATCTGTTATTTAGTTTGAAATGTTCGTTGAAATAAGTAGATTTTTCGTTTTTGTTTATTTATTAAGTTAATATAAAACCATAGTCACATTTTAGAATACAATAGAATAGAATTTTAGAATACAACTAGAAACACTGTCCTGGCATGCTTCTAAGTTCAGTGGCCTGACAAAAAAAAAATAATTAAAAATATTTATTTTTTATTTTTTTTATTTTTTTTATTTTTTTTAAATCATCTCGCGGCCCACCCGTGGCTGCTCGCGGCCCACCTTTGGGTCGCGACCCCGACTTTGGGAACCACTGACCTACACGACATACAGATATACAGTAATGTTACATCCAGACATTTATGACATACAAGAACCAGAATGAAACAAGAACGTATTCAACCCTCCCCATCTCCCTTTTTCCTTTCTATAATTAATTTTTAAATGACTAATCAATAAAGTAGTTTTAAGTCGTGATGAAGAGGAATCATCAGAAGTGGAAACATTTGCTTCCCTACTCCGACCCTGGCCTCCTGAACCTGTCCAAACCAGGGCCCTCATGCATCAACGTGTTCTACGCACAGATCTGTGCGTAACCCGTGCGTACGATCATTTCTAAGCAAAGAGTGGGATTCATCAATTTGAACTTGAACTTGACTTCGTGCGTACATCTACGCACAGGTCAGACCTGGCGTACCTAGCGCCCAGTGGTAGAATATATTATTACAACAAGGAAATGAGCTTCTGTGCATAATAACACTGGATGTTCTGTATGAACCGTAGTTCATTATAGTTCATTGTAAGATAGCAACAGTAGTGTAATTATGGTCAAAACCCTATAAATAGCATTTGGAATAATAGATCTTTCTCTCAGAATGAATGCAGCATGGTTTATATAGCGTTATCGGAATATACGGGGTGTAGGCTACTGACTGACTGCGCTCCGCGTAGCTTGATTGATTGATTGATTGAAAAGTTTATTAACAGATTGCAGAATGGGTACAGTACAGTACAGCTCAGTACATACAATTGTTAATTGGGGATGCAGATCAACTTTCGTCCTGTTTACATCAGGGTCCCCCATTTTCAATTCATCATAAATCATAAAGCTCAACTCGTTATTATTTTGCGCACAGACCGCCGAAACACGGGAACGTTTTGATTATATTTAAAAGGCTTTACGTTAAACGAAACAAGTGGAATTTCGAAGCTGTAAGCAGAATAAGTCATGAATATAGTGTTCTTCCCCCTTTTTACTGTACAAGAAAGAATAGAAAACGCAGTGCAATGACACCATGCAGATAGTGGACAGACTATATGATGGGATTCAAGTTCGCGTTTTTGTTGCTCATAGGCATGCTGTCAGAGTATGATATCTTAATCAAACATTCTAGAACATTTGTCGTCACAGATCATGTCCTAATGGAACATAGGCTATGGCATGGATTGTGATATTGTGTGGACTGTTATTATTACTGTACGGCGGTACCACCCATTGTGACAGCAGCCTTGAGTCCCGCACACAAACATGATGGAATTCAAGTTCATGTATTGAAAGGCAGGATACATCATACATGCAGTGAGATTCATTGTTCTTGTATATGCTCTCGTATTATATTGTTTATATAGGCTACCCAATACTGACATCAAAATAGATTGTAGTATGCCTCTAGAAATCATATGCAGCAGGTAGAAAATTGACGGGAGATCCATCGCGATTTGGAATAGAATTGAGGAGAACTTTAATCCGTGGGTATTAATCAAACAACACGGGAAAAGGCAGTCATATTCCAGTGCGGTCTTTATTAGCCGACAACAAAATAGATGCCTCTAAAAATCATATAGCCAATCGAACACAACTAATAAAGGCATTCATATTACAGCACGGTTATAATGACACACAACCAACGCCAAACAGTGGTCAACGAACGGTCTTTATTAGTATTTTGAGCTGTCCAGGCAGAATTGCAGCAATGGTCTTAGGGAGCCGTTGATATCTGACATCACCGTTTACAAGTCCGCCTTTTATTTATCCCATAAATCATAATACGCGATAGTGTCTTCTTGGTTCGACAGCAGTGAATTCTCCGTGGAGTTTCTCGGAGTCCCGCTCGGGTCGGTCCATTATTTCACATCCCATGGGGGGTGTTTCCTCATTTTCATGACCATATATGGATAATCATGCACGAGCATTGACGGTAGAACAAAGTGGTATTCATCAACACGGCAGGGCATAGAGCCTGCGTACGCACGTGTGATGAATGCCGACTTCCCTGTGCGTACGCTAGTTCTACATTCCGTGCTTACGTGTGGAAGTAGGTCAAGTTCTACGTCCACGTTGATGCATGAGGGCCCAGGTCTGTGATGAGGGATTGAGGAGGGCTGGTAGCACTGACCTGACCCAACAGGTGACACATTTGGAGCAATTTATGGCTCTTATCACAGAGTTACAGCTCATTGTGTCTGTAGTTTGTAAAATTGTGCTCTGAATAATGTATTTCCCTTGCCTGGCTCCACTTCAGAGTATTATACTAACACGGAAACCTGCCACAGCCTGCACACAACCAACTGGAACTACATTGCTCCAAAAATAATAAATATCTGTATTTCTGATTGATTGAATACTTTAGATACAGATTGCAGAATGGGTACAATACAGTATGGCTCAATACACAATTGTTAAGGGGATGCAGACCAGAGAAAGAATTTCTTCTTGTTTACATCAGGGTCCCCCATTTTCAATTCATCATAACATTTATGACATACAGATATACAGTACTGTTACATCCAGACATTTATGACATACAAGAACAAGAATGAAACAAGAACTTACCCTCCAACCCTCCCCATCTCCCTTTTTCCTTTCTATAATTTATTTTTAAATGACTAATCAATAAAGTATTTTTAAGTCGTGATGAAGAGGAATCATCAGAAGTGGAAACATTTGCTTCCCTACTCCGACCCTGGCCTCCTGAACCTGTCCAAACCAGGTCTGTGATGAGGGATATAGCAATACCGCGCCTTATGGACTGCTACCTTATTTCATTGAGCTGTAATTAACACAAGATACGGATGACCATATTCAAACTACTTTACTCGACTGTAAAACTTTGAATTTCCCTATCGAGGTCAATGTAATGTGTTGCATCATGGGGGTCAGTCGGTCCTATGGTCCCACAGCCCCAGATTTTCTTTTCACTCAAAATGTAGGGCCTATGTTCCCACATTTCTAAGATGCTTCTCAGAATGAGGCCCCATGTTTCGGACGAACCTACTAGGATAGGACAACCTTGTTGCCCATTATGCGCATGTCCAGAGTTAATTATATTGTATATTGTTTACACTGCCTTTTTATACAATTTTTACTTCTCCACTGTAATGTAATTCTGTGACGTGTATGTATTATACTACCTGTACCTCCCCTCCTGCTATAACGAATGTCCCCAAGGGGATCAATAAAGGAATATCTTATTATGCAATTTGCAGTCTGTTCTGCTTTAGCCCTACTGTAGCCAACAAGATGATCTAAATATCAGAATTAAAGTGATGATTTTAGTATAACTGGCATGTTGAATTACTGAGTTAATGGAATGTACTTTTCATGATTACGGTGGTAGCTCTTAAAAGAGCCTTTGGGCTCTATATACAGATTACAGCATGCACAAACATAAATTGACCATAATGACAGCAATTTGTTTATTTCCAAAATTGTTGGGCCTTTGTTGAGCTCTGCGTTGTTACGCATGGCCAAATGGGTCGTGTTTTGTAGCCGTGCCTGTTTCATATAAATCGTGGGGGTCCATAAGAGCCTTTTGTGAGAGTCAATGTTCCACTTGTTCTGTAGAATATAATGGTTGCTTTTGTAGATATTTAATGTGAGGTAGTGGGGAACATAATTATGTGCCAACAAATGATCAAAACCGGTCTGAATACATGAAATTACATTAATGTGCTGTGTCCACTAATGGGCCATCACCCGTAGTCATTCCAATAGTGTCATAGCGGTCATTTACGCACAAACATAAATGCATCATAATGATAGCAATTTATGTATTTCCACAATAAAGGGCTCAACTCGTTGCGGTAAAGTATCTGCGTTAGTAGGAGCCACTAATCAAACCGGTCTTAATAACAATCAACATTCTCCAATTAAGAACCTATATCTGATCTATATTTTATATAGATTTTGTTGTGGTATATTCTCCATATTTATATAATATATAAAGTTGCATTTGCTTTGTTGCCGTGCTGGAAGTATCTTGTGGAAATCAACTATCCCAAAAGTAATGCTAAGTTATATACTTCGATAAGCCCCCTTCACTTCCACACACACTAGAGTACAATATTGCTTTTCATGAAAGAGGTGGGTGGCTCTTAAAAGAGCCTTTTGTTGAATTAAAGACAACGTTCTGTTCAAACGCTTATCTCTTCTTGGGAGCTGCTCTCTTAGCTGCTATTGGTTTGGCAGCCTTCTTAGCTGGGGCCTTCTTGGGCGCAACAGGCTTTTTCACCTTCTTTGGGCTCTTGGCTGCTACATTCTTGGGACTCTTGGCCGCTACCTTCTTGGGACTCTTGGCCGCTACCTTCTTGGGACTCTTGGCCGCTACCTTCTTGGGACTCTTGGCCGCTACCTTCTTGGGACTCTTGGCCGCTACCTTCTTGACTTTCTTGGGAGACTTCTTGGCGGCAGCAGGCTTCTTCGTTGCTGCCTTCGCTGGCTTTTTGCCCACGACAGGTTTCTTGGCTGCTGGCTTCTTGGCTTTCTTTGCAGGCTTTTTGGCTTTAACCTCAGCCTTGTTGATCTTGAAAGAGCCGGAGGCTCCGGTACCCTTGACCTGGACCAGGGTTCCCTTTGTCACCAGACTCTTGACAGCGGTCTTAACGCGGGCCTTGTTCTTGTCCACGTCATAGCCACCGGCAGCCAGAGCCTTCTTTACGGCAGCCAGAGACACACCGCTCCTCTCTTTAGAAGCAGACACTGCCTCGACGACGAGGTCACTGGCGCTGGGACCTGCCTTCTTGGGTCTGGGAGCTGCCTTCTTCTTAGCGGCCTTAGCCGGAGCGGCGGGAGCTGGAGCTGGAGCGACTTCTGCCATCTTCTCTCGTTCTGTCTCAGATTCAACACACAAGTAGAATTATGATATTGAAGCTCAGTCAGAGGGCTGGTCTTAAACACTACATGAGAGCCATGTAGACTCAACCCACCCTGTCCTCCTCTGTGCTGCCAAAATGATCTGCCGCTTGTGTTTTCACCTCGCCAAAAAAGAGCTAAAATACACAACTATGAATATTGGAGGAATTTAACGCCAAATGGGTCAGAAAGGCAGAAATATGTGCCATCAGAATTAAACCATTTGGAGACCCCTGGTGTGTTTGTGGACGCTTCAAACCACCAATTTGCGCCTTCACCATGGTGCGCAGCTATACCTTCTCTGTTATTTATGTCTCACAATTCTTTAGATTGCATTATAATCCGACATAATCTCGTTTTGCAGCGAGCCGAGCTACCTGACTAGAGACTGGGAGCAAGATTAGTAATCTGGGGTGACGCGTTTTGTTTTAAATGGATGCTTTTCCGGTGTTGGTAAACACACTGTTGCTGGTGGCCTGTAGCGTGGGTCACCTCGACTTCGTATGAGGGATGATCACCACCTTAGATCAGTGGAAGGTTTCACGTGGCCTATATTAATTACAGCTAACATTTAATTAATGTTGCAAAACATTTCATAACTCTCACACAAGAAACTTAGCCACATTTCCCTTTTGGGGGGGGGGGGGGGGGGGTAGTTTGTTGTGTACTTTAGACTGCTGCATGCTTGTTGACAATACATGCTTTTTGGGCATTGCTGATCTCAAGTTTCAAGTTTCTTTAATAGTTGTCATACAGAAGTACAGAATACTTTTATACAAAATGCTTCTTACTGTTACGCTCCAGAGACTGTGCTAGACAAGATAAGTATGAAATAACATAGTATAGCATGTAAATTAGAAATAAAAAATGAGGTCACAGTGTTCAGTATAGACATATGTACAATGTTCGATGCAGAATAGACGTAACTGAGTTACCATATAATATACAATATACTATGCAGTGTACTAATATACAATACTATATAGTGCAAAGCAGAAATGGGATGAGGTACAATTTAGGTACAATTTACATTAAGGTGTACGAGTTGTAGTGCAAATCCTTTATCAATACATATAAAGTGTGGAGAGTGGGTGCTGCAGTGTGTTTGTTTAAAGTGGGTGTGTGCATGTGGATGTGTGTGCTATGTGCATTTGATGGTTGTTGTGTAGTGTTTATTGTTCGTTGAGCAGCCTGATGGCCTGGGGATAGAAGCTTCTTCTGAGTCTTTCTGTGCTCGCCTTGAGACTCCGGTATCGCTTGCCTGACCGCAGCAGTTCAAAGAGGCAGTTGTTCGGGTGGCTGGAGTCCTTAATGATTCTCTTAGCCTTACCCCTGCACCGCTTGTTGTAAATGTTCTGGAGGGTGGGGAGCCCCCCTCCAATTGTGCGTTCGGCTGAACATGTCACTCTTTGTAGTCTTGTGCAGTGCTATTCCCAAACCAGGAGGTGATGTTGCCAGTCAGGATGCTCTATTGTACATGAGTAGAAGTTCTTAAGGATCTTCTGACTGACTTGGAACTTCCTTAGGCGCCTGAGGAAGTAGAGGCGTTGTCGTGCCTTCTTCACAACACTGTCAATGTGTGTGGTCCATGTTAAGTCCTCGGATATGTGGGCTCCGAGGTACTTAAAGCTGTTCACTCTCTCAACCGGTGCCCCGTCGATGTTGAGGGGGCTGTAGTCCTTGACCCCCGACCTCCTGAAGTCCACAATCATCTCCTTTGTTTTGCTGACGTTCAGGGAGAGGCTTTTTTTCCTGGCACCATCCCGCCAGGACCTTGACCTCTTCCAGGTAGGCCCTCTCGTCGTTTGCAGAGATCAGGCCCACCACTACTGTGTCGTCAGCAAATTTGATGATTGTGTTGTTACTCCGCTGAGCCACACAGTCGTGTGTGTACAGGGAGTAGAGGAGGGGACTCAAAACACAGCCCTGGGGGGCCCCTATGTTGAGGGTGATGGATGAGGAGGTGCAGTTGCCTGCTCTCACCACCTGGGGTCTGCCCGTCAGGAAGTCCAAGACCCACTGGCAGAGGTCATAGTTCAAGCCCAGGTCCCTGAGCTTGGCTATGAGTTTGGAGGGGACTATGGTATTGAATGCCGAGCTGTAGTCGATGAATAGCATTCTCACATAGTTCCCCTTCCTCTTGTCCAGGTGTGATGCTGCTGTGTGCAGCACATGGGCTATGGCGTCCTCCGTGGACCTGTTGGGGCGGTATGCAAATTGCAGGGGGTCCAGGTTGATGGGGAGGGAGGAGCAGATGTAGCCCTTTACTAGCTTCTCAAAGCACTTCATGGCTATGGAGGTGAGAGCTACAGGGCGGTAGTCGTTGAGGCAAGCAGGCTTGGATTTTTTGGGTACAGGGATAATAGTGGACTTCTTCAGGCAGGTGGGGATGACAGCCTGTTCTAAGGACAGGTTAAATATGTCAGTGAATACCGGGGCCAGTTGGTCGGCACAGACTTTTAGGACGCGGCCGGGGATGCCGTCCGGTCCTGCTGCTTTCCTGATATTCACTTTTTTAAAGGTCCGCCTCACCTCATGCTCTGTTACCCTGAACACTGAGCCTCCATCAGCAGACCCCCCCGCCCCCATTGCCGTGGCTTGTGGGCTGGTGTTGTTATTACCACCCTCAAACCTCGCATAGAAGGTGTTGAGGTCATTTGCTAAGGAGATGTCACTGTTCAGTTTGAGGGAGGTGCCTTTGTAGTCTGTCATCGTTTTGAGGCCCTGCCACATAGCTCTGGAGTCAGCCTGTTCAAACTGGAGTTCAATTTTATCCCTGTAGTGCCGTTTTGCCTCTATTACTGTCCTCCTTACGTTGTATCGCGCCACCTTGTGGTCATTCATGTTGCCTGCCACCAGGCCGTCGTTGTATGCTGTGGTGCGCGCTTTCAGAGCTTCACGGACGGATTTGTCTACCCAGGGTTTTTGATTTGGGTAAACTTTAATTGTGGTAGTGGGGATTGTTTCTTCCACCAAAGTACGAACAAAGTCCAGCACTGTCTCTGTGTAGTCATTAATGTTATCTGTGTCACGGAACACGCTCCAGTCTGTGCACTCAAGCGCAGCCTGTGTTTTCTGATTTAAGTCTGCTACACTGAACACTTAGCACAATAAATAATAACTGCATTGGTCTATTTTAATTATATTTCAATCGTTTAAATAGACATAGTAGATTCATAATGAATCTGTTAGGGTTTGTAACCGACCCCAAGCGCAACGGCACAGAGAGAGTTGTTTTCAGAGTTAGCCAAAGCGTATTTATTCTCAGAGTCACAAGATATAATTAGGTTGAGCAACAGAACAAACGGGGAATCTGGCATGTGAAGAATGTTGCGGCTCTGCAGATTCTCCCAGTAGGTGGTGATGAGGAATTAGCTTGTGACATCTGAGCCGCTCTGCAGATCCTCCCAGCATACACTCCAGGTGGAAACGGAGGGAGAGAGAGAAATCCCAGTTAGCCCAGCGCACAACAGAAACAGAGAGGTGACTGATCCAAATAAATATCCAAGTGACTTGATCTTCGGTGTGATACACACAGTTAGCAGAGTCCAGAGAAAAAACAATACGGTAATCCAAAGTGTAAATCCAACAACAAAAATTAGGTGAGAACAGTATGACAAAAACGGGATCTCTTCTGTGTTTCACAAACACACAAAAAACGGGTGATCCAAAAAGAACTGTTTCCAAAAACTCACCAGAGCACAACGCGTAAAGCGGGCAGATAAACGAGGCGCAGCTTCGTACGGGGAATCAGGTTCTCCACAGGGATACTTCACGAAAGTCCTGGGGAGCAACAGACAGGGAACAGCGACGGGAAAGACAGGCAGATGCAGGGAATATTCAAAACGATCCAACATCGATACTAGGGGAATCAGGGTATATAAAGCCACAGGGCGCTGATGACAAGCTGTGACAACTGCGGGATGAAATTGATCATTGCTCCAGAAGCGTGTGGTGGGAAGAGCACCAATCAACACGCCATATTACAGGAAAGAAGCGTGTGGCGGGGAATGCAATTAATTAACAAAATACCTTAAAGGAACGGAGCGAGTGGGTGGGGAGCGGACCAAACCTCACAGAATCATCATATCACCAAACATAAACGCACAATATCAACATGTTCTGCATTTCCACAAAAGAGGCCTTGCACGGAATGTTTGTGTAGTAATATGTATAAATGATATGTATAGATTATCATATCAACACATAGTGTTGTGTCTTATTACTGAATGTTATAAAGAAGTCACAACGGAACAGTAATATCATGCTTTTCAGAAGTGTTTTACCGACTACCACTGCACACAAATTAGGCATTTTCTTTTGAAAGTGGTTACCAACATTTACAGGCAGCCATACTGGAAGAAACAGAACAACACAGACATTACAGTTTGTGTTTAGCCTATAGGTCAGATATACAGGCCTCTATTGTTAGGGCTCAACTCATTGTGAAGTAAAGTATCTTAGAATGTGGTACAGTATAGAATAAGAATAATATAATAGATCTTTATTGTCATTGTTACAGTTGTTACAACGCAATTTAAAAATGCAACCCTAGGTGCTAGTAAAAAAATATATAAAATTATAAATGGCATGTCATAGCAGTCAAGTGATGATTAATTTGAACTGAAAAAAACATTAAGGGTGGTGACTGCCCAACATCCAGGCTGTCCTTCTGCCCAAGAAGACTGAGAAGGCTGCCAAGAAGTAAATTATTTAGCCTCTTCGACAAACCACACAAAGGCTCTTTTCAGAGCCACCCACCTCTTACAGAGAAGGCAATAACTCTTGGCTGCATCCTATGCTGCAATGTCTACTCCTACACTAACGTGTTGGGGCTCACTCACCAGGAATTTGAGCTATTGAGCAAATCTAACCATGCCTATAATGACTAGTTAAATGTACTGCCATTTCTGTTTTACTTTCTACCTGGGAGCATGACTTAACTAATGATATTTGACAGTCAAATCACCTCCTGCTGAATAGTATTATTCTGAATTTGTCATTGTCCCATAAAGAATAATTATGTGGAGAAAAGTTTAGCTTCTACAATAATTACCTTGTTTGACTCCTTAGATCCGATTTGAGTGTTGCCCTGGCCCCCCACAGCCAAATGAGTGTTTTAACTTTACTACTTTACATCAGATAAGATTAAATAGTTAATTAATTGTCGTCTAACCAGAGTAAACAGTAAAGTGCAATAGGAATGTACATGTGATTTAACTGTATATAAATGAGTACCACTGAGTAATAATGCTGATCAGATGTATGTACAGTGTTACAGGTATAAAGACACCGGTATTAAGTCATACTGGCCAGTGGTATAACTATTAAGAGTATAAGGGATATAGTACATATATATATATATGCAGCATTATTGCACGTGCTATCATAGTTATATGTATACTTAATTTAACTGACTAGAAGTTAGCCCACTTTCTGATAAAATAAGATATACCTTTATTAATCCCCTTGGGAAAATGCAGGCAGCATGGGGGAGGGGAGGTACAGTAGAAGGCATGGTACATGGTACAGCTATATAATTAACTCTGGACATGCACATATGGGCAACAAGGTGCAAGATGAGGGTATGTAGCCCTCGGTTATATTTGCCCTACAATAAATAGTTACAAATTACAATATATAATCTAATAATCCAATCATATGAATCTAATATAATATATACTCCATTGTTATTGCCCCAAACTACAGCTATGGAATTCTAACAGAACTACAATACAGCAATAGAGTTATGGACTAAATCAGTAATTCAAAATAATGCAGTGATGCTTCCTGTTAAAACCTGCTTTTCTAGATAGTAGATTGATATTGAAACTAGCTGTAGTTTTTGTAGAAACAAGGAAGTAACTTTAAGTACATTATCTCACTTCCAAAAACCCTAAACAGTTTCTCAGACATTACTCTAGTTTGACAGTTATTGAGTAGATGCGTTTGAATATGGCCACCAGTGATGTCATCAGGAACATGTAATGCTAAAGTTACAATAAAATGTAGAACTTTATATTGAAAGGGCAGAACTGTGGCAGTGGTAATGTGAGGTAAATTATTGACATGGCAATTTAAAACCTGGAGAAAATTAACTAATATCTTGTAGAAAGGATAGAATAGGAACAGCTCTCTCATGACAGAGTGTGTGGCTCTTAAAAGAGCCTTTAGGTTTCGATATGAAGGGTTCAACAGGGGTTTACTTGGAGCTGGTGTACTTTGTCACAGCCTTGGTTCCCTCGGACACTGCGTGCTTGGCGAGCTCACCGGGGAGCAGCAGGCGGACGGCGGTCTGGATCTCCCTGGAAGTGATGGTCCTACGCTTGTTGTAGAGAGCCAGTTTAGAGGCTTCTCCAGCGATGCGTTCAAAGATGTCGTTAACAAAGGAGTTCATGATCCCCATGGCTTTGGAGGAAACGCCGGTGTCGGGATGAACCTGCTTCAGGACTTTGTAAATATAAATGGCATAACTCTCCTTCCTGGACTTTCTGCGCTTCTTGCCTCCCTTGGCGGTTGTCTTGGTGACGGCTTTCTTGGAGCCCTTCTTGGGCGCTGGCTTGGCTGGCGCTGGCTTGGCTGGTTCAGGCATGATGGTCAATCGGAACTATACAGCAACGAATGTGGAAACAGAAGCGCACTGCTGCCATTTTATAGGTCAAATTGTGCAAATACAGCTGCTTGGCTTCTTGTATACGATTGGTTGAGACGCTTTGTCCCACATTTCCCGCGCACAGGAAACTATTTGCGCGCAAAGCCATATAATTACCCAACTATTCTCTTAGCAAAACTCCATAGGCACAAAAAGATAAAACGTTACTTATTGCACTTGATATTAAGCCAAGCAATAGCCGACATGAAACTGCATTGTGCAAGACAATGATTTTGTGCACATTTGTCTCGTTTGTCACTGCTTTGACCTACAATATATATTTATACACACACATATACATCTGTACCTGCATTAATCATTTTTACATAGATACTAATGACTTATTACTAGTGTATTTGTACCTGTACCACTGTACATATTAATACTACAACTCTGTGCATACATCTGATTAACACTATTATTCAGTAGTACTTATTTATATATTTTATACCCAGTTTAATCACCTGTATATTACTATTGCACTTTACTGTTACATTTGCACTGTACCTTTAGTTTTTGACACTACACTTGTATAAAAAACCCATGGCATTGTTTGAGTTTTGTACTGTATGACAATACATTTGAACCTAATCTATTACAGCAAGTATTAAAAACCCATGGCATTGTTTGAGTTTTGTACTGTATGACAATACATTTGAACCTATAGTTACATGGCAATTCCAATGCAGGAATTACCTAGCAACGTCAGGAACCGTAGGCATTGCATCAGTGACTGGATTGAATTAAATGCTAAAACAACAAATTCGGTGCTATGCCTGAGACAACTCAGTTTAATACTTTTCACAAATAAACGTATGTAGAGTGTGCTCATTCAGTGATAAGGTGGGTGGCTCTGAAAAGAGCCTTTGGGTTTTGGATAGTTAGGGTTGAATAGAAGTCTAGCCGCCGAAGCCGTACAGAGTGCGTCCCTGTCTCTTCAGAGCATAGACCACATCCATGGCGGTCACGGTCTTTCTCTTGGCGTGTTCGGTGTAGGTGACGGCATCACGGATAACGTTCTCCAGGAAGACCTTGAGAACACCACGAGTCTCCTCGTAGATTAAACCGGAGATACGCTTCACTCCGCCACGACGAGCCAGACGACGAATAGCGGGTTTGGTGATTCCCTGGATGTTATCACGAAGCACTTTGCGGTGACGCTTAGCGCCTCCTTTACCAAGTCCCTTACCTCCCTTTCCTCTTCCACTCATTGTAACGTAAGTAAGAAAACAAACGAATGTAGCAACCGGCCAGCCGCCTGCTTCTTTGAACCCTCTCTGAGGACGTGGTTGAGACCAAGAAGCGCGCAGGGACGCGTGAATATTAAAGGCAACCAACTTGTGTTCAGCTTTTCTCTGATTGGCCACGACCCCACGCCGCTAGCCCGCCCCCTTTTGCCGCGAGCCGCAGGAACCTTCAAGTTCCCTGGTGCAAAATAAATCTGGTAGTTCGTTTATGACGTTAATTAATAATAAACACTGTTAGGACTCTTAATAATAAACACTGTTAGGACTATCTGACTCTTAATAATAAACACTGTTAGGACTATCTGACTCTTACTAATAAACACTGTTAGGACTATAAACACTAGGACTATCTGACTCTTAATAATAAACACTGTTAGGGCGATCTCGATTCACGCGTCACTACTGTAACTAGAAACTCTGGGTGTCACTGTACATCAGTGTGGAACTGTACGCTGTAACGTTATGCGTTATTTCGCGTTTTTAACGCCATAAACCAACTACCAGATTCACTCGTCACTACATCCCTGGAGGCTGCTGAAGCGTCAGCTGACATTTTCTTTTTTATTAACTTCTACAACAGTTTTACATATGTCTTTCTTTCCTTGAATTTTAAAACTGATCTCATTTAATTATGCAAAACTATAGGGGGCAACTTTTTTATTTCAAGTATGTTCTGGTTCCACATGGAATTAGTAGGTGTCATGTTCAATATTGAAGTCATTCAGTTTGCCTTTTCTATGATCTATTAGTTGCATCGATTATAGTGTTGTTGCATGCCCATTAAAAGACCTCTGTGACAGGTCCTGTATTATATTACTGCTGAGTCTGGTGTCCATTTTGGTTGAGCATGCAAGCTTTCCCGTTTCATCAGTGTGGTCAGGTACTGTCCATGGTGCTGAAATGGCGACCTTTAGATTTGCGGTATTTGTCATGTATAAAGTGCATGTACATTACAGTGAAATGCTTGGTTCCGCATGAACCCCTGGGAATGTGCTTCATACTTACTTACTGACACAGCTAGTGAGAGATAGCACATATTGTGTCTCACAGCAGATGTATCATCCAGTGTAGTGTATGTATGATGAAAGTCTTTCTCTGGTCTGCAACCCCTTAACAATTGTGTGTATTGAGCCGTACTGTATTGTACCCATTCTGCAATCTGTTAATAACATTTTCAATCAATGTGGTATAAGATGATTCATGTTATTCAGTTTGCAGATTAAAATCGCAGTTTTTACCCATAACCTTATTCTCGATTGTCCTTGAATTTCAAAACACAGATCACATTTAATAATGCAAAACGTCAAATGTCAGACAAATTGAATAAGTGGAACCATGTGAACCCAGCTGCCATGGTAAACTAATATGGTTCTTCTTCTTCTTTATTTTTCCGGCAGTGTTAACGCAACATGGCTTATTACTGCCCTCCTCAGTTCTATAATTAAACTATGCCCATAATTGAGAAAAAACGTAAATATGCATACAAAAAAAATATATATAAATATAATAATAATAATAATAAATAAATAAATAAAATAACATTATATCCTCTGGTACAACTCTGACTCATGCTGAAATGTCAGCACAGTATTGATTCGATGGCATAAAATAAAGTGAATATTTGGTTGAAATATTCACAATCAGGATATTTGCGACCTTGTAGTAATATACTGTATTATAGTCTCACCCATTGGTTTTCTATCTGGTCAGATTTTACATGAAATACCACAGACGCATGTGGTGGAATTAATGATAAAAGAAAGCAAATGTTTGACAGGAAGGTTGTAAACAGGATGGTTAAACAAGTATAACAAAGTGTGGGGGGAGGGTTTGAGGTTTGGCCAATAGGGTTCCTCTGCAAGTTTGTCTTCTTGGCCCCAACATCTACAGTACACAACATGTCTAGCCCACATAACCTGTCTGGAACAAGACAATAAGGAGGCTAAACCACCTGAAAGTGTTCTGCAGAAGGAGGCACAGTGATTCGAATAAGAAAGCTACTTAAAACCACTCTGACTATTCTACCCCCACCTGGAGCAATGTGGCAAATTCACACCTAAAAAAAACTCCAAATAATACAGAATCTAGCTATAAAAAAGACAGGTATAGGCTAATAGACAATAATGTTCACCAGTCAGCTGGGCTGAGAACACTCAAATAAAGAATGGTTGTCCTGGGAAGGAGATTTGCATTAAAAATCAGTTGATAATCCTCACTGATGCAACACACCAATCTGTTTAACAAATATGGAAACGATTGATTGATTGAAAACGTTATTAACAGATTGCAGAATGGGTGTTAAGACAATGTCTACATTTATATTTGTTTCATATTATATATTATTTATCCTGAGCTGCTGTGATGAGAGTTGACTGCTGCAGGGGGTAATGAGCAGCAATGCAATTCAGGTGTGAATGCCATCTTGGGGTGGAATAGGCAGAGGAAAAACATTCTTTGCAGTGGAAGGACTAGTTTCCTTCAGTGGGAGAATAATGCCCATTTAGAATTAGAAAAGAGGGAACCAAGTGAAAGAATCACTCCAGAGACGCCATTGTATGTTTGTAGTTGTGTAATTTTCCATTTAAATCACTATAAATTGTACCTGTGGAGGGCTGGGTTGGTGGCAATTTTGTGGGAATCATTCCAATTAATGAATGTTTGGGTGTACTGTGTAACTAGATAGGAGGGGATGCCTTTTGGCAAGTTGTTTTGTTTACTTTGGGTTGGATCTGGTCCATTGTGATCAAGTAACAATTGTTTGGTTAAATGTAATTCAAACATAATTGATTTGGTCTGGTTAAATTTAAAGTAAAATGTATTTGGAAGGTTGGTAGACTAATTTGGTTAAATTGAAATTCAAACTAATTGATTTGGTCTGTAAAATAGCCAAATAATGTATAAAATGTAATTTGGTTAAATTGAAATTCAAACTAATTGATTTGGTCTGTAAAATAGCCAAAGAATGTATAAAATGTAATTTGGTTAAATTGAAGTTCAAACTAAATTGATTTGGTCTGTAAAATAGCCAAATGATGTATAAAATGTAATTTGGTTAAATTGGAATTCAAACTAAATTGATTTGGTCTGTAAAATAGCCAAATTATGTATAAAATGTAATTTGGTTAAATTGAAATTCAAACTAATTGATTTGGTCTGTAAAATAGCCAAAGAATATGTAAAATGTGTTTGGAGGGAAGAAATAATCATATACTGAAAGTACTACAATTGAAGTGTATTTGATTATTTGGCATGCGCTTGTTATTTGTGGAGTGGCTAATTTTTGTGTTTTTCTTTAAAGGTTTTCAACCTACTTCTGATGATGCAACAAATGATGATGTGTTGGACCAAAAAGTCATTAAAATCTGCAATATTGAAGTCGAGTTGTCCCAGCGTCCTCTGTTGAGGTTCAAGCCGTTTTCAAGTTTGGGCAGCACTGGTACCAAAGGGGGAAAAAAACCACATAACTTGACAATGGGTACAATACAGTATGGCTCAATACACACAATTGTTAAGGGGATGCAGACCAGAGAAAGACTTTCTTCTTGTTTACATCAGGGTCCCCCATTTTCAATTCATCATAACATTTATAAGTTTATAAAACTGTTTTAAGTCGTGATGAAGAGGAATCATCAGAAGTGGAAACATTTGCTTCCCCACTCTGACCTTGGCCTCCTGAACCTGTCCAAACCAGGACTGTGATGAGGGATTGAGGAGGGCTGGTAGCACTGACACATTTGGAGCAATTTATGGCTCTTATCACAGAGTTACAGCTCACCAACTGGAACTACATTGATGCTCCAAAAACAATAAATATCTGTAAAATAGCAACTGAATGAATGTTAAATACTTGGAAAGAAATGTACAAGGACGGCATGATTGATCTTTTCTCCCGAGTGATGTGTCAACGTTTGAGTCTGTTAATGACATTATGAATGAAGCCCCTCAAACTAGTTCAGCATGAAACCAGATGGAAATCTGTGGTCCCTGAGCTGATTCCTCTCACTACCTGCCCTCAATGAGAGAAGGGGCAGAAAAAGGCTATTGCCCCTTAACTCTGAGTTATATGTATGATTGGAACATGTATAATTATGGGTGTATGGTCATGGGTTACTTTTTAGCTGTTGTTGATTGTTGCAACATTGAGTTGAAAACCAGTTTGTCATCTTGAATTTTAACTACCAATAAAGAATGTCCTACTGTCTCAGTGTATGAACCTGTGCGGTTACATTGTTGCTCCTAAAGTAAAATATGGGCAAAATAGCAAAGTTGATATGACATCAATTAAGCACCTCGTACAGATGGAAATGTATTGACTCCCGAGCTAATTCCTCCCAGTATATCTGCCAGTGAGAGAAAATCCTTGTTAATTACAGCACCATGAAATATAAATGAAAATATAGCAATACGTCACCTTATGGACTGCTACCTTATTTCATTGTGCTGTAATTAACACAAGACACGGATGACCATATTCAAACTACTTTACTCGACTGTAAAACTTTGAATTTCCCTATCGAGGTCAATGTAATGTGTTGCATCATGGGGGTCACTGGGGTCAGCCCTACGGTCCCACAGCCCCAGATTTTCTTTTCACTCAAAATTTAGGGCCTATGTTCGCACATTTCTAAGATGCTTCTCAAAATGAGGCCCCATGTTCCCGGACAAACCTACTACGAGGACAACCTTGTTGCCCATATGCACATGTCCAGAGTTAATTATATTGTATATTGTTTACACTACCTTTTTATTAAATGTTTACTTCTCCACTGTAATATAATCATGTGACATGTATGTATTATACTACCTGTACCTGCCCTCCTGCTATGATAACAAATGTCGCCAAGGTGATCAATAAATGTTATATGGCAATTTGCAGTCTGTTCTGCTTTAGCCCTACTGTAGCCAACAAGATATGCTAGTCTAAATATTTTAAATATCAGAATTAAAGTGATGATTTTAGTATAACTGGCATGTTGAAATAATGAGTTAATGGAATGTACTTTTCATGATTACGGTGGTGGCTCTTAAAAGAGCCTTTGGGTTATGAATGTAGGAAAACAAAAGCCGATCTAAGCGCGCTCTCCACGGATGCGGCGGGCCAGCTGGATGTCTTTGGGCATGATGGTCACCCTCTTGGCGTGGATGGCGCACAGGTTGGTGTCCTCAAACAGACCGACCAGGTAAGCCTCACTGGCCTCCTGAAGAGCCATGACAGCAGAGCTCTGGAAGCGCAGGTCGGTCTTGAAGTCCTGGGCGATTTCTCTGACCAGGCGCTGGAAAGGCAACTTGCGGATCAGCAACTCGGTGGACTTCTGGTAACGACGGATCTCTCTCAGCGCCACGGTACCGGGCCTGTAACGATGGGGCTTCTTCACACCGCCGGTAGCCGGTGCGCTCTTACGGGCAGCCTTGGTGGCGAGCTGCTTCCTTGGGGCTTTGCCACCGGTGGACTTACGAGCGGTCTGCTTAGTTCTTGCCATTATGAGAAACTATATTTTCTTCTTCTCTCCAACAAGAATAATACGCTGCTGTGCAGAAACTCTGGCCTTATATTACTAACGCGGAGGCGCAGTCGTTTCTGATTGGTCTCCACTCTGGGAGCTCGTTATTCCGCCTACATCTCACACGAGGATTGGAGGACTCGTCTTTTGGAAAAGCCGCCAAGAAAACGTCTTTCCTGATTGGGTGAGAAAACACAAGCCCGAAAATAAAACGCGACTCTCCAAATTGCTGCATTCATTTTCTAACTCGTTTAGCTAAAGAGAATAATAAACATGTCTGGAAGAGGAAAGACCGGAGGAAAGGCCAGAGCTAAGGCCAAGACTCGCTCCTCTCGTGCCGGGCTTCAGTTCCCCGTGGGTCGTGTCCACAGACTGCTGCGTAAAGGCAACTATGCTCATCGTGTTGGAGCCGGTGCCCCGGTTTATCTGGCGGCTGTGCTGGAATATCTGACCGCTGAGATCCTGGAGTTGGCTGGAAACGCTGCCCGTGACAACAAGAAGTCTCGTATCATCCCCCGTCACCTGCAGCTGGCCGTGCGTAACGACGAGGAGCTCAACAAACTGCTGGGAGGAGTGACCATCGCTCAGGGTGGTGTGCTGCCCAACATCCAGGCTGTCCTTCTGCCCAAGAAGACCGAGAAGGCTGCCAAGAAGTAAATTATTTAGCCTCTTCGACAAACCCCACAAAGGCTCTTTTCAGAGCCACCCATCTCTTCTTGAAAATGCAATATTTCCGTTTGTCAGAATACAATTTGGTTGTGTAACCTACGTTGTTGTCTCGCTACCTCGGACATGAGTGTAACTAAGACGATAAACACGTAATGCATAACATTTGACCATGTCCACTAATGGGTACACTTGTACAGTGCTGTTTAGAAGTAATGTTTAATGTGTTGTCTGTCTGCAGTGTTGTGCGTGTTTTGAAGGCTTAACGATATAATATAAAATTATAAATGGCATGTCATAGCGGTCAAGTGATGATTCATTTGAAATGAAAAAAAAACTATGGGTAGTAAGTCATACTGGACAGCGGTATAAATAGTAAGGGTTAATATATATAGAGAGAGCGAGTGTTTTTGTGCCTGTTTTGAAGGCTTAACGATATAATATAAAATTGTAAATGACATGTCAGCAGTCAAGTGATGAGTAATTTGAACTGAAAAAAAACAATACTGGACAGCGGTATAAATAGTAAGGGTTATATATATATATATATATGAGAGAGAGAGATTACAGCATGCACGAACATAAATTAACCATAATGACAGCAATTTGTGTATTTCCACAATTGTTGGGGCTCAACTCGTAAACTGACCATTTTCTTTACCTGCCAATGTTGCTGGTCTGGATCACTAATCACATTATAAATAAATGGGTAGAACTACAAGTCGTGTTTTGTAGCCGTGACTGTTTCATATAAATAGTGGGGGTCCTTTTGTGAGACAATGTTCCACTTGTCTGTATAATATAATGGTAGCTTGTGTAGATATTTAATGTGAGGTAGTGGGGAACATAATTATGTGCCAACATATGATCCAAACCGGTCTGAATAAATAAAATTACATTAATCTGCTGTGTCCACTAATGGGCCATCACCTGTAGTCATTCCAATAGTGTCATAGCGGTCATTTACGCACGGACATAAATGCATCATAATGATAGCAATTTATGTATTTCCACAATAAAGGGCTCAACTCGTTGCGGTAAAGTATCTGCGTTAGTAGGACCCACTAATCAAACCGGTCTTAATAACAATCAACATTCTCCAATTAAGAACCTATATCTGATCTATATTTTTATATTCGTTTTTTGTGGTATATTCTCCATATTTATATAATATTATAGAGTTGAGTTTGCTTTGTTGCCGTGGAAGTAACTCGAACTCGTGGAAATCAACCATCCCATAAATACTAAGTCATATACTTCGATAAGCCGCCTTCACACACAATAGAGTACAATAATTGCTTTTCATGGAAGGGGTGGGTGGCTCTTAAAAGAGCCTTTTGTTGAATTAAAGACAACGTTCTGTTCAAACGCTTATCTCTTCTTGGGAGCTGACCTCTTAGCTGCTATTGGCTTGGCAGCCTTCTTAGCTGGGGACTTCTTGGGCGCAGCGGGCTTTTTCACCTTCTTTGGGCTCTTGGCTGCTACCTTCTTGGGACTCTTGGCCGCTACCTTCTTGACTTTCTTGGGAGACTTCTTGGCGGCAGCAGGCTTCTTCGTTGCTGCCTTCGCGGGCTTTTTGGCCACAACAGGTTTCTTGGCTGCTGGCTTCTTGGCTTTCGGAGCGACTTTCTTTGCGGGCTTTTTGGCTTTAACCTCAGCCTTGTTGATCTTGAAAGAGCCGGAGGCTCCGGTACCCTTGACCTGGACCAGGGTTCCCTTTGTCACCAGACTCTTGACAGCGGTCTTAACGCGGGCCTTGTTCTTGTCCACGTCATAGCCGCCGGCAGCCAGAGACTTCTTTACGGCAGCCAGAGACACACCGCTCCTCTCTTTAGAAGCAGACACTGCCTCGATGACCAGGTCACTGACGCTGGGACCTGCCTTCTTGGGTTTGGGAGCTGCCTTCTTCTTAGCGGCCTTAGCCGGAGCGGCGGGAGCTGGAGCTGGAGCAACTTCTGCCATCTTCTCTCGTTCTGTCTCAGGTTAAACACAAGTAGAATTATGATATTGAAGCTTCTTCTTCTTCTTCTTTTGTCTGATTTATTGGCAGTTGGCACCTACAGAGTGCATTACCGCCACTTCCTTTAGTTTGACACGATCGCAACTGCACAACACCGCCATCTCCTGGCCCCCTTCACCTCCCATACTGCCCCTCCTGCGCCCACCACCCTGAATTGCAGCTAACGCTGCTTCCCCCTGACTGAGTCCCCCTCCACGATACATGCTTCATCACCCCCCGTAGCCTGGCTCCGAACCACCCGCTCACTCACACCCCCCTTCTCTAACTCCACCAGATCAGCCACCCTCTTCAACTCCCTTATAACATCCTCCACCGTCAACCCCTCCATACCCAAGTGCCCCACTGCTGCTAAAACTATCAACCTAGTCCTCTCTGTCCTACTGCTAACCGTCGCCGTCGTATTCACTACCCCTGCCACAAAGGCCACTAAATCCAACTTCCCCCTCCACACCCTCCTCTCCTCCTCCTGTACCTCCTCTACTGTCAGCTGCCCTTTCCTAAAACCCTGTGCCCTCTCTTGCTGTCCCTGACCCTCCTGCATTATCCTCACTGCCAACTGCCCTTCTCTAAACCCCTCTCCCTTGCCCTGCTGTCCCTGTCCTACCTTCCTAGCTGCCTCCGCATATGAAATTCTACCTTCCCTTCTCACCCGCTGGACCACTACCTCTCGCTTCATCGCCTCACAACCCCAATACGCTACACTATGCTTCCCACCACAACTACAACA
This sequence comes from Notolepis coatsorum, assembly GCF_963971535.1. Lineage (NCBI taxonomy): Eukaryota > Metazoa > Chordata > Actinopteri > Aulopiformes > Paralepididae > Notolepis > Notolepis coatsorum. The sequence goes on along the minus strand of NC_140178.1, from coordinate 88,346,936 downwards.
CCTCGGCTCCACTCCCTGGTCACACTCCCCATACTCATGCTCCCCACTACATCTACCACATCTCTGCCCCTTCCTACACAACTTAGCTATATGACCAAACTCCTGACACCTGTAACACCTCAACGGATTCGGCACAAACTCCCTAACCCTATACGCCATAAACCCTACAAATACCACTCTCGGCCTAACCTCACCCTCAAACTGCACGACTACCGTCCCTGTCACCACCTTCTCTGCCCCTCTCTTCATCCTCTCTACACTCTTACCTTTCCCATTACGTTCGTCACTCCTCAACTCTCCTAACAGCTGCCCTTCACTAACCCTAATTGGAATTCCACTAATCACCCCCTTGCAACCACCATCCCTCTTCTCCCCTACTATCCCCACTCCACAGACCTTCACTTTTCCAACGCTCTTCATTTCCCTAGCCTTCTCTACCTGCACTACACTTACACATCCTATAAACAAGTTCCCATCCCCTAACGTCCTTGCATACCTTACCTCTCCTACCTGCGCCTTAATGATTCCTGACAGCTGTCTCGGCTCCATTTCCCTAACCCCGCCTCCTCCCTCAAACCGCACCACTACATTCAACCCTTCTACAAAATCCTTCCCTCTGCCCTCATCCTCTGACCCACTCAAGCTATCTCCCCTCCCCTTCTTCCTCTTACTCCCCTTCCCCTCACTTACCCTACTCTTCTTCCCCACCTTCGTCCACCCTTCTCCCCCGCTCCCCTCTCCCTCACTACACTCCATACTGTCACTATCCGTCTCCCTTTCCTTGGCTGAAGCCTCCGTCACCTCACCTCCCTCTCCACACGTCACACCCCGAGGGGACACTGGGCTCGCACCCGGTGACTCGCGTCCCTCCTGACGCAAGCCCTCATTCCACTCGCTCCCATCTCGATTCACCCAAAACCCTGGACAGTCTTCCACCGGCCGGGGCCATTCACGAGGACTCCACTCTCCCTGCTCTCCATACGCTGCCTCGCTCGCCTTCCACCACCGCTCACTCCCCTTCATCCGCTTCCGCATTCTTGCACATTCAAAAAAAAACGTCCAACTAACGTTCCTCCCGCAGGTAGCCCCCTATAACGGAACCTGGCTCATTGAGGCCCCTCCTCCTTTCTCATTAATGCCACCCGTCTGATATTGAAGCTCAGTCAGAGGGCTGGTCTTAAACACTACATGAGAGCCATGTAGACTCAACCCACCCTGTCCTCCTCTGTGCTGCCAAAATGATCTGCCGCTTGTGTTTTCTCCTCGCCAAAAAAGAGCTAAAATACACAACTATGAATATTGCAGGAATTTAACGCCAAATGGGTCAGCAAGCAGAAATATGTGCCATCAGAATTAAACCATTTGGAGACCCCTGGTGTGTTTGTGGACGCTTCAAACCACCAATTTGCGCCTTCACCATGGTGCGCAGCTATACCTTTCCCTGTTATTTATGTCTCACAATTCTTTAGATTGCATTATAATCCGACATAATCTCGTTTTCCAGCGAGCCGAGCTACCTGACTAGAGACTGGGAGCAAGATTAGTAATCTGGGATGACGCGTTTGGTTTAAATGGATGCTTTTCCGGTGTTGGTAAACACACTGTTGCTGGTGGCCTGTAGCGTGGGTCACCTCGACTTCGTATGAGGGATGATCACCACCTTAGATCAGTGGAAGGTTTCACGTGGCCTATATTAATTACAGCTAACATTTAATTAATTAATGTTGCAAAACATTTCATAACTCACACAAGAAACGTAGCTACATTTTCCTTTTGGGGGGGGGGGGGCTAGTTTGTTGTGTACTTTAGACTGCTGCATGCTTGTTGACAATACATGTTTTTTGGGCATTGCTGATCTGCTGTGTTTTCTGATTAAAGTCTGCTGCACTGAACACTTAGCACTATAAATAATAACTGCATTGGTCTATTTTAATTATATTTCAATAGTTTAAATAGACATAGTAGATTCATAATGAATCATCATATCACCAAACATAAACGCACCATGTCAACATGTTCTGCATTTCCACAAAAGAGGCCTTACACGGAATGTTTGTGTAGTAAAGGCAATGGAATGAATGGATGAATGAAAACTTTATTTAACAGATTGCAAAATGGGTACAATACAGTACGGCTCAATACACACAATTGTTAAGGGGATGCAGACCTGAAAAAGACGTCCATCAGGGTCCCCCGGTTGCTATGTATAAATTATATGTATAGATTATCATATCAACACATAGTGCTGTGTCTTATTACTGAATGTTATAAAGAAGTCACAACGGAACAGTAATATCATGCTTTTCAGCAGTGTTTTACCGACTACCACTGCACACAAATTAGGCATTTTCTTTTGAAAGTGGTTACCAACGGTTACAGGCAGCCATACTGGAAGAAACAGAACAACACAGACATTACAGTTTGTGTTTAGCCTAATAGGTCAGATATACAGGCCTCTATTGTTAGGGCTCAACTAATTGTGAAGTAAAGTATCTTAGAATGTGGTACAGTAGGCTGCCAGCTACATGTTTGATACATTCAGAAGAAATAGCTCAAGGAATGAACTATACTATGTTGTCAGAGTCATACTTGTATTATTATCTTGTACCACAGTGAGGTACCAATACATGTAGCTCATGGTGAGACCATGCCGGTCTGTGTCATCTGTTTATGATCAGTAATAAATAACCCAAACAAGAGGAAACCTGCTCATGGAGACGACTCAGCACCATCAGAAAACACCTCTCACCTTATAAATGTATACTGGCATTTCCATGATTCCACAGACAGATGTGTATGAATGTGTGGGTGTGTGTAAGTCAAAGCAGTGACAGATGTCACGAAGAGAGCTAAATTTAAGGCGAGACACTACAGGTGAATAGGGTAAAAAATTTAACTAATAGATATCACAATGAAACTTCCCCAGTTGATTACTTATATTAAGACAATACTTTTTTGTATTACAAGTTTTCAGAAATTGTATGTTTAAATATGCAAATGAGGCATGATCTACTTAAATATGCAATAATTTGCATATAATTCCAGGACAGAAATCTGAACATTGGATAAAGCCATTTTCAAAATTATAGTTTCATTTTGTTGACATATTAGAGCCAAATGTTATTACAGAGGGGATTTTGGATATCTCTTTTTATCACTCCATAAATCAGAAAATACTCCATTCAGTCCATTTTTATGGTAACATTCCATATTTCGCCATGTTTTTAGGAATAAAATGTGATATACCTTCAGAACATAGATATGAATAGAACTGGAAGGTTTGGTGTATGTGAGTGTTACTGAAGTGGATATTTCTGGCTCAGAGTATGAGGAAAAACTCTTAAAACTCATTTTTGGGAAAACTCCTTCAAAGTTCTGTAGTGTAAAATGCCATACTTTTTTTTTGAAACAGATATTTACAAACACAATACCTAATCAAACCATTAGTAATAGACAACCTAAACACATGCCTGATAACTGAATAATAATAATAATGATGTTATTGAACTGAACAGAACTACACACAGGCTACAAACAGTGTAGTACAGTGTAGTACCCCCTAATAGGCAAAACATATTTAAATAGATATCACTATGAAACTTTCCCAGTTTGTTATGTACATATAAACTAAGAAAAAATATATTGCAAGTTTTCAGAATTGTATGTTTATATATGCAAATGAGGCTGATAATCTCAAGTGTGGCTATGGAGTTTTGCTAATAGAATATACAATTGCGTTATTATGGCTTTGCGCGCAAATAGCTTCCTGTGCGCGGGAAATGTGCGACAAAGCATCTCAACCAATCGTATACAAGAAGCCACGCAGCTGTATTTGCACAATTTGACCTATAAAAGGGCAGCAGTGCGCTTATGTTTCCACAATCGTTGCTGTTTAGTTCCGATTGATCATCATGCCTGAGCCAGCCAAGCCAGCGCCAGCCAAGCCAGCGCCCAAGAAGGGCTCCAAGAAAGCCGTCACCAAGACAACCGCCAAGGGAGGCAAGAAGCGCAGAAAGTCCAGGAAGGAGAGTTATGCCATTTATATTTACAAAGTCCTGAAGCAGGTTCATCCCGACACCGGCGTTTCCTCCAAAGCCATGGGGATCATGAACTCCTTTGTTAACGACATCTTTGAACGCATCGCTGGAGAAGCCTCTAAACTGGCTCTCTACAACAAGCGTAGGACCATCACTTCCAGGGAGATCCAGACCGCCGTCCGCCTGCTGCTCCCCGGTGAGCTCGCCAAGCACGCAGTGTCCGAGGGAACCAAGGCTGTGACCAAGTACACCAGCTCCAAGTAAACTCCTGTTGAACTCTTCATATCGAAACCTAAAGGCTCTTTTAAGAGCCACACACTCTGTCATGAGAGAGCTGTTCCTATTCTATCCTTTCTACAAGATATTAGTTAATTTTCTCCAGGTTTTAAATTGCCATGTCAATAATTTACCTCACATTACCACTGCCACAGTTCTGCCCTTTCAATATAAAGTTCTACATTTTATTGTAACTTTAGCATTACATGTTCCTGATGACATCACTGGTGGCCATATTCAAACGCATCCACTCTCAATAACTGTCAAACTAGAGTAATGTCTGAGAAACTGTTTAGGGTTTTTGGAAGTGTGAGATAATGTACTTAAAGTTACTTCCTTGTTTCTACAAAAACTACAGCTAGTTTCAATATCAATCTACTATCTAGAAAAGCAGGTTTTAACAGGAAGCATCACTGCATTATTTTGAATTACTGATTTAGTCCATAACTCCATTGCTGTATTGTAGTTCTGTTAGAATTCCATAGCTGTAGTTTGGGGCAATAACAATGGAGAATATATTATATATTATATTATATTCATATGATTGGATTATTAGATTATATATTGTAATTTGTAACTATTTATTGTAGGGCAAATATAACCGAGGGCTACATACCCTCATCTTGCACCTTGTTGCCCATATGTGCATGTCCAGAGTTAATTATATAGCTGTACCATGCCTTTTACTGTACCTTCCCTCCCCCATGCTGCCTGCATTTTCCCAAGGGGATTAATAAAGGAATATCTTATTTTATCAGAAAGTGGGCTAACTTCTAGTCAGTTAAATTAAGTATACATATAACTATGATAGCACGTGCAATAATGCTGCATATATATATATGTACTATATCCCTTATACTCTTAATAGTTATACCACTGGCCAGTATGACTTAATACCGGTGTCTTTATACCTGTAACACTGTACATACATCTGATCAGCATTATTACTCAGTGGTACTCATTTATATACAGTTAAATCACATGTACATTCCTATTGCACTTTACTGTTTACTTTGGTTAGACGACAATTAATTAACTATTTAATCTTATCTGATGTAAAGTAGTAAAGTTGTTGTGAAGGGCCAGATTAAACCGAATATATATATTTATTTATATATATATATTTAATTGTATTTGTATATTCTCTAATATTCCCTGATATCCCTTGTATATTCCTTGTACAATATGCATGGAATATCCATTCTAGCCTACTGAACATCCCATAATAGTCTCCATTCTACTATTGGTCGAGACCTTGGTGCCAGGCTGCCATACCTCCCAGACCCAGTTCAAACGTACCGCTCAACATGTACGAACAAGTCCTAGTTCCGCGTAGGAATCTGGCTACCGCACCACTAATGGGACTATTTGTTCATAGTGCGTATATATACTGCGCTACTAAAGTAGGACTTTCTTTTCAGTCCAGTTTCTTACCCTCCAATAGAGTCACAGACGTAAAGCCTCCCCGCGACGCCACGTGTGGGAGTAAGGCCAAGTTCGCCTACCATCGGTATTGAGACATCGTGTATATTAATATTTGAATAGTCATATTTGGCACTATATCGTCGAGTTGGACGTAGTCTATTAAGCTAATAATAGTCTGTTAATATATAGTGCTTCGTGCGGTGAGAATACTACCGTAGTCAGCACCCCATCGTTTCGGGCAGAGAACTGGCTGCTTATCCAGGGTGGTTGACCCCACGTGAAGCTGCACCCGAGGAGCCCCAGAGCCGACGAGCGAGTGGACCTGTATACCGGATTATTCTACCGACGACAGCCCGCCTTCCCAGGCATGGATTATGCTTTGTATACGTTGATTATTCCATGGATAAAGACCCCCGACACTGCCGTGTGTTGGAACCCCCCCCCCTGGAGAGGACGCAAGGTGAGGAGACGCTCTGCAAGACGAGGTCGCTTCACGTCTCTCCTCCGTGGACCGGAGGACGCCGGCCCACAAAGAGTCCACCTGCTTTCATCTGTGGTCCAAGGATCGCCGGCGCATTGAACGGCACTACAGTGGGTTCACCTGGGATACCCTTGGCCGGATGAGGCAGCCGGATTCTACCCCCCCCCCCCTCCTACTCCTGTCGGCTTACAAGCGACCGGATTAACCCCCCCTAGTGTATCCAGCCTATAATCATTAAAGTATCATTGCTGTTATTCCTTAAACTATTCCAGGTCGTATATGTACCACCTGCGCCTTCAGAGATTGGACATTCTCTATTGATATACCGACGAATACTCTTGCCATAAAAGTGCATACTAATTCCCATTCATAAATGTGATTGATTTGATTAAGTGCTTGCTCTACACACCATCGCTGTGTAGAAATAAAGACCTATTTCTAATTCGTACATTTGTGTTGGATCCGTTTCATCTACGTGACAGTGTTCATCATAATATATTTATGCCGAGTACTGGGTGGCCGAATATTAAGTACAAAGGTAGTGGTAGTAAGTATCATATCTAGTAATACAGTCAGGGAATTGTACCCCTCAGTTACAATTGGTCCTTCGAGCCGGAGGGTAATTAGCGTAATATTAATATAGTGTTATTAATATTGAAATGGCCTATGATGAACACTCCACGAAACGATCCTCCTAACCAACGCCCGCAGCGTGAACGACGGCTCCCTCAGTACTTAGAGGCTTACGCTGTCAGTCAACAACCTAGTCTTCTACTAACAGTAAACGCGGTAAAACTAGAAAGTAAAAGTATGTCTAACCCCAACGCCCAGACTACCCCGACCATAGAGGCCCCTACGGGCTCTAATGTAACTGACCAAGTTCACGGTGGGGACCAGTGGGAACCAGACATGACTTCACACCCCGCCAGTACTGAAGAAGTAGTCCCCGATGAGTCCCGGGAGGAATACAACGCTACCGAGAGAGAACTCGGCACGGAAGAAGACGGGGAGAGCACCGTGGAGATAGAGCTCCAAGGCTCCGCAAGGAGTACCCCGAGGGAAGGCTCCCCTATACAACCGCCTTCTCCCAGCGAGGCAGAGAGGACCCTACAGCAGGCCTTCCTCATCAGCCTGAACGCCGCTGCTGAACGCGACCGACTGCAGATCCAGCAGCGGAGCGAAGAAGAGCATATACGTCTAGAAATAAGACGCATTCAGAGAGAAGAGAATGTGGCCCGAGACCGAGCAGACAGCCAGCGAGCAGCTGCTGGTGCTCTACGGGACGCAGAGCGCAACAGACAGCAAGCGCAACTAATAGAACAGCTGATCAGACGGACAACACCCTCTCCCTCCGCCAGAGGCTCCAGGAACTCGTCTAGACACACCTCCAGGGCGGCATCCCCTAGCCGAGTAAACAACCCTGAACTTGACCAACAGACGAGGTCTATACCCCCCACAGACCACCTCCCCCCACCGGTCCAAGCGAGACCTAGCAACCGGGAAGGAGCAGCATATCCTGTGGAGAGGCTAAACCAGAGACTAGAAGCACTGGATGACCTAACTGAAGACGAAGAGGAAGAGGAGGAGAACCACGCCCGACGACAGCACAGTACTCTACCGGACCAGGAGATCCGGTACAGCCCAGGCTATACTCCCGCGGAGCTGCGCTACAGACCCCCGACTCTATACCCGGGTGAGCACGACGCACGACCCGCACCGAGGAACAGCACCTGGACAAGCGGGCCATGGTACACTGCCGGTACCAGCCCATACCAAGGAGCGGGAGGAGACTCGCCTAGGAGGCCTCTCCCCCAACGCTCGCCGATGTATCCACAGTCAGCGTCATACATTGGCACGCCTATGGTACCCGACTTCACCCAAGAGAACCGGGCCCAGTATACAGAACTCCGCATGTGTCTGGAGACCATGTTGGTGGATGTATTGGACGAACGCCATAAATACGCCATCCTACTGAAGCACTTAAAGGTACCCCGCGCACATAATATAGCGCTCGCCTACGCGACTTCCACCACCCCATACACAGCAGCGCTGGTAGCATTGGACCAGAGGTATGGGCGCATATGGGATTACATGATCCAGGAGATCCGACACATCGACCGCTTACCCCCAGCAATAGACAATCGAGCACTGGACGACCTGTCCATCAGAGTGCAGTCCCTGGTAGGGATGTTGGGAGCGCAGAGAGAGAAGGGGAGGCATGAACTTTACGCCAACTCAAATGTGGAAAGGATCTTGGAGAAGCTGCCGCCCGCTCGACAGGAGCGTTTTAGGCGACAGAGAGACCACCGAGACCCGAATGGCCCCGAACCGAACCTCCTCGATCTAGCAGACTTCCTGGCGAGAGAAGTCAGCAGCCTACGGCTAGATACATTCGGACGGAGCACCCCTGGCTCCAGAGAAGGAACCAGACGACTAAATGATGGAAGAAGATCGGTGACTGTGATGCACCAATCGGAGTCAGTACCGAGCAGCAGGAGCCACAGTACCCCCTCCAGAACGGAGAAGTGGAAGATAGTGTGCCCCTACTGTGAGAAAGAACACTGGCTAGCGCAATGTGACTCCTTCCCCAAGCTGAACGCGGAGGAAGCAAGTCAATGGATAAAGTCCAACAAGCGCTGTTTTCGCTGTGCGCGCTCACACATGGCAGCCGAATGCCGCTTAAAGAAAAGGTGCACCAAGTGCGATGGAGCCCATCTGGACATACTTCACGACAGTAACAGACGGCGCCCTTCACCCGCACCATCCAGCAGCAAAGCGAGCGTCATGTACATCGATCCCGCCAGCAGCAGTGGAGCCCGAGTACTCCTAAAAGTAGTGCGTGTGACACTAAGCTACCAGAATAAAGTCCTGGACACTTACGCCGTCCTCGATGACGGGTCAGAGAAGACCCTTCTGCTCGCCTCCGCTGCGGCCCAGCTAGGGCTGCGGGGAAGCGAAACCCAAATGACAATTCGGACAATAAGACGAGATTTGAAGACGATAAAGGGCGAGAATGTCTCATTCTCTATCGCAGCAAGCGGCCAGCCTGAGCGACGGTACCAGATTACAGACGCTTTCACCAGCCAAGAAATAGGACTGTCGCGGTACACATACCCCGTCGCCAAGCTGATGGAGAAATATGCACATCTGCGCAAGTTACCGATCCCGCTCATAGACAATGCTGACCCTGTTGATAGGCTCCGACCATGCAGACATCATTGTCCCGATAGACCGGGTTCATACCGGACCCCGAGGCTGTCCTGCAGCAGTCGAGACCCGTTTGGGATGGACTCTCCAAGGCCCGCTCGCCAAATCTCTCAACCGAAGTACAGCCACTAGATGTCTCCACTCCCGAGTCACAGAGGGAGAAACCGCACTCCTGCAACACGTAGAGCGGCTATGGACCTTGGAACAAATGCCCTTTAAGAACGGAAGGAAAGACATTCGCTCTAAAGATGACATTTACGCCATTCACCTCCTCGAGACAGGGACCAAGAGAGTCCCGGTCAACGGCGTGTTGAGATACGCCACGCCACTCCTGCGGCGAGAAGGAATGCCTACTTTCCACGCCAAGACAGACGCCACAGAACGGTACCTGCTGAACACGGAGCGGCGCTTAGCCAAGAACCCCGCCCAAGAGAGTGTATACCGCGCTGAGATTGAGAAGCTCATCACAGCGGGACACGTCACAAAGATGGACATTAAAGAGGCTGACCAGACCACTGAATCGTGGTACGTGCCTCACCACAAGGTCCATCACAACGGTAAAGACCGCATAGTATTTAACTGCAGCTACCAGATCGGATCCCAAAATCTGAATAAAGAGTTACTGCCCGGTCCCACACTCGGCCCCTCCCTACTCGGCGTTCTACTCCGCTTCCGCCAGGAAAAGGTGGCCATCAGCGGGGACATTAAAGGAATGTTCCTGCAGGTGAGATTAGTAGAGGAGGACAAGCCCCTGTTACGGTTCCTATGGAGAGAGAAGCCAGGAGATGAGCACCCAGCCATCTACCAATGGGAAGTCCTCCCCTTCGGAACGACGTGCAGCCCCTGCTGTGCTACATTTGCACTACAGAAACATGTAGCAGAGGACCCAGCAGCGGACGAAGAGGTCCGACACAGCGTAAAGAACAGCTTCTACGTAGACAACTGTCTACAAAGCCTTTCAACCCAGGAAGAAGCCGAGGCTCTCCTGATTAAACTCCGCGCCTCATTGATCAAAGGCGGCTTTGATCTCAGGCAGTGGGCCAGCAGCGATCCGCAAGTACTGCGCAGCCTCTCCTCCGAGGACAAGGCAGCCAGCAGCGAGACCTGGATGGCTACAATCCCGGGAGAAGCCCAGGAGATGACCCTGGGATTGGTGTGGCGATTCAAAACAGATTCGCTTCACTACAGACACAAGCCCCTGACTACGGAGCAGGGAAGGCCGGCGGCGGCGCCGACCACCAGACGGAGTGTGTACACAACACTCGCCCGACAATATGACCCGCTAGGATGTATTCTACCGTACACCACCAGGGCAAAAATGATTGTACGAGCATTGTGGGACAAGGACCAGGGCTGGGACGACCCCATTCCCGCACACCTTGCATCCACCTGGAGAGAGTGGGATATGGAGCTCCACTCACTCCCAGGCGTTAATATGCGCCGAAGCTACTTCCCACCCGCGGTGAGGCCAGAGACATGTAAAATGGACTTACACGTCTTCAGTGACGCCTCAGAGGTCGCATACGGATCAGTAGCCTACTTGCGGGCCCAAGAAAGGGGGGGAGAGATCTACACAGCATTTGTCCTCGCCCGCTCGAGAATAGCCCCACGCAAGCAACAATCTATCCCACGCCTAGAGCTCTGCGCAGCCCTAGCCGGAGCGCACCTAGCCACGCTCATCCAACGTGAGCTCACCATACCGGTGTCTAGAACAATCCTGTGGTCAGATTCCACGACAGTACTCGCCTGGATCAAATCGGACTCATGCAAGTACAAAGTCTTCGTGGGAGTCAGAGTCACCGAGATTCAAGACTTAACCGAAGAGTTAACCGGAGAAACAGAGTGGCGCTACGTTGATACAAAACAGAACCCAGCTGACGTCATCACCCGGGGGATGCCCCTGGATGACCTCACCCGTCACAATGCTTACAGTGACGGCCCCGCATTCCTAAGACTCCCGGAAGGATAGTGGCCCATGCCTATCCCGAGGGAAGCAAGTCCAGAGGAGGTGGAAAATAAGAAGCCTGTGTTCTGTGGATTGAGCACTGTTATCTCCGCAGACCCCAACACACTCCTGATGGGGCGGCTAGATCCTGCATTACCCCAGACAATGTACCGGCCTGAAGAAGCGAACGGCCGACGAATGTGGAGGTACAGCCAAGTATTAGCCGACAAGTTTTGGAGCAGTTTCCTACTGCACTACCTACCGTCTCTACAGACCCGCCAGAAGTGGGTAAAGGAGAGAGACAATTTGACAGAAGGAACAGTCGTCATGATTATTGATCAATCACTGCCCAGAGCTATGTGGCCGGCCGGCCGCGTAAGCAAAGTGATCACCGGTGCCGACGGCAAGGTCCGAGCAGCTGAAGTGCTTGTCCAGGGTCGCACTTACACCCGTCCCGTGGCGAGGCTCATAGAACTGCCCCGACTCCCAGACACAATCGATGATGACCATGACCCTATAACCCTATGACTTTGTGAAGTTGACTGACCCCTACAGCAAACCCTTATGTGTAAATAGACAACGCGATTAATCTGTCTCTGCTTAACTGATTAGGTCTGGGACCAATCAGGGGGTGGCTGTTGTGAAGGGCCAGATTAAACCGAATATATATATTTATTTATATATATTTAATTGTATTTGTATATTCTCTAATATTCCCTGATATCCCTTGTATATTCCTTGTACAATATGCATGGAATATCCATTCTAGCCTACTGAACATCCCATAATAGTCTCCATTCTACTATTGGTCGAGACCTTGGTGCCAGGCTGCCATACCTCCCAGACCCAGTTCAAACGTACCGCTCAACATGTACGAACAAGTCCTAGTTCCGCGTAGGAATCTGGCTACCGCACCACTAATGGGACTATTTGTTCATAGTGCGTATATATACTGCGCTACTAAAGTAGGACTTTCTTTTCAGTCCAGTTTCTTACCCTCCAATAGAGTCACAGACGTAAAGCCTCCCCGCGACGCCACGTGTGGGAGTAAGGCCAAGTTCGCCTACCATCGGTATTGAGACATCGTGTATATTAATATTTGAATAGTCATATTTGGCACTATATCGTCGAGTTGGACGTAGTCTATTAAGCTAATAATAGTCTGTTAATATATAGTGCTTCGTGCGGTGAGAATACTACCGTAGTCAGCACCCCATCGTTTCGGGCAGAGAACTGGCTGCTTATCCAGGGTGGTTGACCCCACGTGAAGCTGCACCCGAGGAGCCCCAGAGCCGACGAGCGAGTGGACCTGTATACCGGATTATTCTACCGACGACAGCCCGCCTTCCCAGGCACGGATTATGCTTTGTATACGTTGATTATTCCATGGATAAAGACCCCCGACACTGCCGTGTGTTGGAACCCCCCCCCCCCTGGAGAGGACGCAAGGTGAGGAGACGCTCTGCAAGACGAGGTCGCTTCACGTCTCTCCTCCGTGGACCGGAGGACGCCGGCCCACAAAGAGTCCACCTGCTTTCATCTGTGGTCCAAGGATCGCCGGCGCATTGAACGGCACTACAGTGGGTTCACCTGGGATACCCTTGGCCGGATGAGGCAGCCGGATTCTACCCCCCCCCCCTCCTACTCCTGTCGGCTTACAAGCGACCGGATTAACCCCCCCTAGTGTATCCAGCCTATAATCATTAAAGTATCATTGCTGTTATTCCTTAAACTATTCCAGGTCGTATATGTACCACCTGCGCCTTCAGAGATTGGACATTCTCTATTGATATACCGACGAATACTCTTGCCATAAAAGTGCATACTAATTCCCATTCATAAATGTGATTGATTTGATTAAGTGCTTGCTCTACACACCATCGCTGTGTAGAAATAAAGACCTATTTCTAATTCGTACATTTGTGTTGGATCCGTTTCATCTACGTGACAGTGTTCATCATAATATATTTATGCAGAGTACTGGGTGGCCGAATATTAAGTACAAAGGTAGTGGTAGTAAGTATCATATCTAGTAATACAGTCAGGGAATTGTACCCCTCAGTTACAAAAGTTAAAACACTCATTTGGCTGTGGGGGGCCAATGCAACACTCAAATCGGATCTAAGGAGTCAAACAAGGTAATTATTGTAGAAGCTAAACTTTTCTCCACATAATTATTCTTTATGGGACAATGACAAATTCAGAATAATACTATTCAGCAGGAGGTGATTTGACTGTCAAATACCATTAGTTAAGTCATGCTCCCAGGTAGAAAGTAAAACAGAAATGGCAGTACATTTAACTAGTCTATTATAGGCATGGTTAGATTTGCTCAATAGCTCAAATTCCTGGTGAGTGAGCCCCAACACGTTAGTGTAGGAGTAGACATTGCAGCATAGGATGCAGCCAAGAGTTATTGCCTTCTCGGTAAGAGGTGGGTGGCTCTGAAAAGAGCCTTTGTGGGGTTTGTCGAAGAGGCTAAATAATTTACTTCTTGGCAGCCTTCTCAGTCTTCTTGGGCAGAAGGACAGCCTGGATGTTGGGCAGCACACCACCCTTAATGTTTTTTTCAGTTCAAATTAATCATCACTTGACCGCTATGACATGCCATTTATAATTTTATATATCATATCGTTAAGCCTTCAAAACACGCACAAAAACACTGCAGACAGACAATACATTAAACATTACTTCTAAGCACTGTACCAATTAGTGGACACGGTGAAATGTTATGCATTACGTGTTTATCGCCTTACACGTATGTCCGAGGTAACAACGTAAGTTACACAACCATATTGTATTTTGACAAACGGAAATATTGCATTTTCAAGAAGAAGTGGGTGGCTCTGAAAAGAGCCTTTGTGGAGTTTGTCGAAGAGGCTAAATAATTTACTTCTTGGCAGCCTTCTCGGTCTTCTTGGGCAGAAGGACAGCCTGGATGTTGGGCAGCACACCACCCTGAGCGATGGTCACTCCTCCCAGGAGTTTGTTGAGCTCCTCGTCGTTACGCACCGCCAGCTGCAGGTGACGGGGGATGATACGATACTTCTTGTTGTCACGGGCAGCGTTTCCAGCCAACTCCAGGATCTCAGCGGTCAGATACTCGAGCACAGCCGCCAGATAGACCGGGGCACCAGCTCCAACACGATGAGCATAGTTGCCTTTACGCAGCAGTCTGTGGACACAACCCACGGGGAACTGAAGCCCGGCGCGAGATGAGCGAGTCTTGGCCTTAGCTCTGGCCTTTCCTCCGGTCTTTCCTCTTCCAGACATGTTTATTATTCTCTTACGTTTAGCCAGTTAGCAAATGAACAGTGAGTTGGAGAGCCGTTTTTTATCTTCAGGCTTGTGTTTTCTCACCCAATCAGGAAAGACGTTTTGTGGGCGGAGCGTCCAAAAGACCAGTCCTCCAATCATCGTGGGAGGTGTAGGCGGAGTAACAAACTCATAAACAAGGTATAGGATAAAGGTATAGAGATATGTGATGAAGTCGAGGTCGACTATTCAGATCCTAATAATGAACCTGCATAATATGTGTTCACATCATCATTTGATTATTGTGATTATCCAGATGATAAAGCCTGCTGCTGAGTTGAATGCAGGTTCTATTCACCATAATCCTGCGCCACTATGCTCACTGACTCTGAGCTCAACCAGTCGCTTACAGGAAGCCATGCAGTAAAATTTGCATACTATAATTAAAGCAGCAACGCCCTCTGGTCTGAGTAGGGTAAATCTGCAGTGCTGCAGACAATAGCATAAATCTGCAGTGCTGCAGCCACATACGTCTGGGCGGGGCTTCAGGGCTTGCACTGTGTGTGAGGCGGGCCTTCGGGGCTTGTACTGTGTGTTGCAGTGCGTGGGCGGGGCGTCGGGGCTTGTACTGTGTGTTGCACTGCTGCGCATGCGGATGCGGGGGGGCTCTCTCTCTCTCCCTACGTGTTACTAATCTTCGCCCTTAGAGAGCCCGCGCCACACAGAGAAAATGTCTACCGATAAAGTTTTAGCACTCAGAGCGCCGCTGTACTTATCCAAATGGCGGGCCTGCTCTCGCCACCAACCGTCCTTGTGGTAAGTTGGCCGTCGGGAGATCCCGCGATAACAGGCAGCGGGGCTGGGTAGACGCTGGGCAGGTGACTGCTGGTTATTTTTCAATGAAGAATAATGAATGCTTAAAGTAATACTATATAGGTTAATTAAACCAGAGCTAGAAAGAGCTAGAAAAAAAACAGACTCTTATACTCTCACCTGCCTCCAACAAAGGCTCTTATAAGAGGCCACACACTCTGTCATGAGAGAGCTGTTCCTATTAGGTTTTTGGCTAATGTCTATATGCAAGAGAAAGTATTTTTTTGCAATGGGTGGGTTTAAATGTACATGTATTTGTTAGTGGTATCTAGAAATTTGGAGAGGGCCAAGACACAAAGTTGCCTCCTTGCCTACATCGGTGATCTCAGTCCTGCCCCTTCAATAGGAAATTTCACATTTTAGTTGTATAGCACTTTTCAATGTACTCAAAAACCCTTTAGAAGAAATGGATTATAATCTAGTCATTCAATTATAAAAGCGGCACAATGTACAGACATATATACAGCCATTTAAAGCCCAACAAAATTGTATTACTGGTTAGAATGTAGTGGAATCGTGTTCCAATTAACTGGACCACAACAAAAAGGCATCGTAACCCTAGTTATTCTACCTTGACAGGGCTTTCAGTTTGAGATGCGCAATGGATTTGTGTTCGTCCTGTTAATCCTGGGAAGAGAAGTAGCCTAATTATGAGAGATGGCTATTAGATCTGATAATATTATTATTTAAATAGTTTTATTGTTTTTTTTTAAGGTTCAACAACATTATATACATACATACAACAAACATACATACAATACATGACTACATATAACCACACAATACGCCAAATGTATATACACTCTTTTTCTGGACACTTTTGTATCACAAACAGTACTGTATTTGCAAATCTGATATGTCATAAATGTATAGATGTAGCAGTACTGTCTATCTGTATGTCATGTATGTCATATATGTTATGATGAATTGAAAATGGGGGACCCTGATGTAAACAAGACGAAAGTCTTTCTCTGGTCTGCATCCCCTTAACAATTGTATGTATTGAGCTGTACTGTACTGTACCCATTCTGCATAATAAACTTTTCAATCAATCAATCAATCAATAGTTTGTTGTCAGCGTGCCAGGTGCAGATTTTGCCTAGTTCCAAGCTGAGTTTTTTTTTTTTTTTTTTTTTTACAACATACATGACTTTATGACAGGGACATACATGACATACAGGTCATATTATATTGCTGTTACATTTGTGACATATACGATATGCAAATATACAGTACTATTACCCAGAGACTTATTAGTTATTTAGAGACGTATTATGTTGCCCAGAGACTTATTCGAGGCTTATTATGTATCCAAAAACGTACCGGACTACGACATAACGTTAGACATTTTTATTGCATGCTCAACCAGTGCACAACAACACACCAACCCAACTGACGTTACCACAACACTTGACGGTATTTCACAGCCCTGTCGTAAGAAGACCACCGTGCCGTTAAAGGTTGTAAGAATCCAAACGTCTGGTCGGAGGGCATCTATACTTTCCACAAGCAAGTTGTCCTTAGGCCACTGACCGCCCCTGCCTACGCTAGTTTTGCCCCCTCGCCGGTATAAGCAGCGTTAATAATGCGAGAGCGAGCCTCGTAGAAATAATAATAATAATGCGAGAGCGAGCCTCGCACAAACGCACGCTGAAATGGGTATCGTAGAACATGACATATTAGCATGACGTCTGATTTATGAATGCCAATACTAAAGATTAGGGACAAACACACGCAATTGGCACAAGTGTAAATCATGGATTAGTCACTCAGTTTTAACATCGGCCCGCGTAGTGTTAAATAATTACTAAATTCCACGTAGTGATTCTCCATAATACTGCAGGAGACACACTGATACATTTCACTACACAGCACAGCCCTCCCCCTTCACTCACTCGCACTGTCACACACACACACCTACACACACACACACACACACACCCTTGCACTCACCGGCACTAGATAAGCCGGATCACATAAATTAACAAGATGCCACAAGCCGAATAAAATACGACTAGGTCATCCAGTGGTCACATAGTCCAGTCTCCATTAATCACAGATCGTTATCATAGAGACACACATGCACAAACTTACACGTAAATGTGCGTTACATTAGAGCTGCCGCGGTATTGATGTTTTCCTTACCGCACACATTTGCAATATATTTCCTACCGCCGCGGTATTACCGCACACACACAAAAAAAAAAGTTTGAATGCATTTTTTTTGTAGTCTACTCTTTATATAGCATATAGCCTGCCTCTAGTCTAAATGTCTATCTTTAGAGGATGACTTTGCAGCATGAATATTGTTTGGGATTCGGCATGCACGCATTCGTTATTAAAAGTGAAACACTGATTCGAAGTCTCCCCTCGGTGTCGCGCCCGCCGGTTACCCCCCCGACCCTTTCTTCTTCTTATTATTATAACGTTACTACTTATGATTACAAAGGCATTCGATTTGTGGCATTAACGTTAGTATAGTTACACGTTCGTATTTACCGGACCACATAGCAAGGCAAGCGTTACTCAATTAATATCTAAGTTCCTTTCTTTGCTCAGAGCGTGCCGAGTTGTACCCATTCTGCGGTCTGTTAATAAAGTTTTCAATCAGACAAGTGTATAGAACGAAGGGCTTTTATTATAACATTTCGTTGCAGTAAAATCATTATGCCTCGTTCCCTGAGGAGCGACGGCGTCGGTAATCCACTCGGGTCTCCGGTGGGAGCTAACGTACTATTAGCCGTGTTGTTGTGATGGCTGAGATTCAGGAAGTAAACGCACTGCAAGATGCTCCAAGCATGTGACGCGTATCTCTTCTGACCAATCAGTGGTCTGCAGTGTTTCATGTGACTTTTCTGGTACCCAATAGGGTCGCTTGGAATCTCGACAGAGAAGTAGGGTATATCTGCAGAGCCGCAAGCCCAACGAGAGCGTAATAATAATAATAATAATAATAATATAATAAAAAACAGCGGTGATGCCGGTATTCAGCCCAACGCTGCGGTGGGCATGATGTAACAGCGATACCGCGGTAATACCGATACCGCGGCAGCTCTACGTTACATGCACTCATGCACGGCGGACATACTGACTGACCAATACACACAGACACAGCGTGCACGCAGGACGACCACCACAACCACACTGGTCGATTGGGGGACCAATAAAACACCCTGACAGATAAGAGACTGGACTTTTTTAACTTCTTCTGCTTGGACTGACTGGACTGGACGGACGAGACTGCTGCACAATGACTTGACTTTTATCCTTCCTTTTATATACTCAACCGGCCGGTTGTAACAATCTAGATTTTTCAAATTGTACCTTGCTATACATTGCTTGTTAAACTTTTTATAATAAATACCTTCAAAAGTGTTAGCCTGTGCTTAAGGCTTTTTGAAAATATGTTGAAGCTGGTGAGAGAGAAAGGCTTGTTAAATAATTGGCAATATATGATAGAGACACTCTCAGAGGATGAAAGTCTTCTATCTGAAAACGGCTTAGTTACTATTTTAGATCATATGAATGGTCATTTTAACAGAGCACACCTGTTGTGTTTATACACCGTAATAGTGGATGTTACGGCTTTTAAGCTGAAAAATCATAAGTGTTTAGAAACTTTAGATATTAATCACATTATTGATGTTATGCACGCTTATATTATTGATAAAAAAGGTTGCAGCATGATTTGTAATATTCTTTAATAAAACACTTATAATATAACCATCTGCGTTTCATTGTAATAATTGTTATGTAATAATTGTTTTGAATGATTTTAAGTTCATCCTAGTAATAATACAAATATTATCCTGTTGTGCAACTATATTCAGCTATGTGAATGTGATCCCTTAAAGACTTCGAAATGTCACCACTTGTTGGGATCAAATCATATTTGTAAGGTCCTACTATACGCTGGTTAAACACATATTCTTTAAACAATTCAATAAGAAGTATCACAATCATAAATAAACCATAAAATACCATAAAGTCCACCAAATTTTAAAATAAATGAATGCAACACAGTCATACATATCCTTGCAAAAGTATGGAAAAACAATCAATAGGATTTAAATGCATCTCAGACCTAGTGTTGAGGAGATAACCCTAGACCCTTCTTAGATGTTGGTGACAGTAGTGTTGCACTAAAAACAAACAAACAGTTACAATAAAACATACCAACACATTTGTTATAGAAAAAAGTGTTATTCCCATAGCAGGAGTCGAACCCGCGTCTCCCTGATGAAAGCAGGGCATCATTACCGCTAGACCATATGGGATTTGCATATGTTATACTGTACAGAACCTGTATACACTCTGACAGGGCTCCGGGGGTCGGAAATTTATCTTTCTGTACAAGTTTTTTAAGTGAAATATATTAGTAGGACTCTTTTTACAGCATTCTATAAGCCTTGTATATATATATAAGAACATGTTATAGAACATAAGACATGTTTTGATATTATAAAATATTATAAAAACAAAATATAATCGCTCCACTATACCCCTGGATTCACTATACAATGAAATAAGAATAAAAAATAAGACATGTAGCTATCAACCAGGCCATCACTGAAACAATATGAATTGTTTTTTGCTAGTAGTCTATGTAAAACCCTGCATATTGCAGGGAACTTTCGCAGAGTACATTTCGCAGAGTACATTTCACAGAGTAAATTTGACTCAATCAGAGTACATTTGGATAATTGAATGTGAATAATACATTCCTATCTCTAACTTCACAAGTCTGTTCAGGGTACATTTGGATAATTGAATGTGAATGATACATTCCTATCTGTGAACACTAAAATTGTGAGGTTTTTGTCCTTTGCTCACTTACTCGCTCTGTTCCTTTAAGCCTACTCGCCCTTTTCCATTTGTTTTCTGTTAATCATTTCATTCCCCTATTCACACGCTTCTTCCCAGAGACGTCGTTGATTGGTTCTCCCCCGTCCACACGCTTATCAATCACATCCCTCAGCTGTCACTGCTTGTCAATTAAGCATTCCCGTATTATTTATACCCCGTTTCCCCATTCACGTTTTGTTGGATCGTTTTGATATTTCAGTTGCATTCGCCGTTCCTGCTGCCTGCTGTTGTTTCCCTGTGCTTTGCCTCCAGGATATTCAAGAAGCATTCCTCTTGGACACCCTTTCCCCGAGGCGACGTGCTCGCTCCATTCGGTTCCAACGCTCTTTACGCACAACGCCTGGGTGAGTTTTTTATGACTGTCTTTGATCCAATTCCGTTTTTCGTGTGTTTATATAACACTGAAGATTTCCAGCTTTTTATCAGACAGTCACTCACCCAGCGTTTAGCCTTTTTGGATTGTTTCATTGGGATAATATTTTGGCCTAACATCTCCCACTGTGTGTTTACACACCAAAGATATTATCACATTGGATTTGTATTTTGGGACTTCGCTCACAGTGTTTATTTTGCACCGAAGATATCTATCACTTGGGATTGTGTTTGGAACGTTACTCACAGTGTGTATTTACACCGAAGATTCAGTCACTTGGATAACTCTGTTTTCGGGTACAAGTCACCTCTCCTGTTCACCTGCTCTGTTCCACCTGCACTCAGAGTTAACTCGCTCCCTCTCTCTCTCTCGGTCCCGCAACCACCTCGGAGATTCTGCCGAGAGAAGTCTGCAGAGCGGCTCTGACGTCAGCGTCTGCTTCCCCTGACTACCATCCCGGGAGAAGCTGCAGAGCAGCAACATTCATCCTTGCTTGTATTCCAGTCTTTGTTTGAACTCTTCCAGTTCTGTGCTGTTTATTTAGTCTTAATAAACAAGCCCTTGTTTTTGGCAACTCTGAATCCTACTCTCTTGTGTCGTTGCGTTTGGGGTCGGTGTCAAACCATAACATTACGATCCAACCAAAATGACGACCCCAGCCGACACAGAGAGGGTCAGAACCGCACTTGCTATTCAAGTCGAGTTGACCAAGGATCACAGCCACCAACTAGAGAGGGCTGCGGCTGCGGTGCAGGATCTCAGGGAACAGGTCCTGCCTATTCAAGGGTCACTGGCCGCTCTGGCGGGACAACAATCTGGTATTCTCGTTCAGCTTCACTCGCTGAGCGACACCGTTAATGCTTTACTTCCCTCACATCCTTCAGGAGCATTCCCCGCAGCCCCAGCAGATCCCGCACCTCGGGAACCCCGTCTCTCCGTCCCACGGCTGTTCGACGGCAATCCCGAGGAGTGTGCCACATTCATCATGCAATGTGAGTTGGTTTTCCGTCATCAACCAAGCCGTTTTACTGCTAGAGGGTCCCAAGTGGCCTATATGACGAACTTGCTTTCAGGCCATGCTGCCCAGTGGGTCACTTCCTCCTGGGCAATGGAGGCAGATTTTGTTTTCTCCTATCCAGACTTCGTGGCGGAACTCCGCAGAGTGTTCCACCATCCAGCCCGAGGTCTGGACCCTGGAGCCCGGTTGGGGACCTTCCGACAGGGGAGCGGCAGGGTAATTGACTACGTCCTGGAGTTTCGACTGGCGGCGGTGGAGAGTGGATGGAACGACCCTGCACTTCACCTAACCTTCTTGAGGGGGCTCAGTGACGCAGTCCGGGACCAGCTCGCTACCCGGGAGGTGCCCGACTCCCTCGAGGACCTGTTTAGCCTCGTCATCCGCATCGACGGACGCCTCCAGGAGAGAAGGCGCGAGAGGACCCGACTGCTACCTCCTGGACCGCATGACGTCACTCCTGGACGCCCTGTCCTCAACACAACTGGTGGTAGCGGGTCCTCCCGTTCGGTTCGCGAGGAGGAACCCATGCAGCTGGGACGCTCTCATCTGAGCCAGGCGGAGCGTGAGGCAAGGCTCAGGTCCGGTCTCTGCCTCTACTGCGGAAGGGAGGGACACCGAATCGCCGACTGCCCCACCCGGCCAAAAGATCAGGCTCGCCGAGACCCCGGGAAATCCTGGTGAGCCGTTTTTCCCATTCCCAGAGCCGCGCACCACCTGACCATCTGATGAGCGTCACCCTGGCCTGGGGGGACCAACGAGCCACGGTGGAGGCCCTCATCGACTCTGGGGCAGACGAGAATTTCCTCGACTTCGAGTTTGCTACCCGAGCCAACATTCCACTTGAGGACCTTGTGAGGCCCTTGGAGATCTTTTCGTTGGACCAACACCGCCTGGCCGACATCTCTCAACGCACCGGCCCAGTCGTGCTGACCATCGCTGGGAACCACGTCGAGAGAATCCAGTTCCTCATCACCCAATCCCCCCTTGTCCCGGTGGTCCTGGGTAGGCCCTGGCTCGCGCTGCACGAGCCCCACATCGCCTGGTCCTCCGGTACCATCAAGGGCTGGAGCTCCTCCTGTCACGCCCTGTGTCTGCAGGCGGCGTCCTGTCCCCCGCCCCGGAGGCCCGCTGGTGAGTCGCCTCCGGACCTCTCGTCCATACCTCCCGAGTACCACGACCTCTTGGAGGTTTTCAGTAAATCCAGGGCTCAGGCCCTTCCACCTCACCGCCCCTATGACTGCGCCATCGACCTCCGCCAAGGGGCTCCCCTTCCCGGCAGCCGCCTCTACAGTCTGACCGTTCCGGAGAAGAAGGCGATGGATCTCTACATCTCTGAGTCATTGGAAGCAGGACTCATTCGGCCTTCCTCCTCCCCGGTGGCGGCCGGTTTCTTCTTTGTTGGTAAGAAGGATGGGGACCTGCGACCCTGCATCGACTATCGCCAGCTCAACGAGATCACCATCAAGAACAAGTACCCTCTACCTCTCATGAACTCCACCTTCGAGCCACTGACCCAGGCCTCCGTCTTCACCAAGCTGGACCTCCGGAGTGCCTACCATCTTGTCCGTATCCGTGAGGGCGATGAATGGAAGACCGCCTTCAAGACCCCCAGGGGCCACTACGAGTACCCAGTGATGCCGTTCGGCCTCACCAACGCCCCGGCGGTATTCCAGGCACTCATGAATGACGTCCTTCGTGACATGCTGGAGGTGTTCGTGGTGGTGTACCTGGACGACATCCTCATCTTCTCCAGGACCCTCGAGGAACACATCCAGCATGTCCGCCGTGTGCTGGAGCGCCTCCTCCACAATCGGCTCTTCATCAAGGCGGAGAAGTGCCGTTTCCACTCCGACTCCGTCGACTACCTGGGCTTCATCGTTGAGAAGGGCTTGACCCGAGCGGATCCTCGCAAGATCCAAGCTGTGGAGGATTGGCCTGAACCCACCACTCGGAAGGAGTTACAGAGTTTCCTCGGGTTCGCCAACTTCTACCGAAGGTTCATCCGGAATTACAGTCAAGTGGCGGAGCCACTTACCAAGCTGACCTCCCCCGCTCTGCCGTTCGACTGGTCCCCAGCGGCATGTGCTGCGTTCCGCTCCCTCAAGAAGAGGTTCACTTCCGCCCCTATCCTGCTCCACCCTGACCCCAAGAGACAGTTCATTGTGGAGGTGGACGCCTCGGATACAGGACTGGGCGCTGTCCTATCCCAACGTTCTCTTTCGGACCAGAAGGTACATCCTTGCGCCTTCTACTCGCGTCGTTTCCTCCCTGCAGAGAGGAACTACGACACCGGCAATCGGGAGCTGCTGGCGGTCGTGGCTGCGTTGGAGGAGTGGCGTCATTGGCTAGAGGGGGCCGAGGAGCCTTTTACCATCTGGACGGACCACAAGAACCTGACGTTCATCTGCGCTTCAAGGCGCCTCAACGGTCGGCAGGCGAGATGGGCCAGTTTCCTCAGTCGGTTTGACTTCTCGCTGACCTTCCGCCCCGGTTCCCGCAACACGAAGGCCGACTCCCTGTCCCGGTTACACTCCAAGGGGGCTCCACCCTCTGAGGACCCTACTCCCATCCTCCCGGAGGCCCGAGTGGTTGGAGCCATCACCTTGGGCATCGAGGGTGTGGTTAGACGTGCCCTACGCTTCCAGCGTGCTCCAAGCAACGTTCCGATTCATCGTCTCTTCGTCCCCGACTCTGTCCGGTCCCGGGTGCTGCTTTGGGGCCATACCAGCCGGTTCGCCTGCCACCCTGGCGTCCATCGCACGTTCTCCTTCCTGGCTCGTCGTTTCTGGTGGCCCAC
The DNA here is from genome assembly GCF_963971535.1 of Notolepis coatsorum. Classification (NCBI taxonomy): domain Eukaryota; kingdom Metazoa; phylum Chordata; class Actinopteri; order Aulopiformes; family Paralepididae; genus Notolepis; species Notolepis coatsorum. Next base: position 88,322,383 of record NC_140178.1, on the reverse strand, counting down.
CATGCGGAACGACGTCAAGGAGTTCGTATTGGCCTGCGCGGTCTGTGCCCGCAGCAAGGCCTCACACCAGGCACCCTCCGGGCTCTTACAGCCACTTCCCGTTCCAAGCCGTCCCTGGTCACATGTGGCGCTAGACTTCGTCACAGGTCTTCCCTCCTCCCAGGGGAACACTTGCCTTCTGACCATGGTGGATCGATTCAGCAAGGGGGTTCACCTCGTGGCCCTTTCCAAGCTTCCCTCGGCGGCCGAGACGGCGGACCTCCTGACTCACCACGTGTTCCGCCTTCATGGGTTTCCCCAGGACATCGTCTCTGACCGGGGGCCCCAGTTCACCTCCCAGGTATGGCGGGCCTTTTGCAAGGGGTTGGGGGCGACGGTCAGTCTTTCCTCTGGTTATCATCCCCAGACTAACGGACAGACGGAGAGGATGAACCAGAGCGTGGAGTCTGCTCTTCGGTGTGTGGCAGCCGAGAGACCGACATCCTGGAGCCGTTTCCTTCCCTGGGTTGAATACTCCATCAATTCAATGGTCAGTTCCGCCACCGGCCTCTCACCATTTGAGGTTTCCCTGGGCTACCAACCCCCTCTTTTCCCCGCACAGGAGGCGGAAGTGGCAGTTCCCTCCGTGCAGGACCACCTCGACCGCTGCCGACGAGTTTGGGAGATCACCAGGACCGCGCTGCTCCGGACATCTGAGCGCGCCTGTCGTGGTGCCGACCGGCGCCGGGTTCCTGCGCCGACTTACCTCCCTGGGCAGAGGGTGTGGCTCTCCGCAAAGGACCTCCCGCTTCGGTCCTCGGCCAAGAAGCTCAACCCCCGTTTCGTCGGACCTTTCGAGGTCCTGAAGGTACTCAGTCCGGCGGCCCTGCGCCTGAAACTTCCTGCGTCCATGCACATTCACCCTGTGTTCCATGTCTCCCGGGTTAAGCCCGTCTCCCTCAGTCCCCTTATGCCTCCAGCTCCTGATCCTCCGCCTCCCGTGTTGGTGGATGGTCACCCCCAGTGGCAGGTCCGCCGGTTGATGGGCGTTCGTCGGCGGGGCCGGGGGTTCCAATACCTGGTGGACTGGGAGGGTTACGGCCCTGAGGAGCGTAGCTGGGTCTCCCGGCAGCTCATCGTGGATCCCGGCTTGATCACTGACTTCCATCGTGCCCATCCTGGCGAGCCGGGTCGGCCTGGTCGCCGGGTGGCTCCCGTGGAGGGGGGGGTACTGTGAGGTTTTTGTCCTTTGCTCACTTACTCGCTCTGTTCCTTTAAGCCTACTCGCCCTTTTCCATTTGTTTTCTGTTAATCATTTCATTCCCCTATTCACACGCTTCTTCCCAGAGACGTCGTTGATTGGTTCTCCCCCGTCCACACGCTTATCAATCACATCCCTCAGCTGTCACTGCTTGTCAATTAAGCATTCCCGTATTATTTATACCCCGTTTCCCCATTCAAGTTTTGTTGGATCGTTTTGATATTTCAGTTGCATTCGCCGTTCCTGCTGCCTGCTGTTGTTTCCCTGTGCTTTGCCTCCAGGATATTCAAGAAGCATTCCTCTTGGACACCCTTTCCCCGAGGCGACGCGCTCGCTCCATTCTGTTCCAACGCTCTTTACGCACAACGCCTGGGTGAGTTTTTTATGACTGTCTTTGATCCAATTCCGTTTTTCGTGTGTTTATATAACACTGAAGATTTCCAGCTTTTTATCAGACAGTCACTCACCCAGCGTTTAGCCTTTTTGGATTGTTTCATTGGGATAATATTTTGGCCTAACATCTCCCACTGTGTGTTTACACACCGAAGATATTATCACATTGGATTTGTATTTTGGGACTTCGCTCACAGTGTTTATTTTGCACCGAAGATATCTATCACTTGGGATTGTGTTTGGAACGTTACTCACAGTGTGTATTTACACCGAAGATTCAGTCACTTGGATAACTCTGTTTTCGGGTACAAGTCACCTCTCCTGTTCACCTGCTCTGTTCCACCTGCACTCAGAGTTAACTCGCTCCCTCTCTCTCTCTCGGTCCCGCAACCACCTCGGAGATTCTGCCGAGAGAAGTCTGCAGAGCGGCTCTGACGTCAGCGTCTGCTTCCCCTGACTACCATCCCGGGAGAAGCTGCAGAGCAGCAACATTCATCCTTGCTTGTATTCCAGTCTTTGTTTGAACTCTTCCAGTTCTGTGCTGTTTATTTAGTCTTAATAAACAAGCCCTTGTTTTTGGCAACTCTGAATCCTACTCTCTTGTGTCGTTGCGTTTGGGGTCGGTGTCAAACCACAACAAAAATCACAGTAAAACCTAACATTGCATTATTTTCATGGTTATATTGAATACAAATACATCTTTAAGATATTTCACGTTAAATAGTTCTTAAAAATGAATTTCCTTCAATCATCGGGATAAAAATCAAACAACCTCGCCGGTAATTATTTTGAATTGAATTATGAATTATAATATTGTATCAACAACTTTCATACATGTTAGCCATACTATACACTAACTATGGTGAGTGAATTACATTTTATTTACCTTAGAACCATCATCTTTGAGTTGATTGAATATTTCCTATCGTGTGTAGGATTTAATGCATATCCATAATATTGAGAGCATAAAACTCTGGGGGGCTAAAAAAAACTAGACGTTGCAAAGTAATTCATAAATGAGTTGTATAATGTACCTTAGATCAGGTTAAAAGAAAATACATTTGGGGCTTGATATTACTAAACTTCTAAAAAATTACATTTGTATTGAAGCATTTTGTTTTTATACCTTATTTGATTGATTGATTGAAAAGTTTATTAACAGATTGCAGAATGGGTACAGTACAGTACAGCTCAATACATACAATTGTTAAGGGGATGCAGACCAGAGAAAGACTTTCGTCTTGTTTACATCAGGGTCCCCCATTTTCAATTCATCATAGAGTTATCATTATGCAAACAGGTAAAAAACTATGTTGACATGTCTGTTTTAAGTGCATCAGTCAGTTTCATGGTTTTAGATGTTTATAATTTATGTTTATCCTTGACAATCAACCAATAAACATCAAATTCAGAATTCACTAGGATTGTGTTCTCATGTTTTTTACATTTAGCTAAAATATAAATACACACTGTCTATAGTAGATACAATGGTGTTTGCAAATAGTCTGTTTTACTTATGTAACACGTTAGAGTTGAAATTCATGCATGACAATTGGTAAACCTTAGTCATTTGAGATCATAAATCTCCTCTTTTAGCTAGACCTGTTCAAAAGGACAGATAAAAACATAACCAAACACCTAAAAAATACACCAAAAGCAGATTGATAAAAAATGTATACAGGCAAGCGAACCTAATCACTGTAATTACAACATCAAACTGTCTTACAAAATAGGGATGTGTCATGGGGGTGATATATCTCAACCCTTGACTAAAATAGCATTATCCTTCTGACTATTGATTAAATCTACTAAAAATCGACCTGTTTCATGATTTTAGATGTCTATAATTTATGTTTATCCTTGACAATCAAAGAAAAAAAGCACTTTGTTTCTGAAAAAGAAACCCAACCTCACTTTTAGCCTCTTGACCTGGCTTTCAATGTGTTTTATTCACATTTAACCTGCTACAGATTATCTGGTAGGTAAAAAAAAAAAAAACTCTGGACCAGGCTACAAATCTTCAACTGGCTGAAAGGTGACTGAAAAGGTGACTGAAAACTGGATTGATGCAAGTTACATGAACATGTCTGTTTGAGGGAAAAAAATAATGTATTAAACTATTACACTATTACACACTATTACACTATTGCATTATTACACATTTGCACAATATTACACTATATAACACTATTACATACTATTATAGGACTACCCTATGACAATATTACACTATTACACACTATGTCCCTATACACTATTAAACAGTAGCACACTTAGATAAGATAAACCTTATCCCTGTGGGATAATTCTATTAATTTTTTCAAATAATTATTATTCCTCTATTTAAATCTGGGGACAAACACAGTTTTACCAACTACAGGCCAGTGTCTTTGCTTTCACAATTTTCCAAGATTCTTGATTCATGATTCTTAGATTCTTAGATTCTGAGTGAGAGTCGGTATGGATTCAGGGCAAATCGATCTACAGCCTTAGCCTTAATGAATATATATGAAGAAATAACCACAACCGTAGATGAAAGGAATTACACAATATGTGAGGCGGATAACACAATAGGGGTGTTTATTGACTTAAAAAAACATTTGATACGATTGATCATCACATTTTAATTTCTAAATTACAAACATGCGGTGTGAGCGGGGGTGGCGATTAACTGGTTAAGTGGCTATCTTGAAAATAGACAACAATATGTACAACTCTCTGGTTACACATCTGAATGTATGAATATTGAATGTGTTGTCCCTCAAGGTTCAGTCCTGGGGCCCTTACTTTTTATTTTATATATTAATGATATATGTGACTTGCTCTTACAAAATCAGTCACATTGACCCGAAAACACATTTTGAGATGTATACACCAATGGAAAGAGGAGAATGTTAGCTTTCCAATGATACCAATACCACCGTTCTACTCCAAATATAAAGCAAGTTATTACAATAGTTAGTTACTACATATCGGATGTTAGCAAAACCTTATTGTGGAGAAAAAAGCCTTCAAAGTTTTCAGTTAATTAATTAGAATAAATTTATTTAATTACATTTTTTTTTTTTTTTTTTTTTTTTTTTTTTAACTCACACACCTGGCCCGAGGGACAGAATGTCTGGGACATGCAAGTAGATCTCAAAGTAATATCCTGCAGGGACCCTCAATGGGGAAAACACGTACATAGGATGAAATCTGAGAACACACACTTAACGTTAGATCATACAAGTAATTTTCAACGCCTTGGCCCGAGACAACAAACACCATGCTATTTTTCAACATGGCATCAAGGATATCAATGACGTTATGCTGCCACCCTCAGTTTACAAAAAGTAACAGCAGTCACGTTAACAAAACTATAAGCTAAACTAACCTAAACATTTCACATAACTGTACCCGTGAATGGGACACACACAACCAGCAGGTCAAACAATACAGTCGGTCGCTCGCTCCAGCTTGCATCAAGCTACAGAACAGAAAAATGCACATTAGCAACTAGCAACATGTGCATAAAAGCAGCGTGCACTTCCGTCACCTCTCAGTCAGTAATAAAGGTATTTACACAAATTATCAGCGAACTAATTGTGGTCTACATAAGTTACAGTGAGTCATAAAATTATACTGATGACTTTTCCATGTGATCACTTAAATTATAGTATTAACAGTTTTTCTATACGGAGCGAGGAGCAGAGCATCTTACTCACAGTTGAAGACATCTTTCTGCTGTAGGTTAACCATAATGCACCGGTATTATGAATCGCACCACAAAAGCCTTGACTTTTTCATACCTGTAGGTGGTGCACTTGTACATTAAATAAAAGGACTTTTATTTACAATGGCTGCTTGACCCAAATTATTCACAATTTAACAATACTAAAACGGTATTACTAACATACTGTAGCTGAACATCATTCTTCACACCATTACAAATGCATACACTACACTCACTCACTCACACACACCTGACCGAGGGACAGAAGGTCGGGGACATGTAATGTCCTTGGTCTCCTCAGTGCAATAGTCTCTTATCTTGTCGAAGAGGTACCATTGCCTTTTGGCATCCAGTCCTGGCCTCTCCTGCTGACATGGATCTTCCTGCCTCACCATTGCATCAGGGCGCAGTAGCTCAAACTCTTGCTCTGGTGAGTGTTGGAACTCCTTGGCCAGGACGACCCCAGGCTTTTGGTGTGTGAAGCGGAGGTGGTGAAACCGCTTGATTCCGGGTAGTGGGCGGTAACTGGGGGATAGGAAGGTTTGCCAGTCATACGATGGCACCAAACCCTCCCCAGACTCCAACCCAACCAGCTGCGGGATGTTCACACCGCTGACTGTGCTTTGTCTCACTGCCCAGCAGATGTCTTCAAGGCAGGAGACAGGTGTGCGGCGGAACTTCTGCTTGAAAAGCCCAAAGCACCAGTCAGGGGCAAACTTGGTGTGACCCACCAAGAGGAAGTTCAGTGAGATGGTGTCATGCAGGCCCACCATGCAGCGCCAAGCACAGTACCAGAGCATGTATCTGTTCTTGTTCTGCCCGGAACAATTGTCGCAGTGCAGCTGCAGATGCCTCTCCCCAAGGCCATAGTGTGCAAAAAAATGGTGGAGGTAGCTGATCACTGCATTAGACCCTTTGCTGCTGCAGTGGGCCTCGTCGATCAGGTAGTTTACCTGCTGGGGTACTCCCTCGCAACAAACACCAAATACTCCACACTTTCTTGGCACAAGAAAATATACTGGGCCAGGCTGAAGAGGGTCACTGGGGTAGTGGACCTGCAACATTAAATGAAGAAATGTATCAGCTGAATGAAAGAATATTGTAAATTACAAATGGGTGATAATTCAATTACAGTAATTAAACTAACCTGCTGTGCAAAGTCAAAACTGTAATGTACAGTTACATCTCTACTGCATGGTGGGTTAGGGCCAAGCTTAGCAGAGAGATCCTCTACCACCACCTTGCATCTGTCGGTCATCCCCCGTAAGATGTCCCGCTCCTTTCCCACCAGGCGTAGGTGTTCCTCCTGCTTCTGAAGTTTGGCAGACTTCACACATTCGGGCAGGTTGGAGCTCCGATATATGGCCACGTTGTGTTTTTGACACTGCCAGCAGAGGTCCGTCATTGGTTTGCCAATTACAATGTATGGCAGAAGTTGGCACCACATCTTCCGGAAAGTGCTGTTGCCAGCAGCACGATAACCTGAACAGTGAACACACAGTGATAAAATAAGACAGGTTCGTAGTAGCAGTAGTCCACTTAAGCAAATCAAGGGCCTAATTTATAATGAGCCATTAATCATTATTATTGTCAAATAACACTAATTAATCAATCAAATGCAATGAAAGCATTTATTTTCATTTTGAATAATTTGTATCAACACAAAAAATATACATTCATAAAATATTGATAGATGAGTATGTATAATTTATGTGTGTGTTAAATGTAACATTTCTGGTGTTTCCTTTAATAATAAAAAAAAAATTGTCACCTGTTTGTATGTCTGCAGTCATAATAACAAGTATCTTAAGACAAAGAAAATATTAAGACATACACACCAGTTTCATGCATTGACGCCTTGTACTTCCGCCACACAGAGGACTTAGTCTCCGTTGTTGGAAGCACACGGATGTCTGCCCTCTTGAAGCCGGGAATGCGTCCTGGGAGTGACATGGCACAGTCATCTGCAAAGTTGCTGATGAATCTCACGATCCTCGTGATGTCTTCATATAGAAGCACCTTCTTGTTGGCCAAGCGACCCCCACCCCTCTTTATCCTGGGAGCCACACCATACTCCTTGTAAAATTTGATGGTTGCCGTGAGCTTGTCTTGTGAAATTCTGAAACACATAAACATGGACATTAAGCCAAATAAGAACGTGAGAAATAACAATCTATTTATTGTGCAAACACAAAGCAATGAACTGTATAGGATGCAGAGGGGAGTTTGTTATGATCGTTAAGGAAATCTATGAATGACATTAGACTAGTTTTTAACTTTTGTAAATAGAATATAATGCATTTATTTATCATTGTCACAAGAGTAAGTAATCATTGGTGATTATATTCTAAAACAAAACACTTGTAGCTTTCAGAAAATGTATTGTTGGGCAATGTTACAGCATGCTTTTAAAGTTGGACCCAGTACCGGGTAATGTCTTTAATACAAAAATAATACTTACACATGAAGAAACTTGAATGTTTCTCTGCATATTTGTTGGCCATCTATGAAATAAGACGTCCTCTGATGCGTCCTCTCCTTCTGATCTTTCCTTTTGGAACATAAAGTGTCTTTGGAGAGGTTCATGGTGCTGCTAATCTTTCCTAACAGGAACATGTGTTTTTCACCTGGGACATGACACCAAAATTACCGTTATTCACTGCCATCAGTTAAAAACATACATGTACATCACACACACAATTTATGTGCAGCATTATCACAGTCTACAGTTCTGAAGTTGATCAAGTTCTCTCACTCACTCGCTCTGTTTCTTGCACACACACACACACACACACACACACACACACACACACACACACACACACACGGAGCAAATAGAATAATTTGACATCTTCACATGTTATTTCTTTCACCTAGTAACAATTCAAACCCTGCAGCAACAAGCTGGTATACACCAGAGAGAGAGATAGATACAGAGAGAGAGACACACACAGATACAGAGAGAGAGATAGACTCTCTCTCTCTCTCTCTCTCTCTCTCTCTCTCTCTCTCTCTCTCTCTCTCTCTCTCTCTCTCTCTCTCTCTCTCTCTCTCTCTCTCTCTCTCTCTCTCTCGCAAAGTGGATAAGTTCTTACCAGCAGTCAGTTCTTGAATCTGGTTGCGCATTTTCACCATGTCTTCAGGAGTAAACCGCGTACAGCAGGCTTGCCCTTTGTTAAGCTTGCAGGTACAAGCAAATAAACGAGCCTTTTCGAGATTGCATCCAACCTCAACACTTGCGTATTCGCCCTGTAGTCTTTGAAGCACTCCAGCTGTCGGGTCTATTAAAAAAAGAGGTTCTCCATCTCGCTCCATCTCGCTCGTCTCTTCTTCATCACTATCCGAGACCGAGAGCTGCAGCGGTCCCACAGAGTCTGAATCTGAGGTCTCAGTGTCACTGGATGAGTCCGAGTCTGATTTATTAATATCAATATGATCAGGTCCCGGTGCAAAAAAATAATCACTAATAAGCTGGCGCCATCTATCACCAGACTCTGCAGACAGCACCGCATTGCTGTTTAACAGCCGAGCGATTACATCTTCTTCACCCCGGTCCGGATCGCGGGATGCCATTATTAACTAAAATAGAATACAAATCTAAAAAGAAAACAGATGATACAGATGTAGAGTGTAGACCGATCGATACCAGCGTTAACGTGTTGGCTGGGCCAGCATAAGCATAACGTTGACTTGACCGTGAGCTCTGACAGAAGTCCTCCTTCGCGCGACTTGTATAGCAACACTCATTGATTGGACAATCAAGAGACACACAAACAAACAAACAAGCCTATCATTCATAGTTATTCTTGTTGCCATGCTGTGTCATGTGTCAGAGAAGATTGGCAGGGCGAGACGGGAGGAGACGCTTCAGTAAAACTGCGACTTAATTATTATTATTGTTCCCCCCATCTCTCATTGCTACGCTTCAAAATCATATTTCCCAGTCGAAATGAGAAATAATATATACATATTATGAAAGCCAAGGTGTTGTTTTATTAGAATAATGTTAAAAAAGAAAAGAAAAAAAAGTGAAAAAAATCCGCGGTTTGACAGAAAAGGTGTATTCTATGTAAATGAGCAATTGCGACATCCGACTGATTCTGTGAGAGCACGTCACATATGTGAAGTGTCAAACATATTGCAATTTGTTTTATTTGCTGTCGATACAAATTTCTGTATTCCAAATTACAAATGAAATGTGTAAACTTAAGATATGGTTTAATAACAATAAGCTATCCCTAAATTTGGAAAAACGAAATGTATGATATTTACTAATCGAGAGAAGGACAATGTGGCATTATGTATTGACAAAGGAATCCAAGGATTATGTTGGATGAGAAAATGACATGGAAGCCACATATAATGTACATAAAAAATAAGGTAGCCAAGAGAGTTTTGTTTTGAACAAGGCAAAGAATGTTATTGATTATAATTCTATGCGAATATTATATTGTTCACTCATCCTACCATATTTGAGTTACTGTGTGGAAGTGTGGGGTAACACGTATGAAAGCAACATAAAGTCATTATTTATATTACAGAAGAGAGCAGTAAGAATAGTTCACAATGTAGATTCAAGAGAACATACCAATGAATTATGTATTAAATCCAAACTATTGAAACTTAAAGAGTTAGCTGTAATACAGACTTTATTAGTTTTGTTTAGAGTAAATGCAGAGTATTACAAGCAAATATACAGAGGTTGTTTGGTCCCTAATCTTTCACACCCCCTTGCAGCATTTTGACACCTATAATAGGGCCCCCTGTTCACACCCAGATCCTCAAAAAGACAGATATTTACAGCACTTTATATTTTCGCCCCAACTCTAATCTATCATGTCTTTAACTTTTATACCTAATCATATATTGATTGATTGATTGAAAAGTTTATTAACAGATTGCAGAATGGGTACAGTTTAAAAGTTTTTTATTTTGAATAAGGCCTTTTCCCCTACACTCTGTGCTATTTCAGGGTACTGTGACATTAAATGGGGGTTAGATGTGCATGTTGGTAAGGGAAGTTGACCTAAAATGCAGGCTTACCATTGCTACAGTGTATGGACATTCAGGCCTTGAAGTGATCTATATCCAAAATAAGTCTTAATTAAAGATGGTTGAAACAGTTAAAACAGCTTGGACAGATATTTTCTGGACTGTTTTCACAAACAGTGTTGTATTTGTAAATCTGCTATGTCCTAAATGTCTGGATGTAACATTAAGAATTAGAGAATGGGTGACTCTGATGTAAACAAGACATAAGTCTTTCTATGATCTGTAGCCTTTTAATTTTAGTTTTAGTCTTACGAAATAAGAAAATAAGAATCACCACCCAAACTGTCAATTAGTTGGTATTACACCATTTACATTTAGTCAATTAGTTGACGTTTTTATCCAAATTATAATTATAATACATCTCTGTCAGCGGTGTAACAATATTCATCAAAGTGTAGGTTAGTTTATTAGGACATAATGCATGTTTATGGGAAATCTTTTAAAATATGTGTGAAAACATGTGAACATTGTGTGAACTAAAAATATGCTATGAGTATACACTAATTTTCATGTTACAAAGATATAAACCATTTGAATGATGACTGTAAATGTGTGTTGAGTTTACATTTTTTACTCTAAGTATGCATGTCCCCTAATCTTCACGCCTCCCATGCTGTGTTTTAGCACCTAAGAGGGGCCCTATTCACACCCCCGAACCGAGACACACACCTCACAGACACACATAGATCTTTTCTGTACTTTATATTTTCACCCCAACTCTTTTAATAATAACTCTAAAATAATTAATGTGCATAATATAAAACACTGTAATGCAACCTTTTTAAAGAATCTAGAATTCAAAGAATTCAAACCCTAGACCCTTGCATGCTAATGTAATGGTGCACTTTTAATTTTACAAATTACATTTGTAATTTTCTTTTTGCTTAAACACGAGTGTATAAAGATTATGTCTTTATCCAAGAAACTAATATATAGACATACATACATTTGTAATTTGGAATACAAAAAATTTATTTTACATTTATTCAACCTTGTAACTTCTGTAACTTAATTCTCACACAGTTTAAATGTTTAATCTGTAAACCTTGGAATACAATTATCTAAAGATTGTGACATTTGGCATCTGGCATTAAGAAAACACACACAGACACATACACACACCTTGGGGGGACTGGTGGTCTACAGAAACGGGAAGTCGCAGAGTCATAAATCTGCTTTTGGCAGATGGTTTTGAGTCATCTCATTGGCCGTAGTCATTCACCAGCCTCCTATGACATCTACGGGGGATGTCACTATCAGAATTTTCAGAGAAGCTGCAGTTAGACAGAGGGAGAAATATTCAGTCTACTGAGAGACATTTGAGAGAGGGTATTTCTTAAGATACAAACAACACTTGGAAGAAAATGCACTTTCTTAAGATACACTCACCATTTGAAATAAATGCACTTTCTACTCACAAACACACTAAATGTATTTTACATTTGGCTTTTGGCATTAAGAAAACACACACACATTTGAAATAAATGCACTTTCTGAAGAAAACACACATTGTATTTTACATTTAGCATTTGGCATTAAGAAAACACACACACATTTGAAATAAATGCACTTTCTGAAGAAAACACACATTGTATTTTACATTTAGCATTTGGAATACACATAATGTATTTTATTCTGAAGATATACATATATTCTTAATTGTGAAGATATATTCTGAAAACTTTTGGAAATACAGAAATACATATTGTGAAAACCATGGAATACATACAATCTGAAAATAAAAAAAACTTTTGAATCTAAAAAAAAAAAATGTAATCTTTTATTTTGAAGGACTTTTTTTTTTGAAAAAAATAAAATAAAAAACTTTTATTTTGAAAACCGGATGTCCCTCCCTCAAAACCGGATGTCCCGCCTCCTTACATCCTAGACCAATCAGAGAAGCCCTAGGGGGGTCATAAATCATCTCAAAATAACCTACCCTAAGTCCCGCCCCCTTAAACCTCTCGGCCAATCAGAACGCTCCAAAAAAGGGGTGTGACTACATTAATCAAACTAAAAGGGGCGTGGCTATATGCCCTTATAAGGGCTGACAGATGGTGTATACTTAATCTCTCTCTTTCGGTACCTCAACTTTGAGCAGTTGTTATGAAAAAACATACAGGATTTGAACTTCAATTTTTTAATACATCTTACTACACACCATTACAAACACATTAGTGAAGAAATTGATTGGTAAGGATTTAGTTTGCAGATTTTCATATATTTCCCTTACTATAAGAGTATATGGTTTCTCACTGCTTGTGAATTGAGTGCATATTTAATATATAGTGTTATGTAATGTTTATTGTACTATGTATGATTCCATTATGATTAGGAATGCGGTATCATGTAATATGTTTGATAGAAAGCATATTGTCACTTTCTGATTTTTAATTCCACTTGGTTGCTTGTCTGAACATGTCTTATCTGTAACATGTGTTATGTGTGGATCTCCTCTCTGGTAAACTCTGGATCTCCTCTCTGGTAAACAAGAATACCCTGAAGACTCTAGCAGGAGCACTCATTCAAGGGTACTACGACTATGCTTGCACCTCATGGTACCAAAGCACCTCAAAGGCACTAAAAAACAAATTACAAACATCTCAAAACAAGCTAGTCAGACTACTGCTTGACCTGACTCCTAGAACCCACCTCACCCCTGCCCACTTTGACAACCTAGGATGGCTTAGAGTAGACGACAGAGTACAGCAACTTGCAATGGGCCTGGTCTACAAGATACACTACGCGACCAAGGTACCCATGTACATGTCAAAATACTTCCCAAAGGTCAGTGAATACCACGATCACAACACCAGAGGGAGCTCCACAAATCATGTAAAACCCAGATTCGGCTCAAACAAGGGACTAAACACGTTTCGCAATTATGCCACATCAATGTGGAACGCCCTACCTAAAGCTGTAAAGGAATGTGAATCACTGCCCACTTTCAAAAACACTCTCAAAAAACACCTACGTGAGACTGCAATTCGAAACTGGCCCCTACAAATGTCCTAACCTAGTTGTACAGTAAATGACCAAGTAAGGCTTTGTCAGTATTCCAATGTACAGTGTAAAATGTGTGTGTGTCCCCTACCCAACCCCCCCCCCCCCCCCCCCCACCTCCAATGTACAGCCCTCACCCACCCACCCAACCCCACCCCACCTCCTCCAATGTACAGTTTCTATGCCAAATGTATATACACTCTTTTTCTGGACACTTTTGTATCACAAACAGTACTGTATTTGCAAATCTGATATGTCATAAATGTATAGATGTAGCAGTACTGTCTATCTGTATGTCATGTATGTCATATATGTTATGATGAATTGAAAATGGGGGACCCTGATGTAAACAAGACGAAAGTCTTTCTCTGGTCTGCATCCCCTTAACAATTGTATGTACTGAGCTGTACTGTACCCATTCTGCAATCTGTTAATAAACTTTTCAATCAATCAATCAGGAAGAGTAGCTGATGTTTTGCATCAGCTAATGGGGATCATAATAAAATCATACTGTAAGAAAGAAGTACACAAACAGTCCATGCAAGGCCTCTATTTTTAGTGTCTATTGGTGTAGTACATGTTGATACATTCTGGAGAAATGGTTCAAGGAATGAAACATACTATGTTTCTAGTCTACTACCTGTACCATAGTGGGGCATTGGTTTATACACATGGCCCATGGTGAGACCCAGTCCTGTGTAAATGTTGGTGTCATCTGTTTAGTAACCCAAACAAGAGGAAACCATCGGCTCAACTCAGCATCATCAGAAAACATCTCTTACAAAAATGTATCCTGACATTCCTATGATAAAAAATTACACCATGTACCATTGATGTCATGGTTTTAAAATGGACTATACCATGTTATTAATGGTTCCATTACATTTACTATGGCTGTACCATGGCTGTCACGCACTGCTGGAGGAGGGTGCCATGATCTTTGATGAGCTGCATCTCACACCAGAGCAGGTAAGAAATGAGAATGGCTCGTTAAAACAAGAATGTCACAATCCCAATATATATATATCACCAAATTCATTAAGAATAGCTTAATTCCTTTGTGATAATTACAGCTGTTTTGATAATTGAATTATTTTTTTAGTGTTTGTTAGTTGAGGAGAAACCCGGGAACAGAGAAAGTCGAGGATGTGGTTTGATCAGAGTTTAAGCAATACGAAATCATGCCTTTTTTTCACTACTTTATCATGAATAAATAAAATTGAGAACTGGATTGAGAAACTATATATTAGGTGGGGAAAACAAAATGTTAACATTCTAATTACAGTATGTTTTTCGGATAATGTAAAGAGAGCCATACCCTGTTGGTGTTTATTTTGCAATAATGAACATCTCTTCGAATTATTCAGTTTATTACACTTACTTATGAAAACAATAATTAAATAATTAAACACAAGGCTTAATGATGAAAAATTAATAAATAAATAAATTTCACCACAGTCCGGTGTTCTCAGGTTAGAACCTCACTGTTTTGTTTAGGTCCTAGTCTGGAGTTGTTCTCAAATGTTCAAAATAACATGGCTCACTTTTGCATTATCTTCATCAGATGGGGTCTAGAAAACGAGGACACTGCCAGAGAGTCGTACCTGATGACGATCAGGGGCGTTTTTAGGGTTAGAAAACATTGGGGGCTTCAGCCCACACATATGAGCCAATTGGTTAAACACAGCCATCAGATGCACAAACACACCATTGCTTAATTGTAGATACACCAATCAGGTTTAAGCACTATAAAAATGCAGCAGGTGAGTTCACCTGTCTTCAACCAAAATGGAAGGAGAGTGAAGTACTGTGTACACAGAGAACGTGAAAATATACAATACATCCACCAAACACTACACAAGACAACCAATGATGCAGACTGATGAAAATATACATTTTCTCCCATTTTCCCAAATCAGTCAACATGGAGAATCACAACAAAAAATTATCTTGCCAGATCCAGCTAGGCAAAGAGATAATGTCTAGTATTTTCTGTTTACATTTTTTTTTTTTTTTTTTTTTACTGTAATTGTAACCTGTACTGGATACAGTATTTTATGTTTGTCTGATATTTGCTGAGCTTACAGTGTTATGCACATAGTAGCATGACAACTGGGACATGTATTGTTGTGATTCTCCATGTTGAAATGTTGACTGATTTGGTTATATGGAGAGAACATTTATATTTTCATCAGTCTGCATCATTGATTTGGGTATATGGAGAGAAAATGTAATTTTTTTCATCAGTCTGCATCATTGATTTGGGTATATGTAGATAAATAAATTATATTTTCATCACAGCATTGGTCTTGTGTAGTGTTTGGTGAATTTATTGTATATTTGCACATTCTCTGCGTACTTCACTTACAGTACTCTAATCACTGAGAAGTAGAATAGCTAAATGTGTTTTAGGTTAAGCACAGCAGTGTGTGTAACTGGTTCAAACAGAATTAAATCATATGAAACGTCATAGGAATGCCAGGATACATTTTTGTAAGCGATGTTTTCTGATGATGCTGAGTTGAGCCGATGGTTTCCTCTTGTTTGGGTTACTAAACAGATGACACCAACATATACACAGGACTGGGTCTCACCATGGGCCATGTGTATATAAACCAATGCCCCACTATGGTACAGGTAGTAGAAACATGGTATGTTTCATTCCTTGAACCATTTATTCAGAATGTATACCAACATGTACTACACCAATAGACACTAACAATAGAGGCCTTGCATGGACTGTTTGTGTACTTCTTTCTTATTGATTGATTGATTGAAAACTTTATTAACAGATTGCAGAATGGGTACAGTACAGTACAGCTCAATACATACAATTGTTAAGGGGATGCAGACCAGAGAAAGACTTTCGTCTTGTTTACATCAGGGTCCCCCATTTTCAATTCATCGTAACATATATGACATACAGATAGACAGTACTGCTACATCTATACATTTATGACATACCAGATTTGCAAATACAGTACTGTTTGTGATACGAAAAGAGTCCAGAAAAGAAGTATATACATTTGACGTAGAAACTGTACATTGGAGGAGGTTGGGTAGGTGGGGGGGGGGTACTTACAGTATGATTTTATTATGATCCCCATTAGCTGATGCAAAACATCAGCTACTCTTCCTGGGGTCCACACATAACACAGATAAGACATTTTCAGACAAGCAACCAAGTGGAATTAAAAATCAGAAAGTGACAATATACTTTCTATCAAACATATTACATGATACCGCATTCCTAAACATAATGGAATCATACATAGTACAATATACATTACATAACACTATATATTAATATGCACTCAATTCACAAGCAGTGATAAACCATATACTCTTACCATTTGTATAGGCTACTAATATTCCTGTCACTAAAAATACAATAAAATAAAAGTAACTATGGGTATGTGTCTTCATTTACATAATGTGCAGGCGTAGGGCTGTTAGATGTTGTTTCAGTTGTCTTTTAAAGCCTGTATTGTAAACAAAAAGCTATGTTTCCTTTATACGGTATGACACGTTTTTTACATACTCATAAAATATATATATATATAATGTTAAATGTTTTAAAAAAATAATACAAGTGACAACACTTTTTCCCCTGGGTCTCAGGATGATGTATTGTATTGGGGAAACAACACTTCAGATGTAAACCTCAAACCCTCCCTCCACATTTGTCCCTGCGCGCCTCCTGGTCTCAACCACGTCCTCAGGGAGGGTTCAAAGAAGCAGGCGGTTGGCCAGTTGCTACATTTGTTTATTTTCTTACAGATG
Organism: Notolepis coatsorum; assembly: GCF_963971535.1. NCBI lineage: Eukaryota > Metazoa > Chordata > Actinopteri > Aulopiformes > Paralepididae > Notolepis > Notolepis coatsorum. Next base: position 88,305,200 of record NC_140178.1, on the reverse strand, counting down.
TTATAATGAGTGGAAGAGGAAAGGGAGGTAAGGGACTTGGTAAAGGAGGCGCTAAGCGTCACCGCAAAGTGCTTCGTGACAACATCCAGGGAATCACCAAACCCGCTATCCGTCGTCTGGCTCGTCGTGGCGGAGTGAAGCGTATCTCCGGTCTCATCTACGAGGAGACTCGTGGTGTTCTCAAGGTCTTCCTGGAGAATGTGATCCGTGATGCCGTCACCTACACCGAACACGCCAAGAGAAAGACCGTGACCGCCATGGATGTGGTCTATGCTCTGAAGAGACAGGGACGCACTCTGTACGGCTTCGGCGGCTAGAGTTCTATTCAACTCTTAACTATCAAACCCAAAGGCTCTTTTCAGAGCCACCCACCTTATCACTGAATGAGCACACTTCATATGTTTATTAGTGAAAAGTATTAAACTGAGTTGTCTGAAGCTTATCACAATTAGTTGATGATCATCTTCTGAGCTGTTTTCTAAGCTGTGTTGTGTTCTGAGCTTATATAGTGCTTTTACTATTATATTTCTCTCTCCTCTGGTCAGCGATAACACTGTATATTGACTGTAGAACGGGAGCTCTCTCTCGCTCTCTCTCTCTCTTGCTATATGTTGACTGTATCATGCCCAGCCTCGGGCAGCGCTATTATTTAAGAATATGTTGACTGTAAGTATATAAAAAATATATATATATATATACTTTTTTTTTTTTTTTTTTTTACCTTTAGGGGGGTGGCTCACGTTTAAATCTCGCACAGGGCCTCGCATTTCTCCCAGGCGGCCCTGCCTGCAGGTCCTATACAACAAGAGGTGCAAATCCAGAGCCTGCAGAATAATGAAAGACCCTCACCACCCCAACAACAGCCTGTTCAAGCTGCTGCGGTCAGGCAAACGCCTGCGAACACCAGCAACTATGACAGAGAGACTTCAGCTCAGCTTCTTCCCCCAGGCCATCAGAGCCTTGAACACTGAACTCTACACACGAGCACACACACAACACACACTGTACACGCTCACACACTAGCAGCCACTTTAACATGAGCACACACACACTCATGCTGCACACGCTCACACTTATGGTCACTTTACAAAAGGAAAGGTCACTTTAAGAATAGTATAGTATAACTTGAGATTGTATAATATAGCATTGTATAGCAGTGTACATAAAGACCCTGTGCCTCATCCGTAGCTAACAGTGTATTGCACTACCACAGGACCTAGCATGTCCTACCATGCTCTGTAAATAACTCATGTACATATACCGATATGCCCTACTTTGATTACTTGTATTATTGCACAATGTCGTTTTATTGGATTCTTATTATATTATTATTGTATTATGCACAATCGTTGCGGGCAAGACCCCCACATTTCATTGTATACTTGTATGCCGTGACAAATAAAACTCTTGACTTGACATGACTTTCCCGGTTTCCAAAATGATTTTGTCAGTGTGGTCCGGTACTGTCTATGGTGCTGAGCGGTGCCTACAAGTAGTTCAAGTTTGCTTTTATTTGTCTTGTATAAAGTACATGTACATTACAGTAAAATGCTTGGTTCTGTATGAGCCCATGGGAATGTGCTCCATACAGTAAAATAAAAAATCTACTATATTATCTATGATCTACCATCAACAAGTGCCAGAGTCTGACTGACATCATATATCAGGTTTGACATAATTATGTATTTATTGTGTACGATGGTCACTTTTTGATTGATTGTATGGTTGTTACTGTTAACTCTCAGAGTGTGTGTAGCCAGAAGTTATAGATGCTATTAAATAGTGCAGTTAAAGGCCCATAGCAAACAGCTGCTGAAGCCAACTAGAGGCTCTCAACCCTGCTCTTACACACTGCTTTAACCCCTAAACCCTATAACCATGTTCCGTTTCCTGTGTCTGTGCACCAGGATCTAACCCTAACACTCAACCCTTGACCTTTAACCTAACCAAAAACCTCAATTTCACTTCCAAAATCAGTTAAGCCTAACTTCAAACTTCTCCAATTTGAAAATATATTGGAGGCTCTTGTTCCACCTACTAGAGCACTTACTCCATCTGGTGTCGAAACCCAATATGCAGCATGCTAGAAATGGTCCAGGAAAAACAGAATACATAAGGAATGTGCTTATTTATGTCACCTGAACTTGGTTGATCATTGGGATAACTCTCAAAACTAAGTGGGTATGCCGATTGCTGACACTTTGTATGTATTTCTCATATATTTAGTTTTATAGAATTTAGAATTACACCCCCACCCTTCGTGAATATGACAGGAACCAGGAAAAACAAATGCATAAAGGGATATGCGTTTAGTCATTAGTGACCCGAGCATGGTTGATCATTGGGATAACTCTCTCAAAACAAAGTGGGTGGCTCTGAAAAGAGCCTTTGGGTGAATACGGGTTAGATGGACAGGGAAGTTTACTTGGAGCTGGTGTACTTGGTCACAGCCTTGGTTCCCTCGGACACTGCGTGCTTGGCCAGTTCACCGGGGAGCAGCAGGCGGACGGCGGTCTGGATCTCCCTGGAAGTGATGGTCCTACGCTTGTTGTAGAGAGCCAGTTTAGAGGCTTCACCGGCGATGCGCTCAAAGATGTCATTAACGAAGGAGTTCATGATCCCCATGGCCTTGGAAGAAACGCCGGTGTCAGGATGGACCTGCTTCAGGACCTTGTAAATATAAATGGCATAACTCTCCTTCCTGGACTTTCTGCGCTTCTTGCCCCCCTTGGCGGTTGTCTTGGTGACGGCTTTCTTGGAGCCCTTCTTGGGCGCTGGCTTGGCTGGCTCAGGCATGATGATCAGTCGGGACTAAACAGCAATGAATGTGGAAACAGAAGCGCACTGCTGCCTCTTTATAGGCCAAATTATGCAAATACAGCTGCCTGGCTTCTTGTATACGATTGGTTGAGAGGCTTTGTCGCACATTTCCCGCTCACAGGAAACTATTTGCGCGCAAAGCCATGATAACCCAATTATTATTTTAGCAAAACTCCATAGCCACACTTGATATTAAGCCAAACAATAATCGACATGAAACTGCATTTTTCCAAGACAATGCTCTCTGGGTGACATCTGTCACTGCGTTGACTTACAAATATATATATATATATATATACACAGACACACACACACATTCATACATATACACATCTGTACATACCTGCATATAATCCTTTTTACATGTATTTGGCATATTTTTTTGTAATTTAATTAATTAGCTGTAATCTATATATATATATATATAACCCTTACTATTTATACCGCTGTCCAGTATGACTTACTACACAGTTTTTTTTCAGTCAAAATTAATCATCACTTGACCGCATTTATAATTTTATATTATATCGTTAAGCCTTCAAAAACAGGCACAAAAACACTGCAGACAAACACATTAAACATTACTTCTAAACAGCATTGTACAAGTGTACCCATTAGTGAACACGGTCAAATGTTATGCATTACGCGTTTATCGTCTTCGTTACACTTATGTCCGAGGTAGCGAGACAACGTAAGTTACACAACCAAATTGTATTTGGACAAACGGAAATATTGCATCTTCAAGAAGAGGTGGGTGGCTCTGAAAAGAGCCTTTGTGAAGTTTGTCGAAGAGGCTAAATAATTTACTTCTTGGCAGCCTTCTCGGTCTTCTTGGGCAGAAGGACAGCCTGGATGTTGGGCAGCACACCACCCTGAGCGATGGTCACTCCTCCCAGCAGTCTGTTGAGCTCCTCGTCGTTACGCACGGCCAGCTGCAGATGACGGGGGATGATACGACTCTTCTTGTTGTCACGGGCAGCGTTTCCAGCCAACTCCAGGATCTCAGCGGTCAGATATTCCAGCACAGCCGCCAGATAAACCGGGGCACCGGCTCCAACACGATGAGCATAGTTGCCTTTACGCAGCAGTCTGTGGACACGACCCACGGGGAACTGAAGCCCGGCGCGAGATGAGCGAGTCTTAGACTTAGCCTTCACCTTTCCTCCTGTCTTACCTCTTCCAGACATGATTCAGTTTATTCTAGAGATGAACACAGAATAATGTGGTAAACACGCCGAAGAGCCGTCATTATATCCTCACTAAGGTTCGTGCTTATTGGTCAAATATGGCTCCGTGCATCATCACCCAATCAGAGAAGGACTGACAGAGATAATAGGGTTTGGTTTACATTGTTGGCGAACATTTCATACGATCTCTCCACCAATCATACACGCAAATGTAGGCGGTGAAGGAAATTATAATAACAACGTGGATATTGTTATATCAGCGTATAAGGCGCGCCCCACAGAGCCGACAATATAAAACCATGTCACTATACTATACTATGAATAATAAACTCATAGACAGGCTTATTGGAATGTCTTATAACCTCTAACATAATACCAGGCCTGTTATGATGCCTTTATAGCAGAAGGAGGAGAGATGTTTTTCGACCTATTCTCATTATTGGATCAGCGCTCTGCCTGTTGGACAAACCGTCATAATTGTGGGCTGACATAACATGTTGTGTTAAACAAATAAAAAGTGACGAAATGCAGATACTTTCTATATACCGGATTTCAAAATCACATTATATTGTCAATTTTATTTGCTATAAATGCACCCAAACTATTTAAAAATGCATGTATGTCGAGTCAAGGGGGCACTTAGTGTCACGATAAAACAGTATGCAGATTACATGTCTCGCATTAAACACAACACCAGAATTATGTTAATATTATGGAGCACACCAAGAGCTAATAACTCAATTATTTTAGCAAAAGCAATTAGATTACGGAAGGAACTAGATAATAACCCAACGCCAAGTCTTCATTCTAGTGGAATGGATGCTGTTTACAAGTACCACTTGCATTAGAACTGGTCTTACTTTGTGCCATTGTAAGAAAATCCCAATTTGGCTAAACAATCAACGTTCCTAGTTTGTGTAGTAATTTAAGGCTGTAAGGCATCTGTTCCTATAGTTATCAAGACTGGATTAACGTAATGAGAGACTATTCAGTTTCTTAATTTTGGAATTAGTTACATATTACAATAAATGTAATGTAATTAACTTTAATTGCATCCCCTTAACAATTGTATGTATTGTACTGTACTGTACCCATTCTGCAATCTGTTAATAAACTTTTCTAATAGATTGGGTGTAATTGGCTATAGATACCAAGAGAAAGGGGGATACAATCAGATACAAATCTATCAACAAATGTGGGAACATGGGCTTAGTTTCAGTCATGGGTAAAATAACAGAGGGCATACATACCCTCATCTTGCACATTGTTGTTTTATATGCACTTCTTTTTATTACATTTTGAGTTCTCCACTGTAATATAATTATGTGACCTATATGTATATGCTAATACATGTTGTACCTCCCCTCCTGTTATGGTACCGAATGTCCAGGATCAATAAAGGAATATAATATCATGCAATTTGCAGTTTGTTCCGCTTTAGCCAACAAGAGATGCTAGTATAAATATCAGAATTAAAGTGATGACTTTAGTACAACTGATATGTTGAAATAATTAGTTAATGGAAAGTACTTTTCATGATTACGGTGGTGGCTCTTAAAAGAGCCTTTGGGTTATGATTGTAGGGAGAGAAAAAAAAGCAGGTTTAAGCGCGCTCTCCACGGATACGGCGGGCCAGCTGGATGTCTTTGGGCATGATGGTCACCCTCTTGGCGTGGATGGCGCACAGGTTGGTGTCCTCAAACAGACCGACCAGGTAAGCCTCACTAGCCTCCTGAAGAGCCATGATAGCAGAGCTCTGGAAGCGCAGGTCGGTCTTGAAGTCCTGGGCGATTTCTCTGACCAGGCGCTGGAAAGGCAACTTGCGGATCAGCAACTCGGTGGACTTCTGGTAACGACGGATCTCTCTCAGCGCCACGGTACCGGGCCTGTAACGATGTGGCTTCTTCACGCCGCCGGTAGCCGGTGCGCTCTTACGAGCAGCCTTGGTGGCGAGCTGCTTCCTTGGGGCTTTGCCACCGGTGGACTTACGAGCGGTCTGCTTAGTTCTAGCCATTACGAGAAACTATGTTTTCTTCTTCACTCCAACAAGAATAATACGCTGCTGTGCCGTAACTCTGGCCTTATATAACTAACGTGGAGGCGCAGCCGTTTCTGATTGGTCTCAGCTCTGGGAGTTCGTTACTCCGCCTACATCTCACACGAGGATTGGAGGACTGGTATTTTGGAAAAACCGCCAACAAAACGTCTTTCCTGATTGGGTGAGAAAACACCCCGAAAATAAAACGCGACTCTCCAACTCGCTGATTAATTTCAACTGAAAAAAAAACTATGGGTAGTAAGTCATACTGGACAGCGGTATAAATATTATATATATATATACAGATTACAACATGCACAAACATAAATTGACCATAATGGCAGCAATTTGTGTATTACTGCAATTTTTGGGGCTCAACTCACTATCTGAAGCGGTGCGACTGATTGAGACCATTTTCTTTACCTGCCAATGTTGCTGGTCTCGATCACTAATCACATAAATAAATGGGTAGAACTACAAGTAGTGTTTTGTAGCTGTGCCCGTTTCATTTAAATCGTGGTGGTCCATAAAAGAGCCTTTTGTGAGAGACAATGTAATGTTCCACTTGTTCTGTAGAATAATGGTTGCTTGTAGATATTTAATGTGAGGTAGTGGGGAACATAATATGTGCCAAATATAGTGTCAGAGCGGCCATTTACGCACAAACATAAATGCACCATAATGATAGCAATTTATGTATTTCCACAATAAAGGACTCAACTCGTTGTGGTATCTACGTTAGTATAGGACCAACTGATCAAACCGGACTTTGATTAGTCCAATTAAGAACCTAGATCTGATCTAGCTTTTTTGTGGTATATTCTCTATGTATTGTCTCGAGTTTGCTTTGTTGCCGTGCTGGTGCTGGAAGTAACTCGTGGAAATCAACCATCCCAAAAGTAATACTAAGTTATATACTTCGATAAGCCCCCTTCACTTCCACACACTAGAGTACAATATTGCTTTTCATGGAAGTGGTGGGTGGCTCTTAAAAGAGCCTTTTGTTGAATTAAAGACAACGTTCTGTTCAAACGCTTATCTCTTCTTGGGAGCTCCTCTCTTAGCTGCTTTTGGCTTGGCAGCCTTCTTAGCTGGGGCCTTCTTGGGCGCAGCGGGCTTTTTCACCTTCTTTGGGCTCTTAGCTGCTACCTTCTTGGGACTCTTGGCTGCTACCTTCTTGGGACTCTTGGCTGCTACCTTCTTGACTTTCTTGGGAGACTTCTTGGCGGCAGCAGGCTTCTTAGTTGCCACCTTCGTGGGCTTTTTGGCCGCGACAGGTTTCTTGGCTGCTGGCTTCTTGGCTTTCAGAGCGGCTTTCTTTGCGGGCTTTTTGGCTTTAACCTCAGCCTTGTTGATCTTGAAAGAGCCGGAGGCTCCGGTACCTTTGACCTGGACCAGGGTTCCTTTCGTCACCAGACTCTTGATGGCAGTCTTAACGCGGGCCTGTTCTTGTCCACGTCGTAGCCACCGGCAGCCAGAGCCTTCTTTACGGCAGCCAGAGACACACCACTCCTCTCTTTAGAAGCAGATACTGCCTCGACGACCAGGTCACGGACGCTGGGACCTGCCTTCTTGGGTTTGGGAGCTGCCTTCTTCTTGGCAGCCTTAGCCGGAGCGGCGGGAGCTGGAGCTGGGGCGACTTCTGCCATCTTCTCTCGTTCTCTGCTGCGAAACAAAAGCTGAAGTAACTAGCTGCTGCCCTAGCTTTGCGGGGGGGGGGGGGGGTAATCTTGTTGACTGTGGGTAAATTTGGTTCATCTCTCAGGGCGAGAGATTTAATAGGGAGGGGGTAGTGTAGCGACCCTGGGATTTGGGTCGGGTGGGTCCGTTCAGCTGTCACTCAACACTCCGCCATCCCGGCGCTGGCGGACGCGCCAGCCACGGGTTGACAGAGTCAAGAGTGCACGGGCTGACCTGGGGAAGGTATAAAGAGGGTGGGGCACACAGCGTGCACTCGCTCTGGGGCATGGGAAATGGTAGCAATGAGTCTGAGTGATACCGCAACCTGTAATGGTGATTTCATTGAGGTGTGGGGTATTGTGTTGGGTACTGCAGGGATTTAAGTACTGGTTAGCGGGTATTGGAGTGGAGCTAGCAGTTAGCGTAGCGTCGGCCGGTGGTTAGGTGTAGCCACCGGTAGCGTCGTGTAGCTAGCTGCGCCTAGCATCGTAACCGGTGGATAGGCGACTGTCTCTGTTGTGAGAGGGCGTCTCTCTGTCGGCCTGGAACAGGAGGACGCGGGCAACCTGGAACCAAGGTATTTGTATGGGACTATGGGTAATTGGTGGTTGTCGTCTCCTGTGGCCTGACTGAGAGGGTTGCAGCCGTAACCAATAAGAGCACTCACGGGCTAGCAGGAGCGTGGCGTCGTAACCGGTGGTTAGGCCATAGCCACCGGAAGCGTCGCGTGGCTAGCTGCTGCCCTAGCTTTGCTGCGGGGGGGGGGGTTATCTTGTTGACTGTGGGTGAATTTGGTTCATCTCTCGGGGCGAGAGATTTAATAGGGAGGGGGTAGTGTAGCGACCCTGGGATTTGGGTCGGGTGGGTCCGTTCAGCTGTCACTCAACACTCCGCCATCCCGGCGCTGGCGGACGCGCCAGCCACGGGTTGACAGAGTCAAGAGTGCACGGGCTGACCTGGGGAAGGTATAAAGAGGGTGGGGCACACAGCGTGCACTCGCTCTGGGGCATGGGAAATGGTAGCAATGAGTCTGAGTGATACCGCAACCTGTAATGGTGATTTCATTGAGGTGTGGGGTATTGTGTTGGGTACTGCAGGGATTTGAGTACTGGTTAGCGGGTATTGGAGTGGAGCTAGCAGTTAGCGTAGCGTCGGCCGGTGGTTAGGTGTAGCCACCGGTAGCGTCGTGTAGCTAGCTGCGCCTAGCATCGTAACCGGTGGATAGGCGACTGTCTCTGTTGTGAGAGGGCGTCTCTCTGTCGGCCTGGAACAGGAGGACGCGGGCAACCTGGAACCAAGGTATTTGTATGGGACTATAGGTAATTGGTGGTTGTCGTCTCCTGTGGCCTGACTGAGAGGGTTGCAGCCGTAACCAATAAGAGCACTCACGGGCTAGCAGGAGCGTGGCGTCGTAACCGGTGGTTAGGCCATAGCCACCGGAAGCGTCGCGTGGCTAGCTGCTGCCCTAGCTTTGCTGCGGGGGGGGGGGTTATCTTGTTGACTGTCGGTGAATTTGGTTCATCTCTCGGGGCGAGAGATTTAATAGGGAGGGGGTAGTGTAGCGACCCTGGGATTTGGGTCGGGTGGGTCCGTTCAGCTGTCACTCAACACTCCGCCATCCCGGCGCTGGCGGACGCGCCAGCCACGGGTTGACAGAGTCAAGAGTGCACGGTCTGACCTGGGGAAGGTATAAAGAGGGTGGGGCACACAGCGTGCACTCGCTCTGGGGCATGGGAAATGGTAGCAATGAGTCTGAGTGATACCGCAACCTGTAATGGAGAACTGTTGTGAATAAAGACCTGCACTGAGAACTACCAACCTGCCTCGAGAGTCGTCTTATAACGTTGGAAAGCACGAACGTTACAATATATAGTGTTATATGTAATGTATATTGTACTATGTATGATTCCATTATGTGTGGACCCCAGGAAGAGTAGCTGATGTTTTGCATCAGCTAATGGGGATCATAATAAAATCATACTGTAAGAAAGAAGTACACAGGGGGGCTCTAGTAGCTCACCGCGTATCTCGGCGCTATTTCTGCGTCAGGAGGAGCCGTGCTGCGTCACGGTTCTGGTTGACTCCGAGTTCGATTCCCGGACCCGCCGTCATTTGCCGAATGTCTTCCCCTGCTCTCTCTCCCGTTTCACTCTACAACTGTCGGTCATGCTTGACCAGAAAAGCGATAAACGCTAAAAAAAAAGTTAAAAAAAAATAAATAAAAAAAAAAAGTACACAAACAGTCCATGCAAGACCTCTATTGTTAGTGTCTATTGGTGTAGTACATGTTGATACATTCTGAAGAAATGGTTCAAGGAATGAAACATACTATCGCTGCTGTCGGGACAAAACCTCATAACTCCATTTTTTGAATTTTTTTTTTATTATATAAATCAACTCTGTAGATCATCCTCCATATGTGTGTGTGGGTTTTACAAAGTTTAAACAATGGGAAAGCATTAAACCGATCATCTGTCTAAACCTCCTAACTCTATTCACCCTCAAATCTGTGTTAGTTTTTTTCATCTGCTGAAAAGTTGGGTTTTTGGAGTTATGAGGTTTTGTTTCTAGTCTACTATACCAGTACCATAGTTTATGATATCATGGTTTTAAAATGGACTATACCATGTTATTAATGGTTCCATTACATTTACTATGGCTGTACCATGGTACATAATTTATATAATGACTGGTACCATGGTTTAAAAAAAAAAAGCACCTCATGAAACACAAAAGAAACGATTGAGCTGCTGATCAGTTTGATCAAAAGTGTCCTTATTGGTAAATACTGCTCAGAAAAGTTAGGCCCAAATCTGTGATTTTATGTTGTATGACACACACATCTAGAGACATTGTGACTAGATTTGAAGCATTAACATTACGAGTGGAGAGAGCATGGTGTGGTGTATCAGTGCATTTGTTGAAGTCCAAACCATAGGGGATGCCTGATGAGCAGAGTACCATTTCAGCCAGATGTGGAGGCTGCATATCCTGCGAAACATGGAGGGAGAGGGGACCAGCAATGATCAGTATTGCTGAAGTCATATTTTAGACTTCAGATTATATAATATATATAAATATATATATATAAAATAATGTATTTAACATAGGTATGGGGTGGTTCATCTTTTTCATTATAATTATATGAGCCTGGAATGTATTATTTCTCGAATAGCATTTCCACTTTGAAAATGCTAAAATAAACATTATCCATGTGTATTATAAAGACCAATAATGTATGATTGATCAAGGTTATAATAGAGCAGGTGATATATTAATTTACTGTATAATTGTGATGTACAAGGTAGAATTCTATCCAATCTAGCTACTCGTCAACAACCTAAAAATCACAGGATTTTGACTGATATATAATTTGCAACTTAATAGCCATCCAAACTATGATTACAGTTGCTAGTCATTTATTAATCAATAAGTAAGATATACAATTCCATCTCCCGACAGACGCCCCTGCCATGATAATATCTGTACAAACGAAATGTAGGACATTTTTAAATAGAGAATTTTAAAAAGGAAATAGCCGGCACTCAATAACCACTTTGATGAACAGCGCGACCATGAGAATAATAATAGGAATAACTCTCTCACGACAGAGTGGATGGCTCTTAAAAGAGCCTTTGGGTTCATCTTCAGTGAACAGCGTAGTTTACTTGGAGCTAGTGTACTTGGTCACAGCCTTGGTTCCCTCAGACACAGCGTGCTTCGCCAGCTCACCGGGGAGCAGCAGACGCACAGCGGTCTGGATCTCCCTGGAGGTGATAGTGCGGCGCTTGTTGTAGAGAGCCAATTTCGAGGCTTCTCCAGCGATGCGCTCGAAGATGTCGTTAACGAAGGAGTTCATAATCCCCATGGCCTTGGAGGAAACGCCGGTGTCGGGATGAACCTGCTTCAGGACTTTGTAAATATAAATGGCATAACTCTCCTTCCTGGACTTTCTGCGCTTCTTGCCACCCTTTGCAGTTGTCTTGGTGACGGCTTTCTTGGAGCCCTTCTTGGGCGCTGGCTTGGCTGGTTCAGGCATATTCGACGGCTTATCAGAATCGAATGGTGACGTTTCCTGCCTTATTTATAGGAGGTCGATGCAAATAGTACTGCGTGGCTTCTACGATACGATTGGTTGGGCGTGGAGCACGTGTGTAAAGCTATTAGAACATGCATCTCTCTCATCATGGGTAAAAAGGAAATGATAAGACAATGTACACATTGACAATATTTTGGTTTAATATTTGGCAGTGCTGGGAAAAGTATTGAGCAAAAGTCCAAATACACTAATAGAATAGTACTGCAAAAAGTCCTCAATTTTAAGTACTTCTCATTTAAATAGTTTCTAATCAAGTAAAAGTATACATACAAGTATTAAAGTATCCTAGACCTACACTATATATATATATATATATATATATATATATATATATATATATATATATATATATATATATATATATATATATATATATATATATATATATATAAATCAAAAGTAAAGATATTTGTTCAATAAAAGTAAACGTGTGCTTAAGACTATTGATCCAGTCTCCTGGTTGTACCACAACATCCAGGTCAACTAACTGGAACTTTTCAGAACTACACAAAAAATCTAGCCACTAAATTATATTTTATGCTCAGAAATAACTCTTCCCCAACACTCACAGCTTAACTCCCAAGACACAATACAAGTCAAGAACACATCACCAGATCAATCTCACATGCACTCATTCCAGTACCGGCTTACAAAAATAACTATGGAATAAGATCATTTTTCCACACAAACACTAAAATTTGGAACGAGATCCCATTCCACATCAGAGCAATAACCTCCATCTCACATTTCAAACAGGCCTACAAACAACATCTGATGTGTTTGCCTGTGTGCCCTCCCATAAAAGTGATTGTTGTCAACATGTATCTATGTCTATCTACCCTCTGTACAGCACTTTGGTTGACACGTGTCATGTTAAATGTGCTATATAAATAAATCTGATTGATTGATTGATTGATTGATTGATTGATTGATTGATTGATAGATAGAACACATCTGTAATCATTGATCTGACTCTTTCATATAGGTCTTAATCTGGTTGATACTGTCGATTTGTATTGACTGCTATGACTGTATGTTTGTCCTTGCTGTCCACAATGACTATAATGCAATGTCTTTGTCAAGATTATATGATTGTATGTAGTGCAACTGCCTATTTGTTTTGTATTTAAATTATTGTTTCATGTGCTGCAGAATAGGAACCTGTTGAAAAACTGTTTGTAACTGAGTCTGGACAGTTTAAATGTACATTGTGAAATGTCTCTTTTTTTTTTTACCATTTCCTGTATAAATATAGTAAAATAAAAAAATAAATAAAAAAATATTAAATTGTATGTGAATTTACCTTAATTGTCCACATACAAACATACTCTTATTCAAAATTTGGAATGTAAGAGTGTTGATTAAAATTATATAATATATAAACTGTATGTTAGCAATGTACAATAACACTGTACACACCGTATACACTGTTTTTGGACTATATTACACGTAAAATGTATGTGTTAACAATACCAACCAGGTATTAGTGCCTCGCAAAGTGCAGATATGAAGTTGTCCCCCTTTTTTTTATGGATTTAGGTTTTGTTCTTCATCAACGATAAAGTTCTCTCCACGTTTGATATATTGGCCATTCAGACTGTAATTGTGATGGGAATATGCTTATATTTTTGGTATCATAACTGCTTAGGCCAACAATGACTTGTGTTAATTAAGCAATATCACAGCTATATTTATATTTCGACCCTGCGTCTTGCTGACAGCCCTGTGATATAATAACAGCATGTCACGAAGTGAGCTATTGCTTTTATAAAACGGTTACCAAGTAGCCTAATATGAAAGTAAGATTTACACTTACATTTATTAATACATAATAATGTTCAAAATAGAATTTACTTTGATTTACATTCATCTGTATGCTGCCATTTATTGTGCACCAACTGGCACAGGCAGAGATGGTATAAACAGCAGACTTATTTCTTGAAGAGGTGGCAAGATGGTACAAGGCAGAGCAGATTGCTTTGAGCTACCCCGTTTTATAATTATTGGCCATGGCCTGGGTGAATAATGTTATTTCTTAGCCAGCCGGTGTGCGTCAAAACTTTGATACACACGTAGTTTGGCTCAAGATGAATCACCATTCTAAATTATTCTGCTATCCAACACAACCCATTTGTGTTGTGTTCGACAGACATCTCATGGACAACTGCATGAGACTTGGATTGCAAGTTGTAAAATAGTTTGTAAACAGATGTTTTGCTCCAAATCTCTTATTACACTGATAGAGGCATTAGATCACCATGTATTTGTCCCTTTTAATAAATAAAATAAAATAAACCCGCGTAAACATTGTATAATAACTAAACGATGAGTTTTGTTTTAAAGAATGTTATATATATATACACAATATATATATATACTCACACACAATTGAATAAGGAATATACTTTCATAGTTATTGAAATGGCTCTTAAAAGAGCCTTTTGGTAGTGAATATACGAGGAGTCTTATTTAAGCACGCTCTCCACGGATGCGGCGGGCCAGCTGGATGTCTTTGGGCATGATGGTCACCCTCTTGGCGTGGATCGCGCACAGGTTGGTGTCCTCAAACAGGCCGACCAGATAAGCCTCACTAGCCTCCTGAAGAGCCATGACAGCGGAACTCTGGAAGCGCAGATCGGTCTTGAAGTCCTGCGCGATTTCTCTCACCAGGCGCTGGAAAGGCAACTTGCGGATCAGCAATTCGGTGGACTTCTGATAACGACGGATCTCTCTCAGAGCCACGGTACCGGGCCTGTAACGATGGGGCTTCTTAACACCACCAGTAGCCGGGGCGCTTTTACGAGCAGCCTTGGTAGCAAGTTGCTTCCTAGGAGCTTTTCCTCCAGTGGATTTACGAGCAGTCTGCTTGGTTCTAGCCATTGTGCTACTTCGGTTAAATCTTTCTAAGATAGAAGGAAATAATGTAACACAATACTACAAAACATGGCTTTATATTGTCGGTTCAGTGGGGGCGCGTCTTATGCTGATTGGTCTATATCTGTGTCGCCGTTATCGTTTCCTTTCCAACGCCTAAATCGTCTATCATTGGTGGAAAGGTATATGAAAAGTCCGCCAAAATGTAAACCCAACCTCCTCTCCGTCCGTCTCTGATTGGGTGATGATTATGCACAAAATATATTTGACCAATAAGAATGAGCCTTGCACGAACGTTAGTGGGGAATAGAACCTAGATTAAACTCACAAGCAGGTTTTATCATCTGAATAATCAAACCCATATTATGCGGGTGCATTATTAGGATCTGAATAGTGACATCGATGTCATCACATATCTCTATACCTTGTTTATTAATTAAATCGTGCTAGTTTCCGGGACAATTTGAAAACAATGAAAGTGATTCAGTTAAAAACAGAAGGACATATGGAAGGACATATGGCTGTGAACCACTTCTCCACTAGAAGTTAGCACAATTAAATAATGTATTATGATAATATTCTGGGTTCACTCTCTCCTCTGGTATCGCCACACCAGTTATGGAATTCTGGACT
Source organism: Notolepis coatsorum (assembly GCF_963971535.1). Classification (NCBI taxonomy): domain Eukaryota; kingdom Metazoa; phylum Chordata; class Actinopteri; order Aulopiformes; family Paralepididae; genus Notolepis; species Notolepis coatsorum. The sequence goes on along the minus strand of NC_140178.1, from coordinate 88,289,869 downwards.
AAATCATATCCAATAAATATATTCTCAGATGTGGGTTCCTGGGACAACAAAGGTGGTTCCTGGTCTATTTTAGTATCAATGAGGGTTTAGATTCGATTCAAATGTAGCCATTATAATACAGCATGTTTTACTAAAATGTTTGGCATCCAACAAGAGTAGTGAAATAGCTATATGAAATTATAGCGATATTTAATGAAGTGATTACACAGGGTATAACATTATATACATGGTATTGTGAATTGTATGCTATATTAGATGTAGGTATAGAATTGTGGATTGTTCAAAGCGACCAACTAGTGACTATACCAAGATTATTCAGTAAGGTGATTTGTTGCTCCCAGTGGAAATTGTAGGTGTGAAGACAGTACATTTAATAGTCATAATAGGCATGGTTATAGATAGAAGTATTGCTTTCTCGGTAATATGTGGGTGGCTCTGAAAAGAGCCTTTGTGGAGTTTGTCGAAGAGGCTAAATAATTTACTTCTTGGCAGCCTTCTCGGTCTTCTTGGGCAGAAGGACAGCCTGGATGTTGGGCAGCACACCACCCTGGGCGATGGTCACTCCTCCCAGGAGTTTGTTGAGCTCCTCGTCGTTACGCACGGCCAGTTGCAGATGACGGGGGATGATACGACTCTTCTTGTTGTCACGGGCAGCGTTTCCAGCCAACTCCAAGATCTCAGCGGTCAGATATTCCAGCACAGCGGCCAGATAAACCGGGGCACCGGCTCCAACACGATGAGCATAGTTGCCTTTACGCAGGAGTCTGTGGACACGACCCACGGGGAACTGAAGCCCGGCGCGAGAGGAGCGAGTCTTGGCCTTAGCTCTGGCCTTTCCTCCGGTCTTGCCTCGTCCACTCATGATGTAGTTTATTCTAGAGAATGAACACAGAATAATGTGGTAAATACGTTGAAGAACCATCATTATATCCTCACTAAGGTTCGTGCTTATTGGTCAAATATGGCTCCTTGCATTATCACCCAATCAGAGAAGGACTGACAGAGATAATAGGGATTGGTTTACATACGATCTCTCCACCAATGATACACGCAAACGTAGTGCGGTGAAAGACGATTATAATAACAACGTAGATATTGTTATATCAGCGTATAAGGCGCGCCCCACAGAGCCGACAATATAAAACCATGTCACTATACTATACTGTGAATAATAACCTTATAGACAGGATTATTGGAATGTCTTATAACCTCTAACATAATAATACCAGGCTTGTTATGATGCCTTTATAGCAGGAGAGATGTTTTCCGACCTATTCTCATTATTGGATCAGCGATCTGCCTGTTGGACAAACAGTTAATATTAGTCTTACTTTGTGCCATTGAAAGAAAATCCCAATTTGGCTAAACAATCAATGTGCAGTGTAGTAATTTAAGACTGTATGGCATTCTATTTCAGTCTGACCCAATAGTTATAAAGACTGGATTGACGTTTACGAAGTGTTGGGAGACTATTCAGTTTCTTAATTATGGAATTAGTTGTATATTACAATAAATTAATGTAGTAAGTTTAACAACGTATAATTGACTCATTCGGTGATAAGGTGGGTGGCTCTGAAAAGAGCCTTTGGGTTTTGGATAGTTAAGAGTTGAATACAAGTCTAGCCGCCGAAGCCGTACAGAGTGCGTCCCTGTCTCTTCAGAGCATAGACCACATCCATGGCGGTCACGGTCTTTCTCTTGGCGTGTTCGGTGTAGGTGACGGCATCACGGATCACATTCTCCAGGAAGACCTTGAGAACACCACGAGTCTCCTCGTAGATGAGACCGGAGATACGCTTCACTCCGCCACGACGAGCCAGACGACGAATAGCGGGTTTGGTGATTCCCTGGATGTTGTCACGAAGCACTTTGCGGTGACGCTTAGCGCCTCCTTTACCAAGTCCCTTTCCGCCTTTACCTCTGCCACTCATTTTCACGAATAGATGATGATCGAATGCTTCAGTTGGCCAAACCCATGCGTATTTCAAGCCTCTCTGAGGACGTTGTTGAGGCCAACGTGCGCCGAGACAAAGTGTGGGGGGAGGGTTTAAGCTTTGGCCAATAGGGTTCCTCTGCAAGTTTGTCTTCTTGGCCCCAACATCTACACAACATGTCTAGTCCACATAACCTGTCTGGAACAAGGCAATAAGGAGGCTAAACCACCTGAAAGTGATCTGCAGAAGGAGGAACAGTGATTAGAATATGAAAGCTACTTAAAACCACTCTGACTAGCATTTTGTATGAAAGTATTCTGTACTTCTGTATGACAACTATTAAAGAAACTTGACTATTCTACCCCCACCTGGAGCAATGTGGCAAATTCACACCTTAAAACAACTAAAAATATTACAGAATCTAGCTATATTAAAATAAAAGACAGTATAGGCTATAAATAGACAATAATGTTTACCAGTCAGCTGGGCTGAGAACAGTCAAAGAAAGAATGGTTGTCCTGGGAAGTAGATTTGTATTCAAATCAGTTGATAATCCCTCACTGATGCAATACACCAATCTGTTTTAACAAATATGGAAACGATTGATTGAAAACTTTATTAACAGATTGCAGAATTGGTACAATACAGTATGGCTCAATACACACAATTGTTTCCCCCCATTTTCAATTCATAACATTTATGACATACAGATAAAGTACTGTTACATCCAGACATTTATGACATACAAGAACGAAACAAGAACTTATTCAACCCTCCCCATCTCCTCTTTTCCTTTCTATAATTTATTTTTAAATGACTAATCAATAAAGTAGTTTTAAGTCGTGATGAAGAGGAATCATCAGAAGTGGAAACATTTGCTTCCCTACTCCGACCCTGGCCTCCTGAACCTGTCCAAACCAGGTCTGTGATGAGGGATTGAGGAGGGCTGGTGCACTGACCTGACCCAACAGGTGACACATTTGGAGCAATGTATGGCTCGTATCACAGAGTTACAGCTCATTGTGTGTGTAGTTTGTAAAATTGTGCTCTGAATAATGTATTTCCCTTGCCTGGCTCCACTTCAGAGTATTATACTAATGCGGAAACCTGCCACAGCCTCTACACAACCAAAAACAATTAATATTGGTAAAATAGCAACTCAATGGATGTTAAATACTTGGAAAGAAATGTACAAGGACAGCATGATTGATCTTTTCTCCCGAGTGATGTGTCAACGTTTGAGTCTGTTAATGACATTATGAATTAAGCCCCTCAAACTAGTTCAGCATGAAACCAGATGGAAATCTGTGGTCGCTGAGCTGATTCCTCTCACTACCTGCCCTCAATGAGAGAAGGGGCAGAAAAAGGCTATTGCCCCTTAACTCTGAGTTATATGTATGATTGGAACATGTATATTATGGGTGTATGGTCATGGGTTACTTTTTAGCTGTTGTTGATTGCTGCAACATTGAGTTGAAAACCAGTTTGTTATCCTGAATCTATTGTCTCAGTGTATGAACATGTGCGGTTACATTGTTGCTCCTAAAATAAAATATGGGCAAAATAGCAAAGTTGATATGACATAAATTAAGCACCTCGTACAGATGGAAATGTATTGACTCCCGAGCTAATTCCTCCCACTATACCTGCCCTTGAGAGAAAATCCATGTGTTAATTACAGCACCATGAAATATAAATGAAAATATAGCAATACCGCGCCTTATGGGGACTGCTACCTTATTTCATTGAGCTGTAATTAACACAAGACACGGATGACCATATAAACTACTTTACTCTACTGTAAAACTTTGAATTTCCCTATCGAGGTCAATGTAATGTGTTGCATCATGGGGGTCAGCTCTATGGTCCCACAGCCCCAGATTTTCTTTTCACTCAAAGTTAGGGCATATGTTCCCACATTTCTAAGATGCTTCTCAAAATGAGGGCCCATGTTCCCGGACGAACCTACTACTACCAGAGGACAATTATAGATTGGGTGTAATTGGCTATAGATATATCATTATGAGAAAGGGGGATACAATCAGATACAAATGTATCAACAAATTTGGGAACATGGGCTTAGTTTCAGTCATGGGCAAAATAACAGAGGGCATATGCTTATATGTTTATATGCACTTCCTTTTATTACATTTTGACCTATCCACTGTAATATAATTATGTGACCTGTATGTATTATTCTAATAAATGTTTTACCTCCCCTCCTGCTATGGTACCGAATGTCCCCAAGGGGATCAATAAAGGAATATAAGTTCAAGTTCTTTAATAGTTGTCATACAGAAGTACAGAATACTTTCATACAAAATGCTTCTTACTGTTACGCTCCAGAGACTGTGCTAGACAAGATAGTATCAAATAACATAATAACATAATATAGCATGCATTTAGAAGAAGAAAATGAGGTCACAGTGTTCGGTATAGACATATGTACAATGTTCTGAGTTACCATATAATATACAATACACAATACTATGCAGTGTACTAATGTACAGTACTATCTAGTGCAAAGCAGAAATGGGATGAGGTACAATTTTAGGTACAATTTACAGTAAGGTGTACGAGTTGTAGTGCAATCCTTCATCCATAAATATAAAGTGTGGGGAGTGGGTGCTACAGTGTGTTTGTTTAAAGTGGGTGTGTGCTATAAAGTGTGTGGAGTGGGTGCTACAGTGTGTTTGTTTAAAGTGGGTGTGTGCGTGTGGATGTGTGTGCTATGTGCGTTTGGTGGTTGTTGTTGTGTAGTGTTCATTCATTGTTCGTTTAGCAGCCTGATGGCCTGGGGATAGAAGCTTCTTCTGAGTCTTTCTGTGCTCGCCTTGAGACTCCGGTATCGCTTGCCTGACCGCAGCAGTTCAAAGAGGCAGTTGTTCGGGTGACTGGAGTCTTTAATGATTCTCTTAGCCTTGCCCTTGCAACGCTTGTAGTAAATGTTCTGGAGGGTGGGGAGCCCCCCTCCAATTGTGCGTTCGGCTGAACGTGTCACTCTTTGTAGTCTGCTTCGGTCTTGTGCAGTGCTATTCCCAAACCAGGAGGTGATGTTGCCGGTCAAGATGCTCTCTATTGTACATGAGTAGAAGTTCTTAAGAATCTTCTGGCTGACTTGGAACTTCCTTAGGCGCCTGAGGAAGTAGAGGCGTTGTCGTGCCTTCTTCACAACACTATCAATGTGTGTGGTCCATGTCAAGTCCTCGGATATGTAGGCTCCGAGGTACTTGAAGCTGTTGACTCTCTCAACCGGTGCCCTGTCGATGCTGAGGGGGCTGTAGTCCTTGACCCCCGACCTCCTGAAGTCCACAATCATCTCCTTTGTTTTGCTGACGTTCAGGGAGAGGCTGTTTTCCTGGCACCATCCCGCCAGGACCTTGACCTCTTCCAGGTAGGCCCTCTCGTCGTTGGCAGAGATCAGGCCCACCACCACTGTGTCGTCAGCAAATTTGACGATTGTATTGCTACTCCGCTGAGCCACACAGTCGTGTGTGTACAGGGAGTAGAGGAGGGGACTCAGAACACAGCCCTGGGGGGCCCCTATGTTGAGGGTGATGGATGAGGAGGTGCAGTTGCCTGCTCTCACCACCTGGGGTCTGCCAGTCAGGAAGTCCAAGACCCACTGGCAGAGGTCATAGCCCAAGCCCAGGTCCCTGAGCTTGGCTATGAGTATGGAGGGGACTATGGTATTGAATGCCGAGCTGTAGTCGATGAATAGCATTCTCACATAGTTCCCCTGCCTCTTGTCCAGGTGTGATGCTGCTGTGTGCAGCACATGGGATATGGCGTCCTCCGTGGACCTGTTGGGGCGGTATGCAAATTGCAGGGGGTCCATGTTGATGGGGAGGGAGGAGCAGATGTAGCCCTTTACTAGCTTCTCAAAGCACTTCATGGCTATGGAGGTGAGAGCTACAGGGCGGTAGTCGTTGAGGCAAGCAGGCTTGGATTTTTTGGGTACAGGGATAATAGTGGACTTCTTCAGGCAGGTGGGGATGACAGCCTGTTCTAAGGACAGGTTAAATATGTCAGTGAATACTGGGGCCAGTTGGTCGGCACAGACTTTTAGGACGCGGCCGGGGATGCCGTCCGGACCTGCTGCCTTCCTGATATTCACTTTTTTAAAGGTCCGCCTCACCTCATGCTCTGTTACCCTGAACACTGCGCCTCCATCAGCAGCCGACCCCCCCCCCCCCCCATTGCCGAGGCTTGTGAGCTGGTGTTGTTATTACCAGCATCAAACCTCGCATAGAAGGTATTGAGGTCATTTGCTAAGGAGTCACTGTTCAGTTTGAGGGAGGCGCCTTTGTAGTCTGTCATCGTTTTGAGCCCCTGCCACATAGCTCTAGAGTCAGCTTGTTCAAACTGGAGTTCAATTTTATCCCTGTAGCGCCGTTTGGCCTCTGACACTGTCCTCCTTACGTTGTATCGCGCCACCTTGTGGTCATTCATGTTGCCTGCCACTAGGCCGTCGTTGTATGCTTTGGTGCGCTCTCTCAGAGCTTCACGGACGGATTTGTCTACCCAGGGTTTTTGATTTGGGTAAACTTTCATTTTGGTAGTGGGGATTGTTTCTTTCACCCTAGTACAAACATAGTCCAGCACTGTCTCCGTGTAGACATTAATGTTATCTGTGTCGCGGAACACATTCCAGTCTGTGTAGTGAAACACTGACCGGATCGTCTCCTCTGACGTCAAATCCCATTTCTGCACCTCTCGCGAGACTACGGGAGTACTTTTAATTCTCTGTTTGTACTTTGGTGAAAGAAAAATGGACGCGTGATCTGATTTACCAAAGCCACTATCAGAATGAGCCTTGTAGCCACCTTTAAATTGCGTGTAACAGTGATCTAGGATGTTACCGCCTCTGGTGTTGCAAGTCACATGCTGATAGAAGTCAGGCAATACCTTTCTCAGATTGGCGCTATTGAAATCTCCCAGCACTAAAATGGCGGCGTTAACGTTCGCCACTTGTGTTCTATTTGCCTCGTCGTGTAGTCTGGAGAGCGCAACCTTGTTGCTGGCTTGCGGTGGAATATACACTCCGATCAGGACGATCGCCGTTAACTCCCTCGGGAGGAAGAAAGGACGACACTTGATGGTTATATATTCCAGTTCTGGGGAGCAGTGGTTGGATAATTCCTTCACGTTAGTTGGATCGCTCCAATTTTTGTTAAACATGAAGGCAATACCTCCTCCACGTTGTTTACCGGACTCTGATGACCGATCCTTGCGATGGATAAAGAAGTGATCCGCTGGTTGAATTGCGTGGTCTGGAACCTCCGGTGTTAGCCATGTTTCGGTGAAGCAGAGGACGTTGCAGTCCCTAACGTCTCTTTGATATTGAATCCTTGCTCGGATGTCATCCAGTTTATTGTCAATTGATTGTACATTGGCTAGCAATATACTGGGCAGTGGTGTACGGTGGCGTCTGGATCTCAGCCTGTTACGGATCCCAGCCCTCTTTCCTCGTCGTCTTTTCCTGGGCTCTGGGAACAAAGGATCTGGTCCAAATCTCCGGAGAATCTCTTCAGGCCATTGATGCGGTACGGAAAGCTGTTCCAGTGAGTAATCCAGTTGGTAAGTTTCCCGTAATCCAATGTCTATGAGTGACTGACGGTCATATACATTAAATGCACCAACAGTTGGTACGAACAAAACTCTAAAAACTATAAATATTAACAAAAGTAAACACAGTCTCGACGGAGCGAACAGAAAGGCAGCCGGTCGGAGCAGCGCCATTCTATTTATAATTAATTCTAATTCTAATTCTAATTATAATTTATAATATTATCATGCAGTTTGATCTGCTTTAGCCAACAAGAGATGCTAGTAGTATAAATATCATAATTAAAGTGATGATTTTAGTATAACTCTGAGAAGAATGAGAAGGCTGCCAAGAAGTAAATTATTTAGCCTCTTCGACAAACCCCACAAAGGCTCTTTTCAGAGCCACCCACCTCTTCTTGAAAATGCAATATTTCCGTTTCTCATAATACAATTTGGTTGTGTAACTTACGTTGTTACCTCGGACATATGTAAGACTATAAACACATAATGCATAACATTTGACGGTGTCCACTAATGGGTACACTTGTACAGTGCTGGTTATAAGTAAATGTCTAATGTATAGTCTGTGCAGTGTTTTTGTCTGTGTTTTTGAAGGCTTAACGATATATATATACAATGATATAGCAGTCATAGCAGTCAAGTGATTATTAATTTGAACTGAAAAAAAACTATGGGTAACTCATACTGGACAGCGGTATAAATAGTAAGGGTTATATATATATATAGATTACAGCATGCACGAACATAAATTGACTAATGACAGCAATTAGTTTATTTCCACAATTGTTGGGCCTTTGTTGTGCTCATCGTCGTTACGCACGGCCAAACGGGTCGTGTTTTGTAGCCGTGCCCGTTTCATATAAATAGTGGGAGTCCATAAGAGCCTTTTGTGTGAGACAATGTTCCACTTGTTCTGTATAATATAATTGTTGCTTGTAGATATTTAATGTGAGGTAGTGGGGAACATAATTATGTGCCAACAAATTATCCAAACCGGTCTGAATAGATGAAATTACATTAATGTGCCATCACCCGTAGTCATTCCAATAGTGTCATAGCGGTCATTTACGCACAGACATAAATGCACCATAATGACAGCAATTTATGTATTTCCACAATAAAGGGCTCAACTTGTTGCGGTAAAGTGTCTGCGTTAGTAGGACCCACTAATCAAACCCGACTTATAACAATCAACATTATCCAATTAAGAACCTATATCTGATCTATATTTTATTTGTGGTATATTCTCCATATTTATATAATATGTAAAGTTGCGTTTGCTGCCGTGCTGAAAGTAATACCAAGTTATATACTTCGATAAGCCCCCTTCACTTCCACACACTAGATAGAGTACAATATTGCTTTTCATGAAAGTGGTGGGTGGCTCTTAAAAGAGCCTTTTGTTGAATTAAAGACAACGTTCTGTTCAAACGCTTATCTCTTTTTGGGAGCTCCTCTCTTAGCTGCTATTGGCTTGGCAGCCTTAGCTGGGGCCTTCTTGGGCGCAGCGGGCTTTTCCACCTTCTTTGGGCTCTTGGCTGCTACCTTCTTGGGACTCTTGGCTGCTACCTTCTTGGGACTCTTGGCTGCTACCTTCTTGGGACTCTTGGCTGCTACCTTCTTGGGACTCTTGGCTGCTACCTTCTTGGGACTCTTGGCTGCTACCTTCTTGACTTTCTTGGGAGACTTCTTGGCGGCGGCAGGCTTCCTCGTTGCCACCTTCGTGGGCTTTTTGGACACGACAGGTTTCTTGGCTGCTGGCTTCTTGGCTTTCGGAGCGGCTTTCTTTGCGGGCTTTTTGGCTTTAACCTCAGCCTTATTGATCTTGAAAGAGCCGGAGGCTCCGGTACCCTTGACCTGGACCAGGGTTCCTTTTGTCACCAGACTCTTGATGGAAGTCTTCACACGAGCCTTGTTCTTATCCACGTCATAGCCACCGGCAGCCAGAGCCTTCTTTACGGCAGCAAGAGACACGCCGCTCCTCTCTTTAGAAGCAGATACTGCCTCGACGACCAGGTCACTGACGCTGGGACCTGCCTTCTTGGGTTTGGGAGCTGCCTTCTTCTTGACAGCCTTAGCCGGAGCGGTGGGAGCTGGAGCTGGGGCGACTTCTGCCATCTTCTCTCGTTCTCTGCTGCGAAACAAAAGCTGAAGTAGTAACTAGGAGGAGTAGGAGCGTCAACAGACTGATAGTGTGGCCGAGGCGGGGGGCTGGTCTTAAACACTGCATGAGAGCCATGTAGACTCAATCAGCCCGGTCCTCCTCTGTGCTGTCAAAATGCTCTGTCGCTTGTGTTTTCTCTTCGCATAAAATAGTTAAAATACACAACTATGAATATTGCAGAAATCTAACGCCAAATGTCCCAGCTAGTAGACACATGTCCCGTCAGACTCACACTTTTTGGAGAAGCGTGGTTAATTTGTGGACGCTCCAAAACAATAATGTGTGCCGTCACCACTGTTGTGCAGCTACTTGTTTCTTGTATTTATCTCTTACAATTCTTTAGAGTAAATTAGAATCCGACAAAATCTCGTTTTCCAGCGATCCGAGCTACCTGGCAAGGGACTGAAAGAAAGATGAGTAATCTGGGGTGATGCGTTTTGTTTTAAATGGGTGACTTTTCGGTGTTGGTAAACACAGTCTTTTGTTGGTGGTGGCCTGTAGTGTGGGTGACCTCGACTTCGTTTGAGTAAGTGGAAGGTTTAATGTGGCCTATATATGGATAAAAAAAACTGAAATTAGTCCTACCTTTATGAGTATGTACCGTATACAAGAAACATAGCTACATTTAGCTTTTTGTTAACAATACAGGCTTTAAAAGACAACTGAAACAACATCCAACTGCCCTACGTCTGCACATTATGTAAATGTAGACACATACCCATAGTTACATTTATTTTTATTTTATTGTATTTTTAGTGACAGGAATATTAGTAGCCTATACAAATAGGTGGTAAGAGTATATGGTTTCTCACTGCTTGTGAATTGAGTGTATATTTAATATATAGTGTTATGTAATGTATATTGTACTATGTATGATTCCATTATGATTAGGAATGCGTTATCATGTAATATGTTTGATAGAAAGTATATTGTCACTTTCTGATTTTTAATTCCACTTGGTTGCTTGTCTGAACATGTCTTATCTGTAACATGTTTATATGTTATGTGTGGACCCCAGGACGAGTAGCTGATGTTTTGCATCAGCTAATGGGGATCATAATAAAATCATACTGTAAGAAAGAAGTACACAAACAGTCCATGCAAGGCCTCTATTGTTAGTGTCTATTGGTGTAGTACATGTTGATACATTCTGAAGAAATGTTTCAAGGAATGAAACATACTATGTTTCTAGTCTACTACCTGTACCATAGTGGGGCATTGGTTTATACACATGGCCCATGGTGAGAACCAGTCCTGTGTAAATGTTGGTGTCATCTGTTTAGTAACCCAAACAAGAGGAAACCATCGGCTCTACTCAGCATCATCAGAAAACATCTCTTACAAAAATGTATCCTGGCATTCCTATGATACAAAATTATGCCATGTACCATTGATATCATGGTTTTAAAATGGACTATACCATGTTATTAATGGTTCCATTACATTTACTATGGCTGTACCATGGTACATCATTTATATAATGACTGGTACCATGGTTTAAAAAAAAAAAAAAAAAGCACCTCGTGAAACACAAAATAAACGATTGAGCTGCTGATCAGTTTGATCAAAAGTGTCCTTATTGGTAAATGCTGCTCAGAAAAGTTTGGCCCAAATCTGTGATTTTATGTTGTATGACACACACATCTAGAGAAAATGTGACTAGATTTGAAGCATTAACATTACGAGTGGAAAGAGTGGAGAGAGCATGGTGTGGTGTATCAGTGCATTTGTTGAAGTCCAAACCATAGGGGATGCCTGATGAGCAGAGTACCATTTCAGCCAGATGTGGAGGCTGCATATCCTGCGAAACATGGAGGGAGAGGGGACCGGCGATGATCAGTATTGCTGAAGTCATATTTTAGACTTCCGATTCCTGGCGTTTGATGTCAACAATGTTATAAAACCGTATTGTTGTTGTAATAATGTATTTAACATAGGTATGGGGTGGTTCATCTTTTCATTATAATTATGAGCCTGGAATGTATTATTTTTCGAATAGCATTTCCACTTTGAAAATGCTAAAATAAACATTATCCATGTGTATTATAAAGACCAATAATGTATTATTGATCAAGGTTCTAATACAGCAGGTGATATATTCATTTACTGTATAATTGTGATGTACAAGCTAGAATTCTATCCAATCTAGCTACTTGTCAACAAACTAAAAATCACAGGATTTTGACGGATATATAATTTGCAACTTAATAGCCATCCAAACTATGATTACAGTTGCTAGTAATTTATTAATCAATAAGTAAGATATACAATTCCATCTGCCGACAGACACCCCTACCATGATAATATCTGTACAAACGAAATGTAGGACATTTTTAAATAGAGAATTTTAAAAAGGAAATAGCCGGCACTCCATAACCACTTTGATGAACAGCGCGATCATGAGAATAATAATAGGAATAACTCTCTCATGACAGAGTGGATGGCTCTTAAAAGAGCCTTTGGGTTAATCTTCAGTGAACAGCATAGTTTACTTGGAGCTAGTGTACTTGGTCACAGCCTTGGTTCCCTCAGACACAGCGTGCTTCGCCAGCTCACCGGGGAGCAGCAGACGCACAGCAGTCTGGATCTCCCTGGAGGTGATAGTGCGGCGCTTGTTGTAGAGAGCCAATTTCGAGGCTTCTCCAGCGATGCGCTCGAAGATGTCGTTAACGAAGGAGTTCATGATCCCCATGGCCTTGGAGGAAACGCCGGTGTCGGGATGAACCTGCTTCAGGACTTTGTAAATATAAATGGCATAACTCTCCTTCCTGGACTTTCTGCGCTTCTTGCCACCCTTTGCAGTTGTCTTGGTGACGGCTTTCTTGGAGCCCTTCTTGGGCGCTGGCTTGGCTGGTTCAGGCATATTCGACGGCTTATCAGAATCGAGTGGTGACGGTTGCTTACGTTTCCTGCCTTATTTATAGGAGGTCGACGCAAATAGTACTGCGTAGCTTCTACGATACGATTGGTTGGGCGTGGCGCACGTGTGTAAAGCTAATAGAACATGCATCTCTCTCATCATGGATACAAAGGGAATGATAAGACAATGTAAACATTGACAATATTTTGGTTTATTATTTGGCAGTGCTGGGAAAAGTATTGAGCAAAAGTCCAAATACACTAATAGAATAGTACTGCAAACAGTCCTCAATTTTAAGTATTTCTCATTTAAATAGTTTCTAATCAAGTAAAAGTATACATACAAGTATTAAAGTATCCTAGACCTACACTATATATATATATCAAAAGTAAAGATATTTGTTCAATAAAAGTAAACATGTGCTTAAGACTCTATATTGATCCAGTCTCCTGGTTGTACCACAACATCCAGGTCAACTAACTGGAGACTAGTTTAAACTAGTCTCAACATTGTAACCACCATGTTATAAACAGATGATTATGACTATTGATGTTTGTGCTGTCATGAACACAACTCCCCAATGTTAGCATCCTCTCTCCATTGACTTCCATGGTGAAATTGAACACGGAAAAGTCACTGCAATTGCACTTAGTCAAGAAGGCAAATCAAAAACTATTTGTTTACACTAGCAAAGTCTCACCATCAATGTTTCAAATACATATCTACATTTTTCTTTCAACAATATCTTACTGTCTCCCAATCTGGTCCCTCACAACAAAGGCCATTACAGAACCCATAGCAAGACTTTACAATAGCGCTTATACAATTCATGGTAAATGTCCACCCTGTACTCACCACTGAACTGCACTCTCACACTCCTCTGCTACAACTTTTCAGAACTACACAAAAAGAACTACACTTCCAAACAAAATTTTTATTTTATTTGTTCCTTTAGGGATTTATAATAAGGGCATTCATGTACTTTCTACACCAACTCATTGTATTACACTGATACAGGCATTAGATCACCATGTGGCTCAGGGGTAGAGCGGGTCGTCCAATGATCGAAGGGTTGGTGGTTCGAATCCCGCTCAAGCCCATGTCCATCCCACTGCCGTTGTGTCCTTGGGCAAGACACTTAACCTACTTGCCTCGTATGAATGTGTATGCATGTGAATGAATGTTGGTGGTGGTCGGAGGGGCCGTAGGCGTTGATTATTCGCCACGCTTCCGTGAGTCTGCCTCAGGGCAGCTCTGGCTGCAATTGTAGTTTACCACCACCGGTATGACTGTGTATGAACGAATAATGGACTCTGTAAGCGCTCTGGGGTCTCTGGGGTGTCACGAAGAGCGCTATATAAATCCAATCCATTATTATTATTATTATGTATTTGTCCCTTTAAAATAAATCAAATAAACTAAAACCGCGTAAACATTGTATAATAACTCAACTATGCGTTTTATAAAAAAAGATTTCCAGTGCCTACAAGTAGCGAATCCACACTTCCAAACAAAATTTTTATTTTATTTGTTCCTTTAGGGATTTACATACGTGTAATACTATATCTGTACATATTAGTGTCTTTATAGCTGATCACTGTACATATTAATACTACAACTCTGTACAGTACATACATCTGCTTAGCACTATTACTCAGTTGTACTCATTTATATATTTTATAGCGAGTTTATTCACCTGTATAGCATATTACTATTGCATTTAACTGTTATATTTGCACTATAGTTTGATGCCTTCTTTACATTGTACTGTAATTGCATTGTATGATTTCAATAGATTTGAATCTAATATATTACTTACAAAGTGTTGTACGAATAATCTTGAGGCATATCAATTTAATTGTAATTGTTCACACATGTTCAGGGAGCCCTGCCGTGAGATGAGACTAGTGTACTAGTCACTGAAACGTCTTTCACGTTAGTCTTCTCACTATTAAAATCACCATCAGTTGTAGCAACGTCAGGAACCGTAGGCATTGCATCAGTGACTGGTTTAAATTAAATGCTAAAACAAATTCGGTGCTATGCCTGAGACAACTCAGTTTAATACTTTTCACAAATAAACGTATGTAGAGTGTGCTCATTCAGTGATATGGTGGGTGGCTCTGAAAAGAGCCTTTGGGTTTTGGATAGTTCGGGTTGAAATGGAAGTCTAGCCGCCGAAACCGTACAGAGTGCGTCCCTGTCTCTTCAGAGCAGACCACATCCATGGCGGTCACGGTCTTTCTCTTGGCGTGTTCGGTGTAGGTGACGGCATCACGGATCACATTCTCCAGGAAGACCTTGAGAACACCACGAGTCTCCTCGTAGATGAGACCGGAGATACGCTTCACTCCGCCACGACGAGCCAGACGACGGATAGCGGGTTTGGTGATTCCCTGGATGTTATCACGAAGCACTTTGCGGTGACGCTTAGCGCCCCCTTTACCAAGTCCCTTACCCCCCTTTCCTCTTCCACTCATTGTAACGTATGTAAGAAAACAAACGAATGTAGCAACTTCTTCTTCTTCTTATTTGAATTTCCGGCAGTGTAGACGCATCGTGGCGTATTACTGCCCTCCACAATTCTTGCTTCGCCCACACTTGAGAAAGTTTACACTCCTCTTCTTCTTCTCATCTTCAAAACACATTTCTATCGTCTCTGTCTCCTTCTTCTCTGCTCCTCTTGTCATACAATCACAATACAAACATCATCTCCTCTCTTGGAGGGCCCCCCCCAAGAGGGGGAACCCTCCATCTCATCGCCACCTTCTTCTTCTTCTTCTTCTTATTTGAATTTAACCAACCGCCTGCTTATTTGAACCCTCTCTGAGGACGTGGTTGAGACCAAGAAGCGCGCAGGGACAAATGTGGAGGGAGGGTTTGAGGTTTACGTCTGAACATGTTTTGAGGAAGTGTTGTTTTCCCCAATACAATACATCATCCTGAGAACCAGGGGAAAAGTGTTGTCACTTGTATTATTATTTTTAAACATTTAACATATATATATATATATATATATATATATATATATATATATATATATATATATATATATATATATATTTTTTTTTTTTTTTTACTTAACTCTATTCATATTTTACAAGATGTGCACTGTAGTGCACAACCGGACTTCATTGATCGTAAAACAATAAGAATCATAAGAATATTTTGGAATTATGAAAATTGCATCCACATTGTCTTTTAACTGGCCAAAAGTGTGTGTGTGACAACGAAGAAAAGAAAACTTCTAATTTGATTCTTCTGAATTGTTCCTGTAGCAGGCAGGCCCCTTTTCTGAAGTAGACCAGTGTTCCTCTGGGAACCGTGTCAGTCAAGTACATGACTGAATTACCACATATTCCCATCTGTTCATCTGTGTCATTCTTCCATGTTTGCTCTGATTAAAAACCTCAGATCCCTACATTTGGTTTTGGCCCATGAAGCTGTCTTTATCAACTTCATGTGGCTCAGTGCATTGCTATACTGAGATATATTGTTTGTATATGTGATATAAATGGATGCTTGTGCCTTGCTAGTGAAATATATTGTTTGTATGTGATATAAATGCATACTTGTGCGTTGCTACACTGAGATAGTCTCATGTATCTGCCATGACCGACTACCTTGTTGTTGTTGTCCTTACAGTATGCTATGCTGTAATTTGACCAGAACAAAGCTTATTTGTGGGTAGTGTACTAATATTTCATAACTGTCCTTTCAGAAAGCACTGAGCACACTACAGGTATAGTTCAGACCTCCTTCTTGAGTGTTATACAGAGACAAATATATAAATAAGATGAAGAGGGTGGGGTATGCTATTGACCTAAATAATATACATCTGTATTTTAGATTCGTTCACTGGAAGAAGACGTATCATCCCCGGTCACCTGCAGCTGGCTGTGCGTAATGAAGAGGAACTAAACTAACTCCGGCGTGTTGACCAAGAAGACTAATGACTAATTACATGCGCAACATTGACAAGACAAATTAACCAAACCGGTCTGAATACATGCAATTGTGCTTATGTACTGTTTCCATAAATGGGAAGAATGAATACTTAAAATCTTTATGTTGACGAGGAAATGTGTTGTTTTGTAATCCATTGTAACTAATGCATCGTTCTGCCGTGGTTTGATTTGATCAGTCGGCTAGACTGAAAGTTTAGCAATATATTGTAACTATATATAACTTTATATATAACTATATATATATAATTTTAGACAATAATTGTGATTCATATCACCCAGCCCTCCGGCTCATTGAAACAGTACCATAGCAGTCATTATGAGGTAACAAATGCACCATGATGGCAGCAATTTATGAATTTCCACATGTATGGATGTGATATGCAGTCAGATCTATATTTTAATTAATCATTAATTAGCTTATGATTATATACAAATTGGCTTGGAAGGAGTGAGACTCAATGTTCCCCGTCTGGTTCAAATAACTACAGATCGAAAAATGAAATACATGTTTTGTATAATTAGAAGACCCCTTCCGAAAAATGAAATACATGTTTTGTATAATTAGAAGACCCCTTCACCTCAATGTATACTATTACATTAGAATGCATTGTTCCTTCATGGGAAATGGTGGTTGGCTCTTAAAAGAGCCTTTTGATGTGTTCTGCTTGGACGCTTACTTCTTCTTGGGAGCTGCTTTGGGCTTGGCAGCCTTCTTCGCTGGAGCCTTTTTGGGAGCAACAGGCTTTTTCGCCTTCTTTGGGCTCTTGGCTACTACCTTCTTGGGACTCTTAGCTACTACCTTCGTGGGACTCTTGGCTACTACCTTCTTGGGACTCTTGGCTACTACCTTCTTGGGACTCTTGGCTGCTACCTTCTTGGGAGACTTCTTGGCTGCAACAGCCTTCTTAGCTGCAACAGGCTTCTTAAGCTTTTTAGCGGCGACTGGTTTCTTGGCCGCTGGCTTCTTGGCTTTAACCTCAGCCTTCTTGTTGATCTTGAAAGAGCCGGAGGCTCCGGTACCTTTGACCTGGACCAGGGTCCCCTTCGTCACCAGACTCTTGATGGCAGTCTTCACACGAGCCTTGTTCTTATCCACGTCGTAGCCACCGGCAGCCAGAGCCTTCTTTACGGCAGCAAGAGACACGCCGCTCCTCTCTTTGGAAGCGGACACGGCCTCGACGACCAAGTCACTGACGCTGGGACCTGCTTTCGTGGGTCTGGGAGCTGCCTTCTTCTTGGCAGCCTTAGCCGGAGCGGCGGGAACTGGAGCTGGGGCGACTTCTGCCATCTTCTCTCGTCCTCTGCTGCGAAACAGAAGCTGAAGTAACTAGGAGGAGTAGGAGCGTCAACAGACTGATAGTGTGGCCGAGGCGGGGGGCTGGTCTTAAACACTGCATGAGAGCCATGTAGACTCAACCAGCCTGGTCCGCCTCTACTGTCAAAATGTTCTGTCGCTTGTGTTTTCTCTTAGCATAAAATAGTTAAAATACACAACTATGAACATTGCAGAAATCTAACGCCAAATGTCCCAGCTAGTAGACACATGTCCCGTCAGAATCAAACTATTTGGAGAAACGTGGTTAATCTGTGAACGCTCCAAAACAACAATGTGTGCCGTCACCACTGTTGTGCAGCTACTTTTTTCTTGTATTTATCTCTTACAATTATTTAGAGTAAATTAGAATCCGACAAAATCTCGTTTTCCAGCGAGCCGAGCTACCTGACAAGGGACTGAAAGAAAGATGAGTCATCTGGGGTGACGCGTTTTGTTTTAAATGGGTGACTTTTCGGTGTTGGTAAACACAGTCTTTTGTTGGTGGTGGCCTGTAGTGTGGGTGACCTCGACTTCGTTTGAGTAAGTGGAATGTTTAATGTGGCCTATATATGGATTAAAAAAAACTGAAATTAGTCCTACCTTTATGAGTATGTACCGTATACAAGAAACATGACTACATTTAGCTTTTTGTTTACAATACAGGCTTTAAGACACAACTGAAACAACATCTGTAATGAAATTACCTACCTGGGTTCCATCCTAGAGGCTAATCTTTCCTGTGACAAAATGGCATCCAATGTAATAAAAAAAGTCAACCAACGAACGCGATTCTTGTACCGGATCTCCTCTCTGGTAAACAAGAATACCCTGAAGACTCTAGCAGGAGCACTCATTCAAGGGTACTACGACTATGCTTGCACCTCATGGTACCAAAGCACCTCAAAGGCACTAAAAAACAAATTACAAACATCTCAAAACAAGCTAGTCAGACTACTACTTGACCTGACTCCTAGAACCCACCTCACCCCTGCCCACTTTGACAACCTAGGATGGCTTAGAGTAGACGACAGAGTACAGCAACTTGCAATGGGCCTGGTCTACAAGATACACTACGCGACCAAGGTACCCATGTACATGTCAAAATACTTCCCAAAGGTCAGTGAATACCACGATCACAACACCAGAGGGAGCTCCACAAATCATGTAAAACCCAGATTCGGATCAAACAAGGGACTAAACACGTTTCGCAATTATGCCACATCAATGTGGAACGCCCTGCCTAAAGCTGTAAAGGAATGTGAATCACTACCCACCTTCAAAAACACTCTCAAAAAACACCTACGTGAGACTGCAATTCGAAACTGGCCCCTACAAATGTCCTAACCTAGTTGTACAGTAAATGACCAAGTAAGGCTTTGTCAATTCCAATGTACAGTGTAAAATGTGTGTGTGGGCCTTCCCAACCCCCCCCCCCCCCCCCCCCCCACCTCCAATGTACAGCCCTCACCCAACCCACCCAACCCCACCCCACCCAACCAACCTCCTCCAATGTACAGTTTCTATGCCAAATGTATATACACTCCTTTTCTGGACACTTTTGTATCACAAACAGTACTGTATTTGCAAATCTGATATGTCATAAATGTATAGATGTAGCAGTACTGTCTATCTGTATGTCATGTATGTCATATATGTTATGATGAATTGAAAATGGGGGACCCTGATGTAAACAAGTCGAAAGTCTTTCTCTGGTCTGCATCCCCTTAACAATTGTATGTATTGAGCTGTACTGTACCCATTCTGCAATCTGTTAATAAACTTTTCAATCAATCAATCAATCTAACAGCCCTACGCCTGCACATTATGTACATGTAGACACACACATACCCATAGTTACTTTTATTTTTACTTTATTGTATTTTTAGTGACAGGAATATTAGTAGCCTATCAAATCGGTTGTAAGAGTATATGGTTTCTCACTGCTTGTGAATTGAGTGCATATTTAATATATAGTGTTATGTAATGTATATTGTACTATGTATGATTTCATTATGTTTAGGAATGTGGTATCATGTAATATGTTTGATAGAAAGTATATGGTCACTTTCTGATTTTTAATTCCACTTGGTTGCTTGTCTGAACATGTCTTATCTGTAACATGTTTATATGTTATGTGTGGACCCCAGGAAGGGTAGCTGATGTTTTGCATCAGCTAATGGGGATCATAATAAAATCATACTGTAAGAAAGAAGAACACAAACAGTCCATGCAAGGCCTCTATTGTTAGTGTCTATTGGTGTAGTACATGTTGATACATTCTGAAGAAATGTTTCAAGGAATGAAACATACTATGTTTCTAGTCTACTACCTGTACCATAGTGGGGCATTGGTTTATACACATGGCCCATGGTGAGACCCAGTCCTGTGTAAATGTTGGTGTCATCTGTTTAGTAACCAAAACAAGAGGAAACCATCGGCTCAACTCAGCATCATCAGAAAACATCTCTTACAAAAATGTATCCTGGCATTCCTATGATAAAAAATTATGCCATGTACCATTGATATCATGGTTTTAAAATGGACTGTACCATGTTATTAATGGTTCCATTACATTTACTATGGCTGTACCATTTATATAATGACTGGTACCATGGTTAAAAAAAAAAGAGAGAGCACCTTGTGAAACACAAAAGAAACGATTGAGCTGCTGATCAGTTTGATCAAAAGTGTCCTTATTGGTAAATATACTGCTCAGAAAAGTTAGGCCCAAATCTGTGATTTTATGTTGTATGACACACACATCTAGAGAAAATGTGACTAGATTTGAAGCATTAACATTACGAGTGGAAAGAGTGGAGAGAGCATGGTGTGGTGTATCAGTGCATTTGTTGAAGTCCAAACCATAGGGGATGCCTGATGAGCAGAGTACCATTTCAGCCAGATGTGGAGGCTGCATATCCTGCGAAACATGGAGGGAGAGGGGACCGGCGATGATCAGTATTGCTGAAGTCATATTTTAGACTTCCGATTGCTGGCGTTTCAAGTTTCAAGTTTCTCAAGTTTCTTTAATAGTTGTCATACAGAAGTACAGAATACTTTTATACAAAATGATTCTTACTGTTAAGCTCCAGAGACTGTGCAAGACAAGATAAGTATGATAACAATGTTATAAAAGCGTATTGTTGTTGTAATAATGTATATAACATTTAACTTAGGTATGGGGTGGTTCATCTTTTTCTTTATAATTATATGAGCCTGGAATGTATTATTTTTCGAATAGCATTTCCACTTTGAAAATGCTAAAATAAACATTATCCATGTGTATTATAAAGACCAATAATGTATTATTGATCAAGGTTCTAATACAGCAGATGATATATTCATTTACTGTATAATTGTGATGTACAAGCTATAATTCTATCCAATCTAGCTACTCGTCAACAACCTAAAAATCACAGGATTTTGACTGATATATAATTTGCAACTTAATAGCCATCCAAACTAATACAGTTGCTAGTCATTTATTAATCAATAAGTAAGATATACAATTCCATCTCCCGACAGACACCCCTACCATGATAATATCTGTACAAACTAAATGTAGGACATTTTAAAATAGAGAATTTTAAAAAGGAAATAGCCGGCACTCCATAACCACTTTGATGAACAGCGCGACCATGAGAATAATAATAGGAATAACTCTCTCATGACAGAGTGGATGGCTCTTAAAAGAGCCTTTGGGTTAATCTTCAGTGAACAGCGTAGTTTTTACTTGGAGCTAGTGTACTTGGTCACAGCCTTGGTCCCCTCAGAGACAGCGTGCTTCGCCAGCTCACCGGGGAGCAGCAGACGCACAGCGGTCTGGATCTCCCTGGAGGTGATAGTGCGGCGCTTGTTGTAGAGAGCCAATTTCGAGGCTTCTCCAGCGATGCGCTCGAAGATGTCGTTAACGAAGGAGTTCATGATCCCCATGGCCTTGGAGGAAACGCCGGTGTCGGGATGAACCTGCTTCAGAACTTTGTAAATATAAATGGCATAACTCTCCTTCCTGGACTTTCTGCGCTTCTTGCCACCCTTTGCAGTTGTCTTGGTGACGGCTTTCTTGGAGCCCTTCTTGGGCGCTGGCTTGGCTGGTTCAGGCATATTCGACGGCTTATCAGAATCGAATGGTGACGGTTGCTTACGTTTCCTGCCTTATTTATAGGAGGTCGATGCAAATAATACTGCGTGGCTTCTACGATACGATTGGTTGGGCGTGGCGCACGTGTGTAAAGCTAATAGAACATGCATCTCTCTCATCATGGGTAAAAAGGGAATGATAAGACAATGTAAACATTGACAATATTTTGGTTTATTATTTGGCAGTGCTGGGAAAAGTATTGACCAAAAGTCCAAATACACTAATAGAATAGTACTGCAAAAAGTCCTCAATTTTAAGTATTTCTCATTTAAATAGTTTCTAATCAAGTAAAAGTATACATACAAGTATTAAAGTATCCTAGACCTACACTATATATATAATCAAAAGTAAAGATATTTGTTCAATAAAAGTAAACATGTGCTTAAGACTCTATATTGATCCAGGTCAACTAACTGGAGACTAGTTTAAACTAGTCTCAACATTGTAACCACCATGTTATAAACAGATGATTGATGTTTGTGCTGTCATGAACACAACTCCCCAATGTTAGCCTCCTCTCTCCATTGACTTCCATGGTGAAATTGAACACGGAAAAGTCACTGCAATTGCACTTAGTCAAGAAGGCAAATCAAAAACTATTTGTTTACACTAGCAAAGTCTCACCATCAATGTTTCAAATACATATCTACATTTTTCTTTCAACAATATCTTTCTGTCTCCCAATCTGGTCCCTCACAACAAAGGCCATTACAGAACCCATAGCAAGACTTTACAATAGCGCTTATACAATTCATGGTAAATGTCCACCCTGTACTCACCACTGAACTGCACTCTCACACTCCTCTGCTACAACTTTTCAGAACTACACAAAAAATCTAGCCACTAAATTATATTTTATGTTCAGAAATAACTCTTCCCCAACACTCACAGCTTTACTCCCAAGACACAATACAAGTCAAGAACACATCACCAGATCAATCTCACATGCACTCATTCCAGTACCGGCTTACAAAAATAACAATGGAATAAGATCATTTTTCCACACAAACACTAACATTTGGAACGAGATCCCATTCCACATCAGAGCAATAACCTCCATCTCACAATTTCAAACAGGCCTACAAACAGCATCTGATGTGTTTGCCTGTGTGCCCTCCCATAAAAGTGATTGTTGTTAACATGTAGGCCTGCCGCGATAAGCAATAAATCGATTAATCTGCGCGATAATTAAAATGAATGCAATGATTTTGACGGGCGCGATTAATTGCTATTTGCGCGTTTGTTTTAATGAGGCGGAACCAGTACCTCTCGTCAGTCACTCTCCGTGTGGGGGGCCGCTGGCCTTACTACCGAGTACAGCACGGGAGCTCTGTGGGGCAGTAGCAACGCCACATAGCTTAACTACATTTCTCAATAGTGTTGCTCCTTTTAACCAAGTAGCGTTCTTTGTAGTGTAACGTTAGCTATTTTTAGACCCAAGTAGTTACTCGCTACTGCCCGGAGAAACTGGACTGCTAAATAAAGATTAAAGATCTAGCGTTGATGCTCATTCAATGCTAACAACATTAGCTAAATAGCTAACAAAAGAAATACAACGTATAGCATAGCTACAACACAGAATAACGTTAATACAATTACATGCATCATTGTTTACAATGAACGGGTGGGGCTAGTCAAAGGACTGGACACAGGGACAAGTTAAACATGAATCAATTTATTATAACAGGTAATCGAGTTGCGCTCCCGTGCCTACGCACCACAGGGCTATTCTATTCTATACGGCTTTGACGCTTCCTCCTCATCGTTGATTGCCTGTAGTAGCTGCATCTAACGTTAGTAGCTAACGTTAAAACTAACCTAAAGTTAGTTGTTCACCAACAATCTCAACATTTGTTTTATCATTAGCTCAAAAACACAGAACCGGACAAGACAAGTTGGCCGCTCAATACGTTCTGCTAGGATAATAACAACAATACTTCCGCTCCGGACCGGTGGGTGGGTTTCAAAATAAAAGTCTAAAACACCGGAAAATATGTTTATTTTGTACAGCGTTTTCCTCATACTTTATTAACATTTTGTACATGGTACCGCAAGGTACATTAATAATACATGTACATGTTAAAAGGATGACACAAAAAGCAAGACAGAGGGCTTGTTTCCAGTTTCAGTTTGTTTTATAATAAACAATCAAAATGAGCATTCTTTTATTTAGGATATTTAAAATGTCTTCCAATGTTAAATAAAAGGTTATTGCACTTTGAAACGGTGTCCTTGCATTATTATGCTATTATCATTATATTAGTGAATTTGTAAAAGAAAATTGAGAACTTTTGGGAAATAAATTTCTCAAAAAAGAAATTCTCTAAACGGTCGCAATAATATCGCTTATCGCGATATTTTCGGGGGCAATTAATCGCCCAGCAAAATGTGTTATCGTGGCAGGCCTATTAACATGTATCTATGTCTATCTACCCTCTGTACAGCACTTTGGTTGACACATGTTAAACGTGCTATATAAATAAATCTGATTGATTGATTGATTGATTGATAGAACACATCTGTAATCATTGATCTGACTCTTTCATATAGGTCTTAATCTGGTTGATACTGTCGATTTGTATTGACTGCTATGACTGTATGTTTGTCCTTGCTGTCCACAATGACTATAATGCAATGTCTTTGTCAGGATTATATGATTGTATGTAGTGCAACTGCCTATTTGTTTACTATTTAAATTATTGTTTCATGTGCTGCAGAACAGGAACCTGTTGAAAAACTGTTTGTAACTGAGTCAGGACAGTTTAAATGTACATTGTGAAATGTCTCTTTTTTTTACCATTTCCTGTATAAATAAAGTAAAATAAAAAAATATTAAATCGTATGTGAATTTACCTCAAAACTATTTAAATACCTTTAATTGTCCACATACAAACATACTCTTATTCTAAATTTGGAATGTAAGAGATGGTCTTGTCACTATAGTCTTACATGTGAAGTGTTGATTAAAAATATATAATATATAAACTGTATGTTAGCAATGTACAATAACACTGTACACACCGTATACACTGTTTTTGGACTATATTACTCGTAAAACGTATGTGTTAACAATACCGACCAGGTATTAGTGCCTCGCAAAGTGCAGATATGAAGTTTTCCCCTTTTTTTATGCATTTAGGAGGTTTTGTTTTTCATCAACGATAAAGTTCTCTCCACGTTTGATATATTGGCCATTCAGACTGTAATTGTGATGGGGAATATGCTTATATTTTTGGTATCATAACCGATTAGGCCAACAATGACTTGTGTTAATTAAGCAATATCACAGCTATATTTATATTTCGGCCCTGCGTCTTGCCGACAGCCCTGTGATATAATAACAGCATGTCACGAAGTGAGCTATTACTTTTATAAAACGGTTACCAAGTAGCCTAATATGAAAGTAAGATTTACACATAAATGTATTAATACATAAATGTTCAAAATAGAATTGACTTTGATTTACATTCATCTGTATGCTGCCATTTATGAGGTTTACCAGAGTGGAGATATGTGAGAAGAAACCAAAGTATTCATGAATTCAAGGCATCACAGTATGAGTTGATATGCAAGTTATACTTTTTGGGTTAAGTTCTCATTCTCATTTAGCCTGTAGAGGGCAGAAGAGTTTCAGCCATGAGTTTGTTCTGCTTTACTCTCTTCTTGACACAGGGCTTTCATCGAATTACATTCCAAAACTCTGTTGTACTCCCCAAGATGTTATAGACTAGGCATAATTTCAGAAAATGTGCTTGTATAAAGTGCTGAAGGCATTTCGTGTTTATTTTTGGTACACAACATTTCTAGGGGTATTAAGGGGTGCTGAATCCAAATCTGCTGTATACCAAGCTCAAAAATGTCAAATAAGGCCTCAAATTGAGAAATCCAACATGGCCGCCAGCACCAGGCCCTCTCTCCACAAAAACAGGTGCTAAACCCACAGTTTTTATTCTACTGACATGAAAGTTTGCACAGAACATCTGCACCTATGGAGGAAGAAATTAGGAATATAGCTGGGGTGCAACCATGAGTAACAGGGTGTTTTTGACTGTCTAACTGTAATCTTTGTATAGGTGAGGATACAAAAAATGACATTTCTTCAGTGTTTGCAGGAATACTACAGCAATTTGGTAATAACTGTACAGTGTTCGACACCAACATTAGAATCCCCCAAGTCTTAGCTTTCTTCAGGTACCAAGTTTATGCAAGTAGCTCTTATAAATCTGGATAGATAAGCATTTTAATGTAAACATGCTGTTTTAGGCGAATTTTCAAAAAATAAATGGTGGGGCTTAATGAGTTAAGTGTGACTACACAAGGTACAAACCTGAATTAAATGTGCTTTTGTAAGTTTTCTTACATACATCAACAAGGACGTAGTCACACCGGAGATTCAAGAATCCATACTTGGCGCAGAACACCTTGGACAGGCACAACTGAACATGTTTGTGGACAAACGTTTGTGTGAACCTCCAGATAGTGACCAGCACCTGAACCTGAAATCACCCATTCGAAAGAACAAAGCCAAAGACATTTGCCTCTTTGTATGAAGTTGTGCAACTTTCCAAGAACAAGCAAAACACCATCAAAGTGGACAGGCAGATTCTACAAATGCTCATCACAGCTTACAGAGCAGGTCGTAAGGTAGACCTTGACAATATCCTCCAGCATGAGCTCATGCCCATCCCGCCATCTCTGGCCACAACTAACGGGAGTCTACATTCCACCAACAAGTCTGTGTTCGCAAATATACTGACGAAACAAGTTAAAACCCCTGCAGATCTTACCCTTCAGGGACCCAGCTGCCTGGTCATTGATGGCCAAGCTCTGGTAATGGCACTCGGAAAGCCACCTGACACTACAACATTTGGTGACTATGCCAACAAGTTCACTGACACCGTGTTGAAGATGGGAGCAAAATACCAGAGAGTAGATGTCGTCTTTGACAGATACCATGACCAATCCATCAAAACAGGCACAAGGGTGAAACGCAAACAGCGCCACAGGCCAGTACGTCGTGAAATCACAAACAAGTCTGTTCCACTTCCTGCCTATTGGTCGAGCTTCATGGCCCTTGAAGACAACAAATCAGATATCGCTCAACTACTCTCAAACCACCTGATAGAGCACAGCCCGGATGATGAACCTGTAGTTGTAGTATCAGAGAGGTTTGCTGAAGGGACAACTGTCAAGTCAACAGATCCAGATCTTGAAGTCTCCTCTCTGAGTGCTGACCATGAGGAAGCTGATACACGTCTGATTTTCTCATCCAGGCTCCAGTGGAAACAATCGTTGTGTCAGCGCGTGACACAGATGTGCTGCTTCTACTCTTGGCTCACTATGACAGAATCCGATGTACGCATCTCTACATGAAAGCTGGGACATCGAAGGATCCAAAATATTTTCCAGTACATGACATTAGAAAGCTACTATCTGATGATCAACTGGACACAATCCTTGCCTTCCATGCCCTCACCGGATGTGACAGTGTGTCCCAGTTCAGTGGTCACGGAAAGAAAACAGCCTGGCAGGTGTTCAAGCACCATCACACTGATCTTGCTGGCCTTGGGAAGGGCCCTTTCACAGAAGATCTTGTGACATCAACAGAGAGATTCATCTGCAAGATCTATGGTGTGCCTGAGTTATTCTGCAAAGGCCATCCACAAGAGACTCTGCCACCAACCTCGGATGCTACATCTGTTCCTCCCTCCCCATCAACCTGGACCCCCTGCAATTTGCATACCGCCCCAACAGGTCCACGGAGGACGCCATAGCCCATGTGCTGCACACAGCAGCATCACACCTGGACAAGAGGCAGGGGAACTATGTGAGAATGCTATTCATCGACTACAGCTCAGCATTCAATACCATAGTCCCCTCCAAACTCATAGCCAAGCTCAGGGACCCGGGCTTGAACTATGACCTCTGCCAGTGGGTCTTGGACTTCCTGACGGGCAGACCCCAGGTGGTGAGAGCAGGCAACTGCACCTCCTCATCCATCACTCTCAACATAGGGGCCCCCCAGGGCTGTGTCCTGACTGAGTCCCCTCCTCCACTCCCTGTATACTACACACATGACTGTGTGGCACAGCGGAACAACAACACAATCATAAAATTTGCTGACGACACAGTAGTGGTGGGCCTGATCTCTGCAAACGACGAGAGGGCCTACCTGGAAGAGGTTAAGGTTCTAGTGGGATGGTGTCAAGAGAACAGCCTCTCCCTGAACGTCAGCAAAACAAAGGAAATGATTGTGGACTTTAGGAGGTCGGGGTCAGGGACTACAGCCCCCTCAGCATCGACGGGGCACCGGTTGAGAGAGTGAACAGTTTTAAGTACCTCGGAGTCCACATATCCGAGGACTTGACATGGACCACACACATTGACAGTGTTATCAAGAAGGCACGACAACGCCTCTACTTCCTTAGGTGCTTAAGGAAGTTCAACGTGAGTCAGAAGATCCTCAAGAACTTCCACTCATGCACAATAGAAAGCATCCTGACTGGCAATATCACCTCCTGGTTTGGGAACTTGGGCACTGCACAAGACCGCAGCAGACTACAGAGAGTGGCCCGTTCAGCCGAACGCACAATTGAAGGTGGGCTTCCCACTCTCCAAGACATTTACAACAAGCGTTGCATGGGCAAGGCTAAGAGAATAATCAAAGACTCCAGCCACTCAAACAACTGCCTCTTTGAACTGCTGCGGTCAGGCAAGCGATACCGGAGTCTCATGGCAAGCACAGAGAGACTCAGAAGGAGCTTCTATCCCCAGACCATCAGGATGCTCAATGAATGAACAATGAACAATAGGCAAACCATCAACACACCCACAGCGCACATACACTCACTTAAATAAACAACACACTGTAGCACCCACTTTACCACTTTAGACACACTTTACACTTTATATTTATATTATTGGTAAGGAAATTGCACATCATTCTCATTCCTTATTGCACCTCACCACTACAAGGTGGCACCACAAGCTAAGCTATACTTCACCATTCTTGTACCAGCTGTACTGTATATATAGATACACTGAACAATTTTGTTGTTTACACTTGTTTACGTACTTGACTTTCTATTTTATACTTATTATACTTATTTTATACTATCTTGTTATTATCTAGCACACTCTCAGGAGCAACACAGAAAGAAACATTTTATGCAAAGTATTCTGTATGACAACTAATAAAGAAACTTGAACATTCACTTATATTGATATGGTAAAATAATATTTTTATTTTATTATATTATATTATAATCTATTCTATTCTATTCAGGAAAAGTGGCATTGGATGAATCATGCAACTGCAAGACACCTGCGACACCTGCCTGAATACGATTGATGACTGACAATAAATTACTATACCTAAGCTACTGTACGCATATTAAGGGTTATCTAATTTGCATAAATGGCATGTTGATTAAAAGAATTCAAGAGAAAAGAGTTTGATGAATAAATCCATGGCCTGGGATCATCCTGCTTTTCTTTCTTATTTGGTTGATGAGTTATGCATCAATAACAACCACAGTTTCTGCTATAAATATGAGTTTCAAGCAACATTTTCACAACTGATCTAAAATCAGGATATGATTTTAAATTCCTCATGTATGCAAACATAAAAACACATTTCATTCATGTTTCTACCTTGTTTAGTAAAAAAGATATGCACTTAAATAGATTTCAGCCTGGCGTTGGCGGCCATGTTGGATTTCTCAATTTTGAGGCCTTATTTGACATTTTTGAGCTTGGTATACAACAGATTTGGATTCAGCACCCCTTAATACCCCTAGAAATGTTGTGTACCAAAAATAAACACGAAATGGCTTCAGGGTTATGATTTTCTGAAAATTGACCCTGTCTATTATTTTATATTTTAGAACTCGAGGGATGATGATTATCAACCGATTTAGTCTAGTTCTACATGTGCCATTTAGGAGTTATATACTCACAACAACTATAGTGAGGGCATGCATGTACTTTGTACACCAACTCATTGTATTACACTGATACAGGAATTAGATCACCATGTATTGGTCCCTTTAAAATAAATACACTAAAACCGCATACACATTGAATAACTAAACGATGAGACTTGTTTAAAAAAATAAAATATTAAAGAATGAGTTATATATATAATACACAGTTGAATAAGGAATATACTTTCATAGTTATTGAGGTGGCTCTTAAAAGAGCCTTTTGGTAGTGAATATACGAGGAGTCTTATTTAAGCGCGCTCTCCACGGATGCGGCGGGCCAGCTGGATGTCTTTGGGCATGATGGTCACCCTCTTGGCGTGGATCGCGCACAGGTTGGTGTCCTCAAACAGACCGACCAGATAAGCCTCACTAGCCTCCTGAAGAGCCATGATGGCGGAACTCTGGAAGCGCAGGTCGGTCTTGAAGTCCTGCGCGATTTCTCTCACCAGGCGCTGGAAAGGCAACTTGCGGATCAGCAGTTCGGTGGACTTCTGATAACGACGGATCTCTCTCAGAGCCACGGTACCGGGCCTGTAACGATGGGGCTTCTTAACACCACCAGTAGCCGGGGCGCTTTTACGAGCAGCCTTGGTAGCAAGTTGCATCCTAGGAGCTTTTCCTCCAGTGGATTTACGAGCAGTCTGCTTGGTTTTGGCATTGTGCTACTAGTTCAGTTAATTCTTTCTAAGATAGAAGGAAATAATGTAACACAATACTACAAAACATGGCTTTATATTGTCGGTTCAGTGGGGGCGCGTCTTATGCTGATTGGTCTATATCTGTGTCCCCGTTATCATTTCCTTTCCAACGCCTAAATCGCCGTCTATCATTGGTGGAAAGGTATATGAAAAGTCCGCCAAAATGTAAACCCAACCTCCTCTCCGTCCGTCTCTGATTGGGTGATGATGATGCACAAAAGATATTTGACCAATAAGAATGAGCCTTGCACGAACGTTAGTGGGGAATAGAACCTAGATTAAACTCACAAGCAGGTTTTATCATCTGGATAATCATAATATTCAAATGATGATGTGATGAACACATATTATGCAGGTGCATTATTAGGATCTGAATAGTGACATCGACGTCATCACATATCTCTATACCTTGTTTATTAATTAAATCGTGTTAATTTCCGGGACATAATTTGAAAACAATGAAAGAGATTCAGTTAAAAACAGAAGGACATTCTAATTATATGGCTGTGAACCACTTCTCCACTAGAAGTTAGCACAATTAAATAATGTATTATGATAATATTCTGGGTTCACTCTCTCCTCTGGTATCTCCACACCAGTTATGGAATTCTGGACTAAATCATATCCAATACATATATTCTCATATGTGGGTTCCTGGGACAACAAAAGGTGGTTCCTGGTCTATTTTAGTATCAATGAGGGTTTTTTTACTAACGCAATGCTGTTTTAGATTAGATTCAAATGTAGCCATTATAATACAGCACAACTAAAATGTTTGGCATCCAACAAGAGTAGTGCAATAGCGATATGAAATGATAGCGATATTTAATGAAGTGATACACAGGGTATAACATTATATACATGGTATTATGAATTGTATGATATATTAGACTTAGGTATAGAATTGTGCATTGTTCAAAGCGACTAACTAGTGACTATACCAAGATTATTCAGTAAGGTGATTTGTTGCTCCAAGGTGGAAATTGTAGGTGTGAAGACAGTACATTTAAATAGTCATAATAGGCATTGTTATAGATAGAAGTATTGCTTTCTCTGTAATATGTGGGTGGCTCTGAAAAGAGCCTTTGTGGAGTTTGTCGAAGAGGCTAAATAATTTACTTCTTGGCAGCCTTCTCGGTCTTCTTGGGCAGAAGGACAGCCTGGATGTTGGGCAGCACACCACCCTGGGCGATGGTCACTCCTCCCAGGAGTTTGTTGAGCTCCTCGTCGTTACGCACGGCCAGTTGCAGATGACGGGGGATGATACGACTCTTCTTGTTGTCACGGGCAGCGTTTCCAGCCAACTCCAAGATCTCAGCGGTCAGATATTCCAGCACAGCGGCCAGATAAACCGGGGCACCGGCTCCAACACGATGAGCATAGTTGCCTTTACGCAGCAGTCTGTGGACACGACCCACGGGGAACTGAAGCCCGGCGCGAGAGGAGCGAGTCTTGGCCTTAGCTCTGGCCTTTCCTCCAGTCTTGCCTCTTCCAGACATGTTTATTATTCTCTTACGTTAAACGAGTTAGAAAATGAATGCAGTGAGTTGGAGAGTAACCTTTTATAGTCAGGCTTGTGTTTTCTCACCCAATCAGGGGAGATGTTTTGTTGGCGGTTTTTCCAAAAGACCAGTCCTCCAATAATCGTGTGAGATGTAGGCGGAGTAACGAACTCCCAGAGCTGAGACCAATCAGCAACGACTGCGCCTCCGCGTTAGTATGGCCAGAGTTTCGTCACACCAGCGTATTATTCTTGTTGAAGTGAAGACTAAAACGTAGTTTCTCATAATGGCAAGAACTAACTAACATAACTGATATAATAGTTATCGATTACACTGCTGACAAGTAATACATATGACCCTATGGTTAAAAATAAATACAATCCGAACTATCATGTTTGCTCCTTGTCTGGCGCCCATTTGGGTTAAGCCTGCATGCTTTCCCCATTTCCAAAATGGTTTCGTCAGTGTGGTCCGGTACTGTCCATGGTGCTGAAATAGGTTAGCGCCCTTTAGATTTCCAGTGCCTACAAGTAGCGAATCCACGCTTCCAAATAAAAGTGTTTATTTTATTTGTTCCTTTAGGGATTTATAATAAGGGCATTAATGTACTTTCTACACCAACTCATTGTATTACACTGATACAGGCATTAGATCACCATGTATTTGTCCCTTTAAAATAAATCAAATAAACTAAAACCGCGTAAACATTGTATAATAACTAAACTATGCGTTTTGTAAAAAAAATAAAAAAAGATTTCCAGTGCCTACAAGTAGCGAATCCACACTTCCAAACAAAATGTTTATTTTTTTTTGTTCCTTTAGGGATTTACATACCTGTATACTATATCTGTACATATTCCTTTCCTACTCTTACTCGTTACCCTTACCCTGCTTGCCAGTATGTACCATAGTGTCTTTATAGCTGATCACTGTACATATTAATACTACATCTATGTACAGTACATACATCTGCTTAGCACTATTACTCAGTTGTACTCATTTATATATTTTATAGCTAGTTTATTCACCTGTATACATAGCATATTACTATTGCATTTAACTGTTATATTTGCACTATAGTTTGATGCCTTCTTTACATTGTACTGTAATTGCATTGTATGATTTCAATAGATTTGAATCTAATATATTACTTACGTGTTGTACGAATAATCTTGAGGCATATCAATTTAATTGTAATTGTTCACATGTTCAGGAAGCCCTGCTGTGAGATGAGACTAATTGTACTGGTCACTGAAACGTCTTTCATGGTCGTCTTCTCACTATTAAAATCACCATAAGTTATTTAGTTTTAC
The DNA here is from genome assembly GCF_963971535.1 of Notolepis coatsorum. Taxonomy (NCBI): domain Eukaryota; kingdom Metazoa; phylum Chordata; class Actinopteri; order Aulopiformes; family Paralepididae; genus Notolepis; species Notolepis coatsorum. Next base: position 88,256,418 of record NC_140178.1, on the reverse strand, counting down.
ATTATATGTACACTGTAGTTAGATGGCAATTCCAATGCAGGAATAACCTAGCAACGTCAGGAACCGTAGGCATTGCATCAGTGACTGGATTAAATTAAATGCTAAAACAAATTCGGTGCTATGCCTGAGACAACTCAGTTTAATACTTTTCACAAATAAACGTATGTATAGTGTGCTCATTCAGTGATAAGGTGGGTGGCTCTGAAAAGAGCCTTTGGGTTTTGGATAGTTAGGGTTGAATGGAAGTCTAGCCGCCGAAGCCGTACAGAGTGCGTCCCTGTCTCTTCAGAGCATAGACCACATCCATGGCGGTCACGGTCTTTCTCTTGGCGTGTTCGGTGTAGGTGACGGCATCACGGATCACATTCTCCAGGAAGACCTTGAGAACACCACGAGTCTCCTCGTAGATGAGACCGGAGATACGCTTCACTCCGCCACGACGAGCGAGACGACGGATAGCGGGTTTGGTGATTCCCTGGATGTTATCACGAAGCACTTTGCGGTGACGCTTAGCACCCCCTTTACCAAGTCCCTTACCTCCCTTTCCTCTTCCACTCATTGTAACGTATGTAAGAAAACAAACGAATGTAGCAACTGGCCAACCGCCTGCTTCTTTAAACCCTCTCTGAGGACGTGGTTGAGACCAAGAAGCGCGCAGGGACAAATGTGGAGGGAGGGTTTGAGGTTTACGTCTGAACATGTTTTGAGGAAGTGTTGTTTTCCCAATACAATACATCATCCTGAGAACCAGGGGAAAAGTGTCGTCACTTGTATTATTATTTTTAAACATTTAACATATATATATATATATATATTTTTTTTTACTTAACTCTATTCATATTTTACAAGATGTGCACTGTAGTGCACAACCGGACTTCATTGATCGTAAAACAATAAGAATCATACGAATATTTTGGAATTATGAAAATTGCATCCACATTGTCTTTTAACTGGCCAAAAGTGTGTGTGTGACAACGAAGAAAAGAAAACTTCTAATTTGATTCTTCTGAATTGTTCCTGTAGCAGGCAGGCCCCTTTTCTGAAGTAGACCAGTGTTCCTCTGGGAACCGTGTCAGTCAAGTACATGACTGAATTACCACATATTCCCATCTGTTCATCTGTGTCATTCTTCCATGTTTGCTCTGATTAAAAACCTCAGATCCCTACATTTGGTTTTGGCCCATGAAGCTGTCTTTATCAACTTCATGTGGCTCAGTGCATTGCTATACTGAGATATATTGTTTGTATATGTGATATAAATGGATGCTTGTGTCTTGCTAGTGAAATATATTGTTTGTATGTGATATAAATGCATACTTGTGCGTTGCTACACTGAGATAGTCTCATGTATCTGCCATGACCGACTACCTTGTTGTTGTTGTCCTTACAGTATGCTATGCTGTAATTTGACCAGAACAAAGCTTATTTGTGGGTAGTGTACTAATATTTCATAACTGTCGTTTCAGAAAGCACTGAGCACACTACAGGTATAGTTCAGACCTCCTTCTTGAGTGTTATACAGAGACAAATATATAAATAAGATGAAGAGGGTGGGGTATGCTATTGACCTAAATAATATACATCTGTATTTTAGATTCGTTCACTGGAAGAAGACGTATCATCCCCGGTCACCTGCAGCTGGCTGTGCGTAATGAAGAGGAACTAAACTAACTCTGGCGTGTTGACCAAGAAGACTAATGACTAATTACATGCGCAACATTGACAAGACAAATTAACCAAACCGGTCTGAATACATGCAATTGTGCTTATGTACTGTTTCCATAAATGGGAAGAATGAATACTTAAAATCTTTATGTTGACGAGGAAATGTGTTGTTTTGTAATCCATTGTAACTAATGCATCGTTCTGCCGTGGTTTGATTTGATCAGTCGGCTAGACTGAAAGTTTAGCAATATATTGTAACTATATATAACTTTATATATAACTATATATATATAATTTTAGACAATAATTGTGATTCATATCATCCAGCCTTCCGGCTCATTGAAACAGTACCATAGCAGTCATTATGAGGTAACAAATGCACCATGATGGCAGCAATTTATGAATTTCCACATGTATGGATGTGATATGCAGTCAGATCTATATTTTAATTAATCATTAATTAGCTTATGATTATATACAAATTGGCTTGGAAGGAGTGAGACTCAATGTTCCCCGTCTGGTTCAAATAACTACAGATCGAAAAATGAAATACATGTTTTGTATAATTAGAAGACCCCTTCCGAAAAATGAAATACATGTTTTGTATAATTAGAAGACCCCTTCACCTCAATGTATACTATTACATTAGAATGCATTGTTCCTTCATGGGAAATGGTGGTTGGCTCTTAAAAGAGCCTTTTGATGTGAACAATGTTCTGCTTGGACGCTTACTTCTTCTTGGGAGCTGCTTTGGGCTTGGCAGCCTTCTTCGCTGGAGCCTTTTTGGGAGCAACAGGCTTTTTCGCCTTCTTTGGGCTCTTGGCTACTACCTTCTTGGGACTCTTGGCTATTACCTTCTTGGGACTCTTGGCTACTACCTTATTGGGACTCTTGGCTACTACCTTCTTGAGACTCTTGGCTACTACCTTCTTGGGACTCTTGGCTACTACCTTCTTGGGACTCTTGGCTGCTACCTTCTTGGGAGACTTCTGTGGTGGATTTTTGACGTCTCCAGGGATGGTTAAATGAAATACAGAGACAAGAGATTGGCCTTAAATCAGAGTGCAAACCACCAGGTTCTCCACGGACATCCAGCAGCCTAAAACAGTGTCACACTGCGAATTAGATATTCTGAAATAATAAAACAGGAGCAGAAGAACACAGCCAGATTACTCACGTTAAATGAATACAACACAGGTTTATTGGAAAAGAAAACAACACAGTACGCCCATACGGACGGACTTTCAGTCTGTCAGAGTGCATATTCACAGGTCTGTCAGAGTGAAAGTGAATACAAAGCAAAGTGTCATGTGTTTTAACACAGTGGAATAGAGACGCCTTGCTCGTCTCTGATTGGGTTGGCTTTATATGGTCATTTAGGGAGTCAAATGGAATGGGCTCGCTGCGGCCTTGGATGCAAGCGTTATCTGGCCTGCTCTGAATAATAGAATGGATATAGTGTTTTAACAGTTTTTGAGAGAAGGATAACATGACTTCACGATCAACCCTGTGGGAGGAGGGAAGGAGGAGGAGGAGGTGAAGGAGGAGGTGGGAGATGAGGAGGGAAGGAGGAGGAGGATAAGGTGGAGGAGGAGGGAAGGAGGAGGAGGAGGTGGAGGAGGAGGGGATGTGAAATTACCCTTCACATTCCCCACTTTGTGCCATTTTTGGCACATCCTGGTAATTTCAACCATCAATATCACTAAACCACAGTCTCAAGACACCATACAGAACATCAAATCAATCAACATTAATACATCATAATGTCATACTTGGCTAAGTAGGACGATAATTCCAAGCAGGTAATTGCAAAATGTTGCATCCTTAGGTACAATAAATTTTTTTTTAAACATAATAAGGTAGAACAATAACTCTTGAGAAAGAAAGAAGAGGGGGAAAAAAGTTCAGGTGCAAATTGAAAAGGGGAGGAGTCCCAGGCCGGGGACAGATTGGTCGCTGGCGCCTTATAAAGCGCTTCTCAGTGACCCGAATCGCCGACAGCAGTTAATAGGAAACAAAGAACAAAGAAAATAAAATGGCAGTCTTAATATAAGTAGTATTTTCAAACTCTGAATATGTACCCATATCTAAATCAGAAATTTGACTTTTTAATATGCACACTGGCTTCCCTTGTTGTCGTCCTCAGTAGCAGTCAGGTGTCTTCCCACTCCTTCACACACAGAACGATATATATCTGTTGCAAGGAGGCTGGATGCCGTTGAGTACAGTAGCAGTCAGGTGTCTTCCCACTCCTTCACACACAGAACGATATATCTGTTGTAAGGAGGCTGGATGCCGTTGAGTACAGTAGCAGTCAGGTGTCTTCCCACTCCTTCACACACAGAACGATATATATCTGTTGCAAGGAGGCTGGATGCCGTTGAGTACAGTAGCAGTCAGGTGTCTTCCCACTCCTTCACACACAGAACGATATATATCTGTTGCAAGGAGGCTGGATGCCGTTGAGTACAGTAGCAGTCAGGTGTCTTCCCACTCCTTCACACACAGAACGATATATATCTGTTGCAAGGAGGCTGGATGCCGTTGAGTAGAGTAGCAGTCATCTCCCCATAGTTGAATACAGCAGCATACCAGGTGCAAAAGGGCTTGTATTGCCGACTGGGGTGCGTGGTAGGGGTTCCTGTGGATCCCAGCAGCGGTGCGTTCTTATCTTCGTGGCAGGGCGAGGCTATCGCACAGGGAGCTTAGCTGGAGTTCCTGTCCCAGTTGCCCTCCCAGGGCCTCCACTGATCCCTGGGCCCCGCTTCCGTAGCACCGGCCCTGCTGTGGTGTTGCCATATCATGCGAGATGTTGAGCAGGCGGTTCCTGTTGGACTTGGGACTGAACCTGATTAGGTTGTCGTCGTCCTCCGCGGGTTCATATGGGTATGGTGGCTGGTGTGCCGGTGGAGATGGGGCCCCTAGGTGGTGTGGTTGCCCAGGGACAGCGTGGCCCTGCAGTGGGAAGTACGGCCCTGGTGCATATTCGTTATCTTCTTTCTCCTGCGCTGAGAGAAACGCACCATCCTCCCCCTCACATTCCATAGATCTGAGTTCCACAGCATTGACTAGTACTGCATCTTGGATGTCATGCGTTGCGTTAATGAGATTGCGCCGGCCAAAGGAAAAGAAATAAAAAAACAAAAAAAACAACAACAATTTCAAACATGGTCAGTGTGTTACATGTCTGGATATACAACAGGGAGGTAGGGACTCCCTCATAGTTGTACTGGCTGGAAACAAAGGGAAAAAAAAACTGTTTACAGTTAGCTGTCGCCCAAGTTGAAACATGTGGAAATAGTGACCACCAGGGGTTACAAGTTGTAACATGCAATCAAATATCAAAAGGAATGACAAATCCAACTTTAGGACGCTGGTATTACAAACGCTGTGATGGCGGAAAGACAAGTGCCTCAATAAGCTGTATAAGACAGTGTCTATGGAATTTAGAACATTTGAATAGCACTTATATATTCAAAAGTGCTTGGAATAGAGGCCTAACTGCCTCTAACTGCTGTGCAGTGGCAGAGCAGGTATAACATTGGAAAAGCTTGATAGAGATAAACACAGATAGTGACCAAAGCCTAACTGCTGACTTCACAAAGAGCGGAGGGCGAGGAGGAGGTTGGAGAGGAGGAGGGAAGGAGGAGGAGGAGAAGGTTATAATTCAACCAGGGTTGAAACTTATCGTAGTGTCACCCAATCCCTTTAAGCACGTATGTAGCTTATCTTAACACAGATAGTGACCAAAGCCCACATCAAAGTTGAGCTTCTCGCAGTGTCACGTATGTAGCTTATCTTAACACAGATAGTGACCAAAGCCCACATCAAAGTTGAGCTTCTCGCAGTGTCACGTATGTACCTTATCTTAACACAGATAGTGACCAAAGCCCACATCAAAGTTGAGCTTCTCGCAGTGTCACGTATGTAGCTTATCTTAACACAGATAGTGACCAAAGCCCACATCAAAGTTGAGCTTCTCGCAGTGTCACGTATGTAGCTTATCTTATCTTAACACAGATAGTGACCAAAGCCCACATCAAAGTTGAGCTTCTCGCAGTGTCACGTATGTAGCTTATCTTAACACAGATAGTGACCAAAGCCCACATCAAAGTTGAGCTTCTCGCAGTGTCACGTATGTAGCTTATCTTAACACAGATAGTGACCAAAACCCACATCAAAGTTGAGCTTCTCGCAGTGTCACCCAATGTAGCTTATCTTAACACAGATAGTGACCAAAGCCCACATCAAAGTTGAGCTTCTCGCAGTGTCACGTATGTAGCTTATCTTATCTTAACACAGATAGTGACCAAAGCCCACATCAAAGTTGAGCTTCTCGCAGTGTCACGTATGTAGCCCTTTAAGCACGTATGTAGCTTATCTTAACACAGATAGTGACCAAAGCCCACATGAAAGTTGAGCTTCTCGCAGTGTCACGTATGTAGCTTATCTTAACACAGATAGTGACCAAAGCCCACATCAAAGTTGAGCTTCTCGCAGTGTCACGTATGTAGCTTATCTTAACACAGATAGTGACCAAAGCCCACATCAAAGTTGAGCTTCTCGCAGTGTCACGTATGTAGCTTATCTTAACACAGATAGTGACCAAAGCCCACATCAAAGTTGAGCTTCTCGCAGTGTCACCCAATGTAGCTTATCTTAACACAGATAGATTACAATATTCAGACGGCCCCCCCCCACTCCTGCTTACCTAACTCGCCGCGACGCTGCATGTAATGCCCGTGGAATGCCGTCCCGACCAGCCGATGCAGACAGACAATTCCTCACTGTCCCAGACGTGGCTGTGTTGTAGAGCGATGAAGAGCCCGTCTGCACCGGCAGGATCGGTTGGCATCCCCGCTTCAGACACCAAGAATGTGGTGGATTTTTGACGTCTCCAGGGATGGTTAAATGAAATACAGAGACAAGAGATTGGCCTTAAATCAGAGTGCAAACCACCAGGTTCTCCACGGACATCCAGCAGCCTAAAACAGTGTCACACTGCGAATTAGATATTCTGAAATAATAAAACAGGAGCAGAAGAACACAGCCAGATTACTCACGTTAAATGAATACAACACAGGTTTATTGGAAAAGAAAACAACACAGTACGCCCATACGGACGGACTTTCAGTCTGTCAGAGTGCATATTCACAGGTCTGTCAGAGTGAAAGTGAATACAAAGCAAAGTGTCATGTGTTTTAACACAGTGGAATAGAGACGCCTTGCTCGTCTCTGATTGGGTTGGCTTTATATGGTCATTTAGGGAGTCAAATGGAATGGGCTCGCTGCGGCCTTGGATGCAAGCGTTATCTGGCCTGCTCTGAATAATAGAATGGATATAGTGTTTTAACAGTTTTTGAGAGAAGGATAACATGACTTCACGATCAACCCTGTGGGAGGAGGGAAGGAGGAGGAGGAGGTGAAGGAGGAGGTGGGAGATGAGGAGGGAAGGAGGAGGAGGATAAGGTGGAGGAGGAGGGAAGGAGGAGGAGGAGGTGGAGGAGGGAAGGTGGAGGAGGAGGGGATGTGAAATTACCCTTCACACTTCTTGGCTGCAACAGCCTTCTTAGCTGCAACAGGCTTCTTAAGCTTTTTAGCGGCGACTGGTTTCTTGGCCGCTGGCTTCTTGGCTTTAACCTCAGCCTTCTTGTTTATCTTGAAAGAGCCGGAGGCTCCGGTACCTTTGACCTGGACCAGGGTCCCCTTCGTCACCAGACTCTTGATGGCAGTCTTCACACAAGCCTTGTTCTTATCCACGTCGTAACCACCGGCAGCCAGAGCCTTCTTTACGGCAGCAAGAGACACGCCGCTCCTCTCTTTGGAAGCGGACACTGCCTCGACGACCAAGTCACTGACGCTGGGACCTGCTTTCGTGGGTCTGGGAGCTGCCTTCTTCTTGGCAGCCTTAACCGGAGCGGCGGGAGCTGGAGCTGGGGCGACTTCTGCCATTATTCTCTCGTTCTCTGCTGCGAAACAGAAGCTGAAGTATCTAGGAGGAGTAGGAGCGTCAACAGACTGATAGTGTGGCCGAGGCGGGGGGCTGGTCTTAAACACTGCATGAGAGCCATGTAGACTCAACCAGCCCGGTCCGCCTCTGTACTGTCAAAATGTTCTGTCGCTTGTGTTTTCTCTTAGCATAAAATAGTTAAAATACACAACTATGAAAATTGCAGAAATCTAACGCCAAATGTCCCAGCTAGTAGACACATGTCCCGTCAGACTCACACTATTTGGAGAAGCGTGGTTAATTTGTGGACGCTCCAAAACAATAATGTGTGCCGTCACCACTGTTGTGCAGCTACTTTTTTCTTGTATTTAACTCTTACAATTCTTTAGAGTAAATTAGAATCCGACAAAATCTCGTTTTCCAGCGATCCGAGCTACCTGACAAGGGACTGAAAGAAAGATGAGTAATCTGGGGTGACGCGTTTTGTTTTAAATGGGTGACTTTTCGGTGTTGGTAAACACAGTCTTTTGTTGGTGGTGGCCTGTAGTGTGGGTGACCTCGACTTCGTTTGAGTAAGTGGAGGTTTAATGTGGCCTATATATGGATTAAAAAAAATGAAATTAGTCCTACCTTTATGAGTATGTACCGTATACAAGAAACATAGCTACATTTAGCTTTTTGTTTACAATGCAGGCTTTAAGAGACAACTGAAACAACATCTAACAGCCCTACGCCTGCACATTATGTACATGTAGACACACACATACCCATAGTTACTTTTATTTTTACTTTATTGTATTTTTAGTGACAGGAATATTAGTAGCCTATCAAATAGGTTGTAAGAGTATGGTTTCTCACTGCTTGTGAATTGAGTGCATATTTAATATATAGTGTTATGTAATGTATATTGTACTATGTATGATTTCATTATGTTTAGGAATGCGGTATCATGTAATATGTTTGATAGAAAGTATATTGTCACTTTCAGATTTTTAATTCCACTTGGTTGCTTGTCTGAACATGTCTTATCTGTAACATGTGTTATGTGTGGACCCCAGGAAGAGTAGCTGATGTTTTGCATCAGCTAATGGGGATCATAATAAAATCATACTGTAAGAAAGAAGTACACAAACAGTCCATGCAAGGCCTCTATTGTTAGTGTCTATTGGTGTAGTACATGTTGATACATTCTGAAGAAATGTTTCAAGGAATGAAACATACTATGTGTCTAGTCTACTACCTGTACCATAGTGGGGCATTGGTTTATACACATGGCCCATGGTGAGACCCAGTCCTGTGTAAATGATGGTGTCATCTGTTTAGTAATCCAAACAAGAGGAAACCATCGGCTCAACTCAGCATCATCAGAAAACATCTCTTACAAAAATGTATCCTGGCATTCCTATGATAAAAAATTATGCCATGTACCATTGATATCATGGTTTTAAAATGGACTATACCATGTTATTAATGGTTCCATTACATTTACTATGGCTGTACCATGGTACATCATTTATATAATGACTGGTACCATGGTTTAAAAAAAAAAAAAAAGGCACCTTGTGAAACACAAAAGAAACGATTGAGCTGCTGATCAGTTTGATCAAAAGTGTCCTTATTGGTAAATACTGCTCAGAAAAGTTAGGCCCAAATCTGTGATTTTATGTTGTATGACACACACATCTAGAGAAATTGTGACTAGATTTGAAGCATTAACATTACGAGTGGAAAGAGTGGAGAGAGCATGGTGTGGTGTGGTGTATCAGTGCATTTGTTGAAGTCCAAACCATAGGGGATGCCTGATGAGCAGAGTACCATTTCAGCCAGATGTGGAGGCTGCATATCCTGCGAAACATGGAGGGAGAGGGGACCAGCGATGATCAGTATTGCTGAAGTCATATTTTAGACTTCCGATTGCTGGCGTTTGATGTCAATGTTATAAAAGCGTATTGTTGTTGTAATAATGTATTTAACATAGGTATGGGGTGGTTCATCTTTTTCATTATAATTATATGATCCTGGAATGTATTATTTTTTCGAATAGCATTTCCACTTTGAAAATGCTAAAATAAACATTATCCATGTGTATTATAAAGACCAATAATGTATGATTGATCAAGGTTATAATAGAGCAGGTGATATATTCATTTACTGTATAATTGTGATGTACAAGCTAGAATTCTATCCAATCTAGCTACTTGTCAACAACTTAAAAATCACAGGATTTTGACTGATATATAATTTGCAACTTAATAGCCATCCAAACTATGATTACAGTTGCTAGTAATTTATTAATCAATAAGTAAGATATACAATTCCATCTGCCGACAGACACCCCTACCATGATAATATCTGTACAAACGAAATGTAGGACATTTTTAAATAGAGAATTTTAAAAAGGAAATAGCCGGCACTCCATAACCACTTTGATGAACAGCGCGATCATGAGGATAATAATAGGAATAACTCTCTCATGACAGAGTGGATGGCTCTTAAAAGAGCCTTTGGGTTAATCTTCAGTGAACAGCATAGTTTACTTGGAGCTAGTGTACTTGGTCACAGCCTTGGTTCCCTCAGACACGGCATGCTTCGCCAGCTCACCGGGGAGCAGCAGACGGACAGCGGTCTGGATCTCCCTGGAGGTGATAGTGCGGCGCTTGTTGTAGAGAGCCAATTTTGAGGCTTCTCCAGCGATGCGCTCGAAGATGTCGTTAACGAAGGAGTTCATGATCCCCATGGCCTTGGAGGAAACGCCGGTGTCGGGATGAACCTGCTTCAGGACTTTGTAAATATAAATGGCATAACTCTCCTTCCTGGACTTTCTGCGCTTCTTGCCACCCTTTGCAGTTGTCTTGGTGACGGCTTTCTTGGAGCCCTTCTTGGGCGCTGGCTTGGCTGGTTCAGGCATATTCGACGGCTTATCAGAATCGAATGGTGACGGTTGCTTCTTCTTCTTCTTCTTCTTCGTGTGCTTTCCGGCAGACTGGACACCTTTCGGCGTATTGCTGCCTAACAGATTTATCTGCTCACAAGTCCTCCTCTCCTTCTACTCTACCGCCATCTACTGGAATCCTCCCTCCCCCACATTGTCCAATGACGTGCAGCTAACACTGCTTCCTCCTGACTGATTCCCCCTCTGTGATACATGCTTCACCCCCCGTGGCCTGACTCTGTCCTACTCGCTCACTCACACCCCCCTTCTCTAACGCTACCTGATCAGCCACACTGTTTAACTCCGTCAAAACATCCTCCACTGTCAACCCCTCCATACCCAAGTGACCCACTGCTGCTAAAACTATCAACCTAGTCCTCTCTGTCCTACTACTAACCGTCGCTGTCGTATTCACTACTCCCGCCACAAAGGCCACCATACCTAACTTCTCCCTAAACACCCTCTCTTTCTTCGCCTGAACTTCCTCTACCACCACCCGCTGCCCTATCCTAAAACCCTGCCCCCTATCTTGCTTTCCCTGATCCTCCTGCACTATCCTTACTGCCAACTGCCCTTCCCTAAACCCCTGTCCCTTATCTTGCTGTCCCTGTCCTACCTTCCTAGCTGCCTCCGCATATGAAATTCTACCTTCCCTTCGCACCTGCTGGACCATTACCTCTACCTTCATCGCCTCACAACCCCAATACGCTACACTATGCTTCCCACCACAACTACAACACTTCGGCTCCACTCCCAGTCCACACTCCCCATACTTATGCTCCCCACTACACCTACCACATCTCTGTCCCTTCCTACACCACTTAGCTACATGTCCAAACCCCTGGCACCTATAACACCTCAACGGATTTGGCACAAACTCCCTAACCCTATATGCCAAATACCCTAAAAAGACCACTCTCGGACTAACCTCACCCTCAAACTGAACAACTATGGTCCCTGTCTCCTCCTTCTCTGCCCCTCTCTTCATCCTCTCTACACTCTTAACTTTCCCATTGCGTTCGTCACTCCTCAAATCCCCTAACAGCTGATCCATACTAACCTTAATTGGAATCCCCCCAATCACCCCCTTACACCCACTCTCCCTTTTCTCCCCTACTATCCCTACTTCACAGACCTCCACTTTCCCAATGCTCTTCATTTCCCTTGCCCTCTCTACCTGCACTACACTTACACACGCTATAAACAAGTTCCCATCCCTCAACACCTTCCCGTACCTTACCTCACCTAACTGTGCTTTAATGAGCTTCGACAGCTGATCCGGCTCTATATCCCCAACTCCATTTCCTCCCTCAAAACGCACCACTACATTCAACCCTCCAAAACCCTTTCCTCTACCCTCATCCTCTGACCCACTCAAGCTATCTTCCCTCTCTTTCTTCCTCTTACTCCCCTTCCCCTCACTTACCCTACTCTTCTTCTCCACCTTCGTCCACCCTTCTCCCCCACTCTCTTCCCCACTACACTCCATACTGGCCCCACCCGTCCCCTTCCCGTCGTCATGGCCATTCTCATCCCTACCGCTATCTTCCTCGCCCTCCTCACACCATTTACTTCCATCACGATCCTCCCAATACCCTGGATAGCCGTTCACAGGCCGGGGCCACCAATCAATAGGTTTCTGCTGTGCCTGATCCCTCACAGCCACGTCCTGCGCCTCCCACCACCGACTACTACCACTCCCACGCAAGTCTTCGCGGCACAGTTCCGACGGACGCAGACGCCGCCACTCGGCGCACCTCTCAATATCCACCCTCCCACATGAACAAACCGCACTTCTGTCTTCCTCTCCAAACAACAGCCGCCCCCCACGAACCCGCGGCATGGCCTGCTACTCCCTCTCTCCAGTGTCCAAATCAGGGCAGGCTGAACTAAGCAACCCCAATGGACGCTCCGTCGCTGAGTGTTCACGACCCACCTAGCGGTGACGGTTGCTTACGTTTCCTGCCTTATTTATAGGAGGTCGATGCAAATAGTACTGCGTGACTTCTACGATACGATTGGTTGGGCGTGGCGCACGTGTGTAAAGCTAATAGAACATGCATCTCTCTCATCATGGATACAAAGGGAACGACAAGACAATGTACACATTGACAATATATTTTTTTTTTTTTTTTTTTTTTTTTTTTTTTTTTTTATTATTGCAAAACAAAACTTATTAAAAGTCAGTACTCAACACACAATGTATAATGAAACTTTCAGTAAAGGTGGTTAAAATATATGCAAGTACAGAAACAGGATAAAACAAAAATAGTCAATAATAACATTTTAACCGTATACAGTGTATATCCAGCGAAGTTACAATTATATAAATGTTAGTATATAATATACCCCTAATACCTATTTTCTAAAACCCTACACACATATGCTCCAGCTCAAACCCCCCCCTCCCGGACCCCCTCTTGGATAGTACCTCCATTATCCCTCACTCCTAACCAGACATCACCATTATAGGCTAGCTTTTATTCTCTCCACCACTTCTAACCACATTGACATTTTGGATTCATTGAGCCCCAGAATTCTTGCTGTAGATATTTCTTGATATATCACATCGAGATATGTAAGAAACCACACTTTCCGGCACATTTTTTCCGGTTGAAACCAACGTGATGCGATCAGTTTTTTAGCTACTGTGATACCCGATAAAACCAATCTTTTTAGTTGTGGATTCACTGCAAACTCAAAAACATCATTCAATAGCAATACCGCGTGGTGTACAGGTATATTCCAAAATACAAGTATTGATAATTGTTGGGACACATCTTTCCAGAATGCCTTAACTGGTGGGCAGTCCCAATACATGTGCATAAATGTTCCTTCGTCCCCATTTGTACATTGGGAGCATTTGGAGTCTTGTATAAGCCCCATTTTGCACAGCCTTATAGGAGTCAAGTATGTCCTGTGAATATAGTTCAGATTGATTTGTTGATGATCCGGGTTCCTTGATGTAAGTCGGACATTTGCCCAGGCTCCTTGCCAATCAAAGTCATTTTCTAGGTCTGGTATATCCCTCCTCCAGACATTGTCTAGTTGAAGGGTTTCATACGAGGACGTTAGTAATTGGTAATAAAAACCTGATACAAAACCTCCCAATGTATCTCTTTCATAGAAAAATTTGTGGTATCTGTGGTGTTCAATTGGTATGTGTAATGGAACACTGTGAGATCTCATACAAAGTCGTAACTGTATGTAAAAAAGCCATGTGGACTCGGTGAGGTTAAACTTTATGCATATTTCGACATAACTACAGAGGCCCTTGTTATTAAAAATATCCCCTAATGAGTGTATGCCTCTTTCTTCCCATATAGGGAATCTTATAGGTCGTTTTCCCATTAAGAGAGCATTGTTATTGAATATGGGAGTGTGATTATGCCATACTTGAGGGTTAGGAAATTTCCTTTGTGTTTCCCGCCATGTCCTGATTGCATGGGTATTTTGGTTTATTATAAGGCAGTGCTGGGAAAAGTATTGAGCAAAAGTCCAAATACACTAATAGAATAGTACTGCAAAAAGTCCTCAATTTAAGTACTTCTCATTTAAATAGTTTCTAATCAAGTAAAAGTATACATACAAGTATTAAAGTATCCTAGACCTACACTATATATATATAATCAAAAGTAAAGATATTTGTTCAATAATAATGTGCTTAAGACTCTATATTGATCCAGTCTCCTGGTTGTACCACAACATCCAGGTCAAACACCATGTTATAAACAGATGATTATGACTATTGATGTTTGTGCTGTCAGGAACACAACTCCCCAATGTTAGCCTCCTCTCTCCATTGACTTCCATGGTGAAATTGAACACGGAAAAGTCACTGCAATTGCACTTAGTCAAGAAGGCAAATCAAAAACGATTTGTTTACACTAGCAGATCTCACCATCACTGTTTCAAATACATATCTACATGCAATTTTTCTTTCAACAATATCTTACTGTCTCCCAATCTGGTCCCTCACAACAAAGGAAATTACAGAACCCATAGCAAGACTTTACAATAGCGCTTATACAATTCATGGTAAATGTCCACCCTGTACTCACCACTGAACTGCACTCTCACACTCCTCTGCTACAACTTTTCAGAACTACACAAAAAATCTAGCCACTAAATGATCTTTTATGCTCAGAAATAACTCTTCCCCAACACTCACAGCTTTACTCCCAAAGTCCCAAGACACAATACAAGTCAAGAACGCATCACCAGATCAAGCTCACATGCACTAATTCCAGTACCGGTTTACAAAAATAACTATGGAATAAGATCATTTTTCCACACAAACACTAACATTTGGAACGAGATCCCATTCCACATCAGAACAATAACCTCCATCTCACATTTCAAACAGGCCTACAAACAACATCTGATGCTAGAACACATCTGTAATCATTGATCTGACTCTTTCATATAGGTCTTAATCTGGTTGATACTGTCGATTTGTATTGACTGCTATGACTGTATGTTTGTCCTTGCTGTCCACAATGACTATAATGCAATGTCTTTGTCAGGATTATATGATTGTATGTAGTGCAACTGCCTATTTGTTTTATATTTAAATGATTGTTTCATGTGCTGCAGAACAGGAACCTGCTGAAAAACTGTTTGTAACTGAGTCAGGACAGTTTAAATGTACATTGTGAAATGTCCCTTTTTTTTTTTTACAATTTCCTGTATAAATAAAGTAAAATAAAAAAAATTATGAAAAAATATTAAATTGTATGTGCATAAAATGTATACCTAGGTAAATGGAATATTGCTCCACTTCTACAAGGGCTATTTGCATATTCTTGGTATCTAGGAACATCTATGGACCTCAATGAATGTATTCTCAGAAATATTGTGTCTATTACTAGGCTTGCTTAAATTCTGATGAAACAAAGGAAAATATGAATTATGATTTTTCTTTTCATCTTTGACAGTGAATAAAACCATGATAATAATGACCAAACTTAAAAAACTGCCACTGAGCTAATTCAGTACCCTCTTGAGATCATGTGTACAAAAGATCTAAGGAAATTAATAAAGGGAAGATGATAACATTGAAGGTTTTGTATATACAGTACTGAATTCTCCCATCCGGACCAATGCAATTTGAAATATTATTATAGAATATAGAATGTATGTTTCAAGTTTCTTTAATAGTTGTCATACAGAAGTACAGAATACTTTTATACAAAATGCTTCTTACTGTTACGCTCCAGAGACTGTGCAAGACAAGATAAGTATGAAATAAAATAACATAGTATAGCATGTAAATTAGAAGTAAAAAAATGAGGTCACAGTGTTCAATATAGACATATGTACAATGTTCGATGCAGAGTAGACGTAACTGAGTTACCATATAATATACAATACTGTGTAGTGTACTAATATACAATACTATATAGTGCAAGGCAGAAATAGGATGAGGTGCAATTTAGGTACAATTTACAGTAGGTGTACGAGTTGTAGTGCAAATCCTTTATCAATAAATATAAAGTGAGTACATGCTTATACATTACCTTATTATAGCCAATTCGCACATTTATATATATATACATATAGTATCTTTCAAATGGCCGAGTTCAATTTGGATATAGTATCACCAGGCATGCATAATAACATATACAGATATTTAATGTAATCGACTGTACTTTTTTATTTCTCCCACAGTGTAATCATTTTGTAACTAATTTCAGATCTAATTATTCCTACATGATTACAATAGTGTGGAGAAACTGACTGCGTTTCAATATTTGTCAAAAACGTTACCTTTTGTAGCTTATTATCGCGAATCATAACAATTATTGATATGATTCATTCAGAACGCCGAACTTTGAACGACCATAGCGGACCACAGGAAGTGTAGTTTTGAGAAATTCCGACGCTGGCAGATAGCTGGCGAGCCGCTCTTCAAAATGGCTGCAAAAAAACTACAATTCCCATGGTTCAACATTTCCATTTCCGCGTCAAAAACGCGAGTGAAAAATAAAAACTTAAAATGATA
Source organism: Notolepis coatsorum (assembly GCF_963971535.1). Lineage (NCBI taxonomy): Eukaryota > Metazoa > Chordata > Actinopteri > Aulopiformes > Paralepididae > Notolepis > Notolepis coatsorum. The sequence goes on along the minus strand of NC_140178.1, from coordinate 88,239,867 downwards.
TAAACTCACTTTTAACCTATTGCTAAACTATTGCCAACCTAACGTTTTACATTCTACATGTATTTGTGACATAGTAGTGATAATAATACTTGAAAACGTTTGATTTTAAAAACGTTAATTTATTGCATCACTCATAAAAATATTAATATATGATAATAATGTCAAAAAGGGGTCGGTACCGTCCCCGTGGGGTGGAACAGGTAATTGTCCACATACAAACATACTCTTATTCTAAATTTGGAATGTAAGAGATGGTCTTGTCACTATAGTCTTACATGTGAAGTGTTGATTAAAAATATATAATATATAAACTGTATGTTAGCAATGTACAATAACACTGTACACACTGTATACACTGTTTTTGGACTATTATTACACGTAAAACGCATGTGTTAACAATACCAACCAGGTATTAGTGCCTCGCAAAGTGCAGATATGAAGTTTTCCCCCTTTTTTTTATGGATTTAGGTTTTGTTCTTCATCAACGATAAAGTTCTCTCCACGTTTGATATATTGGCCATTCAGACTGTAATTGTGATGGGGAATATGCTTATATTTTTGGTATCATAACCGATTAGGCCAACAATGACTTGTGTTAATTAAGCAATATCACAGCTATATTTATATTTCGACCCTGCGTCTTGCTGACAGCCCTGTGATATAATAACAGCATGTCACGAAGTGAGCTATTGCTTTTATAAAATGGTTACCAAGTAGCCTAATATGAAAGTAAGATTTACACTTACATTGATTAATACATAATAATGTTCAAAATAGAATTTACTTTGATTTACATTCATCTGTATGCTGCCATTTATTGTGCACCAACTGGCACAGGCAGAGATGGTATAAACAGCAGACTTATTTCTTGAAGAGGTGGCAAGATGGTACAAGGCAGAGCAGATTGCTTTGAGCTACCCCGTTTTATAATTATTGGCCATGGCCTGGGTGAATAATGTTATTTCTTAGCCAGCAGGTGTGCGTCAAAACTTTGATACACACGTAGTTTGGCTCAAGATAAATCACCATTCTAAATTATTCTGCTATCCAACACAACCCATATAGCTGGCTTGTTCGACAGGCATCTCATGGACAACTGCATGAGACTTGGATTGCAGGTTGTAAAATAGTTTGTAAACAGATGTTTTGCTCCAAATCTCCATTAACTTCAATTTATCAAGTATTGTGACCATTTATGAGGTTTACCACAGTGGAGATATGCAAGAAGAAACCAAAGTATTCATGAATTCAAGGCATCACAGTATGAGTTGATATGCAAGTTATACTTGTTGGGTTAAGTTCTCATTTAGCCAGTAGAGGGCAGAAGAGTTTCAGCCAAGAGTTTGTTCAGCTTTACTCTCTTCTTGACACAGGGCTTTCATCGAATTACATTCCAAAATTACACTCCCCAAGATGTTATTTTATATTTTAGAACTCGAGGGATGATGATTATCAACCGATTTAGTCTAGTTCTACATGTGCCATTTAGGAGTTATATACTCAAAACTATAGTGATGGCATGCATGTACTTTGTACACCAACTCATTGTATTACACTGATACAGGCATTAGATCACCATGTATTTGTCCCTTTAAAATAAATCAAATAAACTAAAACCGTGTTGTATAATAATATAATATAATGTATAATAATAACATTGTATAATAACTAAACGATGAGTTTTATTTTAAAGAATGAGTTATATATATACACACAATTGAATAAGGAATATACTTTCATAGTTATTGAAGTGGCTCTTAAAAGAGCCTTTTAGGTAGTGAATATACGAGGAGTCCTATTTAAGCGCGCTCTCCACGGATGCGGCGGGCCAGCTGGATGTCTTTGGGCATGATGGTCACCCTCTTGGCGTGGATCGCGCACAGGTTGGTGTCCTCAAACAGACCGACCAGATAAGCCTCACTAGCCTCCTGAAGAGCCATGACGGCGGAACTCTGGAAGCGCAGATCGGTCTTGAAGTCCTGCGCGATTTCTCTCACCAGGCGCTGGAAAGGCAACTTGCGGATCAGCAGTTCGGTGGACTTCTGATAACGACGGATCTCTCTCAGAGCCACGGTACCGGGCCTGTAACGATGGGGCTTCTTAACACCACCAGTAGCCGGGGCGCTTTTACGAGCAGCCTTGGTAGCAAGTTGCTTCCTAGGAGCTTTTCCTCCAGTGGATTTACGAGCAGTCTGCTTGGTTCTAGCCATTGTGTTACTTCGGTTACTTCTTTCTAAGACAGAAGGAAATAATGTAACACAATACAACAAAACATGGCTTTATATTGTCGGTTCAGTGGGGGCGCGTCTTATGCTGATTGGTCTATATCTGTGTCGCCGTTATCATTTCCTTTCCAACGCCTAAATCGCGTCTATCATTGGTGGAAAGGTATATGAAAAGTCCGCCAAAATGTAAACCCAACCTCCTCTCCGTCCGTCTCTGATTGGGTGATGATGATGCACAAAAGATATTTGACCAATAAGAATCAGCCTTGCACGGACGTTAGTGGGGAATAGAACCTAGATTAAACTCACAAGCAGGTTTTATCATCTGGATAATCATAATATTCAAATGATGATGTGATGAACACATATTATGCAGGTGCATTATTAGGATCTGAATAGTGACATCGACGTCATCACATATCTCTATACCTTGTTTATTAATTAAATCGTGTTAATTTCCGGGACATAATTTGAAAACAATGAAAGAGATTCAGTTAAAAACAGAAGGACATTCTAATTATATTGCTGTGAACCACTTCTCCACTAGAAGTTAGCACAATTAAATAATGTATTATGATAATATTCTGGGTTCACTCTCTCCTCTGGTATCTCCACACCAGTTATGGAATTCTGGACTAAATCATATCCAATACATATTCTCAGATGTGGGTTCCTGGGACAACAAAAGGTGGTTCCAGGTCTATTTTAGTATCAATGAGGGTTTTTGACTAACGCAATGCTGTTTTAGATTCGATTCAAATGTAGCCATTATAATACAGCACAACTAAAATGTTTGGCATCCAACAAGAGTAGTGCAATAGCGATATTTAATGAAGTGATTACACAGGGTATAACATTATATACATGGTATTATGAATTGTATGATATATTAGATGTAGGTATAGAATTGTGCATTGTTCAAAGCGACTAACTAGTGACTATACCAAGATTATTCAGTAAGGTGATTTGTTGCTCCCAGGTGGAAATTGTAGGTGTGAAGACAGTACATTTAAATATTCATAATAGGCATGGTTATAGATAGAAGTATTGCTTTCTCGGTAATATGTGGGTGGCTCTGAAAAGAGCCTTTGTGGAGTTTGTCGAATAGGCTAAATAATTTACTTCTTGGCAGCCTTCTCGGTCTTCTTGGGCAGAAGGACAGCCTGGATGTTGGGCAGCACACCACCCTGGGCGATGGTCACTCCTCCCAGGAGTTTGTTGAGCTCCTCGTCGTTACGCACGGCCAGTTGCAGATGACGGGGGATGATACGACTCTTCTTGTTGTCACGGGCAGCGTTTCCAGCCAACTCCAAGATCTCAGCGGTCAGATATTCCAGCACAGCGGCCAGATAAACCGGGGCACCGGCTCCAACACGATGAGCATAGTTGCCTTTACGCAGCAGTCTGTGGACACGACCCACGGGGAACTGAAGCCCGGCGCGAGAGGAGCGAGTCTTGGCCTTAGCTCTGGCCTTTCCTCCAGTCTTGCCTCTTCCAGACATGTTTATTATTCTCTTACGTTAAACGAGTTAGAAAATGAATGCAGTGAGTTGGAGAGACCTCTTATAGTCAGTCAGACTTGTGTTTTCTCACCCAATCAGGGGAGATGTTTTGTTGGCGGTTTTTCCAAAAGACCAGTCCTCCAATAATCGTGTGAGATGTAGGCGGAGTAACGAACTCCCAGAGCTGAGACCAATCAGCAACGACTGCGCCTCCGCGTTAGTATGGCCAGAGTTTCGTCACACCAGTGTATTAATCTTGTTGAAGTGAAGACTAAAACGTAGTTTCTCATAACGGCAAGAACTAACTAACATAACTGATATAATAGTTATCGATTACACTGCTGACAAGTAATACATATGACCCTATGATTAAAAATAAATACAATCCGAACTATCATGTTTGCTCCTTGTCTGGAGTCTGGACTCCATTTGGGTTAAGCCTGCATGCTTTCCCCATTTCCAAAATGGTTTCGTCAGTGTGGTCCGGTACTGTCCATGGTGCTGAAATAGGTTAGCGCCCTTTAGATTTCCAGTGCCTACAAGTAGCGAATCCACGCTTCCAAACAATTTTTTTAATTTACATACCTGTATACTATATCTGTACATATTCCTTTCCTACTCTTACTCGTTACCCTTACCCTGCTTGCCAGTATGTACCATAGTGTCTTTATAGCTGATCACTGTACATATTAATACTACAACTTTGTACAGTACATACATCTGCTTAGCACTATTACTCAGTTGTACTCATTTATATATTGTATAGCTAGTTTATTCACCTGTATACATAGCATATTACTATTGCATTTAACTGTTATATTTGCACTATTATAGTTTGATGCCTTCTTTACATTGTACTGTAATTGCATTGTATGATTTCAATAGATTTGAATCTAAATTATATTACTTACAAAGTGTTGTACGAATAATCTTGAGGCATATCAATTTAATTGTAATTGTTCAGGAAGCCCTGCTGTGAGATGAGACTAAGTGTACTGGTCACTGAAACGTCTTTCACGGTCGTCTTCTCATTATTAAAATCACCATCAGTTATTTAGTTTTACATTATATGTACACTGTAGTTACATGGCAATTCCAATGCAGGAATAACCTAGCAACGTCAGGAAGGTCCGTGTACGTTTTGATAGTTCGTTTTTCGTTTCAAAAGGAAAAACGAAAAAACGAAAAAAAACGGAAATACGAGGTGTTTCCTATTTCCGTTTGAAACCAAAATCGAAAAAACGGGGAAAAACTGAAATACGGACCTGTTTTTCGTATTTTGGTATCAGAATCAAATGAAAAAAACGAGTCAATAATGGGCCGTGTAGGTCCGTGTACGTTTTGATAGTTCGTTTTTCGTTTCAAACGGAAAAACGAAAAAAAATTGAAATACGAACCGTAGGCATTGCATCAGTGACTGGATTAAATTAAATGCTAAAACAAATTCGGTGCTATGCCTGAGACAACTCAGTTTAATACTTTTCACAAATAAACGTATGTAGAGTGTGCTCATTCAGTGATAAGGTGGGTGGCTCTGAAAAGAGCCTTTGGGGTCCGTGTACGTTTTGATAGTTCGTTTTTCGTTTCAAAAGGAAAAACGAAAAAACGAAAAAAAAACGGAAATACGAGGTGTTTCCTATTTCCGTTTGAAACCAAAAACGGGGAAAAACTGAAATACGGACCTGTTTTTCGTATTTTGGTATCAGAATCAAATGAAAAAAAGGAGTCAATAATGGGCCGTGTACGTTTTGATAGTTCGTTTTTCGTTTTTGATGTGAAGAATGGAGAACGGAACCACGTGACAAGTACATTTTTCAATGTAAAAGCCATGCACGATCTAACGTTAACGAATATGTATAACGTTATGAATAAATACATAAATACATGCATACAGATCTATACCAGGGTAACGTTATGATACATACATTTTTTGTTTTGTGCATTTCATTTAGACATGATATTTTATGTGAAGTAATAGCCTAATAATATGGAAATAGCCTGTGTGGTCTGTATCCTAGTTCAGTGCAGTGGTCGGCAATAGGCGGCTCGCAGACAGAAACAGGTCCGCCAGCAATAATATCTGCCGATCAGATTATTTTGAGAATATGATTTGTGATGAAGACTCGCTTTATTGTATCGGAATCGGGAGACTTAGGTAAAGTTAGAAAGATATTCACAGATTCGAATTTCCGCGTCAATAATTCTTAAGCGAAATGTTTTTAAAACACAAAGGACACCTCTTTCCTATCGTAGTAAGGTAGACAATGAGCTACAACCTTACTTTCACCTAAACGAGGCGAGCCGGCCTCGGAGCTGTACATTTAATAACTAATAATAATAAATTTATCTATATGTGCAGTCGGCCTTGACGAGGCAAGTGCGCAGCCAGGGACCGTCTAAAAAGTGCAACACCGAAAAGAGGCACTGCAAAAAGATTGATTGATTGATTGATTGATTGATTGATTGATTGATTGATTGATTGAAAAGTTTATTAACAGATTGCAGAATGGGTACAGTACAGTACAGCTCAATACATACAATTGTTAAGGGGATGCAGACCAAAGAAAGACTTTCGTCTTGTTTACATCAGGGTCCCCCATTTTCAATTCATCATAACATATATGACATACATGACATACAGATAGACAGTACTGCTACATCTATACATTTATGACATATCAGATTTGCAAATACAGTACTGTTTGTGATACAAAAATTTCCAGAAAAAGAGTGTATAAACATTTGGCGTAGAAACTGTACATTGGAGGAGGTTGGGTGGGTGGGGTTGGGTGGGTGAGGGCTGTACATTGGAGGTGGGGGGGGGTGGGGTTGGGTAGGGGACACACACACATTTTACACTGTACATTGGAATACTGACAAAGCCTTACTTGGTAATTTACTGTACAACTAGGTTAGGACATTTGTAGGGGCCAGTTTCGAATTGCAGTCTCACGTAGGTGTTTTTTGAGAGTGTTTTTGAAAGTGGGTAGTGATTCACATTCCTTTACAGCTTTGGGTAGGGCGTTCCACATTGATGTGGCATAATTGCGAAACGTGTTTAGTCCCTTGTTTGAGCCGAATCTGGGTTTTACATGATTTGTGGAGCTCCCTCTGGTGTTGTGATCGTGGTATTCACTGACCTTTGGGAAGTATTTTGACATGTACATGGGTACCTTGGTCGCGTAGTGTATCTTGTAGACCAGACCCATTGCAAGTTGCTGTACTCTGTCGTCTACTCTAAGCCAGTGTTTCTCAACTGGTGGGTCGCGACCCAAAAGTGGGTCGCGGGGCCATTTTGAGTGGGTCGCGGATGTGATTTTTTTTTTTTTTTTTTAATAACTTTTTTGTGGCAGAATATTGTAGTGAACGATTGTGGGTCATGCGCATGCGTGCGCAAGCACAGGAGCGCTGTCAGCAGAATTCAGCAGAGTAGTTGTTTTTAATCTAATTGTTAATACATATGTATCGCTATCAAAGAATGCTCCCACTACAGAATCATTTTATATGACCTCACTACTCACTCCATGTATACTGTATGCATATGGTGAGCATATTTTTATACTCTATCATAACATTTTTATGTAAGATTTCTGGGGTAAGGTATTTCAATACACCAATATATCGCTATCAAATAAACTCAGAATTCAGGGAACAAAACTTGCTTTTAACCATGGATTTATTTATATACACTCCATGTATACTGTATGCATATGTTGAACAAAAAAAAACATTGAACAACATGTTATCAGTTATCAACATTCAAACTTATTTACAGTATTTATTTACAGTTTTGATTGTACAGTTGTACAGTTCCCCCCCCCTGCACCCACCCAACCACCTCCAATGTACAGTTTCTCATTCAAGGGTACTACGACTATGCTTGCACCTCATGGTACCAAAGCACCTCAAAGGCACTAAAAAACAAATTACAAACATCTCAAAACAAGCTAGTCAGACTACTGCTTGACCTGACTCCTAGAACCCACCTCACCCCTGCCCACTTTGACAACCTAGGATGGCTTAGAGCAGTGGTTCTCAACTGGTCTAGCCTCGGGACCCAACATTTTCCTTAGTCATTAAGCCGCGACCCACATTTTTTAACCACTATGATTTATTTCATTTTTTTTGCAGTAATACACAATATTTCATGCACTGTTAAAAACATGAAATAAACACAAAGTGCAACAAAAGTGCAACTAGGGCTAAAAACGCAATGAAATAAAATAATAATAAATAATATGCTTCTTAGCAGATTTCTTAGCTTAACATAACAGACCTAAGTTTGGGGGAACTAATGGGATAACTGGGGTTGCAACAAAAGTGCAACTAGGGCTAAAAACACAATGAAATAAAATAATAATAATAATAATAATAATAATAATAATAATAATAATAATAATAATAATAATAATAATAATAATAATAATAATAATAATAATAATAATAATAATAATAATAATAATAATAATAATAATAATAATAATAATAATAATAATAATAATAATAATAATAATAATAATAATAATAATAATAAATAATATATCCTTCTTAGCAGACTTCTTAGCTTAACATCCCAGGGAACTAATGGGATAAATGGGGATGTTTGCTCCTGACAAGAGTCTCAAAGTCTGGGGTGATGGTAGACAAAGCAACTCTGAGGTCATGCTCAATGTCCAATCTGTTCCTCTGCTTTGTCTTCAGCTGGACCAGAGCTGAGAAGCCACTTTCACAAAGATATAGTGGGTAAAAAAAAGTTATTAAAAAAAAAAAAAAAAATCACATCCGCGACCCACTCAAAATGGCCCCGCGACCCACTTTTGGGTCGCGACCCACCAGTTGAGAAACACTGGCTTAGAGTAGACGACAGAGTACAGCAACTTGCAATGGGCCTGGTCTACAAGATACACTACGTGACCAAGGTACCCATGTACATGTCAAAATACTTCCCAAAGGTCAGTGAATACCACGATCACAACACCAGAGGGAGCTCCACAAATCATGTAAAACCCAGATTCGGCTCAAACAAGGGACTAAACACGTTTCGCAATTATGCCACATCAATGTGGAACGCCCTACCTAAAGCTGTAAAGGAATGTGAATCACTACCCACTTTCAAAAACACTCTCAAAAAACACCTACGTGAGACTGCAATTCGAAACTGGCCCCTACAAATGTCCTAACCTAGTTGTACAGTAAATTACCAAGTAAGGCTTTGTCAGTATTCCAATGTACAGTGTAAAATGTGTGTGTGTCCCTACCCAACCCCACCCCCCCCCCCCCCCACCTCCAATGTACAGCCCTCACCCACCCAACCCCACCCCACCCACCCAACCTCCTCCAATGTACAGTTTCTACGCCAAATGTATATACACTCTTTTTCTGGAAATGTTTGTATCACAAACAGTACTGTTGTTGTGAAGGTTCAGATTAAACCGAATATATATATTTATTTATGGATATATATTTAATAGTATTTGTATATCGTTTGATATCCCTTGTATATTCCTTGTATATATACACTGAATATCCCTTTAGTCTACTAACAGCCCATAATAGTTTCATTCTACCATTGGACAAGAACCTGGCGCCAGCAGCCAAGCCCCTTGGTTCAAGTTCAATCGTGCCGACGAACATGTCGTTACAAGCCCGGTTCCGCGTAGGAATACGTCTGGCGAAATACGAATGGTACTATTTGTTCACAGCGCATATATATATGGCGCAAGTAAAGTAGAACCTTTTTTTAGTCCATTAGTCCTTTACCCTCCAACCTAGTAACAGACGTGAAGCCTCACCCACGATGCACGTGTGGTGCAGTATGGCCTACTTGGCCTCAGAATAGGCATTGAGACATCGTGTGGATTAATAATTGAATTGTCATAGTTTGGCACTATACCGTCGAGTGGGACGTATTTCTATTAAGTTAATAATAGTCTATTATGTATGGTGCATCGTTCGGTTAGAGTTATAAAGTGAGCAGTACCCCCATCGTTCCTGACGTTATCTGGAGTCTTAACCAGGCTGGGCAGACCACGTGTGGTGCTTGCATCCGAGGAGCTCCGGGCCAGGACGAGTGGACCTGTACATTGGATTACTTCACCCGGACGACGGCGAGCCCTCCACGGCTTGGATTATCTACGTGCTTTGGGTGCTTTGATTATGCCATGGATAACGGCCAACACTGCTGAGTGTTGGAACTACCCCCCCCCGAGAGGAGTCCAGGTGAGACGGCGCTCTACCCCGAGTGAGGTCGCCTCACGTCTCTTCGTTGTGGACCGGCATCTACCGTCTACAAGAGGGCCCAGCTGTATTCATCTGCGGACCGAGGTTCTGTGGGCACCGTGTTCAGCACTCTGAATTCTCCCAAGAAATCGTCGGCCAGATGGGATACCGCCAGCGGCTCTCCTAACCCCCCCCCCTACTGTCTTACAACCAGCGGGACCCCCCTTTAGTGTATCCAGCTATAATCATTTAAGTACCATCGCTATAGTTCCCTAAAGAACCAGGTTGTATACTTGCTCCCTGCGTAACCAGAGATTGGACATTCAATGTTGATTTACCTACGAATACTCATTTGCCTTACAAGTGCATTTCAAATCATAAATGTCATTAAGTGAACGTTGTATATACCCTTTGCTATATAAAATATTCGATTTATACATTTGTGTGGACTTTGTTTCATCAGGTGGGAAAGTGTTCATCATATCTATATCATGTACTGGATGGCCAGAAGTTAAAGTACAAGCGGTAGTGGTTTAATAATACCATACTTATCAATACAGTCAGGGAATTGTACCCCTCAGTTACAATTGGTCCTTCGAGCCGGAGGGTAACTAGTGTAATATTAATATAGTGTTATTAATATTGAAATGGCCTATGATGAACACTCCACGAAACGGTCCTCCTAACGTAGAACGCCCGCAGCGCAGACGACAGCCACCTCAGTACTTAGAGGATTACGCTGTCAGTCAACTACCTAGCCTTCTACAAACGGTAAACGCGGTAAAAGTAGAAAGTAAAATTATGTCTGACCTTAACGAACAGGTTACCCCGACCACAGAGGCCCTAGTGGGTTCTAATGTAACTGACCAAGCTCACGGTGGGGACCAGGAGGGAGCTGACATGCCTTTACCCCCCACCAATACCGAAGAAGTAGTCCCCGACCAGCCCCGGGAGGAAGACAACCCTACAGAGAGAGAACTCTGCACGGAAGAAGAGGAGGAGAGCGCCGAGGAAATAGAGCTCCAGGACTCCCCAACGAGTACAGCCAGGAGCGGCTCACCCTCTAGCCCTTCCTACCGTACGCCAGTACATGCATCCCCTGCCAGCTAATCCAGCCGCCATCACTCCAGTGATACACCATCCAGCACAGGCGACGCCTCGCCCTGCTGCTCCCCCTGTGTCGCCAACCCAGCTCCCAACATGCCTGGTTCACTTGAGCAACCTACAATCTCACACAGGGCCACCTGTAGCTACTCACAGTACCCAGAGTCCTACCTATGGTGCGACCATCCCTAGTACTCAACTCAGTACCCAACCTAGTACTCAACTCAGTACCCAACCTAGTACTCAACTCAGTACCCAACCTAGTACTCAACCCAGTACTCAACTCAGTACTCAACTCAGTACCCAACCTAGTACTCAACTCAGTACCCAACCTAGTACTCAACTCAGTACCCAACCTAGTACTCAACCCAGTACTCAACTCAGTACTCAACTCAGTACCCAACCTAGTACTCAACTCAGTACCCAACCTAGTACTCAACTCAGTACCCAACCTAGTACTCAACTCAGTACCCAACCTAGTACTCAACCCAGTACTCAACTCAGTACTCAACTCAGTACCCAACCCAGTACTCAACTCAGTACCCAACCTAGTACTCAACTCAGTACCCAACCTAGTACTCAACTCAGTACCCAACCTAGTACTCAACTCAGTACCCAACCTAGTACTCAACTCAGTACCCAACCTAGTACTCAACTCAGTACTCAGCCTAGTACTCAGCCTAGTACTCAACCTAGTACTCAGCCTAGTACTCAATCTAGCACCCAACCTAGTACTCAACCCAATACTCAACCCAGTACCCAGCCTAGTACTCAGCCTAGTACTCAACCTAGTACTCAGCCTAGTACTCAACCTAGCACCCAGCCTAGTACTCAGCCCAGTACTCAACCTAGTACTCAACCCAGTACTCAACTCAGTACTCAACTCAGTACGCAACCTAGTATTCAGCCTAGTACTCAACCTAGTACTCAACCTAGTACTCAGCCTAGTACTCAACCTAGCACCCAGCCTAGTACTCAACCTAGTACTCAGCCTAGTACTCAATCTAGCACCCAACCTAGTACTCAACCCAGTACTCAACCCAGTACTCAGCCTAGTACTCAGCCTAGTACTCAACCTAGTATTCAACATAGTACTCAACCTAGTACTCAACCTAGTACTCAACCCAGCACTCAGCCTAGTACTCAACCTAGTACTCAACCTAGTACTCAACCTAGTACTCAGCCTAGTACTCAACCTAGCACCCAGCCTAGTACTCAACCTAGTACTCAGCCTAGCACCCAGCCTAGTACTCAACCTAGTACTCAACCTAGTACTCAACCTAGTACTCAACCTAGTACTCAACCTAGTACTCAACCTAGTACTCAGCCTACCACTCAACCTAGGAACTATCCCAGTCCTCCGCTCCCTGCCGTTGAAGACGATCTCGTCCAAGCAACAGTCAGGTCCCTTCACGGTGCGGCTGATGCCCAGACCACTGATCAGCCTTATGAAGCAGCCGACTTCCTCAACGCTGAGAAGGTCCTCCTTAAACGAACCCAGCTGGACTCATTCCCAGAGGAGATCAAGGCCCTCAAGTCTGACCGACTTCTTCCCCCAGACAGTCGTTTCGCCACTCTATCTCCAGAGTACGACAAGGCTACCTGTCTCCTCAGAGTAGGCGGTAGGCCGCACAGGGCCGAGAACTTGGAGATGGATGACATTCACCCAATCGTCTCGGATCCACATCACCCCCTGACAAAGCTGATCATCCAAGATTATGATCAAACTCTTCTCCACCCCGGGCCTGAGAGGGTATTCGTCGATCTCCGATCCCGACTCTGGGTCCTACGTGGAAGAGGAGCAATCCGCAAGCATCAGCACACCTGCCGAGAACGTCACGCCAGGCGAGCAAAGCCTGACATGCCTAAAATGGCCGCCCTTCCGCCCTGTCGCCCGCGTCTCTACAAGCCCCCATTCTATTCCACCAGAGTAGACTGTTTTGGGCCATTTCACACCAAGATAGGGCTCCGGAGAGGCAGAAGTGGAGGAAGGACGGCAAGAAAGTCGCTCGGCCAGGTGGCCCTCATCGTTGACCCGCGGCTTCCTCGGGCACTCTGGCAGCCAGGGAAGGTCACTCAGACGTACCCTGGAACTGACGGGCGCACCCGCACCGCAGCTGTCCAGGTGAAGGACAGAATATACCTGCGCCCTGTGTTCCGGCCGGTGCAGCTCCCGAGTCTCCCGGATACAGAGGACCACTGAGACTTTCCTGTTTAGTTCAAAAGGTCTAAGTAGACTTTTGGGTGCGGCTGTGTAGGAAAGCCTGCTAATAAGACTACTTTGTTCTGTAATAGCCCTTTAATATGTTGTTGTCGACAGGAAAGGGTAATTGATTTATGCCTGTGTAATCGTTCAGCGTGATTTGTGCCCCGACCAAGTGTTGCACTCTAGTCTTCTGATAACGTTACTGCCCTTTAAGAGTTCTCTCCCTTTAACTTGAACAAGCCGGTCTCCGTGTTACTGCCTGACGACTACTTCGTTCTGTACCTGCCCTTTAAGGGTTCCTCCCCTTTAACGTGCACAAGCTATTCTCTGTGTTGCTGCCTGATGGTGCGGCTGCTGTAGCAGTAATGTCCGTCCCTTTGAGGAACGTGTGCGTAAATGACCAACGTGAGTACGGTACCTATGTTTAATCCTGCCTAATTCACCCTTCAGCTTACTCTACCTTTATAGTGTGTCTCCGCTGTTCTATTCCTGTCGACGTCATTCCCTCTGTTATTGAAACACTGCGCCGTTAGCTTAGCTACACGTTAGCCAACCTACGTTGCCTGCAAGTGATGCTGCGTGGTTAGCTTAGCCGCACGTGAGCTAGCTTAGGCTATATAACTCACTCACTACTTCTAGTGAATATAATGTATCTTTACACCTGGTTTACAGTCCACCTACCTATACTGTTTACATGATTGATTGATTGATTGATTGAAAACTTTATTAACAGATTGCAGAATGGGTACAATACAGTACAGCTCAATACACACAATTGTTAAGGGGATGCAGACCAGAGAAAGACTTTCGTCTTGTTTCCACCAGGGTCCCCCATTTTCAATTCATCAGGACATATATGACATACATGACATACAGATAGTCAGTACTGCTACATCTATACATTTATGACATACCAGATTTGCAAATACAGTACTGTTTGTGATACAGAAGGAGTCAAGAAAAGGGAGTATATACATTTGACGTAGAAACTGTACATTGGAGGAGGTTGGGTGGGGGGGGTTGGGTACACTGGGATATTGACAACCATACTGGGTAATTTACATTGGAGGTGGTTGGGGGGGGGGGGGGGGGCACACTGTATAAACAAGCAAAACTGTACATTGAGGGGGGGGAGACTCTGTACAAACAAACAAAATTGTACATTGGACTATTGACAAAACCATACTAGGTAAATGACTGTACATTGGAGGGGGTTGGGTTAGGATATTTACAGGGGCCAGTGTTGAATTGCAGTCTCCCGTAGGTGTCTCTTGAGAGAGGTTTTGAAAGTGGGTAGTGATCCACATTCCTTTACAGCTTTGGGTAGGGCGTTCCACATTGATGTGGCATAATTGCGAAACGTGTTTAGTCCCTTATTTGAGCCGAATCTGGGTTTAACATGATTTGTGGAGCTCCCTCTGGTGTTGTGATCGTGGTATTCACTGACCTTTGGGAAGTATTTTGCCATGTACATGGGTACCTTGGTCGTGTAGTGTATCTTGTAGACCAGGCCCATTGCAAGTTGCTGTACTCTGTCATCTACTCTAAGCCATCCTAGGTTGTCAAAGTGGGCAGGGGTGAGGTGGGTTCTAGGAGTAAGGTCAAGCAGTAGTCTGACCAGTTTGTTTTGAGATGTTTGTAATTTTGTTTTTAGCGCCTTTGAGGTGCTTTGGTACCATGAGGTGCAAGCATAGTCGTAGTACCCCTGAATGAGTGCTCCTGCCAGAGTCTTCAGGGTATTCTTGTTTACCAGAGAGGAGATCCGGTACAAGAACCGAGTTCGTTGGTTGACTTTTTTTATTACATTGGATGCCATTTTGTCACAGGAGAGATTAGCCTCTAGGATGGAACCCAGGTAGGTAATTTCATCTTTCCTTGTGACAATATTGTCACCCACTGTAACTGAGAAGCCGTCGGTCTTGCTGAGTTTGTTATTTGAACCGAAGAGAATGGACTCTGTTTTGCCCATGTGTAATGATAGTTTGTTATCAGCGAGCCATATGCAGATTCTGCCTAGTTCCGAGCTGAGGGTTTTTTCAACCTGTAACTTGTTCTTGTCAGAGACCAGCAGGGCTGAGTCGTCCGCAAACAGGAACAAGTTGCAGTCACAAGCTGACGACATGTCATTTGCATAAATTAGGAACAGTAGCGGTCCTAGTATGCTTCCTTGTGGAACACCACAGCTCACTGTGAGAGGGGGGGATAGGGTACCGTTTACCTCCACCATCTGTTCCCTCCCCTCAAGGTAGGATTGCATCCAGCTCACTGATAGACTATCAAAACCAATTGCTTTTAGCTTGTCAATCAGAATGGAGTGATTGACCGTGTCAAAGGCCTTTTGTAGGTCCAGCATGACCATGCCGCAGTATTTGCCTGCGTCCACCTCTTGTTTGATGTGGTCATTCAAATAGAGAAGGCATGTGTCAGTGGAGTGGGATGTTCTGAAGCCAGATTGGAATTCGTAGATTAGATTTTTTTCCGCTAGGTACTTTTCGACCTGTTCGTAGACTATTTTTTCCATGACTTTCGAGATGGAGGTGAGAATAGAAACAGGGCGGTAGTTGCCTGGGTCTAATTTGCTGCCCTTTTTGTGCAGAGGGGTCACCCTCGCAATTTTGAAGTCCTTGGGGACGTGTCCCTGTTTTATGGAGAGGTTTATTATGTGTGTGATGATTGGGGTGATGGCGGCTGCTGAGTCTCTGAGGAATTTGGAGGGGATGTTGTCATGGCCAGTGGCCTTGTTAGGTTGGAGGGCGCTCAGTTTATTGAGTACCTCATCTGTTGTTACCATTTCCAGCTTGAACTCGTCCTTGCGGACCCCTAGGTTTTTGTAGTAAGCTACTATGTGTTCTACCCCATAAAGCCCTGAGTGGGAGGGTAGTTTGTTTACCAGTGTTGTGGCTATGTTTGTGAAGAAAATGTTTAAGTAATTGGCTACATCCAGCTTGTCTGTGATGAGCGTGTTGTCCGTTTTTATGTTTATGTTTGAGAATCTGGTTTTAAGTTTTTTACTGCATCCTAGTTGATTATTGAGTAATTTCCAAAGTTCACGTGGTTTGTTTTTGTTTTCCTCAGTTTTGTCATTGATGAAATTCTTTTTTGCAGTTTTGATCATGGAGTTTACGTCGTTTCTTAGTCTGTTTCTTTCTAGTTTGAGTTCAGTCACGTGGGCTTGGAGTTCACTGCTCGTGCTTTTAGTAAGCTTTGACTGACTTTTACGAAACTCAGAGCATTTTTTGTCTCTGGTTTTCATAGCGGCCAGTATTTCGGAGTGCATCCACGGCTCAGCGCGATTTTTTACCCTGGTGGTTCTTAGGGGGGCCATGTCGTTTAGTATTGTTGAGAATTTGGTTTTGAAACCAAGCCATGTTTCTTCAACCAGTGTACCATTGAGTTCATCTGACCAGTCCAGGCTCTCCAGTTCAAGGTTAAAGGCCTCGCTAGAGTAGGTTTTGAGGTCTCTAGATGTGACTGTTTTGTGGCAGCCAGCCTTTTGTTTTAGTTTTTTGCGGGTACAGAATATCATATAATGATCACTTAACCCGCATGCTATAACCCCTTTCTTGGAGATCTTGGACTTGTCGGAGGTCAGAATGAGGTCAATGGTAGTCTGAGTTGATTCACATACACGTGTGGGTTGGGTGATTAGCTGGCTGAGGCCGTGCAGATCACAAAACCTACTGAATGACTTGAAGACGGGTGCATCTTTTCGTTGCATATCCGTGTTCCAGTCTCCAATAAGAATTTTGTCTACATCCTCAACTCCAGCTAAACACCCATCCAGTGTATCATAAAATTCACTATGATCTGGCGGCCTGTAGACTGTGCCAACCAGTAGGGATTTCGCCCTTTCGAATAGGATTTCCACCCATACAGTTTCAATTGATTTATGATTCAGGTCATTTCTGTTGATGAATTTGGTGTCCTTGTGTATGTACATACAGACACCACCTCCATGTTTGTTCCTATCATTCCTAATTATTGAGTAGTTCTCAATCTCTATCTCTGGATCTTTTACAGAATCGTCAAGCTTAGTTTCTGACATGCACTGAAGGAGTAATTCCCTGCATAGGTTATGTAGGTTATATATATTAACTCTGGTTAAGTGAATGCCCTAGTGGCCTAGTTACTAGTTGCACTATACTACTAATGGACATTATGTTTATGTACGCCACTACTGTGTTTACTAATGTTTACTGTATTGTATCACTACTGTGTTATTAATGTATACTGTATTGTATTCCTCTGTAGACAACCACACATGGAAATATCCCAACCACACACACCTTTCTGTTCCCAATAAAAGACAATACCTGCAGCACGCCTCTGTGACTCTCTAATAGGAGTTAAAACGCCATAGTGTCCGTCAGCTCTATTAAACGCAACCCGTGGAGGCCCTAGACCTCCGTTTCATGGTCATTCGAAGCCGGATAGAGCTCCAAGACGCTATGGCAGACCAGGACACCACAGAGACCACCGCTCACCCGCAGAGAGAGCGCCACCTACCATGCCTGGTTCAAGACCTCGAAGTGGGATATGAACCTGAACTCAGTACTCGGATCAGTCAGTACTCGGATCAGTCAGTACTCGGATCAGTCAGTACTCGGATCAGCCAGTACTCGGATCAGTCAGTACTCGGATCAGTCAGTACTCGGATCAGTCAGTACTCAGATCAGTCAATTCCTAGACCCACCATAAGGTCAGGTGTCGGCTCCCATCGTTCATACCCGGCGAGTTCCACAAGGGCCCCGTATGAAGGTAGTAGGCCCTCACGTCTGTCAATTCCTAGACCCACCATAAGGTCAGCTCTCTCACCAGCCCAGGAAGCTATCCTCCAGGAGTACATCCACTCCCTGGAGCTTGAGGAGCTACAGCGCCAGGTACAAGAAGACTACGACGCCAACCTGGAGTGTAAACGTTTACAACGCATAGAGCAGGAAGCACAAGATGCACTGGAACGCCTAGAGCAGGAAGCACAAGATGCACGGGAGGCTAGGGTTAAACGCCTGGACAGGCAGAGGCGGCTTATGAAGAAGGAGAAGGAACTTCAAGTAGCCAAACTGGTCACCTCACTTCAAGAGTCAAAGATGAGGGCTCTTGTACGTGCAGCAGCATCTGAGCCGACCTATCCACCACCTGGACAACAGCACCACGTAGTGGCACCTGTGCCTCTAGCCCTTCCTACCGTACGCCAGTACATGCATCCCCTGTCAGCTAATCCAGCCGCCATCACTCCAGTGATACACCATCCAGCACAGGCGACGCCTCGCCCTGCTGCTCCCCCTGTGTCGCCAACGCAGCTCCCAACATGCCTGGTTCACTTGAGCAACCTACAATCTCACACAGGGCCCCCTGTAGCTACTCACAGTACCCAGAGTCCTACCTATGGTGCGACCATCCCTAGTACTCAACTCAGTACCCAACCTAGTACTCAACTCAGTACCCAACCTAGTACTCAACTCAGTACCCAACCTAGTACTCAACCCAGTACTCAACTCAGTACTCAACTCAGTACCCAACATAGTACTCAACTCAGTACCCAACCTAGTACTCAACTCAGTACCCAACCTAGTACTCAACCCAGTACTCAACTCAGTACTCAACTCAGTACCCAACCTAGTACTCAACTCAGTACCCAACCTAGTACTCAACTCAGTACCCAACCTAGTACTCAACTCAGTACCCAACCTAGTACTCAACCCAGTACTCAACTCAGTACTCAACTCAGTACCCAACCCAGTACTCAACTCAGTACCCAACCTAGTACTCAACTCAGTACCCAACCTAGTACTCAACTCAGTACCCAACCTAGTACTCAACTCAGTACCCAACCTAGTACTCAACTCAGTACCCAACCTAGTACTCAACTCAGTACTCAGCCTAGTAATCAGCCTAGTACTCAACCTAGTACTCAGCCTAGTACTCAATCTAGCACCCAACCTAGTACTCAACCCAGTACTCAACCCAGTACCCAGCCTAGTACTCAGCCTAGTACTCAACCTAGTACTCAGCCTAGTACTCAACCTAGCACCCAGCCTAGTACGCAGCCCAGTACTCAACCTAGTACTCAACCCAGTACTCAACTCAGTACTCAACTCAGTACCCAACCTAGTACTCAGCCTAGTACTCAACCTAGTACTCAACCTAGTACTCAGCCTAGTACTCAACCTAGCACCCAGCCTAGTACTCAACCTAGTATTCAGCCTATTACTCAATCTAGCACCCAACCTAGTACTCAACCCAGTACTCAACCCAGTACTCAGCCTAGTACTCAGCCTAGTACTCAACCTAGTATTCAACATAGTACTCAACCTAGTACTCAACCTAGTACTCAACCCAGCACTCAGCCTAGTACTCAACCTAGTACTCAACCTAGTACTCAACCTAGTACTCAGCCTAGTACTCAACCTAGCACCCAGCCTAGTACTCAACCTAGTACTCAGCCTAGCACCCAGCCTAGTACTCAACCTAGTACTCAACCTAGTACTCAACCTAGTACTCAACCTAGTACTCAGCCTACCACTCAACCTAGGAACTCTCCCAGTCCTCCGCTCCCTGCCGTTGAAGACGATCTCGTCCAAGCAACAGTCAGGTCCCTTCACGGTGCGGCTGATGCCCAGACCACTGATCAGCCTTATGAAGCAGCCGACTTCCTCAACGCTGAGAAGGTCCTCCTTAAACGAACCCAGCTGGACTCATTCCCAGAGGAGATCAAGGCCCTAAAGTCTGACCGACCTCTTCCCCCAGACAGTCGTTTCGCCACTCTATCTCCAGTGTACGACAAGGCTACCTGTCTCCTCAGAGTAGGCGGTAGGCCGCACAGGGCCGAGAACTTGGAGATGGATGACATTCACCCAATCGTCTCGGATCCACATCACCCCCTGACAAAGCTGATCATCCAAGATTATGATCAAACTCTTCTCCACCCCGGGCCTGAGAGGGTATTCGTCGATCTCCGATCCCGACTCTGGGTCCTACGTGGAAGAGGAGCAATCCGCAAGCATCAGCACACCTGCCGAGAACGTCACGCCAGGCGAGCAAAGCCTGACATGCCTAAAATGGCCGCCCTTCCGCCCTGTCGCCCGCGTCTCTACAAGCCCCCATTCTATTCCACCAGAGTAGACTGTTTTGGGCCATTTCACACCAAGATAGGGCTCCGGAGAGGCAGAAGTGGAGGAAGGACGGCAAGAAAGTCGCTCGGCCAGGTGGCCTTCATCGTTGACCCGCGGCTTCCTCGGGCACTCTGGCAGCCAGGGAAGGTCACTCAGACGTACCCTGGAACTGACGGGCGCACCCGCACCGCAGCTGTCCAGGTGAAGGACAGAATATACCTGCGCCCTGTGTTCCGGCCGGTGCAGCTCCCGAGTCTCCCGGATACAGAGGACCACTGAGACTTTCCTGTTTAGTTCAAAAGGTCTAAGTAGACTTTTGGGTGCGGCTGTGTAGGAAAGCCTGCTAATAAGACTACTTTGTTCTGTAATAGCCCTTTAATATGTTGTTGTCGGCAGGAAAGGGTAATTGATTTATGCCTGTGTAATCGTTCAGCGTGATGTGCCCCGACCAAGTGTTGCACTCTAGTCTTCTGATAACGTTACTGCCCTTTAAGAGTTCTCTCCCTTTAACTTGAACAAGCCGGTCTCCGTGTTACTGCCTGACGACTACTTCGTTCTGTACCTGCCCTTTAAGGGTTCCTCCCCTTTAACGTGCACAAGCTATTCTCTGTGTTGCTGCCTGATGGTGCGGCTGCTGTAGCAGTAATGTCCGTCCCTTTGAGGAACGTGTGCGTAAATGACCAACGTGAGTACGGTACCTATGTTTAATCCTGCCTAATTCACCCTTCAGCTTACTCTACCTTTATAGTGTGTCTCCGCTGTTCTATTCCTGTCGACGTCATTCCCTCGTCATTCGCGCCGTTAGCTTAGCTACACGTTAGCCAACCTACGTTGCCTGCAAGTGATGCTGCGTGGTTAGCTTAGCCGCACGTGAGCTAGCTTAGGCTATATAACTCACTCACTACTTCTAGTGAATAGAATGTATCTTTACACCTGGTTTACAGTCCACCTACCTATACTGTTTACATGCACTGAAGGAGTAATTCCCTGCATAGGTTATGTAGGTTATATATATTAACTCTGGTTAAGTGAATGCCCTAGTGGCCTAGTTACTAGTTGCACTATACTACTAATGGACATTATGTTTATGTACGCCACTACTGTGTTTACTAATGTATACTGTATTGTATCACTACTGTGTTATTAATGTATACTGTATTGTATTCCTCTGTAGACAACCACACATGGAAATATCCCAACCACACACACCTTTCTGTTCCCAATAAAAGACAATACCTGCAGCACGCCTCTGTGACTCTCTAATAGGAGTTAAAACGCCATAGTGTCCGTCAGCTCTA
Organism: Notolepis coatsorum; assembly: GCF_963971535.1. NCBI lineage: Eukaryota > Metazoa > Chordata > Actinopteri > Aulopiformes > Paralepididae > Notolepis > Notolepis coatsorum. The sequence continues at coordinate 88,218,201 of NC_140178.1, read as the reverse complement.
TTAAACGCAACCCGTGGAGGCCCTAGCCCTCCGTTTCAGGTTAGATGGACAGGGAAGTCTACTTGGAGCTGGTGTACTTGGTCACAGCCTTGGTTCCCTCGGACACTGCGTGCTTGGCGAGCTCACCGGGTAGTTTCATGTATTCAGACCGGTTTGGATCATTTGTTGGCACATAATTATGTTCCCCACTACCTCACATTAAATATCTACAAAAGCAACCATTATATTCTACAGAACAAGTGGAACATTGACTCTCACAAAAGGCTCTTATGGACCCCCACGATTTATATGAAACAGGCACGGCTACAAAACACGACCCATTTGGCCATGCGTAACGACGCGGAGCTCAACAAAGGCCCAACAATTTTGGAAATAAACAAATTGCTGTCATTATGGTCAATTTATGTTTGTGCATGCTGTAATCTGTATATAGAGCCCAAAGGCTCTTTTAAGAGCTACCACCGTAATCATGAAAAGTACATTCCATTAACTCAGTAATTCAACATGCCAGTTATACTAAAATCATCACTTTAATTCTGATATTTAGACTAGCTACAGTAGGGCTAAAGCAGAACAGACTGCAAATTGCATAATAAGATATTCATTTATTGATCCCCTTGGGGACATTTGTTATAGCAGGAGGGGAGGTACAGGTAGTATAATACATACAGGTCACAGAATTACATTACAGTGGAGAAGTAAACATTTTATAAAAAGGCAGTGTAAACAATATACAATATAATTAACTCTGGACATGCGCATAATGGGCAACAAGGTTGTCCTATCCTAGTAGGTTCGTCCGAAACATGGGGCCTCATTCTGAGAAGCATCTTAGAAATGTGGGAACATAGGCCCTACATTTTGAGTGAAAAGAAAATCTGGGGCTGTGGGACCATAGGACCGACTGACCCCCATGATGCAACACATTACATTGACCTCGATAGGGAAATTCAAAGTTTTACAGTCGAGTAAAGTAGTTTGAATATGGTCATCCGTGTCTTGTGTTAATTACAGCTCAATGAAATAAGGTAGCAGTCCATAAGGCGCAGTATTGCTATATCCCTCATCACAGACCTGGTTTGGACAGGTTCAGGAGGCCAGGGTCGGAGTAGGGAAGCAAATGTTTCCACTTCTGATGATTCCTCTTCATCACGACTTAAAACTACTTTATTGATTAGTCATTTAAAAATTAATTATAGAAAGGAAAAAGGGAGATGGGAGATGGGGAGGGTTGGAGGGTAAGTTCTTGTTTCATTCTTGTTCTTGTATGTCATAAATGTCTGGATGTAACAGTACTGTATATCTGTATGTCATAAATGTTATGATGAATTGAAAATGGGGGACCCTGATGTAAACAAGAATAAATTCTTTCTCTGGTCTGCATCCCCTTAACAATTGTGTATTGAGCCATACTGTATTGTACCCATTCTGCAATCTGTATCTAAAGTATTCAATCAATCAGAAATACAGATATTTATTATTTTTGGAGCAATGTAGTTCCAGTTGGTTGTGTGCAGGCTGTGGCAGGTTTCTGTGTTAGTATAATACTCTGAAGTGGAGCCAGGCAAGGGAAATACATTATTCAGAGCACAATTTTACAAACTACAGACACAATGAGCTGTAACTCTGTGATAAGAGCCATAAATTGCTCCAAATGTGTCACCTGTTGGGTCAGGTCAGTGCTACCAGCCCTCCTCAATCCCTCATCACATACCTGGTTTGGACAAATTCAGGAGGCCAGGGTCGGAGTAGGGAAGCAAATGTTTCCACTTCTGATGATTCCTCTTCATCACGACTTAAAACTACTTTATTGATTAGTCATTTAAAAATTAATTATAGAAAGGAAAAAGGGAGATGGGGAGGGTTGAATACGTTCTTGTTCTTGTATGTCATAAATGTCTGGATGTAACAGTACTGTATATCTGTATGTCATGTATGTCATATATGTTATGATGAATTGAAAATGGGGGACCCTGATGTAAACAAGACGAAAGTCTTTCTCTGGTCTGCATCCCCTTAACAATTGTATGTATTGAGCTGTACTGTACTGTACCCATTCTGCAATCTGTTAATAAACTTTTCAATCAATCAATCAAGAGTGAAGCGTATCTCCGGTCTGATCTACGAGGAGACCCGCGGTGTGTTGAAGGTCTTCCTGGAGAACGTGATCCGTGATGCCGTCACCTACAGCGAACACGCCAAGAGGAAGACCGTGACCGCCATGGATGTGGTCTATGCTCTGAAGAGACAGGGACGCACTCTGTACGGCTTCGGCGGCTAAACTGTTCACTGCGTTGTATCCAAAACCCAACTTAGGCTCTTTTAAGAGCCACCCACATGATCCATAGAACGAGCAGATTCTGTTTCCTCATACGTCCCTGGGCCTTTAGATTATTTTGTACTTTATTTAATCAATATAGTGTGAGGCGTATAAAGATAAAAAACAATATATATATACACTATACTAAAACCACCCTCTAGGAAAGATTACCAATTTGGAAGGGGTGAGATTATAAAAATATCCAGTAGGAGTTAGATCATTTGATGCATCATTATTTTAGATGCGCAAATGGTTTTAATGTTGTGTATAACACCTGATTAACACAGGGCATCATTGTAGACCCGTATGATTATTATGCTGATGCTTTGTATGTATTTTTTTCGTGTATTTGGTTATTAGAATTACCCCCCCATATCCCCCCCCCCCCCCCCCCCCCCCAGTCTCCAGCGCCTCTTTGTGTAGGAATCCCCTGCTATAGAACTTAAATAGAAAGGACACTTCTGTTTCATTTTGTCGCTCGTTCGGAGACAGTTTAACCTCAATCTGACAAGCTGTGTCAACATTCAATGTATATCTTTATAATTAAATGCTGTTTGTTGAAAATAAAGTTACATTTATATTTAATGTATTATACACGTGCAATGCATGCTGGGGATTATTGCAAACAGGAACACCTCTAACCGCGTCTATACTTTCCACAAGCAAGTTGTCCTTCCGCGTTGCTCTGATTGGTCACTGACCTATGCTAGCTTTTTGCCCCCACGCCGGTATGAGCGTAATATTGAGCAGCGTAGAAATAATAATGCAAGAGCGAGCCTCGTAGAAATTATAATAATGCACGCTGAAATGGGTATCGCAATGCACGCTGAAATGGGTATCGTAGAACATGACATATTAGCATGACATCTGATTTATTAATACCTACGCGCATCAATATACTACTAACTATCAACTAACTCTAACTATCAACTAACTCGCTACCGCCCATGCATCAATACACGCCGCGCTACCGCCTGTGCATCAATATACACCGTGCATCAATATGCATACTGCTACCGCCGCCCTAACTAGCAACTAACTATCAACTAACTCTAACTAACGCCTAACTCGCTACCGCCGTGCATCGCTATACTAACTAAGATGGACGATCACTGCTATTCAGCCAAGCCAAAGCAGAGGTACATTTTAGTACATAGTTATAACAGCTAAGGGTGTTGTTAATGTGTTGATGGAATCACGTTAATATAGAGAGATGAAAACAATACAATATGTTATTTCAATTGAACTAAGAGTGATTTGAGCTTGTGACCATAGGCTCCACAGCCAGCTGACAAACGAGTTGAGCTACGCGGGCCGATGTTAAAACTGAGTGACTAAACCATGATTTACACTTGTGCCAATTGCGTGTGTTTGTCCCTAATCTTTAGTATTGGCATTCATAAATCAGATGTCATGCTAATATGTCATGTTCTACGATACCCATTTCAGCGTGCGTTTGTGCGAGGCTCGCTCTCGCATTATTATTATTATTTCTACGAGGCTCGCTCTCGCATTATTAACGCTGCTTATACCGGCGTGGGGGCAAAACTAGCGTAGGCAGGGGCGGTCAGTGGCCTAAGGACAACTTGCTTGTGGAAAGTATAGACGCCCTCCGACCAGATGTTTGGATTCTTACAACCTTTAACGGCACGGTGGTCTTCTTACGACAGGGCTGTGAAATACCGTCAAGTGTTGTGGTAACGTCAGTTGGGTTGGTGTGTTGTTGTGCACTGGTTGAGCATGCAATAAAAACGTCTAACGTTATGTAGTAGTCCGGTACGTTTTTGGATACATAATAAGCCTCGAATAAGTCTCTGGGCAACATAATAAGTCTCTAAATAACTAATAAGTCTCTGGGTAATAGTACTGTATATTTGCATATCGTATATGTCACAAATGTAACAGCAATATAATATGACCTGTATGTCATGTATGTCCCTATGTCATAAAGTCATGTATGTTGTAAAAAAATAAAAATAAATAACTCAGCTTGGAACTAGGCAAAATCTGCACCTGGCACGCTGACAACAAACTATTGATTGATTGATTGATTGAAAAGTTTATTAACAGATTGCAGAATGGGTACAGTACAGTACAGCTCAATACATACAATTGTTAAGGGGATGCAGACCAGAGAAAGACTTTCGTCTTGTTTACATCAGGGTCCCCCATTTTCAATTCATCATAACATATATGACATACATGACATACAGATAGACAGTACTGCTACATCTATACATTTATGACATATCAGATTTGCAAAAACAGTACTGTTTGTGATACAAAAGTGTCCAGAAAAAGAGTGTATATACATTTGGCGTATTGTGTGGTTATATGTAGTCATGTATTGTATGTATGTTTGTTGTATGTATGTATATAATGTTGTTGAACCTTAAAAAAAAACAATAAAACTATTTAAATAATAATATTATCAGATCTAATAGCCATCTCTCATAATTAGGCTACTTCTCTTCCCAGGCTTAACAGGACGAACACGAATCCATCGCGCATCTCAAACTGAAAGCCCTGTCAAGGTAGAATAACTAGGGTTACGATGCCTTTTTGTTGTGGTCCAGTTAATTGGAACACGATTCCACTACATTCTAACCAGTAATACAATTTTGTTAGGCTTTAAACGGCTGTATATATGTCTGTACATTGTGCCGCTTTTATAATTGAATGACTAGATTATAATCCATTTCTTCTAAAGGGTTTTTGAGTACATTGAAAAGTGCTATACAACTAAAATGTGAAATTTCCTATTGAAGGGGCAGGACTGAGATCACCGATGTAGGCAAGGAGGCAACTTTGTGTCTTGGCCCTCTCCAAATTTCTAGATACCACTAACAAATACATGTACATTTAAACCCACCCATTGCAAAAAATTACTTTCTCTTGCATATAGACATTAGCCAAAAACCTAATAGGAACAGCTCTCTCATGACAGAGTGTGTGGCCTCTTATAAGAGCCTTTGTTGGAGGCAGGTGAGAGTATAAGAGTCTGTTTTTTTTCTAGCTCTTTCTAGCTCTGGTTTAATTAACCTATATAGTATTACTTTAAGCATTCATTATTCTTCATTGAAAAATAACCAGCAGTCACCTGCCCAGCGTCTACCCAGCCCCGCTGCCTGTTATCGCGGGATCTCCCGACGGCCAACTTACCACACGGACGGTTGGTGGCGAGAGCAGGCCCGCCATTTGGATAAGTACAGCGGCACTCTGAGTGCTAAAACTTTATCGGTAGACATTTTCTCTGTGTGGCGCGGGCTCTCTAAGGGCGAAGATTGGTAACACGTAGGGAGAGAGAGAGAGCCCCCCCTCATCCGCATGCGCAGCAGTGCAACACACAGTACAAGCCCCGACGCCCCGCCCACGCACTGCAACACACAGTACAAGCCCCGAAGGCCCGCCTCACACACAGTGCAAGCCCCAAAGCCCCGCCAAGACATATGTGGCTGCAGCACTGCAGATTTATGCTATTGTCTGCGGCACTGCAGATTTACCCTACTCAGACCAGAGGGCGTTGCTGCTTTTATTATAGTATGCTAATTTTACTGCATGGCTTCCTGTAAGCGACTGGTTGAGCTCAGAGTCAGTGAGCATAGTGGCGCAGGATTATGGTGAATAGAACCTGCATTCAACTCAGCAGCAGGCTTTATCATCTGGATAATCACAATAATCAAATGATGATGTGAACACATATTATGCAGGTTCATTATTAGGATCTGAATAGTCGACCTCGACTTCATCACATATTTATATACCTTTATCCTATACCTTGTTTATGAGTTTGTTACTCCGCCTACACCTCCCACAATGATTGGAGGACTGGTCTTTTGGACGCTCCGCCCACAAAACATCTTTCCTGATTGGGTGAGAAAACACAAGCCTGAAGATAAAAGGCGGCTCTCCAACTCACTGTTCATTTGATAAATAGCTAAACGTAAGAGAATAATAAACATGTCTGGAAGAGGAAAGACCGGAGGAAAGGCTAGAGCTAAGGCCAAGACTCGCTCATCTCGCGCCGGGCTTCAGTTCCCCGTGGGTCGTGTCCACAGACTGCTGCGTAAAGGCAACTATGCTCATCGTGTTGGAGCTGGTGCCCCGGTCTATCTGGCGGCTGTGCTCGAGTATCTGACCGCTGAGATCCTGGAGTTGGCTGGAAACGCTGCCCGTGACAACAAGAAGTCTCGTATCATCCCCCGTCACCTGCAGCTGGCCGTGCGTAACGACGAGGAGCTCAACAAACTGCTGGGAGGAGTGACCATCGCTCAGGGTGGTGTGCTGCCCAACATCCAGGCTGTCCTTCTGCCCAAGAAGACTGAGAAGGCTGCCAAGAAGTAAATTATTTAGCCTCTTCGACAAACCCCACAAAGGCTCTTTTCAGAGCCACCCACCTCTTACCGAGAAGGCAATAACTCTTGGCTGCATCCTATGCTGCAATGTCTACTCCTACACTAACGTGTTGGGGCTCACTCACCAGGAATTTGAGCTATTGAGCAAATCTAACCATGCCTATAATGACTAGTTAAATGTACTGCCATTTCTGTTTTACATTCTACCTGGGAGCATGACTTAACTAATGGTATTTGACAGTCAAATCACCTCCTGCTGAATAGTATTATTCTGAATTTGTCATTGTCCCATAAAGGATAATTATGTGGAGAAAAGTTTAGCTTCTACAATAATTACCTTGTTTGACTCCTTAGATCCGATTTGAGTGTTGCCCTGGCCCCCCACAGCCAAATGAGTGTTTTAACTTTACTACTTTACATCAGATAAGGTTAAATAGTTGTTAATTAATTGTCGTCTAACCAGTAAAGTGCAATCGGAATGTACATGTGATTTAACTATATAAATGAGTACCACTGAGTAATAATGCTGATCAGATGTATGTACAGTGTTACAGGTATAAAGACACCGGTATTAAGTCATACTGGCCAGTGGTATAACTATTAAGAGTATAAGGGATATAGTACATATATATATATATATATGCAGCATTATTGCACATGCTATCATAGAGTTATATGTAGAATATAGTTTCATCATGTAGGTAGTGATTACAGTGTAAGGCAGTAGTATAGGCAAGAATTCAGAGTTTGAACAGTATGGATAACAAATCATAGACTCTAGGCAATCAGGTATAGTACTTTAACTTTCACTTAAGTGGGAGACACTGCAGGTGAATAGGGTAAAAAAATTAACTAATAGATATCACAATGAAACTTCCCCAGTTGATTACTTATATTAAGACAAGACTTTTTTGTATTACAAGTTTTCTGAAATTGTATGTTTAAATATGCAAATGAGGCATGATCTACTTAAATATGCACTAATTTGCATATAATTCCAGGACAGAAATCTGAACATTGGATAAAGCCATTTTCAAAATTATAGTTTCATTTTGTTGACATATTAGAGCCAAAGGTTATTACAGAGGGGATTTTGGATATCTCTTTTTATCACTCCATCAATCAGAAAATACTCCATTCAGTCAATTTTTATGGTAAAATTCCATATTTTGCCATGTTTTTAGGAATAAAATGTGATATAAATCAGGGTATGAATGCAATATCAACAAACCCTTCTGTAAATACCTTCAGAACATAGATATGAATAGAACTGGAAGGTTTGGTGTATGTGAGTGCTACTGAAGTCGAGATTTCTGGCTCAGAGTATGAGGAAAAACTCTTAAAACTCATTTTTGGGAAAACGCCTTCAAAGTTCTGTATTGTAAAATGCCATACTTTTTTTTTTAAACAGATATTTACAAACACAATACCTAATCAAACCATTAGTAATAGACAACCTAAACACATGCCTGATAACTGAATAATAATAATAATAATAATGATGTTATTGAACTGAACAGAACTACACACAGGCTACAAACAGTGTAGTACAGTGTAGTACCCCCTAATAGGCAAAAAATATTTGAATAGATATCACTATGAAACTTTCCCAATTTGTTATGTACATATAAACTAAGAAAAAATATATTGCAAGTTTTCTGAAATTTATGTTTATATATGCAAATGAGGCACTTCCCCATTAAATATGTGCACATTTATGGATGCAATAAGGCAAAATGATGTAAAATAAACAACTAAATGTGTGTTATTGACGTTTTATTGTCACTAGTTTCATAGAAGACATGTTTAGGAAGCAAAATATAACAAAATCTCAAAATCAACAAAAAAAGTATATTTGACTATTCACCTGCAGTGTCTCGCCTTAATTTAACTGACTAGAAGTTAGCCCACTTTCTGATAAAATAAGATATTCCTTTATTAATCCCCTTGGGAAAATGCAGGCAGCATGGGGGAGGGGAGGTACAGTAGAAGGCATGGTACATGGTACAGCTATATAATTAACTCTGGACATGCACATATGGGCAACAAGGTGCAAGATGAGGGTATGTAGCCCTCTGTTATATTTGCCCTACAATAAATATAGTTACAAATTACAATATATAATCTAATAATCCAATCATATGAATCTAATATATTCTCCATCGTTATTGCCCCAAACTACAGCTATGGAATTCTAACAGAACTACAATACAGCAATGGAGTTATGGACTAAATCAGTAATTCAAAATAATGCAGTGATGCTTTCTGTTAAAACCTGCTTTTCTAGATAGTAGATTGATATTGAAACTAGCTGTAGAAAGTAACTTTAAAGGGGAACTTCACCAAAAAAAACAATGCTGATTTTGCACATTATCTCACACTTCCAAAAACCCTAAACAGTTTCTCAGACATTACTCTAGTTTGACAGTTATTGAGTATATGCGTTTGAATATGGCCACCAGTGATGTCATCAGGAACATGTAATGCTAAAGTTACAATAAAATGTAGAACTTTATATTGAAAGGGCAGAACTGTGGCAGTGGTAATGTGAGGTCAATTATTGACATGGCAATTTAAAACCTGGAGAAAACTAACTAATATCTTGTAGAAAGGATAGAATAGGAACAGCTCTCTCATGACAGAGTGTGTGGCTCTTAAAAGAGCCTTTAGGTTTCGATATGAAGGGTTCAACAGGAGTTTACTTGGAGCTGGTGTACTTTGTCACAGCCTTGGTTCCCTCGGACACTGCGTGCTTGGCGAGCTCACCGGGGAGCAGCAGGCGGACGGCGGTCTGGATCTCCCTGGAAGTGATGGTCCTACGCTTGTTGTAGAGAGCCAGTTTAGAGGCTTCTCCAGCGATGCGTTCAAAGATGTCGTTAACAAAGGAGTTCATGATCCCCATGGCTTTGGAGGAAACGCCGGTGTCGGGATGAACCTGCTTCAGGACTTTGTAAATATAAATGGCATAACTCTCCTTCCTGGACTTTCTGCGCTTCTTGCCTCCCTTGGCGGTTGTCTTGGTGACGGCTTTCTTGGAGCCCTTCTTGGGCGCTGGCTTGGCTGGCTCAGGCATGATGATCAATCGGAACTAAACAGCAACGAATGTGGAAACAGAAGCGCACTGCTGCCCTTTTATAGGTCAAATTGTGCAAATACAGCTGCGTGGCTTCTTGTATACGATTGGTTGAGATGCTTTGTCGCACATTTCCCGCGCACAGGAAGCTATTTGCGCGCAAAGCCATAATAACGCAATTGTATATTCTCTTAGCAAAACTCCATAGCCACACTTGAGATTATCAGACAAGCAATAATCGACATGAAACTGCATTTTTTGTGCACCTTAAATGTAGCTCTCTTCGTGACATCTGTCACTGCTTTGACTTACAATATATGTTATATTATATATATATATATATATATATATATATATATATATATATATATATATATATATATATATATATATATATATATATATATATATATATATATATATATATATATATATATATATACACCCACACATTCATACACATCTGTCTGTGGAATCATGGAAATGCCAGTATACATTTATAAGGTGAGAGGTGTTTTCTGATGGTGCTGAGTCGACTCGTCTCCATGAGCAGGTTTCCTCTTGTTTGGGTTATTTATTACTGATCATAAACAGATGACACAGACCGGCATGGTCTCACCATGAGCTACATGTATCGGTACCTCACTGTGGTACAAGATAATAATACAAGTATGACTCTGACAACATAGTATGTTTCATTCCTTGAGCTATTTCTTCTGAATGTATCAAAAATGTAGCTGGCAGCCTACTGTACCACATTCTAAGATACTTTACTTCACAATGAGTTGAGCCCTAACAATAGAGGCCTGTATATCTGACCTATAGGCTAAACACAAACTGTAATGTCTGTGTTGTTCTGTTTCTTCCAGTATGGCTGCCTGTAACCGTTGGTAACCACTTTCAAAAGAAAATGCCTAATTTGTGTGCAGTGGTAGTCGGTAAAACACTGCTGAAAAGCATGATATTACTGTTCCGTTGTGACTTCTTTATAACATTCAGTAATAAGACACAGCACTATGTGTTGATATGATAATCTATACATATAATTTATACATAGCAACCGGGGGACCCTGATGGACGTCTTTTTCAGGTCTGCATCCCCTTAACAATTGTGTGTATTGAGCCGTACTGTATTGTACCCATTTTGCAATCTGTTAAATAAAGTTTTCATTCATTCATTCATTCCATTGCCTTTACTACACAAACATTCCGTGTAAGGCCTCTTTTGTGGAAATGCAGAACATGTTGACATGGTGCGTTTATGTTTGGTGATATGATGATTCATTATGAATCTACTATGTCTATTTAAACTATTGAAATATAATTAAAATAGACCAATGCAGTTATTATTTATAGTGCTAAGTGTTCAGTGCAGCAGACTTTAATCAGAAAACACAGCAGATCAGCAATGCCCAAAAAGCATGTATTGTCAACAAGCATGCAGCAGTCTAAAGTACACAACAAACTAGCCCCCCCCCCCAAAAGGAAAATGTAGCTACGTTTCTTGTGTGAGTTATAAAAGGTTTTGCAACATTAATTAATTAATTAAATGTTAGCTGTAATTAATATAGGCCACGTGAAACCTTCCACTGATCTAAGGTGGTGATCATCCCTCATACGAAGTCGAGGTGACCCACGCTACAGGCCACCAGCAACAGTGTGTTTACCAACACCGGAAAAGCATCCATTTAAAACAAAACGCGTCACCCCAGATTACTAATCTTGCTCCCAGTCTCTAGTCAGGTAGCTCGGCTCGCTGGAAAACGAGATTATGTCGGATTATAATGCAATCTAAAGAATTGTGAGACATAAATAACAGAGAAAGGTATAGCTGCGCACCATGGTAAAGGCGCAAATTGGTGGTTTGAAGCGTCCACAAACACACCAGGGGTCTCCAAATGGTTTAATTCTGATGGCACATATTTCTGCTTGCTGACACATTTGGCGTTAAATTCCTGCAATATTCATAGTTGTGTATTTTAGCTCTTTTTTGGCGAGGAGAAAACACAAGCGGCAGAGCATTTTGGCAGCACAGAGGAGGACAGGGTGGGTTGAGTCTACATGGCTCTCATGTAGTGTTTAAGACCAGCCCTCTGACTGAGCTTCAATATCATAATTCTACTTGTGTTGAACCTGAGACAGAACGAGAGAAGATGGCAGAAGTCGCTCCAGCTCCAGCTCCCGCCGCTCCGGCTAAGGCCGCTAAGAAGAAGGCAGCTCCCAAAACCAAGAAGGCAGGTCCCAGCGTCAGTGACCTGGTCGTCGAGGCAGTGTCTGCTTCTAAAGAGAGGAGCGGTGTGTCTCTGGCTGCCGTAAAGAAGGCTCTGGCTGCCGGCGGCTATGACGTGGACAAGAACAAGGCCCGCGTTAAGACCGCTGTCAAGAGTCTGGTGACAAAGGGAACCCTGGTCCAGGTCAAGGGTACCGGAGCCTCCGGCTCTTTCAAGATCAACAAGGCTGAGGTTAAAGCCAAAAAGCCTGCAAAGAAAGTCGCTCCGAAAGCCAAGAAGCCAGCAGCCAAGAAACCTGTCGTGGCCAAAAAGCCCGCGAAGGCAGCAACGAAGAAGCCTGCTGCCGCCAAGAAGTCTCCCAAGAAAGTCAAGAAGGTAGCGGCCAAGAGTCCCAAGAAGGTAGCAGCCAAGAGCCCAAAGAAGGTGAAAAAGCCCGCTGCGCCCAAGAAGGCTGCCAAGCCAATAGCAGCTAAGAGGGCAGCTCCCAAGAAGAGATAAGCGTTTGAACAGAACGTTGTCTTTAATTCAACAAAAGGCTCTTTTAAGAGCCACCCACCACTTCCATGAAAAGCGATTATTGTACTCTATTGTGTGTGAAGGCGCCTTATCGAAGTATATGACTTAGTATTTATGGGATGGTTGATTTCCACGAGTTACTTCCACGGCAACAAAGCAAACTCAACTCTATAATATTATATAAATATGGAGAATATACCACAAAAAACGAATATAAAGATATAGGTTCTTAATTGGAAAATGTTGATTGTTATTAAGACCGGTTTGATTAGTGGGTCCTACTAACGCAGATACTTTACCGCAACGAGTTGAGCCCTTTATTGTGGAAATACATAAATTGCTATCATTATGATGCATTTATGTCCGTGCGTAAATGACCGCTATGACACTATTGGAATGACTACAGGTGATGGCCCATTAGTGGACACAGCAGATTAATGTAATTTTATTTATTCAGACCGGTTTGGATCATATGTTGGCACATAATTATGTTCCCCACTACCTCACATTAAATATCTACACAAGCAACCATTATATTATACAGACAAGTGGAACATTGTCTCACAAAAGGACCCCCACTATTTATATGAAACAGTCACGGCTACAAAACACGACTTGTAGTTCTACCCATTTATTTATAATGTGATTAGTGATCCAGACCAGCAACATTGGCAGGTAAAGAAAATGGTCAGTTTACGAGTTGAGCCCCAACAATTGTGGAAATACACAAATTGCTGTCATTATGGTTAATTTATGTTCATGCATGCTGTAATCTCTCTCTCTCGCTCTCTCTCTCTATATAACCCTTACTATTTATACCGCTGTCAAGTATTGTTTTTTTTTCAGTTCAAATTACTCATCACTTGACTGCTGACATGTCATTTACAATTTTATATTATATCGTTAAGCCTTCAAAACAGGCACAAAAACACTCGCTCTCTATTATATTATCCCTTACTATTTATATTAGTTACACTCATGTCCGAGGTAGCGAGACAACAACGTAGGTTACACAACCAAATTGTATTCTGACAAACGTAAATATTGCATTTTCAAGAAGAGGTGGGTGGCTCTGAAAAGAGCCTTTGTGGGGTTTGTCGAAGAGGCTAAATAATTTACTTCTTGGCAGCCTTCTCGGTCTTCTTGGGCAGAAGGACAGCCTGGATGTTGGGCAGCACACCACCCTGAGCGATGGTCACTCCTCCCAGCAGTTTGTTGAGCTCCTCGTCGTTACGCACGGCCAGCTGCAGGTGACGGGGGATGATACGAGACTTCTTGTTGTCACGGGCAGCGTTTCCAGCCAACTCCAGGATCTCAGCGGTCAGATATTCCAGCACAGCCGCCAGATAAACCGGGGCACCGGCTCCAACACGATGAGCATAGTTGCCTTTACGCAGCAGTCTGTGGACACGACCCACGGGGAACTGAAGCCCGGCACGAGAGGAGCGAGTCTTGGCCTTAGCTCTGGCCTTTCCTCCGGTCTTTCCTCTTCCAGACATGTTTATTATTCTCTTTAGCTAAACGAGTTAGAAAATGAATGCAGCAATTTGGAGAGTCGCGTTTTATTTTCGGGCTTGTGTTTTCTCACCCAATCAGGAAAGACGTTTTCTTGGCGGCCTTTCCAAAAGACGAGTCCTCCAATCCTCGTGTGAGATGTAGGCGGAATAACGAGCTCCCAGAGTGGAGACCAATCAGAAACGACTGCGCCTCCGCGTTAGTAATATAAGGCCAGAGTTTCTGCACAGCAGCGTACTATTCTTGTTGGAGAGAAGAAGAAAAAATAGTTTCTCATAATGGCAAGAACTAAGCAGACCGCTCGTAAGTCCACCGGTGGCAAAGCCCCAAGGAAGCAGCTCGCCACCAAGGCTGCCCGTAAGAGCGCACCGGCTACCGGCGGTGTGAAGAAGCCCCATCGTTACAGGCCCGGTACCGTGGCGCTGAGAGAGATCCGTCGTTACCAGAAGTCCACCGAGTTGCTGATCCGCAAGTTGCCTTTCCAGCGCCTGGTCAGAGAAATCGCCCAGGACTTCAAGACCGACCTGCGCTTCCAGAGCTCTGCTGTCATGGCTCTTCAGGAGGCCAGTGAGGCTTACCTGGTCGGTCTGTTTGAGGACACCAACCTGTGCGCCATCCACGCCAAGAGGGTGACCATCATGCCCAAAGACATCCAGCTGGCCCGCCGCATCCGTGGAGAGCGCGCTTAGATCGGCTTTTGTTTTCCTACATTCATAACCCAAAGGCTCTTTTAAGAGCCACCAACGTAATCATGAAAAGTACATTCCATTAACTTATTATTTCAACATTCCAGTTATACTAAAATCATCACTTTAATTCTGATATTTAAAATATTTAGACTAGCATCTTGTTGGCTACAGTAGGGCTAAAGCAGAACAGACTGCAAATTGCCATATAACATATTTATTGATCACCTTGGCGACATTTGTTATCATAGCAGGAGGGCAGGTACAGGTAGTATAATACATACATGTCACATGATTATATTACAGTGGAGAAGTAAACATTTAATAAAAAGGTAGTGTAAACAATATACAATATAATTAACTCTGGACATGTGCATATGGGCAACAAGGTTGTCCTCGTAGTAGGTTTGTCCGGGAACATGGGGCCTCATTTTGAGAAGCATCTTAGAAATGTGGGAACATAGGCCCTAAATTTTGAGTGAAAAGAAAATCTGGGGCTGTGGGACCGTAGGGCTGACCCCAGTGACCCCCATGATGCAACACATTACATTGACCTCGATAGGGAAATTCAAAGTTTTACAGTCGAGTAAAGTAGTTTGAATATGGTCATCCGTGTCTTGTGTTAATTACAGCACAATGAAATAAGGTAGCAGTCCATAAGGCGACGTATTGCTATATTTTCATTTATATTTCATGGTGCTGTAATTAACAAGGATTTTCTCTCACTGGCAGATATACTGGGAGGAATTAGCTCGGGAGTCAATACATTTCCATCTGTACGAGGTTCTTGATTTATGTCATATCAACTTTGCTATTTTGCCCATATTTTACTTTAGGAGCAACAATGTAACCGCACAGGTTCATACACTGAGACAATAGGACATTCTGTATTGGTAGTTAAAATTCAAGATGACAAACTGGTTTTCAACTCAATGTTGCAACAATCAACAACAGCTAAAAAGTAACCCATGACCATACACCCATAATTATACATGTTCCAATCATACATATAACTCAGAGTTAAGGGGCAATAGCCTTTGTCTGCCCCTTCTCTCATTGAGGGCAGGTAGTGAGAGGAATCAGCTCAGGGACCACAGATTTCCATCTGGTTTCATGCTGAACTAGTTTGAGGGGCTTCATTCAAAATGTCATTAACAGACTCAAATGTTGACACATCACTCGGGAGAAAAGATCAATCATGCCGTCCTTGTACATTTCTTTCCAAGTATTTAACATTCATTCAGTTGCTATTTTACAGATATTTATTGTTTTTGGAGCATCAATGTAGTTCCAGTTGGTGAGTAACTCTGTGATAAGAGCCATAAATTGCTCCAAATGTGTCAGTGCTACCAGCCCTCCTCAATCCCTCATCACAGTCCTGGTTTGGACAGGTTCAGGAGGCCAAGGTCAGAGTGGGGAAGCAAATGTTTCCACTTCTGATGATTCCTCTTCATCACGACTTAAAACAGTTTTATAAACTTATAAATGTTATGATGAATTGAAAATGGGGGACCCTGATGTAAACAAGAAGAAAGACTTTCTCTGGTCTGCATCCCCTTAACAATTGTGTGTATTGAGCCATACTGTATTGTACCCATTGTCAAGTTATGTGGTTTTTCCCCCCCTTTGGTACCAGTGCTGCCCAAACTTGAAAACGGCTTGAACCTCAACAGAGGACGCTGGGACAACTCGACTTCAATATTGCAGATTTTAATGACTTTTTGGTCCAACACATCATCATTTGTTGCATCATCAGAAGTAGGTTGAAAACCTTTAAAGAAAAACACAAAAATTAGCCACTCCACAAATAACAAGTGCATGCCAAATAATCAAATATACTTCAATTGTTGTATTTTCAGTATATGATTATTTCTTCCCTCCAAACACATTTTATATATTCTTTGGCTATTTTACAGACCAAATCAATTAGTTTGAATTTCAATTTAACCAAATTACATTTTATACATCATTTGGCTATTTTACAGACCAAATCAATTTAGTTTGAATTCCAATTTAACCAAATTACATTTTATACATCATTTGGCTATTTTACAGACCAAATTAATTTAGTTTGAACTTCAATTTAACCAAATTACATTTTATACATTCTTTGGCTATTTTACAGACCAAATCAATTAGTTTGAATTTCAATTTAACCTAATTACATTTTATACATTCTTTGGCTATTTTACAGACCAAATCAATTAGTTTGAATTTCAATTTAGAGAAAGACTTTCATCATACATACACTACACTGGATGATACATCTGCTGTGAGACACAATATGTGCTACTCTCTCACTAGCTGTGTCAGTAAGTAAGTATGAAGCATATTCCCAGGGGTTCATGCGGAACCAAGCATTTCACTGTAATGTACATGCACTTTATACATGACAAATACCGCAAATCTAAAGGTCGCCATTTCAGCACCAAAAGCTTGCATGCTCAACCAAAATGGACACCAGACTCAGCAGTAATATAATACAGGACCTGTCACAGAGGTCTTTTAATGGGCATGCAACAACACTATAATCGATGCAACTAATTGATCATAGAAAAGGCAAACTGAATGACTTTGTCGTGGAAATATATTATCATACCATTGTGGTATTGTATGAGAGGGCGCTGTCATCAGATATCAACGTAGGATGTGCGTTTCTCTTTAAGAGAAGCACACATTAGCCAGTCAAAACAATTTGGTTATGATCTATGTTGATCCTTGCTATAAGGCCATAAGTGACATTGTTATGGGATCCGCTCTGTTTTCCTTGTAAAGCAGCCATAATAGTCATTTCAGCCAATCCTCAGAGTGATGTTCCAGTTCCTTCCACGTCATATGTATATATTAATTTTGTATTAACGGTCTTGGGGAACGAGAGATCGTTCTCACTTGGTGATCGGACATTTGTTTACATGGTCTGATCTTCAACTGTGCATTCCTTATCAATTGATCTATGTGAGGAATTAAATCTATTTTCTATTTCCTTATTTCAGCTTTTGGACTCAGAACAAGTTATTGCTCATTATTATATTATTAATCTCCCACAACAGATGGCGACGAGGATTTACAGTTACATTAGGGTGTCAAGATAGACCAGACAGCGGGAGTTCAGAGTGGTGCATTGCCGACGAGCAATCCAGGGGAATACTAAATTATCCCCTGCCCTAAGCCTCCGGGGAAAGGATTCAGGAGAAGGGGGGACACCTGGACACCGACTGTTTTGTCATCTCTGGCAGGTAAACCCATATGGATGCGTGCGGGAGTTGGAAGTTATTTTGAGATTCTGAGTCCAGATGTTGTCTAGGGCTGGAACATAGTATTGTTTTTTTTGGGGTACTTTTTTTTTATGGTTTTCCTCTGGACACTTTAAATTAAGAGGTATGTTCCGATAATTAGGCGTGAATTACATTTGTATCCGATATTGTAGGCGTGTGCAGAATGTATTGTGGAGTATAGTGGAAAGGGTTTTAGGCACTGATTCTGGGTTTTTTGGTTGTTTTCCTAACAAGGAGGCGGGAAGTTGGACCGTGCGTGGGATGCCAAAAGATAGGGGGTCAGGGGGTCGTGTGATTGGTTTCCACTGTCTTATCTGGTCATACTGCAGTTTTTTCTGAAAGGAAATAAGATAGGGGCATTGTATCCGATAATTAGGCGTGATACGCTACTCCACAGAGCTTTTTTCTCGAAAGTGTTCAGAGGAAACGATTTGTTGCCACATATTTTATTGTGGGTTTTTATTTTTTTTTTTTTTTTAACTTTTATTTTCTGTTTGGTTTTGTTTTGTTTGGTTTGTTTTTGTTATATTTGTTATCTTTATTTTATTTGCGCTATGGGAAGAAGCAGGAGCAAGTTGGCGGGGCCACAGGGTGAGGAAAGTGGAAGAGTGAAGTATATGAGAAGCACTTATGGTTTAGATTCTGTGGCATACGTCGACAAGTGGGTAAAGGAAAACAATTTTCCGATAGGGGGTTCTTTCTCATTGACTAAGTTGAAAGAGTTGGAGGAAGCATTGAGGGAAGTGAGGAGTCGGTTGAGGAAAAAGAAGCGTGTTAAAATAGAAGTTATGGAGGATTTAGAGAAGCAAGAGGCTTGTTTAGGTCTATGGAAGAGGGAGGCAGAGAGGAGAGAGGGAAAAAGAACGATGAAGCTTTTGCCTGCAGACGATGTAGAGGATAACATTTTGCTGTCTGTCTCTTCCCCCACGGCGGTGGAGTCGCTGCTTTGTCTGGACCCTGACCTCGATGCCCTTCCGTGTGTGAGGCCTCCCCTACGTCAACCACCTGGACTACCGGCGGCGGCTACTGGATCTCCCCTACGTCAACCACCTGGACTACCGGCGGCGGCTACTGGATCTCCCCTGCGTCAATCACCTGGACTACCGGCGACTGAGCCTCCCCTGTGGCAACCACCTGGACTACCGGCGCCTCTCCTGCCACACTTTGATTCCTCCTGCCCTAGAGAGCTACCTCCCCCTCCGCCAGTGCCGTGGCAGCCTCCGACGCCACCTAAGCCGAACACGCCAAAGGCTGGATTGACAACAACGGATGACCTTTTCCACATTTCCAAACAGCTGAGGGAGCTCCAGCTGTCCGTGGAACGAAATACACGGGCTACGTCAAAAGTCATAATGGGGGCGAGGTCCACATCAGGGGACCCTTCCTCGTTGGTGTTGTCTTCGGATGAGACTCCACAAAAGAGGAGCAGGGGGGGAAATATGAGGGAACAGGAGAGAATTGACTATAGTGACCAGATGATGAAACATGCCATGGCCCCTTCTGAGGTAGATCCGCTACTCGTCAGTAACCAATTTCCTATGGTTCAGGTAGCGGGGCCTGATGGGGTGATTCTCGTTCACCGCCCGTGGAATTATGAGGACGGAGAAAAGGCTATGGGGCATTTACCGGACATAACTGCATCAGGCCAGCGTTTTGCGGACCAGCTGTTGAGTTTCTGCCAGGAATTCATGCCCACTAACACAGAACTGCGGCGGCTGCTAATGAGGAGGCTGGGACCAACTCATTACGCAAAGATTAAGTCAGCTCTGGGTGACGGAGATGTGAGAATGGGCCACAGGGATTGGACGCATGATAGCAATGGACCTTATACTCTTGTCATACAGGCAGTAAGGGACAGAATAATTGAGGCTTTCCCACTCAGAGTGGACATGAAAAAAATCACAGCTTGCAAACAGATTGTAAGTGAAAGCACAGAGGACTATTACACTAGACTGTATGGGGTTTTCACTGTCAACAGCGGATTACAGGAAGCACGTGATGCGCTGGTCGAGGCTGATGTGTGGGAAAGTCACATGAGCAGAGCATTTCTAGATGGGCTGATTCCAACTATCGCAGGAAAAGTGAAGGACTCTTGTGTGTGTGTCGCGGATGCCAGGCTGGCAGATGTGAGAAAACATGCAAGGCACGCTGAGCAAAGATACAGAGAAGCCCTGGAGGAGAAAGGGAAAAAGGCCAGCAAGTTACATGAGGAATCACAGTTGACTTTGGTGAGAGCTGTCACACAACTTTCGAGGGAGGATGGAGCTGGCCGGACAGTTCCGAGAGGATATCAGAGGGGAAAGGCCTATAAAAAACAGGGGCAACACCCAGGGGCGTGCTTCATTTGTGGCGAAAACGATCATTGGCACAAAGATTGCGATCAAAAGGATCAATGGGAGAGGAAAAAGGAGCAGTGGCGTGCTGAGGTTCAACAACAGCGCCGGAAAGGAGGACGAGGTAGAACGGGAGAGAGAGGGGGAGAGGAACATGGAGTGGAGCCATCGCATTGACTAGGAGGGGGGTCGCAGCGGATGGGTGTCGAGGCGAGGAGGGCCGGGCAGAGCAGCGACCGCAGGCAGAGTATAAACACACACTACACACACACTCTCAACCGACTTCGCACACATGCAATGTGCAATGAAAAACAAAGTGAAGGAATGCACACACTGATAGCGGAAGCCATTTCACATATTGAGAGTAGAGTGCCTGTTTTAGCTGTAGAAACATATTTAAAGTTTGAAAATACAGCTTACTTAAAGATGCCAGTTATGACTTTGTATATTTCAAATGCACCGGTGACATTCATTGTTGACTCAGGAGCAACACATAGCGTGCTTACGGTAAAAAGTTGTCCAGGGGCAAAAATAAGCGGGCGCTATGCATTTTCCAGGGGGGCATCAGGGGCTGTAATCAGAGAAAACTATACATTACCGATGTCTTGTGTCATACAGGATGGAGGAAGGGCGGACTTGAGTTTTAAACATGCATTTTTATATTCATCTGCTTGTCCGTTTAATCTCTTGGGGAGGGATTTAATGATTTTGCTGGGTATCCAATTAATATCAACGCCGAGCGGGGTGGAAGTGACAAAGTCAGAGAACACACTTTTGAAATCATATTTCCCTTTTTCATTTTTGTACCAATGGTGGGCAGAAATGGAGATGGCGTCTCAATTAATTGAGATGGCTCGCTCAGTTGTTCCGCCAGACGCGGATTTTATGGGGGCACACCAGATACATATGACGGCGCAGGTATCACAAGACCCGGACCCTGAATTTAGTGATCTTTTCTTTTCCAAGATAGATGATGAAATCCTTTGTTCTGCTCTGTATTGGGATAATCAGAGATGTATAATGGGGGTGGAGCTGAATCGGGAACAGGGGGAAATCTATAGCATGCCAGACTCAAGGCCTCACATGTGCTTGTCAAAACATGTGACGGACAGATGGGAGGACTTGAGCTCTTTAGCCGCAAGGTGTAACGACGTGTCTGATTGGGGGCCGACTGAGCGACCCGGGGTGATGTATTCTGCCTTGCAGGGCATTTACAAAATGTCGATGGCACCGTTTATTTGCAAAGCGATAAGAAGTGTGTACATGCTCCCTGACTCGGAGGACACTCAAGGGGGGCAACAGTACAGTGATGAGTTGTGGGTAGATACAGGGGTGCCTAATGAGCTTGTGGGAGTGAACCCTGTTCTATGGGCATGTGGCAAGTATGACGTGGGGCTCATTAAAAATGCAGAGCCTGTTGTCATAGTGCCTAAAAGTGACTATAGGCCTGTAAGAAAGCAGTATCCGTTGAAAAAAGAGGCTGTGGAGGGGATCCGACCGGTGTTCGAATCTTTACTTGAGAAAGGAGTAATAGTGCCATGTTCAAATTCATCAGTCAGAACGCCTATATTCCCAGTTAAGAAAGTGAGAGGAGAAGGCCAAGCTAGAGAATGGAGATTTGTTCAGGATCTCAAGGCCGTCAATCAGGCTGTCCAGAGTAGGGCCCCGGATGTGCCAAATCCGCACACCATAATGAGCCAGATCCCAGCCAATGCTAATTGGTTTTCAGTGGTAGATTTATCTAATGCATTTTTTAGTGTTCCGGTACACAAAGACAGTCAGTTTTGGTTCGCTTTCATGTTCAATGATAAATCATACACATTTACTAGACTTTGTCAGGGGTTTTGTGATAGTCCAACCATTTACCATCAAGCGCTAAGGCTGAGTTTAGACCCTTTGATTCTTACGGAGGGAACGGCTCTTTTGCAGTATTGTGATGATTTATTGATAGCAGCTCCTACTAAGGAGCAGTGCAGAGAGGACACTATCACTCTACTGAATCACTTGGCAGAGGAGGGTCACAAAGCTAGTCTAACGAAGCTACAGTTTGTCAAACAGCGTGTCACCTTTCTGGGTCATATTCTTACTCCAGAGGGAAAGGAGCTATCACCTAACAGAATTGAGGCAATTGTCAGACTACCGAGACCAATAACAAAAAAGCAGGTCATGTGTTTTTTGGGCACCTGTGGGTTTTGCAGATCGTTCATTCCAAATTATTCAGAGTTGGCGAGCCCTCTAGGCGATATGATTCATGGAAAGGGTCTGATATCGACCGGCAAGGTCACGTGGACGTCAGAGGGAGAGGCGGCGTTTATAACATTAAAAAAAGCGTTACAGACCACTCCTTCTCTGGGAATCCCAGATCCTACACAGCCTTTCACACAGACAGTAGATGAAAAAAACGGTCATATGACGTCTGTCCTCTTGCAGGCACATGGAGACAGGCTCCGCCCTGTAGCATACTACTCAAGCAGGCTCGACCCAGTAGGGGCGGGACTCCCTCCTTGCCTGAGGGCCGTAGCAGCAGCTGAGAAGGCTGTCACAGCCTCACGTGATATAGTGGGCTACAGTGACCTCACTCTTTTGGTACCCCATTCAGTCGCTCACATTTTGTTAGAGTATAAGACGAGTCACTTGTCAGCGGCTCGGTATCTCAGATATCATACAACATTGCTTGATTTGCCCAATATTACTGTGAAACGATGCACAGTACTTAATCCAGCAACTCTGCTGCCATCTCCTGGCGATGGAGAGCCACACCACTGTGTGGCAGAGTTAAATGAGATTTGCACACCCAGGCCTGACCTGTCGTCCGTCCCACAAAGTAATCCTGATTTTGTTTTCTATACAGATGGGTCGGCCTCTAGGGATCCAGAGACAGGCAGGGCCAGGGCAGGCTATGCTGTAGTATCTGACTATGAAACAGTGATATCTGGTCCTCTCCCCTCACACTACTCCGCGCAGGTTGCTGAACTTGTTGCACTGACTCAGGCATGCATAAGTGGGAGGGGCAAGGTGATAACAATCTGGACAGACTCAAGGTACGCGTTCGGGGTAATTCATGACTACGGGGCGTTGTGGAGGCACAGGAAGTTTCTCACATCCTCTGGGAAGTTGATTATGCATCATGAAAAAATTCTGGCTCTCTTAGACAGCATTTTATTACCCGCAGCAGTTTCAGTGTGCAAATGCACAGCGCATAGGAACACACGGGACCCGGTGGCGTTGGGAAATAGCAGAGCAGATGCTGCGGCAAAACAAGCAGCAACTCTACCTTTTGTATCGGAGGGGGACCCCCATATTCTAGTTTTAGTTCCCTCTCCTTCCCCATTGGTTGAGGTACAGGATGCCTCCACTTCAGAGGAGAGAGCAGCATGGCATAAAGCGGGGGCAGTATTTGAGGGCGGAATTTGGGTGGGGTCAAATGGTAATCCATGTCTTCCGTCTGCACTGTTTCCAGCGTATGCAAAACTGACGCACGGCCTAGACCATGTGTCGAAGGGAGGTATGCAGGCATTGATTGACACAGAGTGGTACACGAGGGGTTTCTCAGCGTATGCCCAGAAATATTGTCAGGCTTGTGTTATTTGTGTCACCCACAATGTAGGGAGGGGCACAAACGTTCCACCTGCAGCACATCCGCCCCCCACTAGAGCATTTGAACATGTGATGATGGATTTCATTGAATTGACTCCATCAGAGGGGAAAAAATTTTGTTTGGTGATGGTAGACATGTGGTCAAAGTGGATTGAAGTGTTCCCCTCTTCTAAGGCCACCTCTGCTACAGTAGCGAAGGCACTACTCACTGAGGTCGTCCCCCGGTGGGGGTGCCCCCGCTTTCTCAGCGGGGACAACGGGCGGCACTTTTATAATGAGGCTATACGACAGGTTAGCGCGTTTCTTGGGATCAGTTTACGGTTTCACTGTAGTTATCACCCGCAGAGTGGGGGGGCGATAGAGAGGGAGAACGGAACCCTCAAAAACAAATTAGCGAAAATATGTGCACAGACTAATTTGCCTTGGACGAAAGCATTACCTATAGCGCTGATGTACATGCGGATGCGACAGAGATCAAGAACTGGGCTTTCTCCTTATGAGATACTGTTTGCCACGCCCCCATGTGTGGGAAGTAGTAACCCAAGGGAACCTCTTCCTTCAACAGCATTGTGTGAAGACGCGTTACTAACGTATTGTATGTCTTTATCACAGGCATTGGAGAAAATCAGGCAGAGGGTGAAAGCAGCGCTCCCGGTTCCAGCCTCTCAACCCCTCCACAAAATACGACCAGGGGACTTTGTGGTCATTAAAGATTTTAGGAAGAAGAACTGGCAATCCAAACGGTGGTTAGGTCCGTTTCAAGTTCTTTTAACCACCCATACGGCTATCCGTGTGGCAGAGAGACCATCCTGGGTTCACGCAGCCCACTGTAAAATCTGTCCGAGCCACACAGAGGCCTCCGATAACGCTGAGGGAACAAATTAATTGGCAGTTAACGTGACTTGTAATCTTAGCAGGATGGGGTGCTCAGCCACACTGACTGTGCGTGTTACAAAGGTCACCTGTTTTTATTTCTCATTTCTTACATACATCATACTTTTGTCACTCATGACATGCAGGAGGGCAATAGCTGGCCTCAGAGTAGGGCCTGTGTTTTTCCCCTTAGTGATCATGTGTATTTTCTCAATTTCAAGCACGACCACGGCCACTCTTCCGGTAGTGACCTTAATCGAGGGGGAGACGGCCACGTTTAGCTTACCATTGGGGGACATGCCGGTGGATATGCGAGATTTTCTTGATGAGAGGAGTAGGGAGGATGCGTCCTCTGAGGATATATTTGGCAAATACATTTGCATAAGCCCTTGCTCCACTAGATCTCACATAATCGCTCACTCCTTACTGGCTCGGTATTTTAATGTTGACACTCCTTTTGGTGCTAGGTGGACCATTTCTGACTCTGACATGATCAGTGATAAGGAGGTTCCCGACTGCCATTCTTCGAGCGGGAGAGGCTCATGTATTAGCCTGGCTATAACAGTAAGATCTGTGGAGAAAATAGATGACGGTTATTGGGTATTAGGCATAGAACGTGCTGGCAAAGATATCATGGTTGTTTTTAGAGTCCTAGTGGCAGGGGGATCAAACACCCTAGACCAACGTCAGAGGACCACCCCACTTCCCCCAACCCCACTTCCCCCCCAACCAGGCGACCACCCCACTCCCCATGGTAGTGATATGCAGGGACCGGAGTTCCACGCGAACGACAATTATTGGCTCAGTTGGGCAAAGTATACGGCTCAGTATCACTTACAAGATGACTGCTATGTATGTGCAGCAGCTAGACCAGCGCTGGCTACGGCTCCTTTTCCACTAAATGGAACCAACTCACGTGATGCATCTGAGTGCTTGTTAATGTCCGCCGCGGCCACTATAACAGATAGGTTCTGTCCCGGGCTCAACCTTCTTTTTCCCATTCCAAAGGCCATTTCATCACCACCGCCCTCTACTTTTGCACAGGGGGATTATGAGTGTTTCACAGCAATAAGGTCTGGGAAAAGTAGCCCTAGGGGTAGATTCCCTTATTGCACTTCCACTTGGGTGATGGAGGAGAATGGCATTTCTTCATATTCCACTTCGGAGGGGGCTCCCTCTCGGTTGTCACAGCATGTTCCTACACTGTCTAACTTCGCGCCCCGAGCTAGGTCTGACGTGTGGTGGGCTTGTGGCGCTGCAAAAGGTTTGATACAAGTTCTCCCCGCTGATTGGTCAGGCACGTGTAGTCCAGTGATGTTAACAATGCCTGTGTTCATAGGTAAACTTGCGTCCATCGAACCCCTCACAGCTAATCATGTGAAGAGACGTGCTCTCTCTCCGCCAGGAGTCCCGGCTTCTCCCGTTTGGTTTGATTCCATTATGGTGCCTAGGGGGGTTCCTGATGAGTTTAAGGCCAGGAGTGAGATAGCAGCGGGGTTTGAATCCATTTTTGTTTGGCCTACTATTAATAAGAACGTAGCCTGGATTAATCTAATATTTTTTAATCAACAGCGGTACCTGAATTTGACTCACTCTGCAATTGAGGGGGTGGCCGAGCAACTCAGTGCGGTTTCTCTAATGACGTGGCAAAATCGTATGGCATTGGACATGCTGCTGGCTGAAAGGGGAGGGGTCTGCGTGATGATAGGGGTCACCTGCTGCACCTGGATTCCTTCAAACACAAGTCCGAATGGTTCTGTGCACAGGGCTTTGGAGGGGCTACGCTCGCTCAAACAGGAACTGGCTGAGAGTTCGGGTGTTAGTGATCCTTTTTCAGGATATTTTGAGAATCTATTCGGTAAATGGAAGAGGCTGGCTGCCACAATAACCACTGCGGTTTTGGTCGTTGTGATTTTATTTGTGTTTGTTGGCTGTTGTGTGATACCTTGTTTCAAGGGCCTTATCAGACGAGTGATAGACAGGTCAGTGGCAAATACCATGGTTAGAGCTCAAATTTCTCTTTCCCCTTCTGCTCGTTGTGACACAGAAGGGGGGGAGATTTCGGATTCATCTGAGGATGAAGACAGTGTGTGATGTCTATTTTCTTTTATGTGACAGCTTTAGGCAAGGCACTCTGCAAGATTTGAGGTTGAGCCACACACACTGCCAGACACACTGCCAGACACATAGCAGACACATTCTGGTACATTATTTCTTAAATATTTGGCATGTTGAATCGTTTGATGCTGGAATTAGTGTGTGATGTATTTTCTCTTTTTGTTTTCCGAGGGAGAGATGGGGCGTGTCCTGCTGTTCCATTCCCACCGGTGATTGGCTTACGCGGGGAGCAGACCGGGCCGGCTGTGGACGCTTTCCCAGCCCATGACTGTTGGACCACGAACAATAGGATGGTGGGTGGGGGGGTGATAGGTCGCGTCCGTGGGTAGAGACAGGCTTTTCTAAAAGCCCTCTCGGGAGCATGATTTTTTGGCACGGCGGGACACCTGTATAACAGGGATCTTTTGCTGCCCATTGAAGTTCCAGTGCATAAGAACCCCCCACTGCGACAAGAAGACGAGGGGTAGCTAGTATAGTGTTGTTCGTGGTTGTCAAGCTCTGGTTTGTCTACCTCTGAGATGTCCCATCGCCGCGGGGTTTTTTTTTTGGAATGGTGTGGACGTGCCCTGTTTCATCTCCGGATTCTGCACTGTCAAGAGGCAAGTTGTGGTTAATATTACGCATTAGAGGCTGTGTTGTCCTTAGAGTTCCAAGAAAGTTTTTGTGTCTGTCAGTTTTGTTGTTTTTTAATTCCTTTTCTTATTATTATTATTCTTATTTTTATTATTATTATTATTATTCTTATTTTAGTATTATTATGGCTATTGTTGTTGTTATTATGATATGTTCTGGGGTTTTCGGTGGATGGTTATTTTTCTGCAAAATACTTTTCCTGGGATTTTGTGTTTCTTTCCAGCTTGAGAGGAGAGATGTTTCCATCTGGACCTGTGTTGTGTTGTGACCAGCGCCGGGATGCTGTGCTGGGTTCACGACTTGGACATTCCATCACCTCACTGGGATGGAGATCCTGTGTTCACCGTCCCTCAGCCTGATGCTGTGCTGGGTTCACGACTTGGACATTCCATCACCTCACTGGGATGGAGATCCTGTGTTCACCGTCCCTCAGCCTGACCGCCTTTATATGTAGGCCGCTGTCTCCCTCTAGGGGCTGGTGGTAGTAGTTGTTTAAGTGGGATAATTATTTCTGTTTTGTTTTATATGGTGATAATAATGTTGATTACATCATCAAAAGGAGGGAACTGTCGTGGAAATATATTATCATACCATTGTGGTATTGTATGAGAGGGCGCTGTCATCAGATATCAACGTAGGATGTGCGTTTCTCTTTAAGAGAAGCACACATTAGCCAGTCAAAACAATTTGGTTATGATCTATGTTGATCCTTGCTATAAGGCCATAAGTGACATTGTTATGGGATCCGCTCTGTTTTCCTTGTAAAGCAGCCATAATAGTCATTTCAGCCAATCCTCAGAGTGATGTTCCAGTTCCTTCCACGTCATATGTATATATTAATTTTGTATTAACGGTCTTGGGGAACGAGAGATCGTTCTCACTTGGTGATCGGACATTTGTTTACATGGTCTGATCTTCAACTGTGCATTCCTTATCAATTGATCTATGTGAGGAATTAAATCTATTTTCTATTTCCTTATTTCAGCTTTTGGACTCAGAACAAGTTATTGCTCATTATTATATTATTAATCTCCCACAACAACTTCAATATTGAACATGACACCTACTAATTCCATGTGGAACCAGAATATACTTGAAATAAAAAAAGTTGCCCCCTATAGTTTTGCATAATTAAATGAGATTAGTTTTAAAATTCAAGGAAAGAAAGACATATATTTAACATTTAATTTAATCCAGTCACTGATGCAATTCCTACGGTTCCTGACGTTGCTAGGTCATTCCTGCATTGGAATTGCCATGTAACTACAGTGTACATATATATAACTAAATTGATATGCCTCAAGATTATTCGTACAACACTTTAAGTAATATATTAGATTCAAATCTATTGACATCATACAATGCAATATTACAGTACAATGTAAATAACGCATTAAACTAGTGAAAATATAACAGTTAAATGCAATAGTAATATGCTATGTATACAGGTGAATAAATTCGCTATAAAATATATAAATGAGTACAACTGAGTAATAGTGCTAAGCAGATGTATGTACTGTACAGAGTTGTAGTATTAATGTGTACAGTGATACAGCTATAAAGACATTATGGTACATACTGGCAAGCAGGGTAACCAGTAAGAGTAGGAAAGGAATATGTACAGTTATAGTACAGGTATGTAAAAAAAGGTACATAAATCCCTAAAGGAAAAAATAAAATAAAAATGTTTGTTTGGAAGCGTGGATTCGCTACTTGTAGACACTGGAAATCTAAAGGGCGCTAACCTATTTCAGCACCATGGACAGTACCGAACCACAATGACGAAACCATTTTGGAAATGGGGAAAGCATGCAGGCTCAACCCAAATGGACTCCAGACAAGGAGCAAACATGATAGTTCGGATTGTATTTATTTAACCATATAGGGTCATATCATATGTATTACTCGTCAGCAGTGTAATCGATAACTATTAGATCAGAGAAAAGGCCAACTGAATCTGAATATGACTTAAATATTACGTTTTGCAGTGAAGTTATGGATGATTGAAACTCTTCTGTAACTCATTCTGGTTACTTGGTGATGAGCTACGATGGTGGTCAAACGAACATGACACATCACCAAATTCAGTGATGTCTCATGTTCGTTTGACCACCATCGTAGCTCATCACCAAGTAACCATGAGTTACAGAAGAGTTTCAATCATCCATAACTTAGTTTCTTGTGCGCGGGAAATGTGCGATAAAGCCACACTTACATTGTACAATTTTGGAATATAGATTAACTAGATTAGATTAAAATGTATTGTCATACAGTACAAAACTCAAACAATGCCATGGGTTTTTTATACAAATGTAGTGTCATACTAAAGGTACAGTACAAATAAGTGAGTGCAAATGTAACAGTAAAGTGCAATAGTAATATACAATATACAAGTGATTAAACTGAGTATAAAATATATAAATAAGTACTACTGAATAATAGTGTTAATCAGATGTATGCACAGAGTTGTAGTATTAATATGTACAGTGATACAGGTACAAAGACACTCTAGTAATAAGTCATCAGTATCTATGTAAAAATGATTAATGCAGGTACAGACAGATGTGTGTGTGTATGAATATATAAAATTATTGTAGGTCAAAGCAGTGACAGAATACAGACAAATGTGCACAAAATCATTGTCTTGGACAAATGCAGTTTCATGTCGGCTATTGCTTGGCTTAATATCAAGTGCAATAAGTAACGTTTTATCTTTTTGTGGCTATGGAGTTTTGCTAAGAGAATAGTTGGGTAACTATATGGCTTTGCGCGCAAATAGTTTCCTGTGCGCGGGAAATGTGGGACAAAGAAGCTTCTCAACCAATCGTATACAAGAAGCCACGCAGCTGTATTTACACAATTTGACCTATAAAATGGCAGCTGTGCGCTTCTGTTTCCACATTCGTTGCTGTATAGTTCCGATTGACCATCATGCCTGAACCAGCCAAGCCAGCGCCAGCCAAGCCAGCGCCCAAGAAGGGCTCAAAGAAAGCCGTCACCAAGACAACCGCCAAGGGAGGCAAGAAGCGCAGAAAGTCCAGGAAGGAGAGTTATGCCATTTATATTTACAAGGTGCTGAAGCAGGTCCACCCCGACACCGGTGTTTCCTCTAAGGCCATGGGGATCATGAACTCCTTCGTTAACGACATCTTCGAGCGCATTGCTGGAGAAGCCTCTCGCCTGGCTCTCTACAACAAGCGCCGCACCATCACCTCCAGGGAGATCCAGACCGCTGTGCGCCTGCTGCTCCCCGGTGAACTGGCCAAGCACGCTGTGTCTGAGGGAACCAAGGCTGTGACCAAGTACACTAGCTCCAAGTAAACTACCCCGTTCACTGGAGATATACCCAAAGGCTCTTTTAAGAGCCATCCACTCTGTCGTGAGAGACTTATTCCTATTATTCTCATGATCGCGCTGTTCATCAAAGTGGTTATTGAGTGCCGGGTATTTCCCTTTTTTAAATTCTCTATTTAAAAAAATGTCCTACATTTCGTTTGTACATGTATTATCATGGTAGGGGGGTCTGTCGGGAGATGGAATTGTATATCTTACTTATTGATTAATAAACTACTAGCAACTGTAATCATAGTTTGGATGGCTATCAAGTTGCAAATTATATATTTACTAGTCAAAATCCTGTGATTTTTAGGTTGTTGACAAGTAGCTAGATTGGATAGAATTCTAGCTTGTACATCACAATTATACAGTACATTTAAATATCACCTGCTGTATTAGAACCCTTATCAACAATACATTGGTGGTCTTTATAATACACATGGATAATGTTTATTTTAGCATTTTCAAAGTGGAAATGCTATTTGAAAAATAATACATTCCAGGCCATATAATTATAATGAAAAAGATTAACCACCCCATACCTATGTTAAATACATTAGTACAACAACAATAAGCTTTTATAACATTGTTGACATCAAACTCCAGCAATCAGAAGTCTAAAATATGACTTCAGCAATACTGATCATCGCCGGTCCCCTCTCCCGCCATGTTTAGCAGGATACGCAGACTCCACATCTGGCTGAAATGTTACTCTGCTCATCCGGCATCCCCTATGGTTTGGACTTCAACAAATGCACTGATACACCACACCATGCTCTCTCCACTCTTTCCACTTGTAATGTTAATGCTTCAAATCTAGTCACAATTTCTCTAGATGTGTTTCTGTCATACAACATAAAATCACAGATTTGGGCCTAACTTTTCTGAGCATAATATTACCAATAAGGACACTTTTGATCAAACTGATCAGCAGCTCAATTGTTTCTTTTGTGTTTCATGAGGTGCTCTGAATCTGCCCTATACAATTTTCTTTTCTGTTTTACCATTGTACCAGTCATATAAATTATTTACCATAATAATAATCACAAGGTGCTATTTTTTTTGTCTTACCATGGTACCAGTCATTATATAAATGATGTACCATGGTACAGCTATAGTAAATGTAATGGATCCATTAATAACATGGTATAGTCCATTTTAAAACCATGATATCAATGGTACATGGCATCATTTTTTATCATAGGAATGCCAGGATACATTTTTGTAACAGATGTTTACTGATGATGCTGAGTTGAGCTGATGGTTTCCTCTTGTTTGGGTTACTAAACAGATGACACCAACATTTACACAGGTCACCATGGGCCATGTGTACCAATGCCGCACTATGGTACAGGTAGTAGAAACATAGTATGTTTCATTCCTTGAACCATTTCTTCAGAATGTATCAACATTGTACTACACCAATAGACACTAACAATATAGGCCTTGCATGGACTGTTTGTGTACTTCTTTCTTACAGTATGATTTGATTATGATCCCCATTAGCTGATGCAAAACATCAGCTACTCTTCCTGGGGTCCACTGTCCACACATAACATATAAACATGTTACAGATAAGACATGTTCAGACAAGCAACCAAGTGGAATTAAAAATCAGAATGTGACAATATACTTTCTATCAAACATATTACATGATACCGCATTCCTAAACATAATGGAATCATACATAGTACAATATACATTACACAACACTATATATTAATATGCACTCAATTCACAAGCAGTGAGAAACCATATACTCTTGCCACCTATTTGATAGGCGACTAATATTCCTGTCACTAAAAATACAATAAAGTAAAAATAAAAGTAACTATACATGTGTCTACATGTACATAATGTGCAGGCGTAGGGCTGTTAGATGTGGTTTCAGTTGTCTTTTAAAGCCTGTATTGTAAACAAAAAGCTAAATGTAGCTATGTTTCTTGTATACGGTACATACTCATAAAGGTAGGACTCATTTCAGTTTTTTTTTATCCATATATAGGCCACATTAAACCTTCCACTTACTCAAACGAAGTCGAGGTCAGGTCACCCACACTACAGGCCACCACCAACAAAAGACTGTGTTTACCAACACCGAAAAGTCACCCATTTAAAACAAAACGCGTCACCCCAGATGACTCATCTTTCTTTCAGTCCCTTGTCAGGTAGCTCGGCTCGCTGGAAAACGAGATTTTGTCGGATTCTAATTTACTCTAAAGAATTGTAAGATATAAATACAAGAAAAAAGTAGCTGCACAACAGTGGTGACGGCACACATTATTGTTTTGGAGCATCCACAAATTAGCCACGTTTCTCCAAATAGTTTGATTCTGACGGGACATGTGTCTACTAGTTGGGACATTTGGCGTTAGATTTCTGCAATATTCATAGTTGTGTATTTTAACTATTTTATGCGAAGAGAAAACACAAGCGACAGAGCATTTTGACAGTACAGAAGAGGACCGGGCTGGTTGAGTCTACATGGCTCTCATGCAGTGTTTAAGACCAGCCCCCTGCCTCGGCAGTCAGTTGAGACTCCTTGTTACTTCAGCTTTTGTTTCGCAGCAGAGAACCAGAGAACCAGAGAATAATGGCAGAAGTCGCCCCAGCTCCAGCTCCCGCCGCTCCGGCTAAGGCTGCCAAGAAGAAGGCAGCTCCCAGACCCAAGAAAGCAGGTCCCAGCGTCAGTGACTTGGTCGTCGAGGCAGTGTCCGCTTCTAAAGAGAGGAGCGGCGTGTCTCTTGCTGCCGTGAAGAAGGCTCTGGCTGCCGGTGGCTACGACGTGGATAAGAACAAGGCTCGTGTGAAGACTGCCATCAAGAGTCTGGTGACTAAGGGAACCCTGGTCCAGGTCAAGGGTACCGGAGCCTCCGGCTCTTTCAAGATCAACAAGGCTGAGGTTAAAGCCAAGAAGCCAGCGGCCAAGAAACCAGTCACCGCTAAAAAGCCTAAGAAGCCTGTTGCAGCTAAGAAGGCTGTTGCAGCCAAGAAGTCTCCCAAGAAGGTCGCAGCCAAGAGTCCCAAGAAGGTCGCAGCCAAGAGTCCCAAGAAGGTCGCAGCCAAGAGTCCCAAGAAGGTCGCAGCCAAGAGTCCCAAGAAGGTCGCAGCCAAGAGTCCCAAGAAGGTCGTAGCCAAGAGTCCCAAGAAGGTAGTAGCCAAGAGCCCAAAGAAGGCGAAAAAGCCTGTTGCTCCCAAGAAGGCTCCAGCGAAGAAGGCTGCCAAGCCCAAAGCAGCGAAGAAAGCAGCTCCCAAGAAGAAGTAAGCGTCCAAGCAGAACATTGTTCACATCAAAAGGCTCTTTTAAGAGCCAACCACCATTTCCCATGAAGGAACAATGCATTCTAATGTAATAGTCTACATTGAGGGGAAGGGGTCTTCTAATTATACAAAACATGTATTTCATTTTTCGATCTGTAGTTATTTGAACCAGACGGGGAACATTGATGAGTCTCACTCCTTCCAAGCCAATTTGTATATATTAATCATTTAATTAATGATTAATTAAAATATAGATCAGACTGCATATCACATCCATACATGTGGAAATGCATAAATTGCTGCCATCATGGTGCATTTGTTACCACGTAATGACTGCTATGGTACTGTTTCAATGAGCCGGAGGGCGGGATGATATGAATCACAATTATTGTATATAATTATAATGGATATAGTTACAATATATTGCTAAACGTTCAGTCTAGCAGACTGATCAAATCAAACCACGGCAGAACGATGCACTAGTTACAATGGATTACAAAACAACACATTTCCTCGTCAACATAAAGACTTAAGTATTCATTCTTCCCATTTATGGAAACGGTACATACCGGTTAAGCACAATTGCATGTATTCAGACCGGTTTGGTTAATTTGTCTTATCAATGTTGCGCATGTAATTGGTCATTAGTCTTCTTGGGCAACACGCCGGAGTTAGTTTAGTCCCTCTTCATTACGCACAGCCAGCTGCAGATGACGGGATGATACGTCTTCTTCCAGTGAACAAATCTAAAATACAGATGTATTATTTAGGTCAATAGCATACCACACCCTCTTCATCTTATTTATATATTTTTCTCCCTATAACACTCAAGAAGGAGGTCTGAACTATACCTGTAGTGTGCTCAGTGCTTTCTGAAAGGACAGTTATGAAATATTCGTATACTACCCACAAAGAAGCTTTGTTCTGGGCAAATTACAGCATAGCATACTGTAAGGACAACAACAACAACAACAACAACAACAACAACAACAACAACAACAACAACAACAACAACAACAACAACAACAACAACAACAACAACAACAACAACAAGGTAGTCGGTCATGGCAGATACATGAGACTATCTCAGTTTAGCTCACACAAGCATGCATTTATATCACATAAAAACAATATATTTCACTAGCAAGGCACAAGCATCCATTTATATCACAAATAGAAACAATATATCTCAGTATAGCAATGCACTGAGCCACATGAAGTTGATAAAGACGGCTTCATGGGCCAAAACCAAATGTAGGGATCTGAGGTTTTTAATCAGAGCAAACATGGAAGAATGACACAGATGGGAATAGGTGGTAATTCAGTCATGTACTTGACACGGTTCCCAGAGGAACACTGGTCTACTTCAGAAAAGGGGCCTGCCTGCTACAGGAACAATTCAGAAGAATCAAATTAGACGTTTTCTTTTCTTCGCTGTTACACACACTTTTGGCCAGTGAAAAGACAATGTGAATGTGGATGCAATTTTCATAATTCCAAAATATTCCTATGATTCTTATTGTTTTACGATCAATGAAGTCCGGTTGTGCACTACAGTGCACATTTTGTAAAATATGAATAGAGTAAAAAAAAAAAAAGGTTAAATGTTTAAAGAAAATAATACAAGTGACAACACTTTTCCCCCTGGGTCTCAGGATGATGTATTATATTGGGAAAACAACACTTCCTCAAAACATTTTCAGATGTAAACCTGCAAGATACACT
Source organism: Notolepis coatsorum (assembly GCF_963971535.1). NCBI lineage: Eukaryota > Metazoa > Chordata > Actinopteri > Aulopiformes > Paralepididae > Notolepis > Notolepis coatsorum. The sequence continues at coordinate 88,182,354 of NC_140178.1, read as the reverse complement.
ACACGACCAAGGTACCCATGTACATGTCAAAATACTTCCCAAAGGTCAGTGAATACCACGATCACAACACCAGAGGGAGCTCCACAAATCATGTTAAACCCAGATTTGGCTCAAACAAGGGACTAAACACGTTTTCGCAATTATGCCACATCAATGTGGAACGCCCTACCCAAAGCTGTAAAGGAATGTGAATCACTACCGACTTTCAAAACCACTCTCAAAGAACACCTACGGGAGACTGCAATTAGAAACTGGCCCCTGTAAATGTCCTAACCCAACCCCCTCCAATGTACAGTAAATTACCAAGTATGGTTTTGCCAATATTCCAATGTACAGTTTTGCTTGTACAGTTGTACAGTGTCCCTCACCCACCCACCCCTCCTGCCCAAACCCCCCCCCCCCACCCACCTCCAATGTACAGTCCCCCCCCCCCCCCCCCCCACCCACCCAACCCCACCTACTCAATGTACAGTTTCTACGTCAAATGTATATTATACTCTCTTTTCTGGACTCTTTTGTATCACAAACAGTACTGTATTTGCAAATCTGGTATGTCATAAATGTATAGATGTAGCAGTACTGTCTATCTGTATGTCATATGATTAATTGAAAATGGGGGACCCTGATGTAAACAAGACAAAAGTCTTTCTCCGGTCTGCATCCCCTTAACAATTGTATGTATTGAGCTGTACTGTACTGTACCCATTCTGCAATCTGTTAATAATGTTTTCAATCAAACAAACCCTCCCTCCACATTTGTCCCTGTGCGCTTCTTGGTCTCAACCACGTCCTCAGAGAGGGTTCAAAGAAGCAGACGGTTGGCCAGTTGCGAGATTCGTTTGTTTTCTTACATACGTTACAATGAGTGGAAGAGGAAAGGGAGGTAAGGGACTTGTAGCCTAGTGACAATGCCCCCAAAATGTTGAGATACCCCTACCGGAGGTAGAACAAAACACAACATTGTTTTTCCTCATCTCTAAGGTCTCCCATATATGAAATGGATTCTTGTATAAAAATATTTTACTGCAAAACTTGTTAAATTGATAGATATTGTTATACACCCACAAAGGAAAAAATAACCAAAATATAGCCTGGCCGTATGGGAGTTGAGACATATAAATTCATGTAGATTAATAATACAAGCTCCAAGAGCTTTCAAACTTGACATGCTAGCAGTCAGACAGTTGCTTAACATAATAGAACAACCTGGATGTGAATATCTTTATGCATGTAGGAAATATATACCTACGTACACATACTTAAAATAAGCGGAAATGTAAAAAAATGTATATCTATGCAGAATGTTCTCATTTACTTTGTAGTGGCTCTGCCATGGATTGTCATAGAAACACATATGAGGGCTTTTTCGGAAAGGTGTGGTTGTGCTGAATCCAGCAACACCACATGTGTAAATATAGCATGCATGGTCAGGGAGTTACATCAGTAAAAGTATGAGGTGTCCTAAATGAAAGAAAATTAAACATTGACATAATGAAGTCTTCAGTCCAAAGCCCATAATCAGTGGGGAGAAGCATGTTGACAAATTCAATGTTACTGCAAAGTAAAGTCACTTGAGATAATGTTCTGGTCTATAATGTTAATATATTTATGATACATTTAATAAATTATACATTTCATATGATACATTTTATGATACTTCATATTGAAACAAAGATCCAATTGAATCAGGTTGAAATAGAAATAGAACACCTTTATTTCAATCTACTGCGTTCTGAGCCCCCTGCTGTATTCACTGTACACACATGACTGTGTGGCCAGGTTCAGCTCCAACTCCATAGTGAAGTTTGCGGACGACACGGTGGTGGTGGGGCTGATCTCTAATAATGACGAGAAGGCCTATCGGGAGGAGGTTGATGAACCAGCACGCTGGTGCCGGGATAACAGCCTACTCCTGAACATTGGTAAAACCAAGGAGCTGATCGTGGATTTTAGGAGAATACAGCAGGTGACACACGCCACTGCGGATAAATGGGGCTATCGTGGACAGGGTGAGCAGTTTCAAGTACCTGAGAGTCCACATCACAGAGGACCTGACATGGTCAACACACATAGATTCTGTGGTGAAAAAGGCGAAACAGCGCCTCTATCACCTGAGACAGTTAAGGAAGTTCACCACCCCAACAACAGCCTGTTCAAGCTGCTGCGGTCAGGCAAGCGCCTACGTACACACGTTACGAGCATAGAGAGACTCCGGCTCAGCTTCTTCCCCCAGGCCATCTGAACACTGAACTCTCCACTCACAAGTACACACACACATGCTGCAACCACTTTATACAATCACTTTAAACTAAATGGAAAAGTAACTTTAAAGGAATGAAGAATATAAAAGTCACTTTAAGGAAAGAACAGATGTGGTTCTTGTATAGTATAGTTTAGATATAGTAAGTAAACCATAACGACGGAGTTAAAATTGTATATTGTATAATAGTGTACATAGGAACCAGTGCCTTCTCAGGTTGTCTTGACATGTCTATTTTTATCATGCACATCTAATGTCTTACCCGTTTTTATGTCTATTTTATTATTGTATTATTGCACAATCGATGCAGGCATGACCACCCGCATGTCACTGTATGCCCTGGTATGTATGTGACAAATAAACCTCTTGATTCTTGATTCTAGCAACACATCACCGTCACTCATGCACATTATCATCAGTGACAAAATGTATCATATTTGGGCAGTCAGGGAAAGAGCAAGAGTAAAACTCAGTGCAAGTCAAGCCCACTGAAAGACATTGGCATTTGCTGGCATCATTGCAGCTTCCATCTTTACAGTACAGGTGGGTGATGTCTCGAACTTCCTTAGGTGCCGGTGCTTTCTGGAACATCACATGTTCAATGGTCCCATCTTCTCTGAGCCTCCACCCTCTACCAACTGGGTTCCAGAGAAGAGGCTTGGCCAGATGGCTGTGACGCCACACTGCTGTTTGGTACAAGGCTCTCAACACATGTTGCTGGAAGGCATCTTCTGTTGGGGGTAGATTTACAGCTGATGAATCTGTGGTAGATGCTAGTGTACCTCAGCTCATCCAGGTTGGTGCAAGGAGGTCCATTCTCCATTTTCTTTTGGCCATACAGGAGGAGGGCATACTTTCTTGCCACAGGAAAAGCCTCCTCTAGGCTTTCAGACAGTCTAAAGTTGGCCATTTCTTTTACTGTAACTCACTCAGATGGGTCTTCAGTCTTGTGAATGCAGTTGTCTTCCCAATTCTGTACAAGCTGCTTGTGGTAATGCAACCTGTGTGGGTGTGGCATGCAGGTAAACACTCACAAAGTGCTACTCCAAGCTTCTGATCGATGGAACTTTCCTTTGTGCCATGTCCAGAGTGCATGAACACTGTTGAGGATCCAAACATCCCTTTGCTTGAATAGTACACAAGCAAAACCAGTACATCTGTATCATCACATTTGACAATGAGACGAGAATGTGACTGTGCAAGGTGTATTGCATGTAACACCAATCTTGTGTCAGCCTCCTCCTGGTCACTATAAAGATCTGTCAAGCAGTGTTTGACAGATATGACCATCAACACTCAATCAAAGACGTTGAAAGACAAAGAAGAGGCACCATCCAAACCAGCAGACCAACACATATGATGATCACAGGACAATCTAGTGTTCCTAACTACAGGAAATACCCGAGGATCAGTGGGAACAAGGCTGCTCTATGGAGCTTTGTCGTCAGCAACTACATAACCAATACAGGGCCACAGAGAATCTCTTCAGAGAACACAGTATGCCCTCCTCCTGTATGGCCAAAAGAAAATGGAGAATGGACATCCTTGCACCAACCTGGATGAGCTGAGGTACACTAGCATCTACCACAGATTAATCAGCTGCAAATCTACCCCCAACAGAAGATGCCTTACAGCAACATGTGTTGAGAGCCTTGTACCAAACAGCAGTGTGGTGTCACAGCCATCTGGCCAAGCCTCTTCTCTGGAACCCAGTTGGTAGAGGGTGGAGGCTCAGAGAAGATGGGACCATTGAACCTGTGATGTTCCAGAAAGCACCGGCACCTAAGTAAGTTTGAGACATCACCCACCTGTACTGTAAAGATGGAAACTGCAATGATGTCAGCAAATGCCAATGTCTTTCAGTGGGCTTGACTTGCACTGAGTTTTGCTCTTGCTCTTTCCCTGACTGCCCAAATATGATCCATTTAGTCACTGATGATAATGTGGATGAGTGACGGTGATGTGTTGCTAGAATCAAGAATCAAGAGGTTTATTTGTCACATACATACCAGGGCATACAGTGACATGTGGGTGGTCATGCCCACATCGATTGTGCAATAATACAATAATAAAATAGACAGGAAAAAAAACAGGTAAGGCATAAGATGTGCATGATAAAAATAGACATGCTAAATTCCTGAGAAGGCACTGGTTCCTATGTACACTACTATACAATATACAATTTTAACTCTGTCATTATGTATTACTTACTATATCTAAACTATACAAGAACCACATCTGTTCTTTCCTTTTGTGTGTGTGTGTGTGTGTGTGTGTGTGTGTGTGTGTGTGTGTGTGTGTGTGTGTGTGTGTGTGTGTGTGTGTGTGTGTGTGTGTGTGTGTGTGTGTGTGTGTGTGTGTGTGTGTGTGTGTGTGTGTGTGTGTGTGTGTGTGTGTGTGTGTGTGTGTGTGTGTGTGTGTGTGTGTGTGTGTGTGTGTGTGTGTGTGTGTGTGTGTGTGTGTGTGTGTGTGTGTGTGTGTGTGTGTGTGTGTGTGTGTGTGTGTGTGTGTGTGTGTGTGTGTGTGTGTGTGTGTGTGTGTGTGTGTGTGTGTGTGTGTGTGTGTGCGCGTGTACGTGTACGTGTGTGTGTACTTGTGAGTGGAGAGTTCAGAAGCTGAGCCGGAGTCTCTCTGTGCTCATAGCGTGTGTACGTAGGCACTTGCCTGACCGCAGCAGCTTGAATAGGCTGTTGTTGGGGTGGTTGGGGTCTTTCATTATTCTGCAGGCTCGGGATTTGTACCTCCTGTTATATAAGTCCTGCAGGGGTGGTAGTGCAATACCCGTAGTACGCTCTGCTGAGTGCACCACTCTCTGGAGGCCCTTCCTGTACTGTGCCGTGCTGTTTCCAAACCAGGCAGTGATGTTTCCAGTCAGAATGCTCTCTACAGCCCCGGAATAGAAGGAGTGGAGTATCTACCGATACTCTGAACTTCCTTAACTGTCTCAGGTGATAGAGGCACTGTTTCGCCTTTTTCACCACAGAATCTATGTGTGTTGACCATGTCAGGTCCTCTGTGATGTGGACTCCCAGGTACTTGAAACTGCTCATCCTGTCCACAATAGCCCCATTTATCCGCAGTGATGTGTGTGTCACCTGCTGTATTCTCCTAAAATCCACGATCAGCTCTTTGGTTTTACCAATGTTCAGGAGTAGGCTGTTATCTCGGCACCAGCGTGTCGGTTCATCAACTCCTCCCGATAGGCCTTCTCATCATTGTTAGAGATCTGCCCCACCACCACAGTGTCGTCCGCAAACTTCACTATGGAGTTAGAGCTGAACCTGGCCACACAGTCATGTGTGTAGAGTGAATACAGCAGGGGGCTCAGAACGCAGTAGATTGAAATAAAGGTGTTCTATTTCAATTTCAACCTGATTCAATTGGATCTTTGTTTCCATATGAAGTATCATAAAATGTATCATATGAAATGTATCATTTATTAAATGTATCATAAATATATTAACATTATAGACCAGAACATTACCTCAAGTGACTTTACTTTGCAGTAACATTGAATTTGTCAACATGCTTCTCACCACTGATAATGGGCTTTGGACTGAAGACTTTATTATGTCAATGTTTAATTTTCTTTCATTTAGGACACCTCATACATTTACTGATGTAACTCCCTGACCATGCATGCTATATTAACACATGTGGTAACATCTGGATTCAGCACAACCACACCTTTCCGAAAAAGCCCTCATATGTGTTTCTATGACAATCCATGGCAGAGCTACTACAAAGTAAATGAGAACATTCTGCATAGATATACATTTTTTACATTTCCGCTTATTTTAAGTATGTGTACATAGGTATATATTTCCTACATGCATAAAGATATTCACATCCAGGTTTTTCTATTATGTTAAGCAACTGTCTGACTGCTAGCATGTCAAATTTGAAAGCTCTTGGAGCTTGTATTATTAATCTACATGAGTTTATATGTCTCAACTCCCATACGGCCAGGCTATATTTTGGTTATTTTTTCCTTTGGGAGTGTATAACAATATCTATCAATTTAACAAGTTTTGCAGTAAAATATTTTTATACAAGAATCCATTTCATATATGGGAGACCTTAGAGATGAGGAAAAACATGGTTGTGTTTTGTTCTACCTCCGGTAGGGGTATCTCAAAAACTAAAGCCCTTTTTGACAGTTTGTCACAGCACTATTGGTAAAGGAGGCGCTAAGCGTCACCGCAAAGTGCTTCGTGATAACATCCAGGGAATCACCAAACCTGCTATCCGTCGTCTCGCTCGTCGTGGCGGAGTGAAGCGTATCTCCGGTTTAATCTACGAGGAGACTCGTGGTGTTCTCAAGGTCTTCCTGGAGAACGTGATCCGTGATGCCGTCACCTACACCGAACACGCCAAGAGGAAGACCGTGACCGCCATGGATGTGGTCTATGCTCTGAAGAGACAGGGACGCACTCTGTACGGCTTCGGCGGCTAGACTTCTATTCAACCCTAACTATCCAAAACCCAAAGGCTCTTTTCAGAGCCACCCACCTTATCACTGAATGAGCACACTCTACATACGTTTATTTGTGAAAAGTATTAAACTGAGTTGTCTCATGCATAGCACCGAATTTGTTGTTTTAGCATTTAATTTAATCCAGTCACTGATGCAATGCCTACGGTTCCTGACGTTGCTAGATAATTCCTGCATTGGAATTGCCATGTAACTATAGGTTCAAATGTATTGTTATACAGTACAAAACTCAAACAATGCCATGGGTTTTTAATACTTGCTGTAATAGAGATTAGGTTCAAATGTATTGTCATACAGTACAAAACTCAAACAATGCCATGGGTTTTTTATACAAGTGTAGTGTCAAAAACTAAAGGTACAGTGCAAATGTAACAGTAAAGTGCAATAGTAATATCCAGGTGATTAAACTGGGAATAAAATATATAAATAAGTACTACTGAATAATAGTGTTAATCAGATGTATGCACAGAGTTGTAGTATTAATATGTACAGTGGTACAGGTACAAAGACACTAGTAATAAGTCATTAGTATCTATGTAAAAATGATTAATGCAGGTACAGATGTGTATGTGTGTGTATAAATATATATTGTAGGTCAAAGCAGTGACAGACGAGACAAATGTGCACAAAATCATTGTCTTGCACAAATGCAGTTTCATGTCGGCTATTGCTTGGCTTAATATCAAGTGCAATAAGTAACGTTTTATCTTTTTGTGGCTATGGAGTTTTGCTAAGAGAATAGTTGGGTAATTATATGGCTTTGCGCGCAAATAGTTTCCTGTGCGCGGGAAATGTGGGACAAAGCGTCTCAACCAATCGTATACAAGAAGCCAAGCAGCTGTATTTGCACAATTTGACCTATAAAATGGCAGCAGTGCGCTTCTGTTTCCCCATTCGTTGCTGTTTAGTTCCGATTGATCATCATGCCTGATAGTGATGTGCCAAACGGATCATTTCAGTGAGTGAGCGATTCGATACACGCTCACCGCAATGAACCGATTCACGTAAGCGGCTCACGGATCATTGACACTTCCGGAGGAAGTTCCGTAAGCCAAAACAAGAAGCGTGAGCGCGAAAAAAATTTGGCCGATGTTATACAATTACATACAATTATACATACAATTGTTAAGGGGATGCAGACCAGAGAAAGACTTTCGTCTTGTTTACATCAGGATCCCCCTGTTTACATCAGTAATCATCGGTAACATTTAGAATTGATTTCAAGGTCCTCCTCCTTATATACAAAGGATAAACATTGCGATCATCTACAATGTTAGATGAAAATCAGGGATGCAGCCTTTGCTAACTATGCACCAAAGTTATGGAACACACTACCTATGGACATTAGGGAAGCTAGATATCTTAATATTTTCAGAAATAAGCTAAAAACGTACCTCTTCACCATAGCCTTCTAATACACCCCGCTGACTGTTGATTGTACTGTAGCACTATTTTACTCTGGCCATTCTATTGCATAATTTTACTATCTATTCTACTATTCTATTATTGCACTGTATTATTGGTGTGCAAACCAGTCAACTTACAAAAAAGAGCCTGTTGGAGGATTTCAACAAGATAAATGCGACAACATTGCAAAATATTTCACTATAATATTTCAAAGTGAAGTAAAAAATATTATAATAATTATTTGATCATGTTAAATAAGTGTGACTGACTGACGACTGTGACTCACAGCACACAGCAGGCGCAGCAGGCGTCGGTGTCGGGACACGCCTATTCATAGACTACTGTTGTTTGACAAAAGACACTCATTAGCGCCACTCGACTCCTATACAACCAAATAAGTAGTATGCTATTCATTCAGTTGTCTGTGTCAATGTCTGTCTATTCATTCAGTTTATCATAGAAACGTGTCAGACTCTAGTTGAGCCCCCGTGTGTGTCTGTTGTGCATGCCGGGGGTGGGGGGGGGGGCGCGTGAACCGACTCATTGCCAGACGTGAGCGATTCGACTCACGCTCACGGCAATGACTCGGCTCTTATGAACGAGTCGCTCATGACCGACCCATCACTAATGCCTGAGCCAGCCAAGCCAGCGCCAGCCAAGCCAGCGCCCAAGAAGGGCTCCAAGAAAGCCGTCACCAAGACAACCGCCAAGGGAGGCAAGAAGCGCAGAAAGTCCAGGAAGGAGAGTTATGCCATTTATATTTACAAAGTCCTGAAGCAGGTTCATCCCGACACCGGCGTTTCCTCCAAAGCCATGGGGATCATGAACTCCTTTGTTAACGACATCTTTGAACGCATCGCTGGAGAAGCCTCTAAACTGGCTCTCTACAACAAGCGTAGGACCATCACTTCCAGGGAGATCCAGACCGCCGTCCGCCTGCTGCTCCCCGGTGAGCTCGCCAAGCACGCAGTGTCCGAGGGAACCAAGGCTGTGACCAAGTACACCAGCTCCAAGTAAACTTAACCCTTCATATCGAAACCTAAAGGCTCTTTTAAGAGCCACACACTCTGTCATGAGAGAGCTGTTCCTATTCTATCCTTTCTACAAGATATTAGTTAATTTTCTCCAGGTTTTAAATTGCCATGTCAATAATTGACCTCACATTACCACTGCCACAGTTCTGCCCTTTCAATATAAAGTTCTACATTTTATTGTAACTTTAGCATTACATGTTCCTGATGACATCACTGGTGGCCATATTCAAACGTATCTACTCTCAATAACTGTCAAACTAGAGTAATGTCTGAGAAACTGTTTAGGGTTTTTGGAAGTGTGAGATAATGTGCAAAATCAGCATTGTTTTTTTTGGCTGAAGTTCCCCTTTAAAGTTACTTCCTTGTTTCTACAAAAACTACAGCTAGTTTCAATATCAATCTACTATCTAGAAAAGCAGGTTTTAACAGGAAGCATCACTGCATTATTTTGAATTACTGATTTAGTCCATAACTCCATTGCTGTATTGTAGTTCTGTTAGAATTCCATAGCTGTAGTTTGGGGCAATAACAATGGAGAATATATTATATTAGATTCATATGATTGGATTATTAGATTATATATTGTAATTTGTAACTATATTTATTGTAGGGCAAATATAACGGAGGGCTACATACCCTCATCTTGCACCTTGTTGCCCATATGTGCATGTCCAGAGTTAATTATATAGCTGTACCATGCCTTCTACTGTACCTCCCCTCCCCCATGCTGCCTGCATTTTCCCAAGGGGATTAATAAAGGAATATATTATTTTATCATAAAGAAACTTCTAGTCAGTTAAATGATTTGTTATCCATACTGTTCAAACTCTGAACTCTTGCCTATACTACTGCCTTACACTGTAATCACTACCTACATGATAAAACTATATTCTACATATAACTCTATGATAGCACGTGCAATAATGCTGCATATATATATATATGTACTATATCCCTTATACTCTTAATAGTTATACCACTGGCCAGTATGACTTAATACCGGTGTCTTTATACCTGTAACACTGTACATACATCTGATCAGCATTATTACTCAGTGGTACTCATTTATATACAGTTAAATCACATGTACATTCCTATTGCACTTTACTGTTTACTCTGGTTAGACGACAATTAATTAACAACTATTTAACCTTATCTGATGTAAAGTAGTAAAGTAAACACTCATTTGGCTGTGGGGGGCCAGGGCAACACTCAAATCGGATCTAAGGAGTCAAACAAGGTAATTATTGTAGAAGCTAAACTTTTCTCCACATAATTATTCTTTATGGGACAATGACAAATTCAGAATAATACTATTCAGCAGGATGAATGAATGAAAACTTTATTTAACAGATTGCAGAATGGGTACAATACAGTACGGCTCAATACATACAATTGTTAAGGGGATGCAGACCTGAGAAAGACGTTTGTCTTGTTTCCATCAGGGTCCCCCATTTTCATGGTGATTAGTGATTTGACTGTCAAATACCATTAGTTAAGTCATGCTCCCAGGTAGAAAGTAAAACAGAAATGGCAGTACATTTAACTAGTCTATTATAGGCATGGTTAGATTTGCTCAATAGCTCAAATTCTTGGTGAGTGAGCCCCAACACGTTAGTGTAGGAGTAAACATTGCAGCATAGGATGCAGCCAAGAGTTATTGCCTTCTCGGTAAGAGGTGGGTGGCTCTGAAAAGAGCCTTTGTGGGGTTTGTCGAAGAGGCTAAATAATTTACTTCTTGGCAGCCTTCTCAGTCTTCTTGGGCAGAAGGACAGCCTGGATGTTGGGCAGCACACCACCCTTAATGTTTTTTTCAGTTCAAATTAATCATCACTTGACCGCTATGACATGCCAATAATTTTATATCGTTAAGCCTTCAAAACACGCACAAAAACACTGCAGACAGACAATACATTAAACATTACTTCTAAGCACTGTACCAATTAGTGGACACGGTGAAATGTTATGCATTACGTGTTTATTGCCTTACACTTATGTCCGAGGTAACAACGTAAGTTACACAACCAAATTGTATTTTGACAAACTGAAATATTGCATTTTCAAGAAGAAGTGGGTGGCTCTGAAAAGAGCCTTTGTGGAGTTTGTCAAAGAGGCTAAATAATTTACTTTTTGGCAGCCTTCTCAGTCTTCTTGGGCAGAAGGACAGCCTGGATGTTGGGCAGCACACCACCCTGAGCGATGGTCACTCCTCCCAGCAGTTTGTTGAGCTCCTCGTCGTTACGCACGGCCAGCTGCAGGTGACGGGGGATGATACGACTCTTCTTGTTGTCACGGGCAGCGTTTCCAGCCAACTCCAGGATCTCAGCGGTCAGATACTCGAGCACAGCCGCCAGATAGACCGGGGCACCAGCTCCAACACGATGAGCATAGTTGCCTTTACGCAGCAGTCTGTGCACACGACCCACGGGGAACTGAAGCCCGGCGCGAGATGAGCGAGTCTTGGCCTTAGCTCTGGCCTTTCCTCCGGTCTTTCCTCTTCCAGACATGTTTATTATTCTCTTACGTTTAGCGAGTTAGCAAATGAACAGTGAGTTGGAGAGCCGCCTTTTATCTTCAGGCTTGTGTTTTCTCACCCAATCAGGAAAGACGTTTTGTGGGCGGAGCGTCCAAAAGACCAGTCCTCCAATCATTGTGGGAGGTGTAGGCGGAGTAACGAACTCATAAACAAGGTATAGGATAAAGGTATAGAGATATGTGATGAAGTCGAGGTCGACTATTCAGATCCTAATAATGAACCTGCATAATATGTGTTCACATCATCATTTGATTATTGTGATTATCCAGATGATAAAGCCTGCTGCTGAGTTGAATGCAGGTTCTATTCACCATAATCCTGCGCCACTATGCTCACTGACTCTGAGCTCAACCAGTCGCTTACAGGAAGCCACGCAGTAAAATTTGCATACTATAATAAAAGCAGCAACGCACTCTGGTCTGAGTAGGGTAAATCTGCAGTGCCGCAGACAATAGCATAAATCTGCAGTGCTGCAGCCACATATGTCTTGGCGGGGCTTTGGGGCTTGCACTGTGTGTGAGGCGGGCCTTCGGGGCTTGTACTGTGTGTTGCAGTGCGTGGGCGGGGCGTCGGGGCTTGTACTGTGTGTTGCACTGCTGCGCATGCGGATGAGGGGGGGCTCTCTCTCTCTCCCTACGTGTTACCAATCTTCGCCCTTAGAGAGCCCGCGCCACACAGAGAAAATGTCTACCGATAAAGTTTTAGCACTCAGAGTGCCGCTGTACTTATCCAAATGGCGGGCCTGCTCTCGCCACCAACCGTCCGTGTGGTAAGTTGGCCGTCGGGAGATCCCGCGATAACAGGCAGCGGGGCTGGGTAGACGCTGGGCAGCTGACTGCTGGTTATTTTTCAATGAAGAATGATGAATGCTTAAAGTAATACTATATAGGTTAATTAAACCAGAGCTAGAAAGAGCTAGAAAAAAAACAGACTCTTATACTCTCACCTGCCTCCAACAAAGGCTCTTATAAGAGGCCACACACTTCATGAGAGAGCTGTTCCTATTAGGTTTTTGGCTAATGTCTATATGCAAGAGAAAGTAATTTTTTGCAATGGGTGGGTTTAAATGTACATGTATTTGTTAGTGGTATCTAGAAATTTGGAGAGGGCCAAGACACAAAGTTGCCTCCTTGCCTACATCGGTGATCTCAGTCCTGCCCCTTCAATAGGAAATTTCACATTTTAGTTGTATAGCACTTTTCAATGTACTCAAAAACCCTTTAGAAGAAATGGATTATAATCTAGTCATTCAATTATAAAAGCGGCACAATGTACAGACATATATACAGCCGTTTAAAGCAAAATTGTATTACTGGTTAGAATGTAGTGGAATCGTGTTCCAATTAACTGGACCACAACAAAAAGGCATCGTAACCCTAGTTATTCTACCTTGACAGGGCTTTCAGTTTGAGATGCGCGATGGATTCGTGTTCGTCCTGTTAAGCCTGGGAAGAGAAGTAGCCTAATTATGAGAGATGGCTATTAGATCTGATAATATTATTATTTAAATAGTTTTATTGTTTTTTTTTAAGGTTCAACAACATTATATACATACATACAACAAACATACATACAATACAATACATGACTACATATAACCACACAATACCAAAAAAAAGAAATGAAGTAAACTAAAAGAGAAAAAGAATAATAAAAGAAAATTGCATCGTTCTTATACAGGTTGTCACTTGCCATACAGAAATTGCCTATCTAATAAATCACTGTCTTATGCCTATTGCCTAAGAATCCTCAGCCGGGAATTTTAGATTAAGATAATCAAAAAATGGCTGCCAAACTTGGACAAATGTCTGGGTAGAGCCCCTGGTGGAGTATTTAAGTCTCTCAAGTTTTAGTTGTGCCATCACATCTTCGACCCAGCGTCGATGTGATGGAGGAATGGCTGACTTCCAGTTAAGCAAAATAAGGCGTCTAGCCAACAAAGAGGAGAAGGCCACAGCATCTGATTGAGCGACAGATACCCTAATTTCGCCAGGGAGCACTCCAAAGACTGCAACCAAGTGGTTAGGGCTGATCTCCCTGTCACACATGAAGGACAAGGTTTCAAAAACAGAAGGCCAGAATCGGGATAGTGATGGGCATGACCAGAACATATGGCAGAGAGTGGCTGGAGCGAGTGATTCACATTCCTTTACAGCTGTGGGTAGGGCGTTCCACATTGATGTGGCATAATTGCGAAACATGTTTAGTCCCTTGTTTGAGCAGCCGAATCTGGGGCCATGTCCTCACGTATATGGATCTTTTTCCAAACGCACATTTTATTCCACGATTGGGCCTCTCATCCACATGTAAAGGGTGTTTTCAGAGACATAAACGGAGACTTTCTTAAACGCATTTTAAAGTGAAGATTTTCCAAAATATCCGTTCAGTGGATCCATGCAGCCACTGTAAACGCATAGTCTAGATCAGGCGTCGGCAACCCTAGGCTGCTTAGGCACACAGGACCATTTTCATAGGCACGCGCGGGGGGGGGCAGCATAAAAAATAATAATAATATTATTTTTATTTTTTTATTATGTTTTACTTCGCTTTGAAATATTATAGTGAAATATTTTGCACTGTTGTCGTATATCTTCGTTAGTTGAAGCTGTGTTCTGAGGTGTCCTGTGTGCTGATCTGTGTTCTGATCTGTGTGCTGATCTGTGTTCTGATCTGTGTGCTGATCTGTGTTCTGATCTGTGTGCTGTGTCATGTGACACTGCACATATTTAATTGAGACCCTTTATTTGTTTATTTCAATTTAGCTGGAGTGGAAATACATTGCTACATCATTCAGTAACATTTGCAGAGCCTTATAACAAAAATATTATTAAGGTCACCATTGTGACATTGTGACATTTTATTATTTATTTTTCTATTATTTCATTGAACATTGCAAATGTTAAAAGCAAATTTTTTACTCAAAATGTGAGTATTACCAAGTCAACTTGTGTTCTTAAAACAATGACAATAAACATAGTTTTATTAGGTTGAAATAATGTGGTTGTGTACTTATTTTTCTGTTAACTTATTATGGATTGAAAACTGGTTCTCCTGGTGTTCTCCATTAGGCCTGTAGGTGGAGCTATGACAGCACACGTACAGTACACACACCGATGGTGTGTGATGTGTCCACAAATGAATGGGCAAATGTGAGTGAGATTTAGGGTTGATACAACCATCATAATAATATTGTTAATAATAACAATAACAATAATGATGTAATAATGTAAAAATTATCATTAAAAAGACCTGATTATGAGAAAAAAAAAACGATGCATGGAATGCACACTAGTTACAACTATATTTCAACCAGGCACTCCATGTCAAAAAGGTTGCTGACCCCTGGTCTAGATCAGGGGTTCCCAAACTTTTCAGGCCAGGGCCCAGAAAATAAGGCGTCAGAGAGCCGCGGCCCAATGGACATCGTCAGGCTTTTTTTTTTTTCTTTTTTTTGCCATGTGACCGATTTTTTAAGCCAAATATCACTTCAATCCTATTAAGTTAGTTCAAGTTAGTTATTAATTTATATGTGCTATTTATGAGAGGGCTAACTTGTTGCAAAATAATAATGATAATAATAATAGCCTCATTAAAATACTATTGTTGCTTCGGTTGTTTTCAGCGTTTTATGTGCATAATCTGTTATTTAGTTTGAAATGTTCGTTGAAATAAGTAGATTTTTCGTTTTTGTTTATTTATTAAGTTAATATAAAACCATATAGTCACATTTTAGAATACAATAGAATAGAATTTTAGAATACAACTAGAAACACTGTCCTGGCCTGCTTCTAAGTTCAGTGACCTGACAAAAAAAAATAAAAAAATAAAAATAAAAAATAATATAATATAAATATTTTTTTTAATTTAAAAAAAAAAAAATGTAATCATCTCGCGGCCCACCCGTGGCTGCTCGCGGCCCACCTTTGGGTCGCGACCCCGACTTTGGGAACCACTGGTCTAGATAAACGATGACGCCACAGCTCACTACGCATGCTCAGACTGTTGTTCCATCCATGGCAATACAATAGGCGCCCGTAGCCTTGAAGCGCACAGAGGCAATAAGATGGACAGCGCCTGGTGCTGTAGTTGCTTCCCCCTGGAATGTATATATTTTCTCTTATTGATCTCTGCCTCTTAAGCAGTACTGTATATTTGTATATCTTGTATATCATTCATGAATGTCTAGATGTAACAGCTACTGTATACTCCAGTGCAGACAGATTCGGCCATCAGACGCTGCTTGCGTGTAATATAGGGATGTATCTGTTATTTAGTTATACTGGACATTTTCGTTTACATAAGTAGATTTTTCGTTTCTGTTTATTTATTAAGTTAATATAAACCGTGTTTCGAACGTTTTTGAGGTTGTTAAACACACGCTTTTGATTTATTTAAGTGGCGAGTGGCGTTTTTTTCGTCTGCTTATTTCTCGAGAGATATCATACAATGTCATGTTGAGACCTTGAGATCACAATATCGCGATTCCGAAACAAAATAAGGCGAGGCATTATCACAAACTGTAGCAAAGATATTTAATGTTTTGCTAAACATGTCTAGTTTTGCGCCCTGCTTCAGTTAAAAGCCAAATTGGATTCTAAATTCAGTGCATAGACTCGCGACAGAAGAGGTCTGCACCTGATGCACTCTGATGTTGCGGATAGTTGAGGATGTTGGCATCACGCGTGTGTGGTCCCAGAATGACCTAATAATAACTTAAAGGGGAACTCCAACATTTTGGGAAATTAGCTTATTTAACATCTTCCCTGGAGTTAGACAAGAAGATACATACCTTTTTTGTCTCTGTGCGTGCATTTTAGCTTTGGGAATAGACGCTCCGTTAGCATAGCTTAGCTTCATCACTGGAAGTGAGGCAGGACAGTAGCCTTACAGTGCCTTACAGTGTATTGCAAGGTCTGACATTGACCAAACTTGATATGCATGACCTTGGTGGGCTCTAGGTCAACTCCTGAAAAGGGGGTCAATGTCAGACTTTGCAATCAAAAGTTAGGGGGCTAATAACCCTTGCCATAATTTCAGTGCGCCCCCTAACTTTTGATTGCAAGGTCTGACATTGACCCCCTTTTCAGGAGTTGACCTAGAGCCCACCAAGGTCATGCATATCAAATTTTGTCAATGTCAGACCTTGCAATACACTGTAAGGCACTGTAAGGCTACTGTCCTGCCTCACTTCCAGTGATGAAGCTAAGCTATGCTAACAGAGCGTCTATTCCCAAAGCTAAAATGCACGCACAGAGACAAAAAAGGTATGTATCTTCTTGTCTAACTCCAGGGAAGATGTTAAATAAGCTAATTTCCCAAAATGTTGGAGTTCCCCTTTAACATTATTAGTTGAATAGTTACTGTACAGGAATTACAGGAATCATTTGAATATGTGAGTTACGTGAATATAGCTTGCCCGTGGACACAGACATTCATACGCATTAACAGCTCGACATATTTGGTGTAGCACGACTCCCAGTTGACGTTCTCCTGTGTCTTGGTCATCTTGTACTGTAGAGTTACACTCAGCAGCAACTCCACCTCGTCATCTGTCCATACAAAGGAATCACGTTTTGCTGTCTGTTTCGCCATAACTTCTTTTTTGAGAGGTTTTTCTGTCACTACAGGATTTCAATTTGTAGTTGCCGGCGCCAATGAAAATCAGCTCACTACGCACTATGGCGGGGCGTAATAATATCTTGCCCGTCAGATTGTTTGGTGAATATTACTTTACTATTTCTCTAATATATATCAGACCGACTATGTCCTAACAGAGAAACTACCACCACCTAAAACATCCTTATTACACCTTGTTTTATCCATATAGGCAGTAGCGCTTTGAAGTAATAATAACTTCGGTGGACAGCGCCTGCGTGCTGAAATGTCATTCAAACTATCCTTACTTATATATGCGACGGCACGTGAACAGTACAATGCAATTAATGAATGTCTTGTTGTAATTAGTATATATATAGATTGTGATAAGGACTCGCCATATTTAGTTTCAGAATCCGTTGAATACATTGACATTGTATCTCTCCGTCGCCCAGTGCGCAGAAGTAAAGCATTAAATCGTGACATATCTAGATTGGTTGTTTCCTCTGGACTGCATCTAATCCACCGCTATATCTATCTATTTATTATCTACTGTATGTATGTCAATATAGCCAATGGAAATGCTAGGAATGGTGAAGTGGGCTGGGTGAACCAATGGACAATTCCCATTTCTCTGTCGTCCTGACCGCTTGTACCACTATGGTATTTGGGATATCGCTTATCGCCACCTGCTGGCCCGCATGCTTGTTGGAGCAATTCATATGCGTTTATGTGTTTGTGTCTAGATGGATTTTTTTTAACACTGTGGTGTGGACAGGGATTTTATTTTAAACAGAGCCTGAGAATATCCGTTTGGCAAAAGATCCATATACGTGAGGACATGGCCTGGGTTTAACATGATTTGTGGAGCTCCCTCTGGTGTTGTGGTCGTGGTATTCACTGACCTTTGGGAAGTATTTTGACATGTACATGGGTACCTTAGTCGTGTAGTGTATCTTGTAGACCAGGCCCATTGCAAGTTGCTGTACTCTGTCGTCTACTCTAAGCCATCCTAGGTTGTCAAAGTGGGCAGGGGTGAGGTGGGTTCTAGGAGTAAGGTCAAGCAGTAGTCTGACCAGTTTGTTTTGTGATGTTTGTAATTTTGTTTTTAGCGCCTTTGAGGTGCTTTGGTACCATGAGTCGTAGTACCCTTGAATGAGTGCTCCTGCCAGAGTCTTCAGGGTATTCTTGTTTACCAGAGAGCAGATCCGGTACAATAATCTAGTTCATTGGTTGACTTTTTTTTTTATTACATTGGATGCCATTTTGTCACAGGAGAGATTTGCCTCTAGGATGGAACCTAGGTATGTAATTTCATCTTTCCTTGTGACAATATTGTCACCCACTGTAACTGAGAAGCCGTCTGCCTTGCTGAGTTTGTTATTTGAACAGAAGAGAATGGACTGTTTTACCCAGGTGTAATGATAGTTTGTTGTCAGCGTGCCAGGTGCAGATTTTGCCTAGTTCCGAGCTGAGTTTTTTTTTTTTTTTTTTACAACATACATGACTTTATGACATACAGGTCATATTATATTGCTGTTACATTTGTGACATATACGATATGCAAATATACAGTACTATTACCCAGAGACTTATTAGTTATTTAGAGACTTATTATGTTGCCCAGAGACTTATTCAAGGCTTATTATGTATCCAAAAACGTACCGGACTACGACATAACGTTAGACGTTTTTATTGCATGCTCAACCAGTGCACAACAACACACCAACCCAACTGACGTTACCACAACACTTGACGGTATTTCACAGCCCTGTTGTAAGAAGACCACCGTGCCGTTAAAGGTTGTAAGAATCCAAGCGTCTGGTCGGAGCGCGTCTATACTTTCCACAAGCAAGTTGTCCTTAGGCCACTGACCGCCCCTGCCTACGCTAGTTTTGCCCCCATGCCGGTATGAGCAGCGTTAATAATGCGAGAGCGAGCCTCGTAGAAATAATAATAATAATGCGAGAGCGAGCCTCGCACAAACACACGCTGAAATGGGTATCGTAGAACATGACATATTAGCATGACATCTGATTTATGAATGCCAATACTAAAGATTAGGGACAAACATGCAATTGGCACAAGTGTAAATCATGGATTAGTCACTCAGTTTTAACATCGGCCCGCGTAGCTCAACTCGTTTGTCAGCTGGCTGTGGAGCCTATGGTCACAAGCTCAAATCACTCTTAGTTCAATTGAAATAACGTATTGTATTGTTTTCATCTCTCTATATTAACGTGATTCCATCAACACATTAACAACACCCTTAGCTGTTATAACTATGTACTAAAATGTACCTCTGCTTTGGCTTGGCTGAATAGCAGTGATCGTCCATCTTAGTTAGTATAGCGATGCACGGCGGTAGCGAGTTAGGCGTTAGTTAGAGTTAGTTGATAGTTAGTTGCTAGTTAGGGCGGCGGTAGCAGTATGCATATTGATGCACGGCGTATATTGATGCACAGGCGGTAGCGCGGCGTGTATTGATGCACGGGCGGTAGCGAGTTAATTGATAGTTAGAGTTAGTTGATAGTTAGTAGTATATTGATGCGCGTAGGTATTAATAAATCAGATGTCATGCTAATATGTCATGTTCTACGATACCCATTTCAGCGTGCATTGCGATACCCATTTCAGCGTGCATTATTATAATTTCTACGAGGCTCGCTCTCGCATTATTATTTCTACGCTGCTCAATATTACGCTCATACCGGCGTGGGGGCAAAAAGCTAGCATAGGTCAGTGGCCAATCAGAGCAACGCGGAAGGACAACTTGCTTGTGGAAAGTATAGACGCGGTCAGAGGTGTTCCTGTTTGCAATAATCCCCAGCATGCATTGCATGTGTATAATACATTAAATATAAATGTAACTTTATTTTCAACAAACAGCGTTTAATTATAAAGATATACATTGCATGTTGACACAGCTTGTCAGATTGAGGTTAAACTGTCTCCGAACGAGCGACAAAATGAAACAGAAGTGTCCTTTCCATTTAAGTTCTATAGCAGTGACTTCCTACACAAAGAGGCGCTGGAGACTTTCCCCGCGCACACAGTCCACTCCGCCATCAGCCCTCCTCCTATTTTCACGAAGGGGGGGGGGGTAATTCTAATAAGTTATTAGTAATAACCAAATACACGAAAAAAATACATACAAAGCATCAGCATAATAATCATACGGGTCTACAATGAAGCCCTGTGTTAATCAGGTGTTATACACAACATTAAAACCATTTGCGCATCTAAAATAATGATGGATCAAATGATCTAACTCCTGCTGAATATTTTTATAATCTCACCCCCAGTGGTGCGTTCCTGAAATCAACTGGGATTGCACTCGCTATTTGCATATCAATAGCGCCGGTCGTCAGGTGTGTTAAATACGACCGGCGCTATTGATATGCAAATAGCGAGTACTTATCTGGGCTTGCACGTAGTGCACCCCCGTCCCATGAAGAACGCATGCCTGCTCACCCCTTCCAAATTGGTAATCTTTCCTAGAGGGTGGTTTTAGTATAGTGTATATATATATTGTTTTTTATCTTTATACGCCTCACTTGCGTCTCACACTATATTGATTAAATAAAGTACAAAATAATCTAAAGGGTCAGGCACGTATGAGGAAACAGAATCTGCTCGTTTTATGGATCATGTGGGTGGCTCTTAAAAGAGCCTTTGGGTTTTGGATACAACGCAGTGAGCAGTTTAGCCGCCGAATCCGTACAGAGTGCGTCCCTGTCTCTTCAGAGCATAGACCACATCCATGGCGGTCACGGTCTTCCTCTTGGCGTGCTCGGTGTAGGTGACGGATACCATTGATGATGTGTGCAGTGATTTTGGTGACACTAGTATACACTGTATGACAGTGAAGTTATTCAATTTTTTTGTAGCGTCTCTTTTCGGTGTTGCACTTTTTAGACGGTCCCTGGCTGCGCACTTGCCCCAAGGCCGACTGCACATATAGATCAATATTATTATTATTAAATGTACAGCTCCGAGGCCGGCTCGCCTCGTTTAGGTGAAAGTAAGGTTGTAGCTCATTGTCTACCTTACTACGATAGGAAAGAGGTGTCCTTTGTGTTTTAAAAACATTTCGCTTAAGAATTATTAACCGCGGAAATTCGAATCTGTGAATATCTTTCTAACTTTACCTAAGTCTCCCGATTCCGATACAATAAAGCGAGTCTTCATCACAAATCATATTCTCAAAATAATCTGACCGGCAGATATTATTGCTGGCGGACCTATTTCGGCCTGCGAGCCGCCTATTGCCGACCACTGCACTGAACTAGGATATCTGTTGGGTAACGTGTGTTTAGACAACAACACTATTTGGGACAGGACAGACCATATTAGGCTATTACTTCACATACAATATCCTGTCTAAATGAAATGCACAAAACAAAAAATGTATGTATATAACGTTACCCTGGTATAGATCTGTATGCATGTGTATTTATTCATAACGTTATACATATTCGTTAACGTTAGATCGTGCATGGCTTTTACATTGAAAAATGTACTTGTCACGTGGTTCCGTTCTCCATTCTTCACATCAAAAACGAAAAACGAACTATCAAAACGTACACGGTCCATTATTTACTCCTTTTTTTCATTTGATTCTGACACCAAAATACGAAAAACAGCTCCGTATTTCAGTTTTTCCGATTTTGGTTTCAAACGGAAATAGGAAACACCTCGTATTTCCGTTTTTTTTCTTCGTTTTTTCGTATTTCCTTTTGAAACGAAAAACGAACTATCAAAACGTACACGGACCCTTATCGAAGTATATAACTTAGTATTACTTTTGGGATGGTTGATTTCCACGAGATACTTCCAGCACGGCAACTGTAACTGAGGGGTACAATTCCCTGACTGTATTGATAAGTATGGTATTATTAAACCACTACCGCTTGTACTTTAACTTCTGGCCATCCAGTACATGATATAGATATGATGAACACTTTCCCACCTGATGAAACGAAGTCCACACAAATGTATAAATCGAATATTTTATATAGCAAAGGGTATATACAACGTTCACTTAATGACATTTATGATTTGAAATGCACTTGTATGGCAAATGAGTATTCGTAGGTAAATCAACATTGAATGTCCAATCTCTGGTTACGCAGGGAGTAAGTATACAACCCGGTTCTTTAGGGAACTATAGCGATGGTACTTAAATGATTATAGCTGGATACACTAAGGGGGGGGGGTCCCGCTGGTTGTAAGACAGTAGGGGGGGGGTTAGAAGAGCCGCTGGCGGTATCCCATCTGGCCGACGATTTCTTGGGAGAATTCAGAGTCCTGAACACGATGCCCACAGAACCTCGGTCCACAGATGAATACAGCTGGACCCTCTCGTGGACGGTAGCTGCCGGTCCACAGATGAAGAGACGTGAGGCGACCTCACTCGGGGTAGAGCGCCGTCTCACCTGGACTCCTCTCCGGGGGGTAGTTCCAACACTCAGCAGTGTTGGCCGTTATCCATGGAATAATCAAAGCACCCAAAGCATGTAGATAATCCAAGCCGTGGAAGGCTCGCCGTCGTCCGGGTAAAGTAATCCAATGTACAGGTCCACTCGTCCTGGCCCGGAGCTCCTCGGATGCAAGCACCACACGTGGTCTGCCCAGCCTGGTTAAGACTCCAGATAACGTCAGGAACGATGGGGGTACTGCTCACTTTATAACTCTAACCGAACGATGCACCATACATAATAGACTATTATTAGCTTAATAGAAATACGTCCAACTCGACGGTATAGTGCCAAACTATGACAATTCAACTATTAATCCACACGATGTCTCAATGCCTATTCTGAGGCCAAGTAGGCCTTACTGCACCACACGTGCGTCGTGGGTGAGGCTTCGCGTCTGTTACTCGGTTGGAGGGTAAAGAACTAATGGACTAAAAAGAAAGTTCTACTTTACTTGCGCCATATATATATGCGCTGTGAACAAATAGTACCATTCGTATTTCGCCAGACGTATTCCTACGCGGAACCGGGCTTGCCACGACATGTTGGTCGGCACGATTGAACTTGAACCAAGGGGTATGGCTGCTGGCGCCAGGTTCTCGTCCAATGGTAGAATGAAACTATTATGGGCTGTTAGTAGACTAAAGGGATATTCAGTGCATATTGTACAAGGAATATACAGGGGATATCAAACGATATACAAATACTATTAAATATATATATATAAATAAATATATATATTCGGTTTAATCTGATCCTTCACAACAGCCGCCCCCTAATTAGTCCCACCTAATTAGCTAAGCAGAGACAGATTAACCGCACTGTCTACCACTCAAGGTCCGCTGTAAGGGTCAGTCAACTCACAAAGTCATGGGGTCATGGTCATCATCGATAGTGTCTGGGAGTCGGGGCAGTTCTATTAGCCTCGCCACGGGTCGTGTGTAAGTTCGCCCTTGGACGAGCATCTCAGCTGCTCGGACCTTGCCATCGGCACCGGTGATCACTTTGCTTACGCGGCCAGCCGGCCACATAGCTCTGGGTAGTGACTGGTCGATAATCATGACGACTGTTCCTTCTGTCAAATTGTCTCTCTCTTTTACCCACTTCTGGCGGGTCTGTAGAGACGGTAGGTAGTGGAGTAGGAAGCTGCTCCAAAACTTGTCAGCTAGTACTTGACTGTACCTCCACATTCTTCGGCCGTTCGCTTCTTCAGGCCTGTACATTGTCTGGGGTAGCGTGGGGTCCAGCCGCCCCATTAAGAGTGTGTTGGGGGTGACTGGGTCGACATCTGCTACATCACTTGAGACGTAACCGAGGGGCTTGGAGTTCAATACTCCCTCGATCTCCGTGAGGACTGTCATTAGGACTTCTTCCGCCACAGTCTGGGCCCCAAGCACGGCGTACAGGGCTGTCTTTATAGAACGTACTTCTCTTTCCCAGGTTCCACCGAAGTGGGGTGCGTTCGGGGGATTAAACTGGAAGTTAATCTGGGATGGAGCGAGGTGGGTCTTAAGTTCTGGGCCCATAGCTTGGAAGCTCTCTCTCAGCTCTCTTTCTCCGCCTTTGAAGTTTGTCCCGTGATCAGACAACAATGTAGACGGTTTTCCTTTCCGTGATGTGAATCTTCGGAAGGCCATAAGGAATGAGTCTGTGCTCATGGTCGGAAGGAGTTCGATATGGATCGCTCTGGTGGTCATGCATTTGAATACAATACCCCACCGCTTCTCGGTTCCTCTTCCTCTCTTTATATACAACGGGCCAAAACAGTCCATGCCTGTGGAGTGGAATGGCTTGTCGCCGAGTCGGAGGCGACAGGGTGGTAGGTCAGCCATCCGTGGTATGCTGGGCTGCGCGCGCCACTTTCGGCAGTCTAGACAGGTTCGCTGGAAGCGTCGCACCGCTTCTCTTCCTTGAAGTATCCAATAGCGACGTCTGATCTCCGCGAAGACTCTCTCTGCTCCTGCGTGGTGTACATCCTCGTCGTATTTCTTTATGATCAGCTCTGTGACCTTGTGTCGGCTGTTCAAGACTATCGGGTACTTAATGTCATCCGGTAGATCGGGGGCTCTCCGCAGGCGACCACCCACTCTGATGAGATTATGGGCGTCACTCTCGGGTGCCAGGTGGAGCAGTCTGCTGTCTGATGGGACGGGCTTTCCTCCCTGTAGACAGTCTAGCTCATCGGGGAACGAGTCTCTCTGGGCTCGTTGTAGTAGAAGAAGTTCTGCTTCTTCGTAGTCAGCTGCTGAAATGTCAGCGGTGGACTGAATCTCTGGGTGGTGCCACAGGAATGTCTTTAGCTGCGCACTCTGTAGGGTAATGCAGTCATCTATGTTGGGGTCTGTGGAGGCGACTGTGCTCAGTCCACAGAACATAGGTTTCTTGTTCTCAGCCTCCTCTTTACTTGCTTCCCGTGGGGTGGGCGTAGGCCACTCTTCTTCCGGGAGCTTGAGGAATTCTGGTCCGTCACTGTAGATGTTGCGACGGGTGAGGTCATCCAGGGACATTCCCCGGGTGATGACGTCAGCTGGGTTGTGTTTGGTGTCCACATACCGCCAGCTCGCTGCTTCTGTTAACTCTTGAATCTCGGTGACTCTGACTCCCACGAAGACTTTGTATCTGCATGAATCAGACTTGATCCATGTGGGTACTGTCGTGGAATCTGACCACAAGATTGTTCTGTGCACCGGAATGGTGAGTTCACGTTGGATTAACGTGGCTAGATGCGCTCCTGCTAGGGCTGCGCAGAGCTCTAGACGCGGGATAGATTGTTGCTTTCGTGGGGCTATTCTTGAGCGAGCCAGGATGAAAGCGGTGTGTATCTCTCCTCCCTTCTCTTGGGCACGCAAGTAGGCCACCGATCCATAGGCTACTTCGGAGGCGTCGCTGAAGACGTGTAGATCCATCTTGCATGTCTCTGGCCTCACCGTGGGTGGGAGGTAGCTGCGGCGTATATTGACGCCTGGGAGTGAGCGGAGCTCCGTCTCCCACTCTCTCCATGTGGAGGCAAGGTGTGCGGGTATTGGGTCGTCCCAGCCCTGGTCCTTGTCCCATAGTGCTCGTACAATCATATTTGCCCTGGTGGTGTAAGGTAGAATACATCCCAACGGGTCATATTGTCTGGCAAGTGTTCTGTACACACTCCGTCTGGTGGTCGGTGTCGCCGTCGACCTTCCCTGCTCTGGAGTCAGGGGTTTGTGTCTATAGTGGAGCGAGTCTGTTTTGAAGCGCCAGACTAGTCCTAGTGTCATTTCTTGGGCTTCTCCTGGGATGGTCGCCATCCAGGTCTCGCTGCTGGCAGCCTTGTCCGCGGGGGAGAGGCTGCGCAATACGTGCGGGTCACTGCTGGCCCACTGCCTGAGATCAAAGCCGCCTTTGATCAGGGAGGCGCGTAGCTTGATTAGGGGAGCCTCGGCTTCTTCTTGAGTCGAAACGCTTTGTAAACAGTTGTCCACGTAGAAACTGTTCTTCACACTGTGTCGGACCTCTTCATCTGCTGCTGGGTCCTCTGCGACCTCTGGGTTGAGGTTGCGCAATACTGGGGGGTCGCTGCTGGCCCGCTGCCGGAGATCAAAGCCGTCTTTGATCAGGGAGGCGCGGAGCAGCGCACGACGTCGCCAGTCAATTTTCTTCTCGACATGCTGCAGGAGTGTGGTGTCTCCTTCTGTCGCTCTGGAGTGGAGGCAGCTAGTGGCTGCTGTTCGGTTGAGACATTTAGCGAGGGGGCCTTGTAGTGTCCACCCTAGGCGGGTCTCGACTGCTGCAGGACAGCCTCGGGGTCCTGTATGGACCCGGTCAATCGGGACTATGAGTTCTGCATGGTCGGAGCCTATCAGCAGGGTCGGGGTGGCGCCGTCTATGAGCGGGATAGGTAGTTGACGCAGGTGCACATATTTATCCATCAGCTTGGCGATGGGGTAGGTGTACTGCGATAGTCCTATTTCTTGGCTGGTGAAAGCATTTGTAATCCTATACCGTCGCTCTGGCTGCCCGCTTGCTGCGATAGTGAAGGAGACATTCTCGCCCTTTATCGTCTTTAAATCTCTTCTTATTGTCCGAATCGTCATTTGGTTCTCGCTCCCCCGCAGTCCCAGCTGGGCCGCAGCGGACGCGAGCAGAAGGGTCTTCTCTGACCCGTCATCAAGGACGGCGTAAGTGTCCATGACTTTATCTTGGTAGCTCAATGTCACACGGACTACCTTTAAGAGCACTTGGGCGCCGCTGCTGCTGGCGGGGTCAATGTACATGACACTTGCCTTGGTGCCGCTCGATGGTGCAGGTGAAGGCCGTCTTCTGTTACTGTCGTGTAGTATATCTAGATGGGCTCCGTCGCACCGACTGCACCTTTTCTTTAGGCGGCATTCGGCTGCCATGTGACTGCGCGCACATCGGTAACAGCGCCTGTTGGACTTTATCCATTGGCTCACTTCTTCTGCATTCATCTTTGTGAACAGGTCACATTGTGACAGCCAGTGTTCTTTCTCACAGTAGGGGCACACCATCTTCCACTTCTCTTTTCTCGAGGGGGTACTGTGGCTCTTACTGCTCGGTACTGACTCTGATTGGTGCATGACAGTCACCGATCTTCTTCCATCATTTATTCTCCTGGGTCCCTCTCTGGAGCTTGGCGTGCTCCGCCCGAACGTATCCAGTCGTAAGCTGCTGACTTCTCTCGCCAGGAAGTCGGCTAGATCAAGGAGGGATGGTTCGGGGCCGTTAGGATCCCGGTAGTCTCTCTGCCGCCTAAAACGCTCTTGTCTTGCGGGTGGCAGCTTCTCCAAAATCCTCTCGACGTTAGAGTTGGCGTATAGCTCATGCATGCCCTTTTCCCGTTGCGCTCCCAGCATCCCTACCAGGGACTGCACTTTGATTGACAGGTCGTCTAATGAGCGATTGTCTGTTGCTGGGGGTAGGCGATCAATATGCCTTATCTCTTGGATTACGTAATCCCATATACGTCCATATCTCTGGTCCAGCGCTGCTAGGGCCGCGGTGTATGGGGTCGTAGAGGTGGCATAGGCTAGCGCTATATTGTGCGCTCGCGGTACTTTCAGGTGCTTCAGTAATATTGCATACTTGTGGCGTTCATCAGCGACATCCACCATCATTGTCTCTAAGCACATCCAGAGCTCCGTGTACTGTGCTCGATTCTCATAGGTGAAGTCTGGAAACGACGGCGTGGCAATGTATGACGCCGTGGATGGCTGATACATCGGCGAGCGTTGGGGGAGAGACCTCCTAGGCGAGTCTCCTCTTGCGCCTCTCTGTGGGCTGGTACCGACAGGGTACCATGGCCCGCTGGTCCAGGTGCTATTCCTCGGGGCTGGTCGTGCGTCGTGCTCACCCGTGAATAGAGTCGGGGGTCTGTAGCGCAGCGCCGCGGGGGTATAGCCTGGGCTGTACTGGACCTCCTGGTCCGGTGGAGTACTGTGCTGTCGTCGGGCTTGGTTCTCCTCCTCTCCCTCTTCTTCTTCTATCAGGTCCTCTAGATCCTGTAGTCGTTTATTTAGCTTCTCCGCAGTGTATGCCGCTCCTTCCTTGTAGCTGGGTCTCGCTTGGACCGGTCTGGGAAGAGGGTCTGCGGGGGGTATAGGCTTGGTCTGTTGGTCAAGTTCAGGGTCGCTTGCTCGGTTAGGAGACGCTGCCCTTGACTGTTGTCTCGACGAGTTCCTTGAACCCCTGGCGGAGGGAGAGGGTGTTGCCTTGATGATCAGCTGCTCCATTAGCTGCGCTTGTAACTTGTCGCGCTCGACTTCGCGCTTGGTGAGATCTGCTTCTCTTTGGGCACCGGCAGCGGCGCGCTGGGCGTCGGCCCGGTCTCTTGCCATATTCTCTTCCGTCTGAAGGCGTCTCATCTCCAGGCGTATGCGCTCTTCTTCGCTCCGTTGCTGTGCTTGGAGTCGATCGCGTTCGCCCTGAAGTCGATCGCGTTCACCCTGAAGTCGATCGCGTTCGGTAGAGGCTGTCAGGCTGACGAGGAACGCCTGTTGTAGCATCCTCTCCGCTTCGCTGGGGGAAGACGGTTGTAGAGGTGAGCCGCTCCTGGGTGAGCCGCTCGTTGGGGAGTCCTGGAGCTCTATTTCCTCGGCGCTCTCCTCCTCTTCTTCCGTGCAGAGTTCTCTCTCTGTAGGGTTGTCTTCCTCCCGGGGCTGGTCGGGGACTACTTCTTCGGTATTGGCGGGGGGTAAAGGCATGTCAGCTCCCTCCTGGTCCCCACCGTGAGCTTGGTCAGTTACATTAGAACCCACTAGGGCCTCTGTGGTCGGGGAAACCTGGTCGTTAAGGTCAGACATAATTTTACTTTCTACTTTTACCGCGTTTACCGTTTGTCGAAGGTTAGGTAGTTGACTGACAGCGTAATCCTCTAAGTACTGAGGTGGCTGTCGTCTGCGCTACGGGCGTTCTACGTTAGGAGGACCGTTTCGTGGAGTGTTCATCATAGGCCATTTTAATATTAATAACACTATATTAATATTACACTAGTTACCCTCCGGCTCGAAGGACCAATTGTAACTGAGGGGTACAATTCCCTGACTGTATTGATAAGTATGGTATTATTAAACCACTACCGCTTGTACTTTAACTTCTGGCCATCCAGTACATGATATAGATATGATGAACACTTTCCCACCTGATGAAACGAAGTCCACACAAATGTATAAATCGAATATTTTATATAGCAAAGGGTATATACAACGTTCACTTAATGACATTTATGATTTGAAATGCACTTGTATGGCAAATGAGTATTCGTAGGTAAATCAACATTGAATGTCCAATCTCTGGTTACGCAGGGAGTAAGTATACAACCCGGTTCTTTAGGGAACTATAGCGATGGTACTTAAATGATTATAGCTGGATACACTAAGGGGGGGGGGGTCCCGCTGGTTGTAAGACAGTAGGGGGGGGGTTAGAAGAGCCGCTGGCGGTATCCCATCTGGCCGACGATTTCTTGGGAGAATTCAGAGTCCTGAACACGATGCCCACAGAACCTCGGTCCACAGATGAATACAGCTGGACCCTCTCGTGGACGGTAGCTGCCGGTCCACAGATGAAGAGACGTGAGGCGACCTCACTCGGGGTAGAGCGCCGTCTCACCTGGACTCCTCTCCGGGGGGTAGTTCCAACACTCAGCAGTGTTGGCCGTTATCCATGGAATAATCAAAGCACCCAAAGCATGTAGATAATCCAAGCCGTGGAAGGCTCGCCGTCGTCCGGGTAAAGTAATCCAATGTACAGGTCCACTCGTCCTGGCCCGGAGCTCCTCGGATGCAAGCACCACACGTGGTCTGCCCAGCCTGGTTAAGACTCCAGATAACGTCAGGAACGATGGGGGTACTGCTCACTTTATAACTCTAACCGAACGATGCACCATACATAATAGACTATTATTAGCTTAATAGAAATACGTCCAACTCGACGGTATAGTGCCAAACTATGACAATTCAACTATTAATCCACACGATGTCTCAATGCCTATTCTGAGGCCAAGTAGGCCTTACTGCACCACACGTGCGTCGTGGGTGAGGCTTCGCGTCTGTTACTCGGTTGGAGGGTAAAGAACTAATGGACTAAAAAGAAAGTTCTACTTTACTTGCGCCATATATATATGCGCTGTGAACAAATAGTACCATTCGTATTTCGCCAGACGTATTCCTACGCGGAACCGGGCTTGCCACGACATGTTGGTCGGCACGATTGAACTTGAACCAAGGGGTATGGCTGCTGGCGCCAGGTTCTCGTCCAATGGTAGAATGAAACTATTATGGGCTGTTCGTAGACTAAAGGGATATTCAGTGCATATTGTACAAGGAATATACAGGGGATATCAAACGATATACAAATACTATTAAATATATATATATAAATAAATATATATATTCGGTTTAATCTGATCCTTCACAACAGCCGCCCCCTAATTAGTCCCACCTAATTAGCTAAGCAGAGACAGATTAACCGCACTGTCTACCACTCAAGGTCCGCTGTAAGGGTCAGTCAACTCACAAAGTCATGGGGTCATGGTCATCATCGATAGTGTCTGGGAGTCGGGGC
Organism: Notolepis coatsorum; assembly: GCF_963971535.1. Lineage (NCBI taxonomy): Eukaryota > Metazoa > Chordata > Actinopteri > Aulopiformes > Paralepididae > Notolepis > Notolepis coatsorum. The sequence continues at coordinate 88,151,495 of NC_140178.1, read as the reverse complement.
AGTTCTATTAGCCTCGCCACGGGTCGTGTGTAAGTTCGCCCTTGGACGAGCACTTCAGCTGCTCGGACCTTGCCATCGGCACCGGTGATCACTTTGCTTACGCGGCCAGCCGGCCACATAGCTCTGGGTAGTGACTGGTCGATAATCATGACGACTGTTCCTTCTGTCAAATTGTCTCTCTCTTTTACCCACTTCTGGCGGGTCTGTAGAGACGGTAGGTAGTGGAGTAGGAAGCTGCTCCAAAACTTGTCAGCTAGTACTTGACTGTACCTCCACATTCTTCGGCCGTTCGCTTCTTCAGGCCTGTACATTGTCTGGGGTAGCGTGGGGTCCAGCCGCTCCATTAAGAGTGTGTTGGGGGTGACTGGGTCGACATCTGCTACATCACTTGAGACGTAACCGAGGGGCTTGGAGTTCAATACTCCCTCGATCTCCGTGAGGACTGTCATTAGGACTTCTTCCGCCACAGTCTGGGCCCCAAGCACGGCGTACAGGGCTGTCTTTATAGAACGTACTTCTCTTTCCCAGGTTCCACCGAAGTGGGGTGCGTTCGGGGGATTAAACTGGAAGTTAATCTGGGATGGAGCGAGGTGGGTCTTAAGTTCTGGGCCCATAGCTTGGAAGCTCTCTCTCAGCTCTCTTTCTCCGCCTTTGAAGTTTGTCCCGTGATCAGACCCTCTCGTGGACGGTAGCTGCCGGTCCACAGATGAAGAGACGTGAGGCGACCTCACTCTGGGTAGAGCGCCGTCTCACCTGGACTCCTCTCCGGGGGGTAGTTCCAACACTCAGCAGTGTTGGCCGTTATCCATGGAATAATCAAAGCACCCAAAGCATGTAGATAATCCAAGCCGTGGAAGGCTCGCCGTCGTCCGGGTAAAGTAATCCAATGTACAGGTCCACTCGTCCTGGCCCGGAGCTCCTCGGATGCAAGCACCACACGTGGTCTGCCCAGCCTGGTTAAGACTCCAGATAACATCAGGAACGATGGGGGTACTGCTCACTTTATAACTCTAACCGAACGATGCACCATACATAATAGACTATTATTAGCTTAATAGAAATACGTCCAACTCGACGGTATAGTGCCAAACTATGACAATTCAACTATTAATCCACACGATGTCTCAATGCCTATTCTGAGGCCAAGTAGGCCTTACTGCACCACACGTGCGTCGTGGGTGAGGCTTCGCGTCTGTTACTCGGTTGGAGGGTAAAGAACTAATGGACTAAAAAGAAAGTTCTACTTTACTTGCGCCATATATATATGCGCTGTGAACAAATAGTACCATTCGTATTTCGCCAGACGTATTCCTACGCGGAACCGGGCTTGCCACGACATGTTGGTCGGCACGATTGAACTTGAACCAAGGGGTATGGCTGCTGGCGCCAGGTTCTCGTCCAATGGTAGAATGAAACTATTATGGGCTGTTAGTAGACTAAAGGGATATTCAGTGCATATTGTACAAGGAATATACAGGGGATATCAAACGATATACAAATACTATTAAATATATATATATAAATAAATATATATATTCGGTTTAATCTGATCCTTCACAACAGCCGCCCCCTAATTAGTCCCACCTAATTAGCTAAGCAGAGACAGATTAACCGCACTGTCTACCACTCAAGGTCCGCTGTAAGGGTCAGTCAACTCACAAAGTCATGGGGTCATGGTCATCATCGATAGTGTCTGGGAGTCGGGGCAGTTCTATTAGCCTCGCCACGGGTCGTGTGTAAGTTCGCCCTTGGACGAGCACTTCAGCTGCTCGGACCTTGCCATCGGCACCGGTGATCACTTTGCTTACGCGGCCAGCCGGCCACATAGCTCTGGGTAGTGACTGGTGGATAATCATGACGACTGTTCCTTCTGTCAAATTGTCTCTCTCTTTTACCCACTTCTGGCGGGTCTGTAGAGACGGTAGGTAGTGGAGTAGGAAGCTGCTCCAAAACTTGTCAGCTAGTACTTGACTGTACCTCCACATTCTTCGGCCGTTCGCTTCTTCAGGCCTGTACATTGTCTGGGGTAGCGTGGGGTCCAGCCGCCCCATTAAGAGTGTGTTGGGGGTGACTGGGTCGACATCTGCTACATCACTTGAGACGTAACCGAGGGGCTTGGAGTTCAATACTCCCTCGATCTCCGTGAGGACTGTCATTAGGACTTCTTCCGCCACAGTCTGGGCCCCAAGCACGGCGTACAGGGCTGTCTTTATAGAACGTACTTCTCTTTCCCAGGTTCCACCGAAGTGGGGTGCGTTCGGGGGATTAAACTGGAAGTTAATCTGGGATGGAGCGAGGTGGGTCTTAAGTTCTGGGCCCATAGCTTGGAAGCTCTCTCTCAGCTCTCTTTCTCCGCCTTTGAAGTTTGTCCCGTGATCAGACAACAATGTAGACGGTTTTCCTTTCCGTGATGTGAATCTTCGGAAGGCCATAAGGAATGAGTCTGTGCTCATGGTCGGAAGGAGTTCGATATGGATCGCTCTGGTGGTCATGCATTTGAATACAATACCCCACCGCTTCTCGGTTCCTCTTCCTCTCTTTATATACAACGGGCCAAAACAGTCCATGCCTGTGGAGTGGAATGGCTTGTCGCCGAGTCGGAGGCGACAGGGTGGTAGGTCAGCCATCCGTGGTATGCTGGGCTGCGCGCGCCACTTTCGGCAGTCTAGACAGGTTCGCTGGAAGCGTCGCACCGCTTCTCTTCCTTGAAGTATCCAATAGCGACGTCTGATCTCCGCGAAGACTCTCTCTGCTCCTGCGTGGTGTACATCCTCGTCGTATTTCTTTATGATCAGCTCTGTGACCTTGTGTCGGCTGTTCAAGACTATCGGGTACTTAATGTCATCCGGTAGATCGGGGGCTCTCCGCAGGCGACCACCCACTCTGATGAGATTATGGGCGTCACTCTCGGGTGCCAGGTGGAGCAGTCTGCTGTCTGATGGGACGGGCTTTCCTCCCTGTAGACAGTCTAGCTCATCGGGGAACGAGTCTCTCTGGGCTCGTTGTAGTAGAAGAAGTTCTGCTTCTTCGTAGTCAGCTGCTGAAATGTCAGCGGTGGACTGAATCTCTGGGTGGTGCCACAGGAATGTCTTTAGCTGCGCACTCTGTAGGGTAATGCAGTCATCTATGTTGGGGTCTGTGGAGGCGACTGTGCTCAGTCCACAGAACATAGGTTTCTTGTTCTCAGCCTCCTCTTTACTTGCTTCCCGTGGGGTGGGCGTAGGCCACTCTTCTTCCGGGAGCTTGAGGAATTCTGGTCCGTCACTGTAGATGTTGCGACGGGTGAGGTCATCCAGGGACATTCCCCGGGTGATGACATCAGCTGGGTTGTGTTTGGTGTCCACATACCGCCAGCTCGCTGCTTCTGTTAACTCTTGAATCTCGGTGACTCTGACTCCCACGAAGACTTTGTATCTGCATGAATCAGACTTGATCCATGTGGGTACTGTCGTGGAATCTGACCACAAGATTGTTCTGTGCACCGGAATGGTGAGTTCACGTTGGATTAACGTGGCTAGATGCGCTCCTGCTAGGGCTGCGCAGAGCTCTAGACGCGGGATAGATTGTTGCTTTCGTGGGGCTATTCTTGAGCGAGCCAGGATGAAAGCGGTGTGTATCTCTCCTCCCTTCTCTTGGGCACGCAAGTAGGCCACCGATCCATAGGCTACTTCGGAGGCGTCGCTGAAGACGTGTAGATCCATCTTGCATGTCTCTGGCCTCACCGTGGGTGGGAGGTAGCTGCGGCGTATATTGACGCCTGGGAGTGAGCGGAGCTCCGTCTCCCACTCTCTCCATGTGGAGGCAAGGTGTGCGGGTATTGGGTCGTCCCAGCCCTGGTCCTTGTCCCATAGTGCTCGTACAATCATATTTGCCCTGGTGGTGTAAGGTAGAATACATCCCAACGGGTCATATTGTCTGGCAAGTGTTCTGTACACACTCCGTCTGGTGGTCGGTGTCGCCGTCGACCTTCCCTGCTCTGGAGTCAGGGGTTTGTGTCTATAGTGGAGCGAGTCTGTTTTGAAGCGCCAGACTAGTCCTAGTGTCATTTCTTGGGCTTCTCCTGGGATGGTCGCCATCCAGGTCTCGCTGCTGGCAGCCTTGTCCGCGGGGGAGAGGCTGCGCAATACGTGCGGGTCACTGCTGGCCCACTGCCTGAGATCAAAGCCGCCTTTGATCAGGGAGGCGCGTAGCTTGATTAGGGGAGCCTCGGCTTCTTCTTGAGTCAAAACGCTTTGTAAACAGTTGTCCACGTAGAAACTGTTCTTCACACTGTGTCGGACCTCTTCATCTGCTGCTGGGTCCTCTGCGACCTCTGGGTTGAGGTTGCGCAATACTGGGGGGTCGCTGCTGGCCCGCTGCCGGAGATCAAAGCCGTCTTTGATCAGGGAGGCGCGGAGCAGCGCACGACGTCGCCAGTCAATTTTCTTCTCGACATGCTGCAGGAGTGTGGTGTCTCCTTCTGTCGCTCTGGAGTGGAGGCAGCTAGTGGCTGCTGTTCGGTTGAGACATTTAGCGAGGGGGCCTTGTAGTGTCCACCCTAGGCGGGTCTCGACTGCTGCAGGACAGCCTCGGGGTCCTGTATGGACCCGGTCAATCGGGACTATGAGTTCTGCATGGTCGGAGCCTATCAGCAGGGTCGGGGTGGCGCCGTCTATGAGCGGGATAGGTAGTTGACGCAGGTGCACATATTTATCCATCAGCTTGGCGATGGGGTAGGTGTACTGCGATAGTCCTATTTCTTGGCTGGTGAAAGCATTTGTAATCCTATACCGTCGCTCTGGCTGCCCGCTTGCTGCGATAGTGAAGGAGACATTCTCGCCCTTTATCGTCTTTAAATCTCTTCTTATTGTCCGAATCGTCATTTGGTTCTCGCTCCCCCGCAGTCCCAGCTGGGCCGCAGCGGACGCGAGCAGAAGGGTCTTCTCTGACCCGTCATCAAGGACGGCGTAAGTGTCCATGACTTTATCTTGGTAGCTCAATGTCACACGGACTACCTTTAAGAGCACTTGGGCGCCGCTGCTGCTGGCGGGGTCAATGTACATGACACTTGCCTTGGTGCCGCTCGATGGTGCAGGTGAAGGCCGTCTTCTGTTACTGTCGTGTAGTATATCTAGATGGGCTCCGTCGCACCGACTGCACCTTTTCTTTAGGCGGCATTCGGCTGCCATGTGACTGCGCGCACATCGGTAACAGCGCCTGTTGGACTTTATCCATTGGCTCACTTCTTCTGCATTCATCTTTGTGAACAGGTCACATTGTGACAGCCAGTGTTCTTTCTCACAGTAGGGGCACACCATCTTCCACTTCTCTTTTCTCGAGGGGGTACTGTGGCTCTTACTGCTCGGTACTGACTCTGATTGGTGCATGACAGTCACCGATCTTCTTCCATCATTTATTCTCCTGGGTCCCTCTCTGGAGCTTGGCGTGCTCTGCCCGAACGTATCCAGTCGTAAGCTGCTGACTTCTCTCGCCAGGAAGTCGGCTAGATCAAGGAGGGATGGTTCGGGGCCGTTAGGATCCCGGTAGTCTCTCTGCCGCCTAAAACGCTCTTGTCTTGCGGGTGGCAGCTTCTCCAAAATCCTCTCGACGTTAGAGTTGGCGTATAGCTCATGCATGCCCTTTTCCCGTTGCGCTCCCAGCATCCCTACCAGGGACTGCACTTTGATTGACAGGTCGTCTAATGAGCGATTGTCCGTGGCTGGGGGTAGGCGATCAATATGCCTTATCCTCAGCCCGCTGGAGACGTGGTTCTGCAATATCAATGTGTGTAGCCTGAGAAATAAGATACAATAACTTCCTTACAATAACCATATAATATATAAATAGCCAACTAATAGGAAATAGGAGTAATTCCAGATATTGATACATACATTGATGAATACAAAAACGGGGCGTATGGCAAAACTTTTATTTTATAAACGGAAAGGTAAAAATAAACACAACACATGATGTATTCTTAATCTTACTAATAGGCTACATAAAAGCCTAAGAACAGTTTAATAAGCCAATCATATGGCGAATCGACATGGGTTTAATGCGTACACCCCCCTCCCCCCAAGTATCCACCCCCCTCCCCCCCTGTAGAGGACGAGTCGTGCGGTGACCGGAAGCCCGCTCTTCGTCAGCGCGTCGTAGCCGCCCCCCTCCACCACCAGGAGTCTGATTTTATAAATCACGTGACCCAAATCAGCCAATGCCCGCAGTGCAACACTCCAATTCAGCCATTGGGTGGGACGGTCACGTGACCCAAATCAGCCAATGCCCGCAGTGCAACACTCCAATTCAGCCATTGGGTGGGACGGTCACGTGACCCAAATCAGCCAATGGAAGCGAGCGTCCTCAGCCCGCCGGATCCTCAGCCCGCCGGAGACGTGGTGCTGCAGGTGGATAGTATTGGGGTGGGGGGACACTGTACATTGGAGGTGGGGGGGGGGGGGTTTGGGCAGGAGGGGTGGGTGGTGGGAAGTGTTGTTTTCCCAATATAATACATCATCCTGAGACCCAGGGGGAAAAGTGTTGTCACTTGTATTATTTTCTTTAAACATTTAACTTTTTTTTTTTTTTTACTCTATTCATATTTTACAAAATGTGCACTGTAGTGCACAACCGGACTTCATTGATCGTAAAACAATAAGAATCATAGGAATATTTTGGAATTATGAAAATTGCATCCACATTCACATTGTCTTTTCACTGGCCAAAAGTGTGTGTAACAACGAAGAAAAGAAAACTTCTAATTTGATTCTTCTGAATTGTTCCTGTAGCAGGCAGGCCCCTTTTCTGAAGTAGACCAGTGTTCCTCTGGGAACCGTGTCAAGTACATGACTGAATTACCACCTATTCCCATCTGTGTCATTCTTCCATGTTTGCTCTGATTAAAAACCTCAGATCCCTACATTTGGTTTTGGCCCATGAAGCCGTCTTTATCAACTTCATGTGGCTCAGTGCATTGCTATACTGAGATATATTGTTTCTATTTGTGATATAAATGGATGCTTGTGCCTTGCTAGTGAAATATATTGTTTTTATGTGATATAAATGCATGCTTGTGTGAGCTAAACTGAGATAGTCTCATGTATCTGCCATGACCGACTACCTTGTTGTTGTTGTTGTTGTTGTTGTTGTTGTTGTTGTTGTTGTTGTTGTTGTTGTTGTTGTTGTTGTTGTTGTTGTTGTTGTTGTTGTTGTTGTTGTCCTTACAGTATGCTATGCTGTAATTTGCCCAGAACAAAGCTTCTTTGTGGGTAGTATACGAATATTTCATAACTGTCCTTTCAGAAAGCACTGAGCACACTACAGGTATAGTTCAGACCTCCTTCTTGAGTGTTATAGGGAGAAAAATATATAAATAAGATGAAGAGGGTGTGGTATGCTATTGACCTAAATAATACATCTGTATTTTAGATTTGTTCACTGGAAGAAGACGTATCATCCCCCGTCATCTGCAGCTGGCTGTGCGTAATGAAGAGGGACTAAACTAACTCTGGCGTGTTGCCCAAGAAGACTAATGACCAATTACATGCGCAACATTGATAAGACAAATTAACCAAACCGGTCTGAATACATGCAATTGTGCTTACCCGGTATGTACCGTTTCCATAAATGGGACGAATGAATACTTAAGTCTTTATGTTGACGAGGAAATGTGTTGTTTTGTAATCCATTGTAACTAGTGCATCGTTCTGCCGTGGTTTGATTTGATCAGTCTGCTAGACTGAACGTTTAGCAATATATTGTAACTATATCCATTATAATTATATACAATAATTGTGATTCATATCATCCCGCCCTCCGGCTCATTGAAACAGTACCATAGCAGTAATTACGTGGTAACAAATGCACCATGATGGCAGCAATTTATGCATTTCCACATGTATGGATGTGATATGCAGTCTGATCTATATTTTAATTAATCATTAATTAAATGATTAATATATACAAATTGGCTTGGAAGGAGTGAGACTCATCAATGTTCCCCGTCTGGTTCAAATAACTACAGATCGAAAAATGAAATACATGTTTTGTATAATTAGAAGACCCCTTCCCCTCAATGTAGACTATTACATAAGAATGCATTGTTCCTTCATGGGAAATGGTGGTTGGCTCTTAAAAGAGCCTTTTGATGTGAACAATGTTCTGCTTGGACGCTTACTTCTTCTTGGGAGCTGCTTTCTGCACTGCTTTGGGCTTGGCAGCCTTCTTCGCTGGAGCCTTCTTGGGAGCAACAGGCTTTTTCGCCTTCTTTGGGCTCTTGGCTACTACCTTCTTGGGACTCTTGGCTACGACCTTCTTGGGGCTCTTGGCTGCGACCTTCTTGGGACTCTTGGCTGCGACCTTCTTGGGACTCTTGGCTGCAACCTTCTTGGGACTCTTGGCTGCGACCTTCTTGGGACTCTTGGGACTCTTGGCTGCGACCTTCTTGGGAGACTTCTTGGCTGCAACAGCCTTCTTAGCTGCAACAGCCTTCTTAGGCTTTTTAGCGGTGACTGGTTTCTTGGCCGCTGGCTTCTTGGCTTTAACCTCAGCCTTGTTGATCTTGAAAGAGCCGGAGGCTCCGGTACCCTTGACCTGGACCAGGGTTCCCTTAGTCACCAGACTCTTGATGGCAGTCTTCACACGAGCCTTGTTCTTATCCACGTCGTAGCCACCGGCAGCCAGAGCCTTCTTCACGGCAGCAAGAGACACGCCGCTCCTCTCTTTAGAAGCAGACACTGCCTCGACGACCAAGTCACTGACGCTGGGACCTGCTTTCTTGGGTCTGGGAGCTGCCTTCTTCTTGGCAGCCTTAGCCAGAGCAGCTGGAGCTGGGGCGACTTCTGCCATTATTCTCTGGTTCTCTGCTGCGAAACAAAAGCTGAAGTAACTAGGAGTGTCAACAGACTGATAGAGTGGCCGAGGCAGGGGGCTGGTCTTAAACACTGCATGAGAGCCATGTAGACTCAACCAGCTCGGTCCTCCTCTGCACTGTCAAAATGCTCTGTCGCTTGTGTTTTCTCTTCGCATAAAATAGTTAAAATACACAACTATGAATATTGCAGAAATCTAACGCCAAATGTCCCAACTAGTAGACACATGTCCCGTCAGAATCAAACTATTTGGAGAAACGTGGTTAATTTGTGGATGCTCCAAAACAATAATGTGTGCCGTCACCACTGTTGTGCAGCTACTTTTTTCTTGTATTTATCTCTTACAATTCTTTAGAGTAAATTAGAATCCGACAAAATCTCGTTTTCCAGCGAGCCGAGCTACCTGACAAGGGACTGAAAGAAAGATGAGTCATCTGGGGTGACGCGTTTTGTTTTAAATGGGTGACTTTTCGGTGTTGGTAAACACAGTCTTTTGTTGGTGGTGGCCTGTAGTGTGGGTGACCTGACCTCGACTTCGTTTGAGTAAGTGGAAGGTTTAATGTGGCCTATATATGGATAAAAAAAACTGAAATGAGTCCTACCTTTATGAGTATGTACCGTATACAAGAAACATAGCTACATTTAGCTTTTTGTTTACAATACAGGCTTTAAAAGACAACTGAAACCACATCTAACAGCCCTACGCCTGCACATTATGTACATGTAGACACACACACACATACCCATAGTTACTTTTATTTTTACTTTATTGTATTTTTAGTGACAGGAATATTAGTCGCCTATCAAATAGGTGGCAAGAGTATATGGTTTCTCACTGCTTGTGAATTGAGTGCATATTAATATATAGTGTTATGTAATGTATATTGTACTATGTATGATTCCATTATGTTTAGGAATGCGGTATCATGTAATATGTTTGATAGAAAGTATATTGTCACTTTCTGATTTTTAATTCCACTTGGTTGCTTGTCTGAACATGTCTTATCTGTAACATGTTTATATGTTATGTGTGGACCCCAGGAAGAGTAGCTGATGTTTTGCATCAGCTAATGGGGATCATAATAAAATCATACTGTAAGAAAGAAGAACACAAACAGTCCATGCAAGGCCTCTATTGTTAGTGTCTATTGGTGTAGTACATGTTGATACATTCTGAAGAAATGGTTCAAGGAATGAAACATACTATGTTTCTACTACCTGTACCATAGTGCGGCATTGGTACACATGGCCCATGGTGACCTGTGTAAATGTTGGTGTCATCTGTTTAGTAACCCAAACAAGAGGAAACCATCAGCTCAACTCAGCATCAGTAAACATCTGTTACAAAAATGTATCCTGGCATTCCTATGATAAAAAATGATGCCATGTACCATTGATATCATGGTTTTAAAATGGACTATACCATGTTATTAATGGATCCATTACATTTACTATAGCTGTACCATGGTACATCATTTATATAATGACTGGTACCATGGTAAGACAAAAAAAATAGCACCTTGTGATTATTATTATGGTAAATAATTTATATGACTGGTACAATGGTAAAACAGAAAAAAAAATTGTATAGGGCAGATTCAGAGCACCTCATGAAACACAAAAGAAACAATTGAGCTGCTGATCAGTTTGATCAAAAGTGTCCTTATTGGTAATATGCTCAGAAAAGTTAGGCCCAAATCTGTGATTTTATGTTGTATGACAGACACATCTAGAGAAATTGTGACTAGATTTGAAGCATTAACATTACGAGTGGAAAGAGTATGGTGTGGTGTATCAGTGCATTTGTTGAAGTCCAAACCATAGGGGATGCCGGATGAGCAGAGTAACATTTCAGCCAGATGTGGAGTCTGCGTATCCTGCTAAACATGGCGGGAGAGGGGACCGGCGGCGTATAGCTTATCCGCAACAGTAAGTTACTTCCGGGGTAGGCCTGATTGGCCCCGACAGGCACGTGACGCGCAACTTTCTCTGCCGCGCGGCACGCTCGGCAGAGCTTGTGGAATTACGTAACCGTCCAAATCCGCTATGACTCTCATTCGGCGCTTTAGCTCACCTGGCATAGCAGCGGTCCGTGGTCCTGCGGTTCGTTGTTGACGTGAGTTCAAATCCCATGATTTTTTTTTTTTTAACGTGATTTTTTTTTTAACATGTATTCTTTCGCCGGTTAAGGTTAGGCATGGTTAAGGTTAAGGTTAAGGTTAGGCATTGTTTCGGAGTTGGTTAAGGTTAGAACGGTTAAGTTTAGGCGCTGTTAAGGAGCTGGTTAAGGTTAGAGTTTGTGTTAGAGAATGGCAATATTCTTTCTATGGTTAAGGTTAGGCATGGTTAAGGTTAAGGTTAAGGTTAGGCATTGTTTCGGAGTTGGTTAAGGTTAGAACGGTTAAGTTTAGGCGCTGTTAAGGAGCTGGTTAAGGTTAGAGTTTGTGTTAGAGAATGGCAATAGACAGCCTATTTCCGCGCGACAGCTCTCAGCAGCCTCGTTGCGCGTCCTGAGTTTGCCGCGTCACGTGCCTGTCGGGGCCAATCAGGCCTACCCCGGAAGTAACTTACTGTTGCGGAACAGGTACACGCGGACCGGCGATGATCAGTATTGCTGAAGTCATATTTTAGACTTCTGATTGCTGGAGTTTGATGTCAACAATGTTATAAAAGCGTATTGTTGTTGTAATAATGTATTTAACATAGGTATAGGGTGGTTAATCTTTTTCATTATAATTATATGGCCTGGAATGTATTATTTTTCAAATAGCATTTCCACTTTGAAAATACTAAAATAAACATTATCCATGTGTATTATAAAGACCATCAATGTATTATTGATCAGGGTTCTAATACAGCAGGTGATATTTAAATGTACTGTATAATTGTGATGTAAAAGCTAGAATTCTATCCAATCTAGCTACTTGTCAACAACCTAAAAATCACAGGATTTTGACTAGTAAATATATAATTTGCAACTTGATAGCCATCCAAACTATGATTACAGTTGCTAGTAGTTTATTAATAAATAAGTAAGATATACAATTCCATCTCCCGACAGACCCCCCTACCATGATAATACATGTACAAACGAAATGTAGGACATTTTTTAAATAGAGAATTTAAAAAGGGAAATACCCGGCACTCAATAACCACTTTGATGAACAGCGCGATCATGAGAATAATAATAATAAGTCTCCCACGACTGGATGGCTCTTAAAAGAGCCTTTGGGTATATCTCCAGTGAACGGGGTAGTTTACTTGGAGCTAGTGTACTTGGTCACAGCCTTGGTTCCCTCAGACACAGCGTGCTTGGCCAGTTCACCGGGGAGCAGCAGGCGCACAGCGGTCTGGATCTCCCTGGAGGTGATGGTGCGGCGCTTGTTGTAGAGCGCCAGGCGAGAGGCTTCTCCAGCAATGCGCTCGAAGATGTCGTTAACGAAGGAGTTCATGATCCCCATGGCCTTAGAGGAAACACCGGTGTCGGGGTGGACCTGCTTCAGCACCTTGTAAATATAAATGGCATAACTCTCCTTCCTGGACTTTCTGCGCTTCTTGCCTCCCTTGGCGGTTGTCTTGGTGACGGCTTTCTTTGAGCCCTTCTTGGGCGCTGGCTTGGCTGGCGCTGGCTTGGCTGGTTCAGGCATGATGGTCAATCGGAACTATACAGCAACGAATGTGGAAACAGAAGCGCACAGCTACCATTTTATAGGTCAAATTGTGTAAATACAGCTGCTTGGCTTCTTGTATACGATTGGTTGAGAAGCTTCTTTGTCCCACATTTCCCGCGCACAGGAAACTATTTGCGCGCAAAGCCATATAGTTACCCAACTATTCTCTTAGCAAAACTCCATAGCCACAAAAAGATAAAACGTTACTTATTGCACTTGATATTAAGCCAAGCAATAGCCGACATGAAACTGCATTTGTCCAAGACAATGATTTTGTGCACATTTGTCTGTATTCTGTCACTGCTTTGACCTACAATAATTTTATATATTCATACACACACACATCTGTCTGTACCTGCATTAATCATTTTTACATAGATACTGATGACTTATTACTAGAGTGTCTTTGTACCTGTATCACTGTACATATTAATACTACAACTCTGTGCATACATCTGATTAACACTATTATTCAGTAGTACTTATTTATATATTTTATACTCAGTTTAATCACCTGTATATTGTATATTACTATTGCACTTTACTGTTACATTTGCACTCACTTATTTGTACTGTACCTTTAGTATGACACTACATTTGTATAAAAAACCCATGGCATTGTTTGAGTTTTGTACTGTATGACAATACATTTTAATCTAATCTAGTTAATCTATATTCCAAAATTGTACAATGTAAGTGTGGCTTTATCGCACATTTCCCGCGCACAAGAAACTAAGTTATGGATGATTGAAACTCTTCTGTAACTCATGGTTACTTGGTGATGAGCTACGATGGTGGTCAAACGAACATGAGACATCACTGAATTTGGTGATGTGTCATGTTCGTTTGACCACCATCGTAGCTCATCACCAAGTAACCAGAATGAGTTACAGAAGAGTTTCAATCATCCATAACTTCACTGCAAAACATAATATTTAAGTCATATTCAGATTCAGTTGGCCTTTTCTCTGATCTAATAGTTATCGATTACACTGCTGACGAGTAATACATATGATATGACCCTATATGGTTAAATAAATACAATCCGAACTATCATGTTTGCTCCTTGTCTGGAGTCCATTTGGGTTGAGCCTGCATGCTTTCCCCATTTCCAAAATGGTTTCGTCATTGTGGTTCGGTACTGTCCATGGTGCTGAAATAGGTTAGCGCCCTTTAGATTTCCAGTGTCTACAAGTAGCGAATCCACGCTTCCAAACAAACATTTTTATTTTTTCCTTTCGGGATTTATGTACCTTTTTTACATACCTGTACTATAACTGTACATATTCCTTTCCTACTCTTACTGGTTACCCTGCTTGCCAGTATGTACCATAATGTCTTTATAGCTGTATCACTGTACACATTAATACTACAACTCTGTACAGTACATACATCTGCTTAGCACTATTACTCAGTTGTACTCATTTATATATTTTATAGCGAATTTATTCACCTGTATACATAGCATATTACTATTGCATTTAACGGTTATATTTTCACTAGTTTGATGTGTTATTTACATTGTACTGTAATTGCATTGTATGATGTCAATAGATTTGAATCTAATATTGTTATGGTTTGTAACCGACCCCAATCGCACAACACAAGACAGGTATGAGGGTAAGCCAAGAAACGGGCATTTATTGAAACAAAGGGAAACCGGCACTGTCCCGTTAAGGGAGAAACACAAAATACTGGAAATAACAAGAGGGGAAGGAACAGGCTAAGGGAACGCTAGGGGAAGGTTAAGGGAAACACTAAGGGAAGGCTAAGGGAACGCTAGGGGAAGGTTGGAAGAAACAGGGAGGAACTAGGAGGACCGGACGGGAGGACTAGGAGGAACTAGAGAGGGGAGAACTAGGGACAGAGGGACAGGTACTGGGGGAACATAGGGAACAGGTTCTGGGGAACAGAGGGCCAGGTTCTGGTGACAGAGGGACAGAGGCCCGCGGAGGCGGGCTGGGGACGAGGAGGACTAGAAAGGGGAGAACAGGGACAGAGGCCCGCGGAGGCGGGCTGGGGACAGGGAGGACTGGGAGGACTGGTGGGAAACATCAGGGCCGCTCTGCAGAACTCTCTCGGCAGACCTCCGAGGTGGGTAACGGCGGCCGAGAGGGAGAGAGGAGAGGGTTAAAGTACAAAGGGGAAAACAGAGCAGATGCAGGAGAGGTGACTAGTCCAAATACAAAAGTTATCAAAGTAAAAACTATCTTCGTGTAAAATACACAAAGAGCAAAGTTCCAAAAACAATCCAAAAGTGAATACTATCTTCGGTGTGAACAAACACACAGTGGGAGATGTAACGTCCAAAATAACTATCTAAGTGAGAACAAAAACAGAGTGGGAGATGAAATGTCCAAACCACAAACTAAGTGAGAACAAAAAAGGAGGCACCACGCTGGGTGAGTGACATCACAATCAAAACTCACCCAGGCGTATGCGTAAAGGCACAGGAACAGCAGCGGGACGGGGGCAAGAGGCATCACGCTGGGCGAGTGACATCACAATCAAAACTCACCCAGGCGTATGCGCAATGGTACAGGGACAGCAGCGGGGCGAGGGCATCGCCACCGGGTGGCTGGCTGTCCGAGCCGAGGAACAGAGTGCTGGAACAGCGGCGGTGGCGACGGTGTCGTCCACCGGGTAGCCGCTGTCGGAGCCGAGGAACAGAGTGCTGGAACAGCGGCGGTGGCGAGGGTGTCGTCCACCGGGTAGCCGCTGTCGGAGCCGAGGAACAGAGTGCTGGAACAACGGCGGTGGCGAGGGTGTCGTCCACCGGGTAGCCGCTGTCGGAGCCGAGGAACAGAGTGGCGCGCCACACCCTGGTGTGCGCGTCGGAACCGAGAGACGCATCGGGGTGCGTCTGCGAGGAGGAGTGTGCCAAGCACGAGGATCTTTGGAAAATGCGCGTTGGAGACTGGAGAGCGTGCCAAGCCCTTGAAGATGCGCGTTGCGCGCTGGTGACTGGAGAGCGTGCCAAGCCCTTGCAGATGCGCGTTGCGCGCTGGTGACTGGAGAGCGTGCCAAGCCCTTGAAGATGCGCGTTGCGCGCTGGTGACTGGAGAGCGTGCCAAGCCCTTGAAGATGCGCGTTGCGCGCTGGTGACTGGAGAGCGTGCCAAGCCCTTGCAGATGCGCGTTGCGCGCTGGTGACTGGAGAGCGTGCCAAGCCCTTGCAGATGCGCGTTGCGCGCTGGTGACTGGAGAGCGTGCCAAGCCCGAAGGTCTAGGAGATGCGCGTCTGCGCGCTGAGGTCTGAAGTGGAACACTGGAATACCTCCCGTAGAGGATTAGAGAGCGCAGTACAGTGTCTCCCTCGAGGCAAACGGCGACAGGTGGCGAAGGCTTGAGCGCATCTGGCGCGCTGGTCTGGAGTGGAACACTGGAATACCTCCCGTAGAGGATTAGAGAGCGCAGTACAATGTCTCCCTCCAGGCAAACGGCGACAGGTGGCCAAAGCTTGCACCTCGTCTCACGCCGGAGATAAAACAGCATAGGCAGACAGAGGATCTCCCGAAAGAGTCTAGATGTTTAGAGAATATGACTCGGCAAGTATACAACACGACCCCACCGCCGAAACGAGGGGAAGCGCCCTGGTATTTAAAGCCCACAGGGGAACTAATTAGCCTGCCACCACAGGTGCGAGAGGTAATTGATAATCGAACAGGTGTGGCCACTGAGAGTAAAGAACGAGAGGGTGGGGGCTAGAGAGAGTGAGTAGGGAATTCCTAACAGTAGGCTTAAAGAAGACAGAGAAAGTTGGTGAGCAGCGGACAAAACCTCACAGTACCCCCCCCTCAACGGGAGCCACCTGGCAACCCAAAACAAATACAGACAGAGTGGCAGGGGGCAAAACAAGACAAAAACAAAAAGGTACTGGCCAAGCCAGCAGGGGAAGCCACCACAAGAGTGGGGCTAGCAAAAGAAACAGGGTCGCCGAGGGGTAACTAGGGTAGCAGAGGGGCAACAGGAGGAACTGGCCTAGAGGAAACCGGGCCTAGAGGAACCGGGTCAGGAGGAACTGGGTCCAGAGAACTAGTCTAGAGGAACTGGTCTAGAGAACTGGCCTAGAGAACTGGCCAAGAGAACTGGTCTAGAGAACTGGTCTAGAGAAACTGAGGGGCAAGCAGGGTAGCTAAGGGGTAACCATGGTAGCACCGGGAAAGGGCTAGCAGAGGGAAAGTTAGCTGCCAGGGCACTGATAGCTACAGGGCCTATGCTAGCTGTACTGCTACATCAACATAGAGGCTGCGCAAGCTGCCGAGCTAGGCTAGCAGAGGGAAAGGGTAGCTGCCAGGGCACTGATAGCTACAGGGCCTATGCTAGCTGTACTGCTACATTAACATAGAGGCTGCGCTAGCTGCCGAGCTAGGCTAGCAGAGGGAAAGGGTAGCTGCCAAGGCACTGATAGCTACAGGGCCTATGCTAGCTGTACTGCTACATCAACATAGAGGCTGCGCTAGCTGCCGAGCTAGGCTAGCAGGGGGAAAGGGTAGCTGCCAAGGCACTGATAGCTACAGGGCCTATGCCAGCTGTACTGCTACATAAACATAGAGGCTGCGCTAGCTGCCGGAGCTAGGCTGGCAGACAGGGCTGGACCAGCATGAGAGAACAAGCTAGCTGGAAGGACAGTCCTAGCTGTGTGAGATAAACTGACCTTGCTAGCTGAAAGGGCAGTCCTAGCAGTGGGAATACTGACCTTGCCAGCTGAAAGGGCAGTCCTAGCAGTGGGATAAACTGACCTTGCTAGCTGAAAAGGCAGTCCTAGCAGTGGGAGCAAACTGACCATGCTAGCTGAAGGGGCAGTCCTAGCAGTGGGAGAGAAACTGACCTTGCTAGCTGAAAGGGCAGTCCTAGCAGTGGGAGATAAACTGACCTTGCTAGCTGAAAGGGCAGTCCTAGCAGTGGGGATAAACTGACCATGCTAGCTGAAAGGGCAGTCCTAGCAGTGGGGATAAAACTGACCTTGCTAGCTGAAAGGGCAGTCCTAGCAGTGGGAGATAAACTGACCTTGCTAGCTGAAAGGGCAGTCCTAGCAGTGGGAATACTGACCTTGCTAGCTGAAAGGGCAGTCCTAGCAGTGGGAGAACACTGACCCTGCTAGCTGAAGGGGCAGTCCTAGCAGTGTGAGATGCTACACAAAAAAGTGGAGGCCATGCAGAGGGAATTGGGTTAGCTGCCTGGCATGGCTAGCTACAGGGCCCATGCCAGCAGCAAGGGCTGCATAAAACATAGAGGCTGTGCTAGCAGCCGGGGCTAAGCTAGCAGACTGGGGCTCTGCTGAGGGACTGGGTTAGCTGCCAGGGCAAGGCTAGCTGACAGGGGCCATGCTGGTAGTAGAGGCCTAACAAGCTGCAGGGGGGTCAAACAGGGCTAACAGGGAAGCCAACAGGGCTAACAGGGGAGCTAACAGGCTAACAGGGGAGCTAAACTGGGCTAACAGGGAAGCTAACAGGGGAGCTAGAGGGGAACTAGAGGGAACAAGAAAAAAAAGGCAAACTCAACATACACCGTCTGTGCTGGCTGGGGTCGTCGATTTGGTGGGGTCGTACTGTTATGGTTTGTAACCGACCCCAATCGCACAACACAAGACAGGTATGAGGGTAAGCCAAGAAACGGGCATTTATTGAAACAAAGGGAAACCGGCACTGTCCCGTTAAGGGAGAAACACAAAATACTGGAAATAACAAGAGGGGAAGGAACAGGCTAAGGGAACGCTAGGGGAAGGTTAAGGGAAACACTAAGGGAAGGCTAAGGGAACGCTAGGGGAAGGTTGGAAGAAACAGGGAGGAACTAGGAGGACCGGACGGGAGGACTAGGAGGAACTAGAGAGGGGAGAACTAGGGACAGAGGGACAGGTACTGGGGGAACATAGGGAACAGGTTCTGGGGAACAGAGGGCCAGGTTCTGGTGACAGAGGGACAGAGGCCCGCGGAGGCGGGCTGGGGACGAGGAGGACTAGAAAGGGGAGAACAGGGACAGAGGCCCGCGGAGGCGGGCTGGGGACAGGGAGGACTGGGAGGACTGGTGGGAAACATCAGGGCCGCTCTGCAGAACTCTCTCGGCAGACCTCCGAGGTGGGTAACGGCGGCCGAGAGGGAGAGAGGAGAGGGTTAAAGTACAAAGGGGAAAACAGAGCAGATGCAGGAGAGGTGACTAGTCCAAATACAAAAGTTATCAAAGTAAAAACTATCTTCGTGTAAAATACACAAAGAGCAAAGTTCCAAAAACAATCCAAAAGTGAATACTATCTTCGGTGTGAACAAACACACAGTGGGAGATGTAACGTCCAAAATAACTATCTAAGTGAGAACAAAAACAGAGTGGGAGATGAAATGTCCAAACCACAAACTAAGTGAGAACAAAAAAGGAGGCACCACGCTGGGTGAGTGACATCACAATCAAAACTCACCCAGGCGTATGCGTAAAGGCACAGGAACAGCAGCGGGACGGGGGCAAGAGGCATCACGCTGGGCGAGTGACATCACAATCAAAACTCACCCAGGCGTATGCGCAATGGTACAGGGACAGCAGCGGGGCGAGGGCATCGCCACCGGGTGGCTGGCTGTCCGAGCCGAGGAACAGAGTGCTGGAACAGCGGCGGTGGCGACGGTGTCGTCCACCGGGTAGCCGCTGTCGGAGCCGAGGAACAGAGTGCTGGAACAGCGGCGGTGGCGAGGGTGTCGTCCACCGGGTAGCCGCTGTCGGAGCCGAGGAACAGAGTGCTGGAACAACGGCGGTGGCGAGGGTGTCGTCCACCGGGTAGCCGCTGTCGGAGCCGAGGAACAGAGTGGCGCGCCACACCCTGGTGTGCGCGTCGGAACCGAGAGACGCATCGGGGTGCGTCTGCGAGGAGGAGTGTGCCAAGCACGAGGATCTTTGGAAAATGCGCGTTGGAGACTGGAGAGCGTGCCAAGCCCTTGAAGATGCGCGTTGCGCGCTGGTGACTGGAGAGCGTGCCAAGCCCTTGCAGATGCGCGTTGCGCGCTGGTGACTGGAGAGCGTGCCAAGCCCTTGAAGATGCGCGTTGCGCGCTGGTGACTGGAGAGCGTGCCAAGCCCTTGAAGATGCGCGTTGCGCGCTGGTGACTGGAGAGCGTGCCAAGCCCTTGCAGATGCGCGTTGCGCGCTGGTGACTGGAGAGCGTGCCAAGCCCTTGCAGATGCGCGTTGCGCGCTGGTGACTGGAGAGCGTGCCAAGCCCGAAGGTCTAGGAGATGCGCGTCTGCGCGCTGAGGTCTGAAGTGGAACACTGGAATACCTCCCGTAGAGGATTAGAGAGCGCAGTACAGTGTCTCCCTCCAGGCAAACGGCGACAGGTGGCGAAGGCTTGAGCGCATCTGGCGCGCTGGTCTGGAGTGGAACACTGGAATACCTCCCGTAGAGGATTAGAGAGCGCAGTACAATGTCTCCCTCCAGGCAAACGGCGACAGGTGGCCAAAGCTTGCACCTCGTCTCACGCCGGAGATAAAACAGCATAGGCAGACAGAGGATCTCCCGAAAGAGTCTAGATGTTTAGAGAATATGACTCGGCAAGTATACAACACGACCCCACCGCCGAAACGAGGGGAAGCGCCCTGGTATTTAAAGCCCACAGGGGAACTAATTAGCCTGCCACCACAGGTGCGAGAGGTAATTGATAATCGAACAGGTGTGGCCACTGAGAGTAAAGAACGAGAGGGTGGGGGCTAGAGAGAGTGAGTAGGGAATTCCTAACAGTAGGCTTAAAGAAGACAGAGAAAGTTGGTGAGCAGCGGACAAAACCTCACAAATATATTACTTAAACAGTGTTGTACGAATAATCTTGAGGCATATCAATTTAGTTGTATATATGTACACTGTAGTTACATGGCAATTCCAATGCAGGAATGACCAGCAACGTCAGGAACCGTAGGAATTGCATCAGTGACTGGATTAAATTAAATGCTAAATCAACACATCCGGTGCTATGCCTGAGACAACTCAGTTTAATACTTTTCACAAATAAACGTATGTAGAGTGTGCTCATTCAGTGATAAGGTGGGTGGCTCTGAAAAGAGCCTTTGGGTTTTGGATAGTTAGGGTTGATAGAAGTCTAGCCGCCGAAGCCGTACAGAGTGCGTCCCTGTCTCTTCAGAGCATAGACCACATCCATGGCGGTCACGGTCTTCCTCTTGGCGTGTTCGGTGTAGGTGACGGCATCACGGATAACGTTCTCCAGGAAGACCTTGAGAACACCACGAGTCTCCTCGTAGATTAAACCGGAGATACGCTTCACTCCGCCACGACGAGCCAGACGACGAATAGCGGGTTTGGTGATTCCCTGGATGTTATCACGAAGCACTTTGCGGTGACGCTTAGCGCCCCCTTTACCAAGTCCCTTACCTCCCTTTCCTCTTCCACTCATTGTAACGTAAGTAAGAAAACAAACGAATGTAGCAACCGGCCAACCGCCTGCTTCTTTAAACCCTCTCTGAGGACGTGGTTGAGACCAAGAAGCGCGCAGGGACGCGTGAATATTAAAGGCAACCAACTTGTGTTCAGCTTTTCTCTGATTGGCCACGACCCCACGCCGCTAGCCCGCCCCCTTTTGCCGATCCAGCTGCAGCCGTTCAGACCAGCGCTTACAAGCCCCGCACATACAAGCCCCGCACATAGCAACCCCTCGCTTCCATTGGCTGATTTTGGTGACGTGATTTTGGGTCACGTTGCACGTTGCACTGCGGGATTGATTGATTGATTGATTGAAAACTTTATTAACAGATTGCCGTATGATTTGGGTCACGTTGCACTGCGGGATTGATTGATTGATTGATTGATTGATTGATGAGCTGGTGTAACTTTCGTCTCAGTAACAATGTTCATAAAGTGTTGAGTGCTACAGTGTAGGTTAGTTTATTAGGACAATTCCACCATTGTGGGGCAAGGACTAAGAATAGGCGACTTCTCTTTGATGACCCGACTTCTCTTTGATGACCCTCCCGGAGCTTGGATAGGAGTAGGAATAAACTGTACATATACAGCACTGTTTGAACCTGGCACACAACATACTTCACATGTCATCTTTCTTTTTCTGCTATTCTCCCAGGACGGCGGCCATGTGCCCCTCTCACCCAAACGGCAGAATCTGCTCCGATAGAATGTTTAGTTAATAGCTATCAAAGCCTTTTAGTTTATAATTCCTTATAAACAGATTAAGTTTATAAGACACGCATTACTAATTTCACTTACACATAGCACAAAGTGGTTTTCGGTCCAGGCTGGAAAGACTATTGCATGTTTCATCTTCATGTCAGCCTAATATTTATGAAACATGAGTTTGCCATTAGAGTAGGGATGTGCCATTATGCTTATTCAATTTACTAACTGAATGATTATATTTATTTCATCAATTAATTACACTTACCGGAAATGAAGCTAACGGGTTGATACTTCGGTCCTTCCAGGTAGGAACAACATACATGTCTTCTATATAAATGTCCATGTCCTGATGAGGAAAAAACAAACATGATTATTAATAGTCTGCCTTCAGTACCAAAAGTTACTTTTAAATGTGTAATTAAAAAAGAGGTCATACACGTTTCAGAGCCAGTTCACCAATGAGCTTCAGGCATGCATTTCCAATCTGCAAGAAATCACAATTAAGACATTATAGTGAACATGACTGAAACTCTCCCTTCGGTAATAAATGTTAATCTGTTAGACCATGTGACTACTCACAGTTGAATCCATATAGCTGTTCAACCCAAGGCTCCAAAACTCATCCCGTGTCAAACAAGTTTGTCCTTCCTTCACAATTATTTCTTCCGAAGGCCTCTTTCGGTCCAGGACATAACTGAGCTGAAGATAATAACCATTGTTGTGATACAGATGAGTAGTTTTACATAGAAAGTAATTATTTGTAGAAATTTGCCTACCAGTTGTTGTTGGATAGGGTACAGGGTCGATATGACCCTGATGTAAACGAGACACTAATCTCTCTACCCCGCGCTCGGTTGCTAACTTGCTATTGTTTTTTACAGTCTGCCGTGAACATGGGAAATAATTGCGACAGCTCTGCTGTACACTGGGAACCTTGGTTGCTATGCCCACACAAAACCGCAAAACTTCACCCTGGACTCCGGTTTTCAAAGACCGGGGTTGCAGTGTAGCAAATCCCCGGTTGTGTGTGGCCGAACAGTGCAACTGCGCACATACAATCATGGTTATATTAAATCCAGCGCTCGTGTGGACTGGGCAACTTGCCTGCCATTACGTTGCGTTCTGAAAAGCGAAACTGACCCTGAAAACGAAACGAAAATGGCCCTGTGTGTAACTGCAGCCGTCTCTGTGCTAACAGTCACGTTTTCAGTACGAGAAGACAAGACAAAACTTCTTTCTCTGGTCTGCATCCCCTTAACAATTGTGTGTATTGAGCCGTACTGTATTGTACCCATTCTGCAATCTTGTTGCAATAAAGTTTTCATTCACACTCAAAATCTGTGTTCATTTTTTATTTTGCATACTAATGTTCTGTGTCTTGAGTCGTACTTGTATTGAAAAACTGTCTGAGGAGAAGACCGGTACTCGTCTCCACAAAAAGAAAAATGACATGTGAAGTATGTTGTGTGCCAGGTTCAAACAGTGCTGTATATGTACAGTTTATTCCTACTCCTATCCAAGCTCCGGGAGGGTCACATCGTTTACAGTATGTAAACGAGACGAACCCCGCCCCCCCCTTCCCCCCCCCCCCCCCCCCCCCCCCGCAACTACTTGTCCAGACCACTTATACTTGTCCAGACCACTTATACCCGTCCAGCCTGGCTCTGCGGCTCTGCAGATACCCCCTACTCCTTAAAAGAGCCTTTTGTTGAATTAAAGACAACGTTCTGTTCAAATGCTTATCTCTTCTTGGGAGCTGCCCTCTTAGCTGCTATTGGCTTGGCAGCCTTCTTAGCTGGAGACTTCTTGGGCGCAGCTGGCTTTTTCACCTTCTTTGGGCTCTTGGCTGCTACCTTCTTGGGACTCTTGGCTGCTACCTTCTTGGGACTCTTGGCCGCTACCTTCTTGACTTTCTTGGGAGACTTCTTGGCGGCAGCAGGCTTCTTCGTTGCTGCCTTCGCAGGCTTTTTGGCCACGACAGGTTTCTTGGCTGCTGGCTTCTTGGCTTTCGGAGCGACTTTCTTTGCGGGCTTTTTGGCTTTAACCTCAGCCTTGTTGATCTTGAAAGAGCCGGAGGCTCCGGTACCCTTGACCTGGACCAGGGTTCCCTTTGTCACCAGACTCTTGACAGCGGTCTTAACGCGGGCCTTGTTCTTGTCCACGTCATAGCCGCCGGCAGCCAGAGCCTTCTTTACGGCAGCCAGAGACACACCGCTCCTCTCTTTAGAAGCAGACACTGCCTCGACGACCAGGTCACTGACGCTGGGACCTGCCTTCTTGGGTTTGGGAGCTGCCTTCTTCTTAGCGGCCTTAGCCGGAGCGGCGGGAGCTGGAGCTGGAGCGACTTCTGCCATCTTCTCTCGTTCTGTCTCAGGTTCAACACAAGTAGAATTGTGATATTGAAACTCAGTCAGAGGGCTGGTCTTAAACACTACATGAGAGCCATGTAGACTCAACCCACCCTGTCCTCCTCTGTGCTGCCAAAATGCTCTGCCGCTTGTGTTTTCTCCTCGCCAAAAAAGAGCTAAAATACACAACTATGAATATTGCAGGAATTTAACGCCAAATGTGTCAGCAAGCAGAAATATGTGCCATCAGAATTAAACCATTTGGAGACCCCTGGTGTGTTTGTGGACGCTTCAAACCACCAATTTGCGCCTTCACCATGGTGCGCAGCTATACCTTTCTCTGTTATTTATGTCTCACAATTCTTTAGATTGCATTATAATCCGACATAATCTCGTTTTCCAGCGAGCCGAGCTACCTGACTAGAGACTGGGAGCAAGATTAGTAATCTGGGGTGACGCGTTTTGTTTTAAATGGATGCTTTTCCGGTGTTAGTAAACACACTGTTGCTGGTGGCCTGTAGCGTGGGTCACCTCGACTTCGTATGAGGGATGATCACCACCTTAGATCAGTGGAAGGTTTCACGTGGCCTATATTAATTACAGCTAACATTTAATTAATTAATGTTGCAAAACATTTTATAACTCACACAAGAAACGTAGCTACATTTTCCTTTGGGGGGGGGGGGGCTAGTTTGTTGTGTACTTTAGACTGCTGCATGCTTGTTGACAATACATGCTTTTTGGGCATTTGGGCGTTTGGGCGTTTCCTCCAAAGCCATGGGGATCATGAACTCCTTTGTTAACGACATCTTTGAACGCATCGCTGGAGAAGCCTCTAAACTGGCTCTCTACAACAAGCGTAGGACCATCACTTCCAGGGAGATCCAGACCGCCGTCCGCCTGCTGCTCCCCGGTGAGCTCGCCAAGCATGCAGTGTCCGAGGGAACCAAGGCTGTGACCAAGTACACCAGCTCCAAGTAAACTCCTGTTGAACCCTTCATATCGAAACCTAAAGGCTCTTTTAAGAGCCACACACACTTGTCATGAGAGAGCTGTTCCTATTATATCCTTTCTACAAGATATTAGTTAATTTTCTCCAGGTTTTAAATTGCCATGTCAATAATTGACCTCACATTACCACTGCCACAGTTCTGCCCTTTCAATATAAAGTTCTACATTTTATTGTAACTTTAGCATTACATGTTCCTGATGACATCACTGGTGGCCATATTCAAACTCATCTACTCTCAATAACTGTCAAACTAGATTAATGTCTGAGAAACTGTTTAGGGTTTTTGGAAGTGTGAGATAATGTGCAAAATCAGCATTGTTTTTTTTGTGAAGTTCCCCTTTTAAAGTTACTTTCTTGTTTCTACAAAAACTAAAAAAGCTAGTTTCAATATCAATCTACTATCTAGAAAAGCAGGTTTTAACAGGAAGCATCACTGCATTAGTTTGAATTACTGATTTAGTCCATAACTCCATTGCTGTATTGTAGTTCTGTTAGAATTCCATAGCTGTAGTTTGGGGCAATAACAATGGAGAATATATTATATTAGATTCATATGATTGGATTATTAGATTATATATTGTAATTTATAACTATATTTATTGTAGGGCAAATATAACAGAGGGCTACATACCCTCATCTTGCACCTTGTTGCCCATATATGCATGTCCAGAGTTAATTATATAGCTGTACCATGTACCATGCCTTCTACTGTACCTCCCCTCCCCCATGCTGCCTGCATTTTCCCAAGGGGGTTAATAAAGGAATATCTTATTTTATCAGAAAGTGGGCTAACTTCTAGTCAGTTAAATTAAGTGAAAGTTAAAGTACTATACCTGATTGCCTAGAGTCTATGATTTGTTATCCATACTGTTCAAACTCTGAACTCTTGCCTATACTACTGCCTTACACTGTAATCACTACCTACATGATAAAACTATATTCTACATATAACTCTATGATAGCACATGCAATAATGCTGCATATATATATATATATGTGTACTATATCCCTTATACTCTTAATAGTTATACCACTGGCCAGTATGACTTAATACCGGTGTCTTTATACCTGTAACACTGTACATACATCTGATCAGTGGTATACATTTATATACAGTTAAATCACATGTACATTCCTATTGCACTTTACTGTTTACTCTGGTTAGATGACAATTAATTAACTATTTAATCTTATCTGATGTAAAGTAGTAAAGTTAAAACACTCATTTGGCTGTGGGGGGCCAGGGCAACACTCAAATCGGATCTAAGGAGTCAAACAAGGTAATTAATGTAGAAGCTAAACTTTTCTCCACATAATTATTCTTTATGGGACAATGACAAATTCAGAATAATACTATTCAGCAAGAGGTAATTTGACTGTCAAATACCATTAGTTAAGTCATGCTCCCAGGTAGAAAGTAAAACAGAAATGGCAGTACATTTAACTAGTCATTATAGGCATGGTTAGATTTGCTCGATAGCTCAAATTCCTGGTGGCGCCACTATGCTTACTGACTCTGAGCTCAACCAGTCGCTTACAGGAAGCCACGCAGTAGAATTAGCATACTATAATAAAAGCAGCAACGCCCTCTGGTCTGAGTAGGGTAAATCTGCAGTGCCGCAGACAATAGCATAAATCTGCAGTGCTGCAGCCACATACGTCTGGGCGGGGCTTCGGGGCTTGCACTGTGTGTGAGGCGGGCCTTCGGGGCTTGTACTGTGTGTTGCAGTGCGTGGGCGGGGCGTCTGGGCTTGTACTGTGTGTTGCACTGCTGCACATGCGGATGAGGGGGGGCTCTCTCTCTCTCCCTACGTGTTACTAATCTTCGCTCTTAGAGTGCCCGCGCCACACAGAGAAAATGTCTACCGATAAAGTTTTAGCACTCAGAGCGCCGCTGTACTTATCCAAATGGCGGGCCTGCTCTCGCCACCAACCGTCCGTGTGGTAAGTTGGCCGTCGGGAGATCCCGCGATAACAGGCAGCGGGGCTGGGTAGACGCTGGGCAGGTGACTGCTGGTTATTTTTCAATGAAGAATAATGAATGCTTAAAGTAATACTATATAGGTTAATTAAACCAGAGCTAGAAAGAGCTAGAAAAAAACAGACTCTTACAGTATACTCTCACCTGCCTCCAACAAAGGCTCTTATAAGAGGCCACACACTCTGTCATGAGAGAGCTGTTCCTATTAGGTTTTTGGCTAATGTCTATATGCAAGAGAAAGTAATTTTTTGCAATGGGTGGGTTTAAATGTACATGTATTTGTTAGTGGTATATCTAGAAATTTGGAGAGGGCCAAGACACAAAGTTGCCTCCTTGCCTACATCGGTGATCTCAGTCCTGCCCCTTCAATAGGAGATTTCACATTTTAGTTGTATAGCACTTTTCAATGTACTCAAAAACCCTTTAGAATAAATGGATTATAATCTAGTCATTCAATTATAAAAGCGGCACAATGTACAGACATATATACAGCCGTTTAAAGCCCAACAAAATTGTATTACTGGTTAGAATGTAGTGGAATCGTGTTCCAATTAACTGGACCACAACAAAAAGGCATCGTAACCCTAGTTATTCTACCTTGACAGGGCTTTCAGTTTGAGATGCGCGATGGATTCGTGTTCGTCCTGTTAAGCCTGGGAAGAGAAGTAGCCTAATTATGAGAGATGGCTATTAGATCTGATAATATTATTATTTAAATAGTTTTATTGTTTTTTTTTTAAGGTTCAACAACATTATATACATACATACAACAAACATACATACAATACATGACTACATATAACCACACAATACCAAAAAAAAAAAATGAAGTAAACTAAAAGAGAAAAAGAATAATAAAAGAAAATTGCATCATGCATTATACAGGTTGTCACTTGCCATACAGAAATTGCCTATCTAATAAATCGCCGTCTTATGCCTATTGCCTAAGAATCCTCAGCCGGGAATTTTAGATTAAAATAATCTAAAAATGGCTGCCAAACTTGGACAAATGTCTGGGTAGAGCCCCTGGTGGAGTATTTAAGTCTCTCAAGTTTTAGTTGTGCCATCACATCTTCGACCCAGTGTCGATGTGATGGAGGAATGGCTGACTTCCAGTTAAGCAAAATAAGGCGTCTAGCCAACAAAGAGGAGAAGGCCACAGCATCTGATTGAGCGACAGATACCCTAATTTCGCCAGGGAACACTCCAAAGACTGCAACCAAGTGGTTAGGGCTGATCTCCCTGTCACACATGAAGGACAAGGTTTCAAAAACAGAAGGCCAGAATCGGGATAGTGATGGGCATGACCAGAACATATGGCAGAGAGTGGCTGGAGCGAGTGATTCACATTCCTTTACAGCTGTGGGTAGGGCGTTCCACATTGATGTGGCATAATTGCGAAACATGTTTAGTCCCTTGTTTGAGCAGCCGAATCTGGGGCCATGTCCTCACGTATATGGATATTTTTCCAAACGCACATTTTATTCCACGATTGGGCCTCTCATCCACACGTAAAGGGTGTTTTCAGAGACATAAACGGAGACTTTTTTAAAACGCATTTTAAAGTGAAGATTTTCCAAAATATCCGTTCAGTGGATCCATGCAGCCACTGTAAACGCATAGTCTAGATCAGGCGTCGGCACTATAATATATATAATATATTATAATAATTAACTTTGAATATAATAATGACGAAAAATAAACAGGATACACAACAAGGTGCATGAGATGAGGTTATATAGTGCACCTTGTTGTGTATCCTGTTTATTTTTCGTCATTATTATATTCATACATTCATTCATTCATATTCAGAGTTAATTATATTGTTTACACTGTCTTTCTTCTATTATATTATGCCCATTCCCAAATCATATTCAGAAAGTATCACAGAGACTTCTATTGACCAAGGAATTAGTTATTATTAGTAAGACACAATATTTCCGTAGTAATTGACCACCAGACTCTTTCTCTTAAGGCATTAACTGGATTAATTAATATAAATGTTATATTGTAACTGTTTCGAGTTTGTGATTAACCGTGTTGAATGGGGCGTCTGAACTAAGCAAGGACCTCATGCGCATGCGCGGCGAAGAATGCAGAAACGCTCTTGCACTCTTCGGCTGGGATTAATATAGACGCGATCTGGTGGAGAGAGAGATCTGGTGGAGAGATTGGAGGAGGAGGAGGAGGAGGAGGGTGTGCTTTGTGTGTGCACTGTGTGTGTGCCATCATGTTAGCCTCAGTTAAACCTTGCGACGCCTCGTTAGATGAAGCTGTGTTCTGAGGTGTCCTGTGTGCTGATCTGTGTTCTGATCTGTGTGCTGATCTGTGTTCTGATCTGTGTGCTGATCTGTGTTCTGATCTGTGTGCTGTGTCATGTGACACTACACATATTTAATTGAGACCCTTTATTTGTTTATTTCAATTTAGCTGGAAATACATTGCTACATCATTCAGTAACATTTGCAGAGCCTTATAACAAAAATATTATTAAGGTCACCATTGTGACATTGTGACATTTTATTATTTATTTTTCTATTATTTCATTGAACATTGCACATGTTAAAAGCAATTTTTTTACTCAAAATGTGAGTATTACCAAGTCAACTTGTGTTCTTAAAACAATGACAATAAACATAGTTGTATTAGGTTGAAATAATGTGGTTGTGTACTTATTTTTCTGTTAACTTATTATGGATTGAAAACTGGTTCTCCTGGTGTTCTCCATTAGGCCTGTAGGTGGAGCTATGACAGCACACGTACAGTACACACACCGATGGTGTGTGATGTGTCCACAAATGAATGGGCAAATGTGAGTGAAATTGTCGCACTGTATGCAGCTGTTTGTCTGCATTGCATTCACCCCCCCCCCCAACTCAGATTTAGGGTTGATACAACCATCATAATAATATTGTTAATAATAACAATAACAATAATGATGTAATAATGTAAAAATTATCATTAAAAAGACCTGATTATGAGAACAAAAATGTACGATGCATGGAATATTGTTGAGGCACACTAGTTACAACTATATTTCAACCAGGCACTCCATGTCAAAAAGGTTGCTGACCCCTGGTCTAGATAAACAATGACGCCACAGCTCACTACGCATGCTCAGACTGTTGTTCCATCCATGGCAATACAATAGGCGCCCGTAGCCTTGAAGCGCACAGAGGCAATAAGATGGACAGCGCCTGGTGCTGAAATGACAGACAGAAATAGCATGTAGTTTCTTCCCCCTCGAATGTATATATTTTCTCTTATTGATCTCTGCCTCTTAAGCAGTACTGTATATTTGTATATCTTGTATATCATTCATGAATGTCTAGATGTAACAGCTACTGTATACTCCAGTGCCGACAGATTCGGCCATCAGACGCTGCTTGCGTGTAATATAGGGATGTATCTGTTATTTAGTTATACTGGACATTTTCGTTTACATAAGTAGATTTTTCGTTTCTGTTTATTTATTAAGTTAATATAAACCGTGTTTCGAACGTTTTTGAGGTTGTTAAACACACGCTTTTGATTTATTTAAGTGGCGAGTGGCGTTTTTTTGTCCGCTTATTTCTCGAGAGATGTCATACAATGTCATGTTGAGACCTTGAGATCACAATATCGCGATTCCGAAACAAAATAAGGCGAGGCATTATCACAAACTGTAGCAAAGATATTTAATGTTTTGCTAAACATGTCTAGTTTTGCGCCCTGCTTCAGTTAAAAGCCAAATTGCATTCTAAATTCAGTGCATAGACTCGCGACAGAAGAGGTCTGCACCTGATGCACTCTGATGTTGCGGATAGTTGAGGATGTTGGCATCACGCGTGAGAGGTCCCAGAATGACCTAATAATAACTTAACATTATTAGTTGAATAGTTACTGTACAGGAATTACAGGAATCATTTGAATATGTGAGTTACGTGAATATAGCTTGTCCGTGGACACAGACATTCATACGCATTAACAGCTCGACATATTTGGTGTAGCACGACTCCCAGTTGACGTTCTCCTGTGTCTTGGTCATCTTGTACTGTAGAGTTACACTCAGCAGCAACTCCACCTCGTCATATGTCCATACAAAGGAATCACATTTGCTGTCTGTTTCGCCATAACTTCTTTTTTGAGAGGTTTTTCTGTCACTACAGAATATCAATTTGTAGTTGCTGGCGCCAATGAAAATCAGCTCACTACGCATGCTCAGACTATGGCGGGGAGTAATAATATCTTGCCCGTCAGATTGTTTGGCGAATATTACTTTACTATTTCTCTAATATATATCAGACCGACTATGTCCTAACAGAGAAACTACCACCACCTAAAACATCCTTATTACACCTTGTTTTATCCATATAGGCAGTAGCGCTTTGAAGTAATAATAACTTCGGTGGACAGCGCCTGCGTGCTGAAATGTCATTCAAACTATCCTTACTTATATATGCGACGGCACGTGAACAGCACAATGCAATTAATGAATGTCTTGTTGTAATTAGTATATATAGTTTGTGATAAGGACTCGTCATATATATTGACATTGTATCTCTCCGTCGCCCAGTGCGCAGAAGTAAAGCATTAAATCGTGACATATCTAGATTGGTTGTTTCCTCTGGACTGCATCTAATCCACCGCTATATCTATCTATTTATTATCTACTATATGTATGTCAATATAGCCAATGGAAATGCTAGGAATGGTGAAGTGGGCTGGGTGAACCAATGGACAATTCGTCCTGACCGCTCGTACCACTATGGTATTTGGGATATCGCTTATCGCCACCTGCTGGCCCGCATGCTTGTTGGAGCAATTCATATGCATTTATGTGTTTGTGTCTGGATGGATCTTTTTTTAACACTGTGGTGTGGACGGGGATTTTATTTTAAACGGAGCCTGATAATATCCGTTTGGCAAAAGATCCATATACGTGAGGACATGGCCTGGGTTTAACATGATTTGTGGAGCTCCCTCTGGTGTTGTGGTCGTGGTATTCACTGACCTTTGGGAAGTATTTTGACATGTACATGGGTACCTTAGTCGTGTAGTGTATCTTGTAGACCAGGCCCATTGCAAGTTGCTGTACTCTGTCGTCTACTCTAAGCCATCCTATGTTGTCAAAGTGGGCAGGGGTGAGGTGGGTTCTAGGAGTAAGGTCAAGCAGTAGTCTGAATAGTTTGTTTTGTGATGTTTGTAATTTTGTTTTTAGCGCCTTTGAGGTGCTTTGGTACCATGAGGTGCAAGCATAGTCGTAGTACCCTTGAATGAGTGCTCCTGCCAGAGTCTTCAGGGTATTCTTGTTTACCAGAGAGCAGATCCGGTACAAGAATCTAGTTCATTGGTTGACTTTTTTTTTTATTACATTGGATGCCATTTTGTCACAGGAGAGATTTGCCTCTAGGATGGAACCTAGGTATGTAATTTCATCTTTCCTTGTGACAATATTGTCACCCACTGTAACTGAGAAGCCGTCTGCCTTGCTGAGTTTGTTATTTGAACAGAAGAGAATGGACTGTTTTACCCAGGTGTAATGATAGTTTGTTGTCAGCGTGCCAGGTGCAGATTTTACCTAGTTCCGAGCTGAGTTTTTTTTTTTTCTTTTTTTTTTTAAGCAAGTTGTCCTTAGGCCACTGACCGCCCCTGCCTACGCTAGTTTTGCCCCCACGCCGGTATGAGCAGCGTTAATAATGCGAGAGCGAGCCTCGTAGAAATAATAATGCGAGAGCGAGCCTCGCACAAACACACGCTGAAATGGGTATCGTAGAACATGACATATTAGCATGACATCTGATTTATGAATGCCAATACTAAAGATTAGGGACAAACACGCAATTGGCACAAGTGTAAATCATGGATTAGTCACTCAGTTTTAACATCGGCCCGCGTAGCTCAACTCGTTTGTCAGCTGGCTGTGGAGCCTATGGTCACAAGCTCAAATCACTCTTAGTTCAATTGAAATAACGTATTGTATTGTTTTCATCTCTCTATAAACTCTTTCCGTGCCACTCACGAGATTTCTCGTGTTTTTTTATAGGTGGTTGAAAGCCACTCATGAGATTTCTCTGAATTATTATTATTCTTTTTTTTTAGCGATCTGAAAAATTATTGCATCACCCGAGCCTACCCGAGTATAGCCGAGCGGCGCCGGCGATCACTGTGGAAAAAAGCGCCCCCTGTCGTCTCCCAGATGACATAAGTGATTTTGGAATGGACTCAATGAAAATGAATGGGGAAAAAAATCCGGTACTCCACATTTTCCAGTCCACTGATCCAGCCGGGGTTACCACAGTTCATTCTGGAACCTCAGATCCCCGCTGATCATGGAGTTCTACAGTATCGCGTTGGATCCATACACGTATCGATTTTTTCAAATGGTGATCAGGAATTGGAATATACCAGTTGAATACCATCTGATGTCAGGTAAGGACTCTATGTTATCAGTGTTAGGATAATCAGAGTAAGTTTGATGAAGATATAGGCTGTTTTGTGAAATGTCTTCTTTCGGTTTCACTGTAAAAGTCAGAGAGGAAATCAACGAGGCGATTATCCGCGCGCGGCAGTGTCGGCGACATGGGGGGTCATTCGCGGGCCATGCCCCCCCAGATGGGGCACTGTGCCCCTCCAACCGGCATGGTCAATTATTATAAAAAAATTAAATAATTAAACATTTAATTTTTTTTATTATAGTAAAAGTCAGATGTTTTCCTTTATAAATAGGCTATTTAGCCTATTATTAAACGAAATTAAACAAAAAAAGTCTTAAAGGAAGTGTATGTTTGATCTCACGCCACGGCTCACGCAGTCGCATTATTATTGGTCACATTGAGTTTGACGGCGGGTAGGGCGTGACTGCATTTGAATTGATTTGATATGGGTAGGGCGTGACTTGAGTGAGGTCAGTGAGCGCGAAAGTCAGACTCAGGTAAAATATAATAATAATCACTTCTTGGAGACGGACATACAAATAAAATGGATATACGAAAATGGTTGGCTGGGGCAGGCGCACCTAAGGCTTCTTCACGGCCTCCTCCAAGAATGCCTCCTCCTGGTGAAGGCCTTCCAACATCTAACGTGGTTGAAGAAGTCTGCCAAGAAGCGCCAGGCCCAGGCGGCCCCCCCGCCGGTGCTGCACTTGGAGGTGCTGCTGCTGCATCTGTTACAGGCACAGCAGAAGCTAACGTGGTGGTTATAGGCCATGATGATGATCATCCACCAGATCCACAACCGTTGGCGGTAACGGTAAATGATCTCGGGACTGAGCATCCCAAACAAATGGTGTTACAACCATACCCTGCCAGCATGTTTAGCGGTAGGAAACGGTCATTTGTAGCGACGTGGTTCCAAAACAGAGACTGGCTCGAGTACAGTGAACATGCTGACGCAGCCTTTTGTTTCTGCTGCCGGAATTTTTGTTCTATTGGCAGTAGCACCAATCGGAGAGTGGATGGTTTTGTGAATCTTGGATACCGTAATTGGAAAAATGCCACAGAGAGGGACAGGGGATTTCATAAACATGAAACATCAAAGGAGCATCTCTCTAGCTACACAATGTGGAAGGAGCGAGTGAGACGTGTCAATACCGGCAAGGAGATTTCGACACTTGTCAACACAGAGCAGCTACGAAGGAACAGGTACTACTTCTCGGCTCTCGTGGATGTTGTCGGGTTTCTGGTAGAAAACCAGTTGCCTTTACGTGGAAAGCTAGATGCTTTTGGTGACATGTCTGAGGGGGGAAGTGGTCTTTTCCTGTCCTTATTGGACTACACAATTAAAAAGGACCCAGAATTGGCTGACATAGTGAAAACTATCCCTCGAAACGCCACATACACTTGTCATGACATGCAAAATGAACTTATAAGTACACTTAGCAGTGTGGTGACTGAGGCTATAGTGGAAGAAGTAGGCGACTCGCATTTCACATTGAAAGTGGACGGAACACGCGATCCCACGGGATGTGAAAATATATCTGTTGTCATTCGTTTTGTAGACCAGTCATTTGAAGTGACAGAGCGCCTGGTAACCATAGCGACAGCTGACGCAGGTGATGCACGGACATTGACAGACACAGTCTTAGCTGAGCTAAAGAATGCTGGTTTGGACTCGTCAAAGATTCTCAGCCAGGTGTATGACGGGGCTTCAGTGATGTCAGGGAGGCACGGTGGCATGCAGAAGCTAATGCAACAGACACTGGATCGCGAGATACCATACGTACACTGCCTGAACCACCAGCTACATTTGGTCGTAGTACATGCGATGTCAGCCGAGCCAGCTGTAGTGGACTTTTTTAATGTGTGTAGCACGTTGTACAAATTCTGCAAGAAGCCCACAGTTGCTGTGCATTACAAGGGTGAGCGTCTTAAACGCCTTCTAGAACAGAAGTGGACAGGGCACCTTGCCACCGTGTCTGTCATTTTAAAATCATTTGACAACATCACATCTCTTCTGACTGAGATCGACGCTGTGCGGGCCCATGGCGCAGAGCTACGAATGGAAGCTGTGGGCCTGCTGCGAGAGATGACTGAGCCCAGATTTGCATTCACTGCAAACGTAGTGCACAGAGTGCTTGCCCTGCTTGACCCAGCAAACCAAATGCTACAAAGAGAGGATGCTGATTTGTTGACAGGTCTGCGTGTTGTGGCTAGTTCAAAAGAATGCGTACGAAAACTACGTTGTGATGAGGAGTTTGACAAGGTGTGGGACATGACCACAGATACCAGTGCATCACTGAGACAAACAGAAACCCCTAAAAGAAAACGCACAACAAACACGAACATGGATGGGTATGTGGTTGAGGGAACAACAGGCCAGAGGGATGCTGACGGCAAAACAGAACTCAAGAGAATGTACATTAGCATTATCGAGTCAGTTATTGGAGAAATGGATCAAAGGTTTAGTGAACGCAACACTCAACTGGCTAGGGCACTTGCTGCACTCGATCCAAAAAGTGACACATTTCTAGATGCTACAGCTGTGAAGCATATCATGGACCTGTCACGATCACCTATAATTGAGGCAGAGTTTGTAGTAGCAAAAGAGTTTTTCAAGACTGAAAAGGAATCACAGCCAATCGAGGAGGGGATCTGGACCACAAAGTACATTTTGTCTCACTACCACAAAACTCTTGTGGCAATGCCCAGTGTATTGATTGCGTTCAAGCACGCATTAACTTTCGGCGCCTCCACCGCAATGTGCGAAAACTCGTTCTCAACGCTACGGAACGTTTTTTCGGATCACAGACGGACAATGCTCCACAGACGAAAGGCCCAATTGGTTCAGCTGGCGTTTGAGAAGGACCTCACGCGAAAATGTACCACGGAATGGAAGGACACCGTCCTGAGGAGGTTCAGTGCCACGACTCGCCGCCTACAACTCTTTTAATCGGTAAGTCATATATTGTTATTATTAATAATACTTGAATGTGAAGCCCAGCCTCGGTCGGGCTTATTTCATAGTGTTTAATTTAAGCTGCCTTGCCCCTTGGCCCAATTATTATTATTAATAAGTTGAATGTGAAGCCCAGCCTCGGGCTTATTTCATACTGTTTAATTTAAGCTGCCTTGCCCCTTGGCCCAATTATTATTAATAAGTTGAATGTGAAGCCCAGCCTCAATCGGGCTTATTTCATAGTGTTTAATTTAAGCTGCCTTGCCCCTTGGCCCAATTATTATTATTAATAAGTTGAATGTGAAGCCCAGCCTCGGGCTTATTTCATACTGTTTAATTTAAGCTGCCTTGCCCCTTGGCCCAATTATTATTATTAATAAGTTGAATGTGAAGCCCAGCCTCGGGCTTATTTCATACTGTTTAATTTAAGCTGCCTTGCCCCTTGGCCCAATTATTATTATTAATAAGTTGAATGTGAAGCCCAGCCTCGGGCTTATTTCATAGTGTTTAATTTAAGCTGCCTTGCCCCTTGGCCCAATTATTATTATTAATAAGTTGAATGTGAAGCCCAGCCTCGGGCTTATTTCATACTGTTTAATTTAAGCTGCCTTGCCCCTTGGCCCAATTATTATTATTAATAAGTTGAATGTGAAGCCCAGCCTCGGGCTTATTTCATAGTGTTTAATTTAAGCTGCCTTGCCCCTTGGCCCTTGTCAGTATTAATAATACGAAAACGAAATATACGTGATCTTTCACTTTGTGTGTGCGCAAGACGCCAGTGTGTTTGTGACGTGACGTGCGAGAGAGAAAGAGAGAGAGAGACTGTCTTATCTCTTATGCCTGCAGTGCGCTCATGTTTTGAAGAAATGCGTGTTGGTTTGCGGGAAATGCCTTTTCTGAAGCGTATATTTTATGCCCCCCCCACAATTACCTGTGACCCCCTTGTCAATTCGCTCTGGCGCCGACTCTGGCGCGCGGCCGTAATGTGCTTGCGTGCACGTATAATATTGATCATCTAGCGTTTATTTGAAAACGATTCATAAAAAGGCAGATGAA
Source organism: Notolepis coatsorum (assembly GCF_963971535.1). Classification (NCBI taxonomy): domain Eukaryota; kingdom Metazoa; phylum Chordata; class Actinopteri; order Aulopiformes; family Paralepididae; genus Notolepis; species Notolepis coatsorum. The sequence continues at coordinate 88,114,089 of NC_140178.1, read as the reverse complement.
TATCAATGTTGTGGAATATTCCACTAAAAGACGATTTTCATAGAATGCTCCAGAATGGGCTGTTTTTTATATCAAAACGGGGGCTTTTCTAACTGCTCTGAAACGGAAACGACGCGATAAAAAAACAATCTGCCTTGACAGCACTGACTGGAAAATAGTCTTTGATAATGCGATGGGCAGATTAGACACATAGCCATAATTTAAAACATAGATTAGGCGATATTAACGTTAACATTGGCGCCGATGGTGGCATTCAGCCGGTAAAAAGGAAAACCAGGCGTGGCGCTCAAAGTGTTAACGTGATTCCATCAACACATTAACAACACCCTTAGCTGTTATAACTATGTACTAAAATGTACCTCTGCTTTGGCTTGGCTGAATAGCAGTGATCGTCCATCTTAGTTAGTATAGCGATGCATGGCGGTAGCGAGTTAGGCGTTAGTTAGAGTTAGTTGATAGTTAGTTGCTAGTTAGGGCGGCGGTAGCAGTATGCATATTGATGCACGGCGTATATTGATGCACAGGCGGTAGCGCGGCGTGTATTGATGCACGGGCGGTAGCGAGTTAGTTGATAGTTAGTGTTGTGAAGGGCCAGATTAAACCGAATATATATATTTATTTATATATATATATTTAATTGTATTTGTATATTCTCTAATATTCCCTGATATCCCTTGTATATTCCTTGTACAATATGCATTGAATATCCATTCTAGCCTACTGAACATCCCATAATAGTCTCCATTCTACTATTGGTCGAGACCTTGGTGCCAGGCTGCCATACCCCCCAGACCCAGTTCAAACGTACCGCTCAACATGTACGAACAAGTCCTAGTTCCGCGTAGGAATCTGGCTACCGCACCACTAACGGTACTATTTGTTCATAGTGCGTATATATACTGCGCTACTAAAGTAGGACTTCTTTTCAGTCCAGTTTCTTACCCTCCAATAGAGTGACAGACGTAAAGCCTCCCCGCGACGCCACGTGTGGGAGTAAGGCCAAGTTCGGCCTACCATCGGTATTGAGACATCGTGTATATTAATATTTGAATAGTCAGATTTGGCACTATATCGTCGAGTTGGACGTAGTCTATTAAGCTAATAATAGTCTGTTAATATATAGTGCTTCGTACGGTGAGAATACTACCGTAGTCAGCACCCCATCGTTTCGGGCAGAGAACTGGCTGCTTATCCAGGATGATCGACCCCATGTGAGACTGCATCCGAGGAGCCCCAGAGCCGACGAGCGAGTGGACCTGTATACCGGATTATTCTACCGACGACAGCCCGCCTTCCCAGGCACGGATTATGCTTTGTGTACAGTGATTATTCCATGGATAAAGACCCCCGACACTGCCGTGTGTTGGGAACCCCCCCCCTGGAGAGGACGCAAGGTGAGGAGACGCTCTGCAAGACGAGGTCGCTTCACGTCTCTCCATCGTGGACCGGAGGAAGCCGGCTCACAGAGAGTCCACCTGCTTTCATCTGTGGTCCAAGGATCGCTGGCGCACCGAGCTGCACAACTGTGGGTTCACCCAGGATACCCTTGGCCGGACGAGGCAGCCAGACTCTACCCCCCCCCCCTCCTACTCCTGTTGTCTTACAAGCGACCGGATTAACCCCCCTAGTGTATCCAGTCTTATAATCATTAAAGTATCATTGCTGTTATTCCTTAACTATTCCAGGTCGTATATTTACCACCTGCGCCTTCAGAGATTGGACATTCTCTATTGATATACCGACGAATACTCTTTGCCATAAAAGTGCATACTATTTCAATTCATAAATGTAATTAAGTGATTAAGTGCTTATTCTACACACCATCGCTGTGCAGAAATAAAGACCTGTTTCTAATTCGTACATTTGTGTTGGATCCGTTTCATCTACGTGAGAGTGTTCATGATAATATATTTATGCCGTGTACTGGGTGGCCGAATATTAAGTACAAAGGTAGTGGTAGTAAGTATCATATCTAGTAATACAGTCAGGGAATTGTACCCCTCAGTTACAATTGGTCCTTCGAGCCGGATGGTAATTAGTGTAATATTAATATAGTGTTATTAATATTGAAATGGCCTATGATGAACACTCCACGAAACGATCCTCCTAACCAACGCCCGCAGCGCGAACGACGGCTCCCTCAGTACTTAGAGGCTTACGCTGTCAGTCAACAACCTAGTCTTCTACTAACAGTAAACGCGGTAAAACTAGAAAGTAAAAGTATGTCTAACCCCAACGCCCAGACTACCCCGACCATAGAGGCCCCTACGGGCTCTAATGTAACTGACCAAGTTTACGGTGGGGACCAGTGGGAACCAGACATGACTTCACACCCCGCCAGTACTGAAGAAGTAGTCCCCGATGAGTCCCGGGAGGAATACAATGCTACCGAGAGAGAACTCGGCACGGAAGAAGACGGGGAGAGCACCGTGGAGATAGAGCTCCAAGGCTCCGCAAGGAGTACCCCGAGGGAAGGCTCCCCTATACAACCGCCTTCTCCAGAGGCAGAGAGGACCCTACAGCAGGCCTTCCTCATCAGCCTGAACGCCGCTGCTGAACGCGACCGACTGCAGATCCAGCAGCGAAGCGAACACGAGCAGATACGTCTAGAAATAAGACTCATTCAGATGGAAGAGAATGTGGCCCGAGAACGAGCCGGTGCTCAACGGGACGCAGCGCGCGACAGACAGCAGTCGCAACTAATAGAACAGCTGATCAGACGGACAACACCCTCTCCCTCCGCCAGAGGTTCCAGGAACTCGTCTAGACACACCTCCAGGGCGGCATCCCCTAGCCGAGTAAACAACCCTGAACTTGACCAACAGACGAGGTCTATACCCCCCACAGACCACCTCCCCCCACCGGTCCAAGCGAGACCTAGCAACCGGGAAGGAGCAGCATATCCTGTGGAGAGGCTAAACCAGAGACTACAAGGACTGGATGACCTAACTGAAGACGAAGAGGAAGAGGAGGAGAACCACGCCCGCTACAGACCCCCGACTCTATACACGGGTGAGCACAACGCACGACCCGCACCGAGGAACAGCACCTGGACAAGCGGGCCATGGTACACTGCCGGTACCAGCCCATACCAAGGAGCGGGAGGAGACTCGCCTAGGAGGCCTCTCCCCCAACGCTCGCCGATGTATCCACCGTCAGCGTCATACATTGGCACGCCTATGGTACCCGACTTCACCCAAGAGAACCGGGCCCAGTATACAGAACTCCGCATGTGTCTGGAGACCATGTTGGTGGATGTATTGGATGAACGCCACAAATACGCCATCCTACTGAAGCACTTAAAGGTACCCCGCGCACATAATATAGCGCTCGCCTACGCGACTTCCACCACCCCATACACAGCAGCGCTGGTAGCATTGGACCAGAGGTATGGGCGCATATGGGATTACGTGATCCAGGAGATCCGACACATCGACCGCTTACCCCCAGCAATAGACAATCGAGCACTGGACGACCTGTCCATCAGAGTGCAGTCCCTGGTAGGGATGTTGGGAGCGCAAAGAGAGAAGGGGAGGCATGAACTTTACGCCAACTCAAATGTGGAAAGGATCCTGGAGAAGCTGCCGCCCGCTCGTCAGGAGCGCTTTAGGCGGCAGAGGGACCACAGAGACCCGAATGGCCCCGAACCGAACCTCCTCGATCTAGCAGACTTCCTGGCGAGAGAAGTCAGCAGCCTACGGCTAGATACATTCGGACGGAGCACCCCTGGCTCCAGAGAAGGAACCAGACGACTAAATGATGGAAGAAGATCGGTGACTGTGATGCACCAATCGGAGTCAGTACCGAGCAGCAGGAGCCACAGTACCCCCTCCAGAACGGAGAAGTGGAAGAGAGTGTGCCCCTACTGTGAGAAAGAACACTGGCTAGCGCAATGTGACTCCTTCCCCAAGCTGAACGCGGAGGAAGCAGGTCAATAGATAAAGTCCAACAAGCGCTGTTTTCGCTGTTTTCGAATGCCACTTAAAGAAAAGGTGCACCAAGTGCGATGGAGCCCATACTTCACGACAGTAACAGACGGCGCCCTTCACCTGCACCATCCAGCCGCAAAGCGAGCGTCATGTACATCGATCCCGCCAGCAGCAGTGGAGCCCGAGTACTCCTAAAAGTAGTGCGTGTGACACTAAGCTACCAGAATAAAGTCCTGGACACTTACGCCGTCCTCGATGACGGAAACCCAAATGACAATTCGGACAATAAGACGAGATTTGAAGACGATAAAGGGCGAGAATGTCTCATTCTCTATCGCAGCAAGCGGCCAGCCTGAGCGACGGTACCAGATTGCAGACGCTTTCACCAGCCAAGAAATAGGACTGTCGCGGTACACATACCCCGTCGCCAAGCTGATGGAGAAATATGCACATCTGCGCAAGTTACCGATCCCGCTCATAGACAATGCTATGCCGACCCTGTTGATAGGCTCCGACCATGCAGACCTCATTGTCCCGATAGACCGGGTTCATACCGGACCCCGAGGCTGTCCTGCAGCAGTCGAGACCCGTTTGGGATGGACTCTCCAAGGCCCGCTCGCCAAATCTCTCAACCGAAGTCCATCATCAACATCCGGCTTCAACATGGACGGTCGCATTTTACGTAGCTCCCGTAACCAACGCAACAGAGCAACAACAAAAAAGTACTTTGCGCATTTTCTACTTTCCCTCCTGTGGATTATGGATTTGTACCTGAATTCACAACTCAAGCAGCAACTCCAGACAGAAGTGGAGGGTAGCGAAAACGTAAATAAGCAGTCCCATTGCGACTTCTACTTGTTAACGGGCACGGAGAGGAAACATCCAGCCTTCGGAGCCACGGCGATCCACGCAGTACTTACTGCAAATCCGGAACGAAAGAAATTACCCCCGGCAGGCAAGTGTAATAAGAGATCAATGTTTTTATTATATCTGCTCATGTCGGGTGACATACATCAGAACCCTGGTCCCGTAATGACACGGAACCAGAGACTACAGCAAGAAGCGATGGAGGTTCCCATCGCGACCAACAGCATCAACAACGCAACCTGTGGCTACATCCACAGCGCGGGCGGCGAAGCTCCCCCAATGACGCCACAGCAGACGAGCACACGTGAGGCAGTGACGAGAGGAGGTGAACCGAGGGTCGAAACCATGACGACCATCTCGACGCGGGATGTAAACATCTCGACGCCCGATAGCCGGCTAGCTAGCAGAGCTAACAACGAAAACAACCAGGAACGAGTCCTTTGTTGTTCCAGCACGGCGCGGGACCCGACCCCCCCCTCCCCCCTCCTTTGTTGTTCCAGCACGGCGCGGGACCCGACCCCCCCCCTCCCCCCTTCTTTGTTGTTCCAGCACGGCGCGGGACCCGACCCCCCCCTCCCCCCTTCCCACCCACAACAACACAGAGGAACAGATCACAAACGGACAATACTTCGAACCTGCCAACATCAATGAAATAACCAACGCCAATGGACTGAACATTTTTCACATTAACATTAACAGCTTAAAAAACAAATTGGATGAAATCAAACAAATATTCATAAATGGAAAGGCAAACATACTGTGCTTCTCAGAAACTAAGCTCGACGATTCTGTAAAAGATCCAGAGATAGAGATTGAGAACTACTCAATAATCAGGAATGATAGGAACAAACATGGAGGTGGTGTCTGTATGTACATACACAAGGACACCAAATTCATCAACAGAAATGACCTGAATCATAAATCAATTGAAACTGTATGGGTGGAAATCCTATTCGAAAGGGCGAAATCCCTACTGGTTGGCACAGTCTACAGGCCGCCAGATCATAGTGGCTTTTATGATACACTGGATGGGTGTTTAGCTGGAGTTGAGGATGTAGACAAAATTCTTATTGGAGACTGGAACACGGATATGCAACGAAAAGATGCACCCGTCTTCAAGGCCTTCAGTAGGTTTTGTGATCTGCATGGCCTCAGCCAGCTAATCACCCAACCCACACGTGTATGTGAATCAACTCAGACTACCATTGACCTCATTCTGACCTCCGACAAGTCCAAGATCTCAAATAAAGGGGTTATAGCATGTGGGTTAAGTGATCATTATATGATATTCTGTACCCGAAAAAAACTAAAACAAAAGGCTGGCTGCCACAAAACAGTCACATCTAGAGACCTCAAAACCTACTCTAGCGAGGCCTTCAACCTTGAACTGGAGAGTCTGGACTGGTCAGATGAACTCAATGGTACACTGGTTGACGAAACATGGCTTGGTTTCAAAACCAAATTCTCAGCAATACTAAACGACATGGCCCCCCTAAGAACCACCAGGGTAAAAAATCGCGCTGAGCCGTGGATGCACTCCGAAATACTGGCCGCTATGAAAACCAGAGACAAAAAATGCTCTGAGTTTCGTAAAAGTCAGTCAAAGCTTACTAAAAGCACGAGCAGTGAACTCCAAGCCCACGTGACTGAACTCAAACTAGAAAGAAACAGACTAAGAAACGACGTAAACTCCATGATCAAAACTGCAAAAAAGAATTTCATCAATGACAAAACTGAGGAAAACAAAAACAAACCACGTGAACTTAAAACTTAAAACCAGATTCTCAAACATAAACATAAAAACGGACAACACGCTCATCACAGACAAGCTGGATGTAGCCAATTACTTAAACATTTTCTTCACAAACATAGCCACAACACTGGTAAACAAACTACCCTCCCACTCAGGGCTTTATGGGGTAGAACACATAGTAGCTTACTACAAAAACCTAGGGGTCCGCAAGGACGACTTCAAGCTGGAAATGGTAACAACAGATGAGGTACTCAATAAACTGAGTGCCCTCCAACCTAACAAGGCCACTGGCCATGACAACATCCCCTCCAAATTCCTCAGAGACTCAGCAGCCGCCATCACACCAATCATCACACACATAATAAACCTCTCCATAAAACAGGGACACGTCCCCAAGGACTTCAAAATTGCGAGGGTGACCCCTCTGCACAAAAAGGGCAGCAAATTAGACCCAGGCAACTACCGCCCTGTTTCTATTCTCACCTCCATCTCGAAAGTCATGGAAAAAATAGTCTAGGTCGAAAAGTACCTAGCGGAAAAAAATCTAATCTACGAATTCCAATCTGGCTTCAGAACATCCCACTCCACTGACACATGCCTTCTCTATTTGAATGACCACATCAAACAAGAGGTGGACGCAGGCAAATACTGCGGCATGGTCATGCTGGACCTACAAAAGGCCTTTGACACGGTCAATCACTCCATTCTGATTGACAAGCTAAAAGCAATTGGTTTTGATAGTCTATCAGTGAGCTGGATGCAATCCTACCTTGAGGGGAGGGAACAGATGGTGGAGGTAAACGGTACCCTATCCCCCCCCCCTCACAGTGAGCTGTGGTGTTCCACAAGGAAGCATACTAGGACCGCTACTGTTCCTAATTTATGCAAATGACATGTCGTCAGCTTGTGACTGCAACTTGTTCCTGTTTGCGGACGACTCAGCCCTGCTGGTCTCTGACAAGAACAAGTTACAGGTTGAAAAAACCCTCAGCTCGGAACTAGGCAGAATCTGCATATGGCTCGCTGATAACAAACTATCATTACACATGGGCAAAACAGAGTCCATTCTCTTCGGTTCAAATAACAAACTCAGCAAGACCGACGGCTTCTCAGTTACAGTGGGTGACAATATTGTCACAAGGAAAGATGAAATTACCTACCTGGGTTCCATCCTAGAGGCTAATCTCTCCTGTGACAAAATGGCATCCAATGTAATAAAAAAAGTCAACCAACGAACTCGATTCTTGTACCGGATCTCCTCTCTGGTAAACAAGAACACCCTGAAGACTCTGGCAGGAGCACTCATTCAGGGGTACTACGACTATGCTTGCACCTCATGGTACCAAAGCACCTCAAAGGCGCTAAAAACAAAATTACAAACATCTCAAAACAAACTGGTCAGACTACTGCTTGACCTTACTCCTAGAACCCACCTCACCCCTGCCCACTTTGACAACCTAGGATGGCTTAGAGTAGACGACAGAGTACAACAACTTGCAATGGGCCTGGTCTACAAGATACACTACACGACCAAGGTACCCATGTACATGTCAAAATACTTCCCAAAGGTCAGTGAATACCACGATCACAACACCAGAGGGAGCTCCACAAATCATGTTAAACCCAGATTCGGCTCAAATAAGGGACTAAACACGTTTCGCAATTATGCCACATCAATGTGGAACGCCCTACCCAAAGCTGTAAAGGAATGTGGATCACTACCCACTTTCAAAACCTCTCTCAAGGGACACCTACGGGAGACTGCAATTCAACACTGGCCCCTGTAAATATCCTAACCCAACCCCCTCCAATGTACAGTCATTTACCTAGTATGGTTTTGTCAATAGTTCAATGTACAATTGTGTTTGTTTGTACAGTGTCTCCCCCCCCCCCCCTCAATGTACAGTGTTACTTGTTTATACAGTGTGCCCCCGGCCCCCCCCCCCCCCCCCCCAACCACCTCCAATGTAAATTACCCAGTATGGTTGTCAATATCCCAATGTACCCAACCCCCCCCACCCAACCTCCTCCAATGTACAGTTTCTACGTCAAATGTATATACTCCCTTTTCTTGACTCCTTCTGTATCACAAACAGTACTGAATTTGCAAATCTGGTATGTCATAAATGTATAGATGTAGCAGTACTGACTATCTGTATGTCATGTATGTCATATATGTCTATATGAATTGAAAATGGGGGACCCTGATGGAAACAAGACAAACGTCTTTCTCAGGTCTGCATCCCCTTAACAATTGTATGTATTGAGCCGTACTGTATTGTACCCATTCTGCAATCTGTTAAATAAAGTTTTCATTCATTCATTCATTCAGCCACTAGATGTCTCCACTCCCGAGTCACAGAGGGAGAAACCGCACTCCTGCAACACGTAGAGCGGCTATGGACCTTGGAACAAATGCCCTTTAAGAACGGAAAGAAAGACATTCGCTCTAAAGATGACATTTACGCAATTCACCTCCTCGAGACAGGGACCAAGAGAGTCCCGGTCAACGGCGTGTTGAGATACGCCACGCCACTCCTGCGGCGAGAAGGAATGCCTACTTTCCACGCCAAGACAGACGCCACAGAACGGTACCTGCTGAACAAGGAGCGGCGCTTAGCCAAGAACCCCGCCCAAGAGAGTGTATACCGCGCTGAGATTGAGAAGCTCATCACAGCGGGACACGTCACAAAGATGGACATTAAAGAGGCTGACCAGACCACTGAATCGTGGTACGTGCCCCACCACAAGGTCCATCACAACGGTAAAGACCGCATAGTATTTAACTGCAGCTACCAGATCGGATCCCAAAATCTGAATAAAGAGTTACTGCCCGGTCCCACACTCGGCCCCTCCCTACTCGGCGTTCTACTCCGCTTCCGCCAGGAAAAGGTGGCCATCAGCGGGGACATTAAAGGAATGTTCCTGCAGGTGAGATTAGTAGAGGCGGACAAGCCCCTGTTACGGTTCCTATGGAGAGAGAAGCCAGGAGATGAGCACCCAGCCATCTACCAATGGGAAGTCCTCCCCTTCGGAACGACGTGCAGCCCCTGCTGTGCGACATTTGCACTACAGAAACATGTAGCAGAGGACCCAGCAGCGGACGAAGAGGTCCGACACAGCGTAAAGAACAGCTTCTACGTAGACAACTGTCTACAAAGCCTTTCAACCCAGGAAGAAGCCGAGGCTCTCCTGATTAAACTCCGCGCCTCATTGATCAAAGGCGGCTTTGATCTCAGGCAGTGGGCCAGCAGCGATCCGCAAGTACTGCGCAGCCTCTCCTCCGAGGACAAGGCAGCCAGCAGCGAGACCTGGATGGCTACAATCCCGGGAGAAGCCCAGGAGATGACCCTGGGATTGGTGTGGCGATTCAAAACAGATTCGCTTCACTACAGACACAAGCCCCTGACTACGGAGCAGGGAAGGCCGGCGGCGGCGCCGACCACCAGACGGAGTGTGTACACAACACTCGCCCGACAATATGACCCGCTAGGATGTATTCTACCGTACACCACCAGGGCAAAAATGATTGTACGAGCATTGTGGGACAAGGACCAGGGCTGGGACGACCCCATTCCCGCACATCTTGCATCCACCTGGAGAGAGTGGGAGATGGAGCTCCACTCACTCCCAGGCGTTAATATGCGCCGAAGCTACTTCCCACCCACGGTGAGGCCAGAGACATGTAAAATGGACTTACACGTCTTCAGTGACGCCTCAGAGGTCGCATACGGATCAGTAGCCTACTTGCGGGCCCAAGACCAGGGGGGAGAGATCTACACAGCATTTGTCCTCGCCCGCTCGAGAATAGCCCCACGCAAGCAACAATCTATCCCACGTCTAGAGCTCTGCGCAGCCCTAGCCGGAGCGCACCTAGCCACGCTCATCCAACGTGAGCTCACCATACCGGTGTCTAGAACAATCCTGTGGTCAGATTCCACGACGGTACTCGCCTGGATCAAATCGGACTCATGCAAGTACAAAGTCTTCGTGGGAGTCAGAGTCACCGAGATTCAAGACTTAACCGAAGAGTTAACCGGAGAAACAGAGTGGCGCTACGTTGATACAAAACAGAACCCAGCTGACGTCATCACCCGGGGGATGCCCCTGGATGACCTCACCCGTCGCAATGTCTACAGTGACGGCCCCGCATTCCTAAGACTCCCGGAAGGACAGTGGCCCATGCCTATCCCGAGGGAAGCAAGTCCAGAGGAGGTGGAAATTAAGAAGTCTGTGTTCTGTGGATTGAGCACCGTAGCCTCCACCGACCCTACCATAGAGAGTGCACAACAAAGGACATTCCTACAAGGAAGAGAGGCGGTACGACGCTTCCAGCGAACATGTCTAGACTGCCGCAAGTGGCGCGCGCAGCCCAGCATACCAAGGATGGCTGACCTTCCTCCATGTCGCCTCCGAATCGGTGACAAGCCATTCCACTCAACGGGTATGGACTGCTTTGGCCCGCTGCACATAAAGAAAGGAAGAGGAACCGAGAAGCGGTGGGGTATTGTATTCAAATGCATGACCACCAGAGCGATACACATCGAGCTTCTCCCGACCATGAGCACAGACTCATTCCTTATGGCCTTCCGTAGATTCACATCACGGAAAGGAAGACCGTCTACACTATTGTCCGATCATGGGACAAACTTCAAAGGCGGCGAAAGAGAGCTGAGAGAGAGCTTCCAAGCTATGGGCCCAGAACTTAAGACCCACCTCGCTCCAGCACAGATTGACTTCCAATTCAACCCCCCGAACGCACCCCACTTCGGTGGCACTTGGGAACGAGAAGTGCGCTCCATAAAGACAGCCCTGTACGCAGTACTTGGGGCCCAGACTGTGGCGGAAGAAGTCCTAATGACAGTCCTCACGGAGATTGAGGGAGTACTTAACTCGAAGCCCCTCGGATACGTCTCCAGTGATGTGGCGGATATCGACCCAGTTACCCCCAACACACTCCTGATGGGGCGGCTAGATCCTGCATTACCCCAGACAATGTACCGGCCTGAAGAAGCGAACGGCCGACGAATGTGGAGGTACAGCCAAGTATTAGCCGACAAGTTTTGGAACAGTTTCCTACTGCACTACCTACCGTCTCTACAGACCCGCCAGAAGTGGGTAAAGGAGAGAGACAATTTGACAGAAGGAACAGTCGTCATGATTATTGATCAATCACTGCCCAGAGCTATGTGGCCGGCCGGCCGCGTAAGCAAAGTGATCACCGGTGCCGATGGCAAGGTCCGAGCAGCTGAAGTGCTCGTCCAGGGTCGCACTTACACCCGTCCCGTGGCGAGGCTCATAGAACTGCCCCGACTCCCAGACACAATCGATGATGACCATGACCCTATAACCCGATGACTTTGTGAAGTTGACTGACCCCTACAGCAAACCCTTATGTGTAAATAGACAACGCGATTAATCTGTCTCTGCTTAACTGATTAGGTCTGGGACCAATCAGGGGGTGGCTGTTGTGAAGGGCCAGATTAAACCGAATATATATATTTATTTATATATATATATTTAATTGTATTTGTATATTCTCTAATATTCCCTGATATCCCTTGTATATTCCTTGTACAATATGCATTGAATATCCATTCTAGCCTACTGAACATCCCATAATAGTCTCCATTCTACTATTGGTCGAGACCTTGGTGCCAGGCTGCCATACCCCCCAGACCCAGTTCAAACGTACCGCTCAACATGTACGAACAAGTCCTAGTTCCGCGTAGGAATCTGGCTACCGCACCACTAACGGTACTATTTGTTCATAGTGCGTATATATACTGCGCTACTAAAGTAGGACTTCTTTTCAGTCCAGTTTCTTACCCTCCAATAGAGTGACAGACGTAAAGCCTCCCCGCGACGCCACGTGTGGGAGTAAGGCCAAGTTCGGCCTACCATCGGTATTGAGACATCGTGTATATTAATATTTGAATAGTCAGATTTGGCACTATATCGTCGAGTTGGACGTAGTCTATTAAGCTAATAATAGTCTGTTAATATATAGTGCTTCGTACGGTGAGAATACTACCGTAGTCAGCACCCCATCGTTTCGGGCAGAGAACTGGCTGCTTATCCAGGATGATCGACCCCATGTGAGACTGCATCCGAGGAGCCCCAGAGCCGACGAGCGAGTGGACCTGTATACCGGATTATTCTACCGACGACAGCCCGCCTTCCCAGGCACGGATTATGCTTTGTGTACAGTGATTATTCCATGGATAAAGACCCCCGACACTGCCGTGTGTTGGGAACCCCCCCCCTGGAGAGGACGCAAGGTGAGGAGACGCTCTGCAAGACGAGGTCGCTTCACGTCTCTCCATCGTGGACCGGAGGAAGCCGGCTCACAGAGAGTCCACCTGCTTTCATCTGTGGTCCAAGGATCGCTGGCGCACCGAGCTGCACAACTGTGGGTTCACCCAGGATACCCTTGGCCGGACGAGGCAGCCAGACTCTACCCCCCCCCCCCCTCCTACTCCTGTTGTCTTACAAGCGACCGGATTAACCCCCCTAGTGTATCCAGTCTTATAATCATTAAAGTATCATTGCTGTTATTCCTTAACTATTCCAGGTCGTATATTTACCACCTGCGCCTTCAGAGATTGGACATTCTCTATTGATATACCGACGAATACTCTTTGCCATAAAAGTGCATACTATTTCAATTCATAAATGTAATTAAGTGATTAAGTGCTTATTCTACACACCATCGCTGTGCAGAAATAAAGACCTGTTTCTAATTCGTACATTTGTGTTGGATCCGTTTCATCTACGTGAGAGTGTTCATGATAATATATTTATGCCGTGTACTGGGTGGCCGAATATTAAGTACAAAGGTAGTGGTAGTAAGTATCATATCTAGTAATACAGTCAGGGAATTGTACCCCTCAGTTACAGTTAGAGTTAGTTGATAGTTAGTTGTCACGACGGGGTTAGGTAGAATGCAATAATACAGAAAGGGAAGGAATGGAGGAGGCAGAGGCGAGGAGTGAAGCTTGGAGAATGATGTTTACTGTAGAATCCAGTGCAATACAAGGAAAAATACAGAAACTAAATAACAAACTTCACAATACAAAACAACAAACACTAAGACTTACTAGAGGGAGAACGGTGCGACACGACGTGGAGGAACAGGGGGTAACTGGAGGAATGTCGCCACACAGACGGGAGGAAGACAGAACCCTATATACCCCAACTAATTAACAATTAAGAACACCTGGCCAACACAGAATCACAAACAACACCTAGACAAAAGCAAAGAACAACTAAACACAACTAAACATAAAGGCAACTCCTAACAACCCAAAACAGTGTAAGACATCACACCAGGGAAGGGAAAGACAATGACAGCACACACCAGGACACCACATTGATTACACAATTAATTATTGTTAATACAGTGGTCAAGATATTTGTCATTGTAGCGTGCACCAATTGTTTGTGACCACTAGAGGGTGGTAGGGCGCCAATATCAGGCCGAGGGCCAATGTCAGATGTAGGGCATTGCCCAAAGTTAGGTGGAGGGTACTGCCCACTGTCAGGTGGAGAGCACTGCTCAAAGTTACCATCCTGACCCGTCCAACCATGACCGGGCCTAGGATCCTGACAGTTAGTAGTATATTGATGCGCGTAGGTATTAATAAATCAGATGTCATGCTAATATGTCATGTTCTACGATACCCATTTCAGCGTGCATTGCGATACCCATTTCAGCGTGCATTATTATAATTTCTACGAGGCTCGCTCTCGCATTATTATTTCTACGCTGCTCAATATTACGCTCATACCGGCGTGGGGGCAAAAAGCTAGCATAGGTCAGTGGCCAATCAGAGCAACGCGGAAGGACAACTTGCTTGTGGAAAGTATAGACGCGGTCAGAGGTGTTCCTGTTTGCAATAATCCCCAGCATGCATTGCACGTGTATAATACATTAAATATAATGTAACTTTATTTTCAACAAACAGCGTTTAATTATAAAGATATACATAGCATGTTGACACAGCTTGTCAGATTGAGGTTAAACTGTCTCCGAACGAGCGACAAAATGAAAGAGAAGTGTCCTTTCTATTTAAGTTCTATAGCAGTGACTTCCTACACAAAGAGGCGCTGGAGACTTTCCCCGCGCACACAGTCCACTCCGCCATCAGCCCTCCTCCTATTTTCACGAAGGGGGGGGGGGGGGGGGGGGGGGGGGGGGTAATTCTAATAACCAAATACACGAAAAAAATACATACAAAGCATCAGCATAATAATCACACGGGTCTACAATGATGCCCTGTGTTAATAAGGTGTTATACACAACATTAAAACCATTTGCGCATCTAAAATAATGATGCATCAAATTATCTAACTCCTACTGGATATTTTTATAATCTCATCCCTTCCAAATTGGTAATCTTTCCTAGAGGGTGGTTTTAGTATAGTGTATATATATATTGTTTTTTATCTTTATACGTGCCTCACTTGCGTCTCACACTATATTGATTAAATAAAGTACAAAATAATCTAAAGGCCCAGGCACGTATGAGGAAACAGAATCTGCTCGTTCTATGGATGATGTGGGTGGCTCTTAAAAGAGCCTTTGGGTTTTGGATACAACGCAGTGAGCAGTTTAGCCGCCGAAGCCGTACAGAGTGCGTCCCTGTCTCTTCAGAGCATAGACCACATCCATGGCGGTCACAGTCTTCCTGTTGGCGTGCTCGGTGTAGGTGACGGCATCACGGATCACGTTCTCCAGGAAGACCTTCAACACACCGCGGGTCTCCTCGTAGATCAGACCGGAGATACGCTTCACTCCACCACGACGAGCCAGACGGCGGATGGCGGGTTTGGTGATTCCCTGGATGTTATCACGGAGCACTTTGCGGTGACGCTTAGCGCCTCCTTTTCCAAGTCCCTTGGTCCGTGTACGTTTTGATAGTTCGTTTTTCGTTTCAAAAGGAAAAACGAAAAAACGAAAAAAAACGGAAATACGAGGTGTTTCCTATTTCCGTTTGAAACCAAAATCGAAAAAACGGGGAAAAACTGAAATACGGACCTGTTTTTCGTATTTTGGTATCAGAATCAAATGAAAATAATGTGAACCACGTGACAAGTACATTTTTCAATGTAAAAGCCATGCACGATCTAACGTTAACGAATATGTATAACGTTATGAATAAATACATAAATACATGCATACAGATCTATACCAGGGTAACGTTATGATACATACATTTTTTGTTTTGTGCATTTCATTTAGACATGATATTTTATGTGAAGTAATAGCCTAATAATATGGAAATAGCCTGTGTGGTCTGTCCCAAGCAGTGTTGTACAGGTATCCTAGTTCAGTGCAGTGGTCGGCAATAGGCGGCTCGCAGACCGAAATAGGTCCGCCAGCAATAATATCTGCCGATCAGATTATTTTGAGAATATGATTTGTGATGAAGACTCGCTTTATTGTATCGGAATCGGAGACTTAGGTAAAGTTAGAAAGATATTCACAGATTCGAATTTCCGCGTCAATAATTCTTAAGCGAAATGTTTTTAAAACACAAAGGACACATCTTTCCTATCGTAGTAAGGTAGACAATGAGCTACAACCTTACTTTCACCTAAACGAGGCGAGCCGGCCTCGGAGCTGTACATTTAATAATAATAATAATAAATTGATCTATTATATGTGCAGTCGGCCTTGACGAGGCAAGTGCGCAGCCAGGGATCGTCTAAAAAGTGCAACACCGAAAAGAGGCACTGCAAAAAGATTCAATAACTTCACGTCATATAGTGTCACCAAAATCACTGCACACATCATCAATGGTATCCTATTGGTTATACTACAACACTTAGATTTGAAAAAAATGCTTTTTCATAATTCTGGGGATTTTGTATTGGAAAAAAACATTAAATATCTTCACTCTTATAGAGTGTAGTGTCACCAAACTCACTGCACACACATCAATGTTATCCTACTGGTTATCCTCGTAGAAGGGGTGGGGGAGGGATTCTCCAGGATAGTGTAGTGATATGCAGTAGGTACCATATAGTGCATGTCTCGATAACACAGATAGCAGCCAGCTTCCTTCTCATCCCCCTCTCTGTCATCACCTCTAGTCTGACCAGCTCGACTCCCACCACAGAGCTCAGCTTGTTCAGTTTGTTGAACGAATGAATGAATGAATGAATGAATGAATGAATGAATGAATGAATGAAAACTTTATTTAACAGATTGCAGAATGGGTACAATACAGTACAGCTCAATACACACAATTGTTAAGGGGATGCAGACCAGAGAAAGACGTTTGTCTTGTTTACATCATGTGTCCCTTGAGTTGATGTAGCGCCCCCAGCATAGAAGAGGACGCTGGCCACTACAGACTAGAATGACTGCAGCAGTCTATTGGACACATTGAAGGACCGGCCCACAGCAAAAAGACCAGTGTTGAATTAACTCCCAGAGTTGATTTCAACACTTTTTCAGGGTTTATATAGCTCCAATTAACACTTGTAAAATAGTTAAACATTTAACACTATGCCAGTTCCTTCTTTAACTCCAAAACAGAGTTAAAGTAACACTAAGGGGATTAGATAAATAACACTGCTCCAAGTTACATTTTTACTATTTGGGAGTGTTAATTGTACTCCTTAAAGTGTCAAGTTATCAACTCTGATTTTTTTTTATGAATTTTATATACGTATATAAGAATGAATTCCATAAACAAAATCATTTTCAAAAATAACCATCTGTGTGCAAGCCAGTGCCGGTTCTAGACCCTTTTTAGGGGGGCTGAATGTAATATTAGCCCCCCTAAGATAAAAAATATTATTATTATTATAATTTTTTTTGTAATTACATTTTTTTATGTTTTATTCTTGTTTTATTATTATTATTATTATTATTATTATTATTATTATTATTATTATTATTATTATTATTATTATTATTATTATTATTATTATTACAGACATAGATTGCCGGTAGTAGCCTGTTGACCTCATTGGTCAACCATAAAAAAAAAAAAAAAAAAAAAAAAAGATGTTGGTAATGTCATGTCAAGTCCCAGTCCGACATTCAACACAAGACGTGGAAGCAGATGTAGCTAGCAACCTACTGTAACTAGTTTAGTAAGTAAGTAAGTTTAGTGCATTTGCCAGTGCTGATGGGGAACAAGACAAGTATGTTGAAACGTTAGCTAGCACTATATAAAATTACTGACTATTCTGACAGGGAACGTTGTAAAATTGGTCATTAGTTCCATGGTGTTGGTGTGAGGTGCGTTGCTCATGGGACGGGGTTGCACACCGGGCAACCAAGCTTTTGTGAGCAGAAGCGCGTGCATGCAAGAAAGCGCTGCACTCGACTCGTCGCGTGTACCTGGCTACCTTGGGGGGCAGTGGGGCGGCGTGGCTCAGGGGTAGAGCGGGTCGTCCAATGATCGAAGGGTTGGTGGTTCGAATCCCGCTCAAGCCCATGTCCATCCCACTGCCGTTGTGTCCTTGGGCAAGACACTTAACCTACTTGCCTCGTATGAATGTGTATGCATGTGAATGAATGTTGGTGGTGGTCGGAGGGGCCGTAGGCGATGATTATTCGCCACGCTTCCGTGAGTCTGCCTCAGGGCAGCTCTGGCTGCAATTGTAGCTTACCACCACCGGTATGACTGTGTATGAACGAATAATGGACTCTGTAAGCGCTCTGGGGTCTCTGAGGTGTCACGAAGAGCGCTATATAAATCCAATCCATTATTATTATTATTATTATTACCTTGCATAAGCATAACAATTCATGGCAATCACATTCACAGGTTTGGTGTGAACGGTGCTCTGCCTGAGTCAGACCATCGTTCACACCAAACCTCATGAGGAATGCGCTGCACTCGACTGATGCGCTACCTTGCATAACAATAGCTCAGGTCGTCAAGTGTGTTCAAATACGTTCTCAGATACATTCACACAAAACTTGTGAATGAAATGTGTTACATTCCATTCATAGAGGAAATTAGGCATTGTCTTTAGTCTGTGCAAACGAATCATCTGGGAGGCGATACAGGGCCTTCATCTGGGAGGCGATACAGGGCCTTCAACTGGGAGGCGATACAGGGCCTTCATCTGGGAGGCGATACAGGGCCTTCATCTGGGAGGCGATACAGGGCCTTCATCTGGGAGGCGATACAGGGCCTTCAACTGGGAGGCGATACAGGGCCTTCAAAGCTCCACCTCCAGGCTGCAGAACAGCTTCTTGCAGAGAGCCATCACTGAACTGAACAATCACCCCGCCCCCTATTGTTGCCACCACATCTACAACCCACCTCACTATAATTTATACTTGTATGTGCAATATGACAGATGTTGGGACATGTGCAATAATGCAATAATGGTTCATGTGCAATATTTTCCGCCGATGTGCAATCTTTTTTTTCTACTGTGATTATTTTGCAATGCTTTTTTTAACTGAATTTGGTGGTACTACAGTGTACAAGAGTGAACTATTTTATACTATTTTCCTCAATCAAAAATCCCCCAAATTATGAAAAAGGATATATATATATATTTTTTTTTTAAATCTAAGTGTTGTAGTATAACCAATAGGATAAAATTGATCTGTTAAGTGAGTTTGGTGACACTACACTCTGAGTGAAGATATTTAATGTTTTTTTCCAATACAAAATCCCCAGAATTATGAAAAAGCATTTTTTTCAAATCTAAGTGTTGTAGTATAACCAATAGGATACCATTGATGATGTGTGCAGTGATTTTGGTGACACTATACACTGTATGACGTGAAGCTAAAAGCAATTGGTTTTGATAGTTTATCAGTGAGCTGGATACAATCCTACCTGGAGGGGAGAGAACAGATGGTGGAAGTAAACGGTACCCTATCCCCCCCCCTCACAGTGAGCTGTGGTGTTCCACAAGGAAGCATACTAGGACCGCTACTATTCCTAATTTATGCAAATGACATGTCGTCAGCTTGTGACTGCAACTTGTTCCTGTTTGCGGACGACTCAGCCCTGCTGGTCTCTGACAAGAACAAGTTACAGGTTGAAAAAGCCCTCAGCTCGGAACTAGGCAAAATCTGCATATGGCTCGCCGACAACAAACTATCATTACACATAGGCAAAACAGAGTCCATTCTCTTCGGTTCAAATAACAAACTCAGCAAGACCGACGGCTTCTCGGTTACAGTGGGTGACAATATTATCACAAGGAAAGATGAAATTACCTACCTGGGTTCCATCCTAGAGGCTAATCTTTCCTGTGACAAAATGGCATCCAATGTAATAAAAAAAGTCAACCAACGAACGCGATTCTTGTACCGGATCTCCTCTCTGGTAAACAAGAATACCCTGAAGACTCTAGCAGGAGCACTCATTCAAGGGTACTACGACTATGCTTGCACCTCATGGTACCAAAGCACCTCAAAGGCACTAAAAAACAAATTACAAACATCTCAAAACAAGCTAGTCAGACTACTACTTGACCTGACTCCTAGAACCCACCTCACCCCTGCCCACTTTGACAACCTAGGATGGCTTAGAGTAGACGACCGAGTACAGCAACTTGCAATGGGCCTGGTCTACAAGATACACTACGCGACCAAGGTACCCATGTACATGTCAAAATACTTCCCAAAGGTCAGTGAATACCACGATCACAACACCAGAGGGAGCTCCACAAATCATGTAAAACCCAGATTCGGCTCAAACAAGGGACTAAACACGTTTCGCAATTATGCCACATCAATGTGGAACGCCCTACCTAAAGCTGTAAAGGAATGTGAATCACTACCCACTTTCAAAAACACTCTCAAAAAACACCTACGTGAGACTGCAATTCGAAACTGGCCCCTACAAATGTCCTAACCTAGTTGTACAGTAAATGACCAAGTAAGACTTTGTCAATATTCCAATGTACAGTGTAAAATGTGTGTGTCCCCCCTACCCAACCCCCCCCCCCCCCCCCCCCAATGTACAGCCCTCACCCAACCCCACCCCACCCCACACATCCAACCCCCTCCAATGTACAGTTTCTACGCCAAATGTATATACACTCCTTTTCTGGACACTTTTGTATCACATTTACATTTACATTTACATTTAGTCATTTAGCTGACGCTTTTATCCAAAGCGACTTACAAGTTCTGTGCGACAAGACAGCAAGAAGGGTATAACTCTATCAGCTGAGTAACAATGTTCATCAAAGTGTTGCGTGTTACAGTGTAGGTTAGTTTATTAGGACAAGTGCATGACATTAAGGTTAGTCGGGGTTAGATTTTTTTTTTTTTTTTTTTTTATCATTTCAGATAATGGTTGAAGAAGTGAGTCTTTAGTCGACGGCGAAAGATTGGACGGGATTCGGCTGTCCTAACTGGGATGGGTAGTTCATTCCACCATTGTGGGGCAAGGACTGAGAATAGGTGGCTTCTCTTTGATGACCTTCCGGGAGCTTGGATAGGAGTAGATCTGAGGCGGCCAGAAGATGCAGAGCGTAGGGGTCTTGAGGGTGTGTAGTTAGAGACCATTGACCGGAGGTAGGCGGGAGCAGTTCCCTTTGCCGCACGGTATGCTAGGTCGAGGGCCTTGAAGCGGATACGTGCAGCAATGGGGAGCCAGTGCAGGTCCCTAAGAAGTGGGGTGACATGGGCGGACTTCGGTAGGTTTGAGATCAGGCGGGCCGCTGCATTTTGAATGAGTTGAAAAGGCTTGGTGGCAGTGGCCGGGAGGCCAGCTAGCAGTGCGTTGCAGTAGTCGAGGCGGGAGATGACTGTTGATTGGACGAGGAGTTGGGTGGCTTCTTTTGTCAGGAAGGGGCGTATCCTTCTGACGTTGCTCAGGAGGAATCTGCAGGTTCTGGTTGTCGCTGCGATGTGAGCAGAGAAGTTCAACTGGTCGTCGAGGACAACACCAAGGTTCTTGGCGGTCGGCGACGCGGTCACAGCTGCATTCTCGACTGTGATGGAGAGGTCGGTCAGGGGGGAGGATTTGGCCGGCAGGTGGAGCAATTCTGTTTTGCTTAGGTTCAGTTTGAGGTGGTTGGTCGTCATCCAGGCGGAGATGTCGGACAGACAGGCCGAGATCCGCTCAGAGACGTGGATATCTGAGGGAGGGAAGGAGAGGAAGAGTTGAGTATCATCGGCATAACAATGATATGAGAAGCCATGAGACGTGATAATGTTACCCAGTGATTTAGTGTAGAGGGAGAAGAGAAGGGGTCCTAGGACCGAGCCCTGGGGGACACCCGTCCGGAGGGGGCGGGTGGCCGACAGAGTCCCTCTCCATGACACTTGGTAGGAGCGGTCATTGAGGTATGATGTCAGCCATGTCAGCGCAGATCCAGCCACTCCCATTCCTGCGAGGGCCGCGAGGAGGATCTGATGGTTGACTGTGTCGAAGGCTGCAGATAGATCTAGGAGAATCAGGACAGAGGAGAGGCCTTTCGCTTTTGCTAAGTGAAGTGCCTCTGTGACCGCAATGAGCGCCGTTTCTGTGGAGTGGCCAGTCCGGAAGCCAGACTGATTGGGGTCTAGGAGGTCATTCTGTAAGAGATAAGCAGTAAGTTGGTTGGATACAGCACGTTCAAGTGTTTTAGAAAGGAAGGAGAGAAGAGAGACAGGGCGATAGTTGGCTATGACGGTGGGGTTCAGGGTTGGTTTTTTTATGAGGGGCGTGACTCTGGCTTGTTTTAGGGAGGTGGGGACCACCCCCGAGTTGAGTGAGGAGTTGATGGTTGCAGTTAGGAATGGGAGGATGTCCGGTGCTATGGTCTGGAGGAGTGGGGAGGGTAGCTGGTCCAGCTGGCATGTAGTCGGACGGTTCGACGTTACCAGTGTCAGGGTCTCGGCTTCTGTAATGGGAGAGAAAGATGACAGAGTGAAGGATGAGGTTCTCGATTCAGCGTTTGGAATGGGTGGGGGTTGGGAGAAGGAGCTGCGGATGTTCTCCACTTTTTCCTCAAAGAAGATCGCAAAGTCTTCGGCAGAAAAAGATGAGGGAGGAGGAGGTGGGGGGGGGGTGAGGAGGGAGGACATGGTAGCATGCAGTTTGCGAAGATTCTTGGCAGAGGCCTCGATCCTATGGTGAAAGAAAGAAGCTTTGGCATTAGTAATGGTTTTGGAGAATGTTAACAAGAGGTTGTGATATGTGTCGATGTCAGCAGTGAGGCGTGACTTTCTATACTTCCTCTCAGCCGCTCTCAGGACCTGTCTTTGTTCTCTCACTGCATCCGTCAGCCATGGACTGGGTGGGGAACGGCGGGCAGGTTTCTCAACGAGGGGACAGAGCTTGTTGAAGGAGGTTGCAAGGGCTGAGAGGAGGGTGGAGGTTGCCATCTCTGTGGGGAGAGCAGAGAAGGTGTCACTCAAAGGTAGAGCGGATATTATGTCAGAGGAGAGGGTGGAGGGGGATAGGGAGGGCAGGTTGCGTCTGAGTGAGACGGTTTGAGTTGGGGTGAAGACTTTTCGGTTAAGCATGAGAGTTAGTGAGAAGGATATGAAGGAATGGTCAGATACATGTAGGGGAGTTACCGTGGTGTTAATGATGCTGGAGTTACGGGAAAATATGAGATCCAAGGAGTTGCCTGCTTTGTGGGTGGGAGGCATGGCAGTGGGAGTCAGGTCAAATTGTTGTAGGAGGGAGACCACTGGGACCGACTGAGATGAGTCAGGCAGGTTGAAGTCGCCCAATAGAAGGAGCGGGGTACCATCTTCCGGTAAGGAGCTTAGAAGCATGTCCAGCTTATCTGTGAAGTGATCGAGGGGACCTGGAGGGCGATAGAGTGTAACAATGGTGAGATTGAAAGGATTAGAGACAGATACTGCATGATATTCGAGGGAGGAGAGTGACAGTTCTGGGAGTTGCGTTAGGTTTGTAGCCCATGAAGGAGATGTCATGAGGCCAGTGCCTCCACCCCGTCTGGAGGGTCGAGGTGTGTGAGTGAAGTTATAGTTTGTAGATAATGCTGCAGGTGTTGACGAGTTATTGGGGGTTATCCAGGTCTCAGTTAGAGCCAGGAGCTGCAGATTTAGACTATGGGCGTAGGCAGTAATGAAATCAGCTTTCTTGACTGCTGATTGACAATTCCATAAGCCTCCCTGTACTGTGACAGGTGTATTAGTGGCTGTAGGAGGGTAGGAGAGATTAGCCGGGTTGCTAGCAAACTGGCGTGGATGGGTTGATTCTGTTCTTGAGGAGCAGATTGTGGATATAGGTATGAGGCACATTGTGGTGTCAAGAGTGGTAGGAGGAGGTTGAAGGGGGTAGGGAGGAAGCGAGATAGTAGGGAAATAGCAGAGTGGGAGGGAAATATGGGATTATGGTGTACTTAGCACTGGGTGGATCGGTGGATCCCTCTTCGGAGAACTCCAGGAAAACTCCTCCTCTTTGTCCCTCTTCGTTTCTCGACGCTTCGCTGACGCTAAGCCAGCAAGTCTTTAAATCACTATCACTAATTACTGATGAGTGACACCTGCAGCAAAAGGCCACACCTCCAGTTTCTGTCAGCTGGGTGAAACTAATTACAAACAATTTCCACAACACAATTTAGTCACACACTTCAAAATGATGTACACAGTATTATTCAGTTAAAAGATCCTACCCTCTCTGCTGTTGTCCTCAGAATGAATCCAACAGAGAAAAAGCTGGTATTTAAGCAGAAAAACTGTCACAAGTGCCCACTTAACTACATGCACAAAGGCCACACCTCCAGTTTCTGTCAGCTGGGTGAAACTAATTACAAACAATTTCCACAACACAATTTAGTCACACACTTCAAAATGATGTACACAGTATTATTCAGTTAAAAGATCCTACCCTCTCTGCTGTTGTCCTCACAAACAGTACTGTATTTGCAAATCTGATATATCATAAATGTATAGATGTAGCAGTACTGTCTATCTGTATGTCATGTATGTCATATATGTTATGATGAATTGAAAATGGGGGACCCTGATGTAAACAAGACGAAAGTCTTTCTCTGGTCTGCATCCCCTTAACAATTGTATGTATTGAGCTGTACTGTACTGTACCCATTCTGCAATCTGTTAATAAACTTTTCAATCAATCAATCAATAGCAGTCATTTACGCACGGACATAAATGCACCATAATGATAGCAATTTATGTATTTCCACAATAAAGGGCTCAACTCGTTGCGGTAAAGTATCTGCGTTAGTAGGACCCACTAATAAAACCGGACTTAATAACAATCAACATTCTCCAATTAAGAACCTATATCCGATTTTATATTAGTTTCTTTGTGGTATATTCTCCATATTTATATAATATATAAAGTTGCGTTTGCTGCCGTGCTGGAAGTAACTCGTGGAAATAAACCATCCGAAAAGTAATACTAACTAAGTTATATACTTCGATAAGCCCCCTTCACTTCCACACACACTACACAGTACAATAATTGCTTTTCATGGAAGTGGTGGGTGGCTCTTAAAAGAGCCTTTTGTTGAATTAAAGACAACGTTCTGTTCAAACGCTTATCTCTTTTTGGGAGCTGCTCTCTTAGCTGCTTTTGGCTTGGCAGCCTTCTTAGCTGGGGCCTTCTTGGGCGCAGCAGGCTTTTTCACCTTCTTTGGGCTCTTGGCCGCTACCTTCTTGGGACTCTTGGCCGCTACCTTCATGGGACTCTTGGCCGCTACCTTCTTGACTTTCTTGGGAGACTTCTTGGCGGCAGCAGGCTTCTTCGTTGCTGCCTTCGTGGGCTTTTTGGCCACTGCAGGTTTCTTGGCTGCTGGCTTCTTGGCTTTCGGAGCAGCTTTCTTTGCAGGCTTTTTGGCTTTAACCTCAGCCTTGTTGATCTTGAAAGAGCCGGAGGCTCCGGTACCCTTGACCTGGACCAGGGTTCCTTTGGTCACCAGACTCTTGACAGCGGTCTTAACGCGGGCCTTGTTCTTGTCCACGTCATAGCCACCGGCAGCCAGAGCCTTCTTTACGGCAGCCAGAGACACACCGCTCCTCTCTTTAGAAGCAGACACTGCCTCGACGACCAGGTCACTGACGCTGGGACCTGCCTTCTTAGGTTTGGGAGCTGCCTTCTTCTTAGCGGCCTTAGCCGGAGCGGCGGGAGCTGGAGCTGGAGCGACTTCTGCCATCTTCTCTCGTTCTGTCTCTGTCTCAGGTTCAACACAAGTAGAATTATGATATTGAAGCTCAGTCAGAGGGCTGGTCTTAAACACTACATGAGAGCCATGTAGACTCAACCCACCCTGTCCTCCTCTGTGCTGCCAAAATGATCTGCCGCTTGTGTTTTCTCCTCGCCAAAAAAGAGCTCAAATACACAACTATGAATATTGCAGGTATTTAACGCAAAATGGGTCAGCAAGCCGACATATGTGTCATCATAATTAAACCATTTGGAGACCCCTGGTGTGTTTGTGGACGCTTCAAACCATCAATTTGCGCCTTCACCATGGTGCGCAGCTATACCTTTCTCTGTTATTTATGTCTCACAATTCTTTAGATTGCATTATAATCCGACATAATCTCGTTTCCCAGCGAGCCGAGCTACCTGACTAGAGACTGGGAGCAAGATTAGTAATCTAGGGTGACGCGTTTTGTTTTAAATTGATGCTTTTCCGGTGTTGGTAAACACACTGTTGCTGGTAGCCTGTAGCGTGGGTCACCTCGACTTCGTATGAGGGATGGTCACCATTTAGACCAGTGGAAGGTTTCACATGGCCTATATTACAACTAACATTTGATTTAATTAATGAATGTTGCAAAACATTTCATAACTCACACAAGAAACGTAGCTACATTTTCCTTTTGGGGGGGGGGGGGGGACTAGTTTGTTGTGTACTTTAGACTGCTGCATGCTTGTTGACAATACATGCTTTTTGGGGCATTGCTGATCTGCTGTGTTTCTGATTAAAGTCTGCTACACTGAACACTTAGCACAATAAATAATAACTGCATTGGTCTATTTTAATTATATTTCAATAGTTTAAATAGACATAGTAGATTCATAATGAATCATCATATCACCAAACATAAACGCACCATATCAACATGTTCTGCATTTCCACAAAAGAGGCCTTGCACGGAATGTTTGTGTAGTAAAGGCAATGGAATGGTTGCTATGTATAAATGATCATATCAACACATAGTGTTGTGTCTTATTACTGAATGTTATAAAGAAGTCACAACGGAACAGTAATATCATGCTTTTCAGAAGTGTTTTACCGACTACCACTGCACACAAATTAGGCATTTTCTTTTGAAAGTGGTTACCAACGGTTACAGGCAGACATACTGGAAGAAACAGAACAACACAAACAATACAGTTTGTGTTTAGCCTATAGGTCAGATATACAGGCCTCTATTGTTAGGGCTCAACTCATTGTGAAGTTAAGTATCTTAGAATGTGGTGCATTAGGCTGCCAGCTAAATTTGTGATACATTCAGAAGTAATAGCTCAAGGAATGAAACATACTATGTTGTCAGAGTCATACTTGTATTATTATCTTGTACAGTGAGGTACCGATACATGTAGCTCATGGTGAGACCATATCGGTCTATGTCATCTGTTTATGATCAGTAATAACCCAAACAAGAGGAAACCTGCTCATGGAGACGACTCAGCACCATCAGAGTAAGTCAAAGCAGTGACAGATGTCACCAAGAGAGCTAAATTTAAGGTGCACAAAATCATTATCTTGGAAAAATGCAGTTTCATGTTGATTATTGCTTGGCTTAATATCAAGTGTGGCTATGGAGTTTTGCTAAGAGAATATATATTTGCGTTATGTCTTTGCGCGCAAATCGTTTCCTGTGCGCGGAAAATGTGAGACAAAGCCTCTCAACCAATCGTATACAAGAAGCCACGCAGCTGTATTTGCACAGTTTTACCTATAAAGAGGCAGCAGTAGGCTTCTATTTCCACATTCATTGCTGTATAGTTCCGATTGACCATCATGCCTGAACCAGCCAAGCCAGCGCCCAAGAAGGGCTCAAAGAAAGCCGTCACCAAGACAACCGCCAAGGGAGGCAAGAAGCGCAGAAAGTCCAGGAAGGAGAGTTATGCCATTTATATTTACAAGGTGCTGAAGCAGGTCCACCCCGACACCGGCGTTTCCTCCAAGGCCATGGGGATCATGAACTCCTTCGTTAACGACATCTTCGAGCGCATTGCTGGAGAAGCCTCTCGCCTGGCTCTCTACAACAAGCGCCGCACCATCACCTCCAGGGAGATCCAGACCGCTGTGCGCCTGCTGCTCCCCGGTGAACTGGCCATGCATGCTGTGTCTGAGGGAACCAAGGCTGTGACCAAGTACACTAGCTCCAAGTAAACTACCCCGTTCACTGAATATACCCAAAGGCTCTTTTAAGAGCCACCCACACTTTATTGAGAGAGTTCCGATTGTTTTTCAACAATTGATTTGTCCTACGGTTTTCTACATTTCAGAATTATTGTTATATAAGTCACTGACATTTTCTTTTTATTAACTTCTACAACAGTTTTACCCATGCCTTTCTGTCCTCGAATTTTAAAACAGATCTTATTTAATTATGCAAAACTATAGGGGGCAACTTTTTTATTTCAAGTATGTTCTGGTTCCACATGGAATTAGTAGGTGTCATGTTCACTTGAATATTGAAGTCATTCAGTTTGCCTTTTCTCTGATATATTAGTTGCATCGATTATAGTGTCGTTGCATGCCCATTAAAAGACCTCTGCGACAGGTCCTGCATTATAATGCTGACTAGCAACCAGCTATAACACCCTAGCAACCGCCTAGAAACACCCTAGCAACCAGCTATAACACCCTAGCAACCACTTATAACACCCTAGCAACCACCTATAACACCCTAGCAACCACCTATAACACCGTAGCAACCACCTAGAAACACCCTAGCAACCAGCTATAACACCCTAGCAACCACCTAGAAACACCCTAGCAACCACTTATAACACCCTAGCAACCAGCTAGTAACACCCTAGCAACCACCTAGAAACACCCTAGCAACAACCTATAACACCCTAGCAACCACCTAGAAACACCCTAGCAACAACCTATAACACCCTAGCAACCACCTAGAAACACCCTAGCAACCACATAGTAAGTCCCTAGCAAGCACCTAGAAACACCCTAGCAACCACCTAAAACACCCTAGCAACCACTTAGAAACACCATAGCAACCAGCTATAACACCCTAGCAACCACCTATAACACCCTAGCAACCACCTAGTAACACCCTAGCAACAACCTATAACAACCTAGCAAGCACCTAGAAACACCCTAGCAACCAGTTATAAAACCCTAGTAACCACCTAGAAACACCCTAGCAACCACCTAGAAACACCCTAGCAACAACCTATAACAACCTAGCAAGCACCTAGAAACACCCTAGCAACCAGCTATAACACCCTAGCAACCACCTATAACACCCTAGCAACCACCTATAACACCCTAGCAACCACCTATAACACCATAGCAACCACCTAGAAACACCCTAGCAACCAGCTATAACACCCTAGAAACCACCTAGAAACACCCTAGCATCCACCTATAACACCCTAGCAACCAGCTAGTAACACCCTAGCAACCACCTAGAAACACCCTAGCAACAACCTATAACACCCTAGCAACCACCTAGAAACACCCTAGCAACCACCTAGTAAGTCCCTAGCAAGCACCTAGAAACACCCTAGCAACCAGCTATAACACCCTAGCAACCACCTAAAACACCCTAGCAACCACTTAGAAACACCCTAGCAACCAGCTATAACACCCTAGCAACCACCTATAACACCCTAGCAACCACCTAGTAACACCCTAGCAACAACCTATAACAACCTAGCAAGCACCTAGAAACACCATAGCAACCAGTTATAACACCCTAGCAACCACCTAGAAACACCCTAGCAACCACCTAGAAACACCCTAGCAACAACCTATAACAACCTATCAAGCATCTCTATAACACCCTACAAACCACCTAGAAACACCCTAGCAACCACCTAGAAACACCCTAGCAACAACCTATAACAACCTAGCAAGCACCTAGAAACACCCTAGCAACCAGTTATAACACCCTAGCAACCACCTAGAAACCCCCTAGCAACCACCTAGAAACACCCTAGCAAACACATATAACACCCTAGCAACCACCTAGAAACACCCTAGCAACCACTTAGAAACACCCTAGCAACCAGCTATAACCCCCTAGCAACCACCTAAAACACCCTAGCAACCACCTAGTAACACCCTAGCAACAACCTATAACAACCTAGCAAGCACCTAGAAACACCCTAGCAACCAGTCATAACACCCTAGCAACCACCTAGAAACACCCTAGCAACCACCTAGAAACACCCTAGCAACAACCTATAACTATAGCAAGCACCTAGAAACACCCTAGCAACCAGTTATAACACCCTAGCAACCACCTAGAAACTCCCTAGCAACCACCTAGAAAAACCCTAGCAAACACATATAACACCCTAGCAACCACCTAGAAACACCCTAGCAACCAGCTATAACACCTTAGCAACCACCTAGAAACACCCTAGCAACCAGCTATAACACCCTAGCAACCACCTATAACACCCTAGCAACGAGCTAGTAACAACCACCTAGAAACACCCTAGCAACCACCTATAACACCCTAGCAACCACCTAGTAACACCCTAGCAACCACCTTTAACACCCTAGGAACTATCTAGAAACATCCTAGCAACCAGCTATAACACCCTAGCAACCACCTATAACACCCTAGCAACCAGTTATAACACCCTAGCAACCACCTAGAAACTCCCTAGCAACCACCTAGAAAAACCCTAGCAAACACATATAACACCCTAGCAACCACCTAGAAACACCCTAGCAACCAGCTATAACACCTTAGCAACCACCTAGAAACACCCTAGCAACCAGCTATAACACCCTAGCATCCACCTATAACACCCTAGCAACGAGCTAGTAACAACCACCTAGAAACACCCTAGCAACCACCTATAACACCCTAGCAACCACCTAGTAACACCCTAGCAACCACCTTTAACACCCTAGGAACCATCTAGAAACATCCTAGCAACCAGCTATAACACCCTAGCAACCACCTATAACACCCTAGCAACCACCTAGAAACACCCTATCAACCACCTAGAAGCACCATAGCAACCACCTATAACACCCTAGCAACCACCTAGTAACACCCTAGCAACCACCTAGAAGCACCCTAGCAACCACTTAGAAACACCCTAGCAACCAGCTATAACACCCTAGCAACCACCTAGAAACACCCTAGCAACCAGCTATAACACCCTAGAAACCACCTAGAAACACCCTAGCAACCACCTATAACGATAGGTTATGACTATAACCAAGTTCTGTTAGTTAGGGGCGATGCTTGGCATCACTACTGCACTATCTCGCGTACGTGCACGCGTACTGAATAAACCACAAATGTACCTCTAATACCAGTATTAGTCTGACCACACCCCTCATCAGCTTACCTTCATAAGCAGGTGTGTGGTCACCTGCTCTCCTCCTTCCCAAGCTTTCACCACAAGGTGAGGACAAGGGCTGCAGCGGTCGTCTGATGCCAAGCATCGCCCCTAACTAACAGAACTTGGTTATAGTCATAACCTATCGTTCTGTATCGTTAGTGGCTTAGCTTGGCATCACTACTGCACAAGGGAGGCCAAGCGGAGCCACTTGGCTGACAAATACACCCCGCTGACAGCCCCCCAAAACCATCAGAACAGGGAGGGCCGAGCCCCCCCGACCCCCCCTAATGGAGGGTATCCCCCCTATTAGAGGCTTCACGGGAAGGCGACGGACCCGACCGTGCGAAGAGGCACTCAAGCAACTTAACGCACAGGGTGAGCAGACCGTGGCTTGACCCCACGACTACACACACGCACAACCCGCATGCCACCCGGGAACGAACGGAGGAACAACCTCGTTACTGCCCCCAGAATCACGGGGCCAAGGGCAAACCCAACCCCGTGGCAAGGCCGTAGCAGCGGAGCGCGAAGGAAGACCCAGACCCACCAAAAGGACTGGACTCCCTGGAATGGGGGCCCGGAGAAGTCCATGATGCCAGCATCAAGACCCCACCAGGTGGGCACGTAGTGCCCCGCCCCCCACATCGCCAGCGTATTCGGACAAAGGCCCCTCAGTTACTGCACCTGGTATTCCCAGGCGGAACCAACCAGGCCAGAACCTGCCCAGCTTCCGAGATCGGACGAGATCGGGCGTGTTCAGGTCGGTATGGCCGTAAGCCGAGCGGGCCCCGTCCCCCCAATAGTACACCGCCTGGCACACTGACCCTGCAGAACAGGCAGTCAGCATGGCCGTAAGCACACAAAAAAGGTTAACCAACGGAAGCAGGCAGCGCACCGGGGAAAAACCAGGCAACAGGCTGTTAACCCTAGCCTGGAGACTGCGGACGAGACAGGCGCCAGAGGGGACAGCTGAACACAGCCGCCCCGGCGGAAGGAGCGTAAGCTGGCGGTGTTGCATGACCAAGCCTCCATTTAACAACCCCCACCCAGAGGGGTCGAGGCAGAGAAGGCTGACACGATTGGCAGACGTCATGAACGTGCAGGGGCACCCTCAAACGGTGAACCCGGGAGTTGACACTGCTCCAACACACCAGGGAATCAACCACCTCGGTGTTACCCAATGCGGTGGTTGTTCCTATAACCCCTCAAGAAAAAACTCCAAAACACACCTGCGGGTATACACCGGCTATACCGCAGTACAAGTGTTTCAGTTTCCAAAAAGGGTTAACCCAGGCCTACGGGTCGCAAACATCACTTCGGACCGGGCCTGGCGGTACGGGAAGCACAGGGTCACCAGAGGAGGTCAAAAAACCACCCCCACAGGCCCCTCTTCGCCATGCGTGAGAGAGGAGCGAAAAATAATGGAGAACCAGCCCCTAAGCACACCGTACCTGGTATTCCCCGGCGGTCTCCCAACCAAGTACTAACCAGGACCAACCTGTGTAGCGGCCGAGATCCGACGAGATCGAGCGCGTACAGAATGGCATGGCTGTAAGCCATGACGACAGTGCTGAGTAAAAACATACCCAACCAGGGTCTCCATAGCGCTTAACCCTGTGACACCCAGACCGACCTGGCATTTTTCCCCCTGAAAAAAGCCCAAGTCCCTCAGGGTACCAGAACAGCAGATCTGCATCCCCGGCGGACAACGGGTTCAACTGATCTGGACCAGCGTGACCAGAACCAGTCCCGTGCCCTAACCACGCCGACATGCCTACTCCAGGAGAAGGGCAGATATGCGTGTTGATCTTAACATGAAAAGAAGGCGCCACCCAGACGTTCGGACGAACCGCGCCTGGTGGCCCACCCCAAGGGCGTGAGACCCCACTACATATGTTCAGATCCATCCCGTCATCATCCCCCAGACATGAACGAGAATCCGTCGACAACCCACCCAGGTCATGGGATGTGGTCGCCGGAAGAGGAAAAACCCCCATCCCAGTTGCTTTATAAAAACGCTGTTTCAACCACAAGCAACCAAGGCGTGCCAGTCAATCGCCTGTTTACAGCGAGCTAGCACTATACGTGCGTCGGGACACACCCCCATCAATGAACAGGCTATTTAGACCTGTCATTGAATCCCCAAGGCGCCCAGGGGAACGACAAGAGGGGTGTGACACTCCCTAACTCCAACACTTCTGGAATAGAAAGAAGGAAGCATCAACAGTATGTATCCCAGTCTACACAGCCGGGGTAAAAAATGTTCACATTTTTACATCCCACCACCCTCCCATAGGAAAGAGACGGGGATCCCCAGAGAGACTTCCCACGCGAGCTGTACAGATTGAAAAGAATATATTGCACCTTGAGCCATGTAAAAAACTGGTTTTAGGGCCTCCGGGGAAGAGGCACCGAACCCATACACACTCAATAAACGAATTGAATCGAATATACATACAATAGAAAAGGACCCTTCTAGAGGGTCCACTCACTTTGACAATCTGAGGAGGAAGGCTCTGTACTCTGATGGAGGCTTCCTCACATGGAAGAAGGAGTCCGAACTCACAGAAGGCCCGAACAGGCGCTTGGTGAGGAGGAGCCCTGACCACCCCCCCTGAAAACAGATCCATCACATGGACCTGAACAGCACACGGAAGTCCTACCAACAGAGACGCGCACGGTGACGTACTCTATGGCGGGGGAATTCCTGCGGTGCACACGCCCAATATACCAGGCCGTGGGACCAGGAACTCCCTCCCCCCCCCCCCCCCCCCGTAACGTGCCGAACCGCCACGTGACGGGAACCTTGAAGGACAGGGGGTGTACCCCTGACCGACAGAACAATGGGGAGAGGAAAGGTTACCAGTTCACCCCTTTACGACCCCACACCCATGATACGACGTAACGACAAAAAGAGAATATGACACAGTCATAGTCAGCCCTATGAAGCGTTTCACAGCTCCACACAGCGCATGAGCTAACCTGCTATCTGATTTTTACTAAGGAAAAACACAGAATAGAGAGGGCTCTAAGAACCCCGGTCCAACACACACATGTGCTTCTGTGGCCAGTACAACCCAGTTGTAGGTCACATGACACACACAACCCATCATCACCTACAAAAAATGGCAAAAACACTCAACAGAGGAACGCCGTTTTTTCCACAATGAGAGAATACATCATTCTTGATTAGTATCGACCACAGGCCTTGCTAAGCACACGACAGCAACCAAACCAATTTCCCTTTAGGAAATAAGTTTCTCCAGCAGATTTAGCACAACCTCAGCAATCAAGCTAAGAGTTACATCGTATCCCTACCACACAAAAGACACAATTAATGCACAACATGTCTGATAGGAGGTGATAAAGTCCCCAGGGAACCGGGGGGGAAAACACAATCCTCCTATTTTACCCTCAATACGGCCAGTTAAAACAGGAAAACCTGCTAATGTGTGAACTCACTGTTCATTGTCATTACAGTCTGAGAAAGAACATTCTTTTACTCACTTGTCACCAAGCATAGCTTCATAGGTTAGTTGCCTTAGTAGTGAGTACACGGTACACATAAACACCATGATGTTTCTCACACAACAACCAGATCAATACATCACGATCTGCACGGAGAAGCTAACTGCCAGTGACAAAAACAGCTCACACATAACCCGCAACGTATCCCAAATGCATTGCAACAACACACGTTTTGGGAAAAAACACCGTTATTCACAATACATTTAGCAAAGTAAAACCAGAAGACGTGTTATGAGGTCTGGCCAACCCCGTACCTACCCGGAACGCAGATCAGCGAAGTGCAGTCACAAGACACCGTAGAACACAGCCGTCCTGTGTTGTTCGATCCGGGCAGCGTCGCCGCTCCAACCAGTCGCTACAGTCCTCTTTGTTGACGCAATCGCCGTCCAGGCTCAGGGCAGGGTCGACGAACATCCCCTGTCAAGGATGACGTCGTGGTCAAGAGTGTAAAACATGTTAAAATCAAAGCACGTTCAACAGAATAGCATCAAGCTAACGGCTGCTCCAACCGTTCGGGTGCTATTGCTTCCGCTCGCGAGACGCCGATCTAACGACGCACGCGATCAGAAGCGAGCTCCCGGCGGCGCGCGAGAAGCTAAGCTACCCCGCGCCAGGCCACTGACCGGCTAACCGTAAGCTATGAACATGTAAACAATGACATAACACTCACCCAGACAGGCCGCCGTTCTGAACCTCTCCTCACTTTTTAAGAGAAAAGAGAAAACAAGACGTCAACACCGCTTCACAACGGTGACATTACCACGTCCGGCGGAATCAGCACAGTACCAACTGGCCTGTATAGCTGACTTTGAACATGAATCTGCCGCTATCGCACATTACATGCACATATCCCCTCGTGAAGGAATACTCTCATTTGGATATGAAAGATGGGGCCTTAACACGGTGACAGAGAGAATCCACTCGTCCAGAACACACAGGGATCACCAGTGTCAATGGTCGCGGCCCACTATAGTTAAAACTATAATGGTCTTCAGACCAAGGTCTTCTGTCGCCTAGGTGGCTAAACAAAGGACCCTAGCCTGGGGCCGGTTTCCATAAACTTTGTCAAGTAGCCCCCATAGCACTAACAGACAAGTGGAGCCCGCCAGCAAACACTACTCACCCAACCTGGAACGCACCGCTTCTCACAACAGCGGCATGTCCGACAGTTCAGCTGTGGCCTGACAGGTTTCACCCCAACAAACACAGCAAGGAACTGCAGTTGAGAAGCATGCAGCGGCGTGCTCCCAATACGAAAACCGGTGGAGGGTTTTTAGAATGATCATCATCTTCCAGACACTCCAGTACGAAGACAATATCGCCGTATTTTCTCGAAAATAGTGAGAGAGAAAATAAAGATATGATGTCAACGTATCCTTGTTTCCCAAAGCTGTTCCTAACCCAATTTCTTCCATCATGGTGTCAAGTGTGGGGATCTACCGAGGCACCTCTTCCTTGTGGTGAAAGCGAGAAGGAGGAGAGCAGGTGACCACACACCTGCTTATGAAGGTAAGCTGATGAGGGGTGTGGTCAGACTAATACTGGTATTAGAGGTACATTTGTGGTTTATTCAGTACGCGTGCACGTACGCGAGATAGTGCAGTAGTGATGCCAAGCTAAGCCACTAACGATACAGAACACCCTAGCAACTAGCCAGTAACAACCTAGCAACCACCTAGAAACACCCTAGCAATCACCTATAACATCCCTGATTGAAAATATAGGAACCCTAATTTACATAATTACAATAAAGCAAATTGAGATAATACGATAATAACAAAACAAACCAAGAACATTCTTCTACCTGTCTGTCGCACATTCCTGTTGTGAAACTGTCTGCTTGGGGAAACAATATTAAAACACCCTAAAACGCTCCATTCTCTCTCCTCCTGTGTTCTGCTATTCGGCTCCGCCGAACCCCATCCTAACAGATTCAAGCTTAATAAAGGGGTTGGGTTAATGCCCTACGCTTAACACAGGGCAGTCTGGCTGGCAAGCACTCTAGCGTCTTTAAAATTGCCACCCTGGGCCAGAACGTTTCCACCTGACGTCCACCTAACGTGACAACAACGTCTGAACGTCATCGCCTTGCCTCGCGGGCACATTTGAATTCTCTAGTAGTATCAAACTGTCAATCAAACTATCTGTCAGTGCCATTGTAAGAAAACAACTACCACCATAATGGCAGATCTAAATGTAGTCAATTATTTAGTCACTCATGACTTCACAAAATTGCCTTTTGAAAAACAATTAGACATCAAACGTAAAGGAAGGCCTACACCACAGCTGTGTATTGTTCAGCCAAGGGTTGTGAAGGGACCGCTCATTCAATGCACAGAACTATACGCGAACCGAGTGGCTAACCGGTTCAGCTACCAGGGGACAGTTGTTCTGCTGGAGTTGCCTCCTCTTTGACAAAGCGCCAACTGCTGGTCCTACTGGACTGAACAATCCCTGGTCCACCACAGGATATTCAGACCTCACCAATCTGTCCAGGTCCATTGACCGGCACGAAAAATCTAAATCGCACATCACTGCGAACCTGAAACTACAACTTTTTGGTAAAGTCAGGATCAACGAGGCTCTCGCCCAGGCGGCAGTGTTTAGTGTTGAAAAACACAACGCCCAAGTAACAAAAAACAGGGACATTTTGAGGAAGCTCATAACGGCTGTTACATATTTGGGGAGGCAGGAACAGGCGTTCAGAGGACACGACGAGTCAGCAACAAGCCTCAACAGAGGGAATTTTGTCGAGCTAATCAATGCCTTTGCGGAGTTTGACACTGCCATGGCAGAACATCTAGGGTCCTCAACGGTGTTTATGGGTATGTCATCTACCATCCAAAATGAAATTATTAAAAGCATCGCAGACGTCATACAAAGAGAGATAGATGCTAAAATCAGTTCTGCACCATTTATATCTGTCCAAGTGGATGACACCGCAGACATTTCATGCAAATGCCAGCTGTCGGTCATAGTATGCTATGTAAATGATAAGGGTGTTATCTGCGAGTGATTCTTGGGGTTTATCGACGTGAGCGCAGAGAGAAACTCAGCGCAATCACTGCTGTTGTCATGGAAACCATAGGCAGATACAACCCAGCAGCCAAACTTATCTGTCAGACATATGATGGGGCAAGCTGTATGAGTGGGCAGCGAGGTGGTGTCCAGGCTCTTGTGAAAACCCATTGTCCATATGCCACTTTTATTCATTGTTATGCCCATAAATTATATTTGGTTTAGCTCAGGGGGTTAGCAATATCCATGATGTAAAGGTGTTTTTTGCAGCCGTTGACAGCTTTCATAACTTTTTTACCCGGTCATGCAAAAAAACAGCTATGCTGACCGAGGTTGACAACAGCATTCGAGTACCAGGTGGTTGTGCCAGTGCCAGTGATGCCACAGATTACTTGTAAAAGTAATCCGATTACTGATTACTGATTACTCCTTTAAAAAGTAATCCAAGTTACTTTACTGATTACTTGATTATCAGAGTAACTTAGTTACTTTGAAAGTAACTAGGTTACGAAGTCGTCGTCGTTCCCCCAACAGTTTTTTTTAAACGCTTTATTGAAAGTGCATAAATTGTTTTTAACTTGTTTCTCTGCACATAACGTAAATTGTTAAACTAGTGCTTCAGCTTCTGTACCATCAAGTATGGTAAAGCAACAGTCTATGATGCTCACAGCATTAGAGCAGCCAGCCAGTGGTTTTACAAAACCAGTGTATCCATTCACATCTAACAAATGCAGGCTGAACTATTGAATTATATCAACTGTAACTATTAAATTGTTTTTATAAATGTCTCTCTATAAACATACAATCAGTCTCTCTTTAACATGTAAATTAACTGTAAATCTGGCAAATAAGAGCTTTTGCTCTGCCACCATCAAATATACATTAATCAAAAGGGAAAGAAACAATCTCTCTCTTTTGCTGTTTGGCTGGCCTCCGAGTCCTCCTGTACCTAGTCGAAGCGTCGGCTAGTGTTGTGATTCCAGATGCTTTCAATTAGGCTAATTTTGCGTTTAGACAAGCGTTTTGGGGTGGAATTCTCAGACGAATGCAGACGAGGCTGTAACAACGGAGCCCTGCTGTCACACGATTGGCGCATATGTCACATGACGTGCTGTGAAGACCCGCCCTACTCTGCCTCTGATTCGGAGACTGTGGATGGGGAATGTGATTGGACCAAAGCAGAGTCACTCACAGACAGAGCGTCCAGTCACGCCGCGGGACACATTCTTGTGTAACCCTTTCACTGCCACACTACGTCACTCCCAAATAAGAAAAACAGCTCAAAATGTATTTTTGACTGTCGAAAACGAAATAAAATACTGCATTCCGCCTGCATTATGAATTTATGATGAGATAGTAACGAAATAGTAACGCACAGCCACTTGGACAAGTAACTGCAATCAGATTACTGGCTTTTAAAGATTAACGCGTTAGATTACTATTTTCGGGGAAAAGTAATCAGATTACAATAACAAGTTACTTAGTAACGCGTTACCGGCATCAGTGCACACGGTGGAATTTCAAAAGCAGAGCAGTGCATGCTATACATGAAGGCTAAAGATCACTGAATATTGTTTTTGATAGGATCATTGCTGAGCCTGGTTGGGACAACGAGTCAATCTCCCAGAGCAGTTCTCTTAAACAAAAACTGAATGAGTTTATGTTTATTTTTTTACTTGGGGTTTTCCAGGCAATATTTGGCATAACAGAACCACTGTTTCAGGCTCTACAGAGCAAGTCTCTGGATGTGAGAAAGGCCTGTGTACGAGTGGAGAGTACACAAGATGCTTTGAAGGCTATAAGAAGTACCACAAAGTTCCAAGCGATATATGACGACACTGTCCAGACAGTAGGACATGAAGACCAAAGACGGAAAAGATGTCGCCGTGGATGGGATGACTATGAGTCAGGACTCAACCCTCACGCTGACAACAACCCAGGCCCCCAGGACCATTACAGGCGACTGTACTATGAAGTGATCGATGGAATCACACTTCAAGTGGGAGAGAGATTTGCAGACATGAAAAGCCTCCGCTTTTTCCGTCTTCTGGACCACAGCCTATTCCCCACGTACTTCCAGGAGTTTCCTGCCAGGGATTTCACACAGCTGCTCCAGGCCTACCCAAAGATTTTTGATGACCAGAGGATAAAAAATTAGTTACAGGTTGTCTATGCTGATGTCTCCTTCCACAAACCACCAGGTGAGCTGCTGCAATCACTTGTTAAAGACGAACTGGTCACCTCCTTACCCAAGTTATGCAAAGTCCTGAAACTGATGCTCACCATTCCCGTGACAAGTACATCAGCTGAAAGGTCATTCTCCTGTCTGAAATGTGTCAAAACCTACCTACGCAACAGCTGTGGACAAGAGAGACTCACACATTTGGCCAAAATGTCGATGGAAGCGTCTGTGCTGCATGAACTAAAGACCTGCAAAGTGAGAGAGTTATTGACTGTTTTGCCAACATGAAGGAGAGAAGGATACCATTCCTCTACAAATAGGATGGGTGGGTGATTACTTTTTTAATTAAAAAACACACACACACACACACACACACACACACACACACACACACACACACACACACACACACACACCTGTAACAGACATATAAAATCAGTTTTTCACATTAGGATCTATAACATCCCAACAGGCCACCTTGTTTATGGTTTGATTCAGCTTTAAAAATAGACAATAATAAAAAGAGTAAGATAGAATAGACAGAGTAAAATAGTGCAATGCAATAAGTAGTAGAATAGAATAGACATGAAATTAGCACATAAAGTGCAGACATATAAAATCAGTTTTTTACATTAGGATCTATAACATCCCAACAGGCCACCTTGTTTATACGAATAAAAACAAAACACATAAATTAAAAATGAATACAAATTCACATTATAAAATCTAACATTCCAGTAAAAAAATATATATATATAAAATACACAGATAAGTTACATACTTGACATGTTTGCAAGATATCTCTTAATATTTTTTTTGAAAGTAATTTTATTATGTATTGTGGATGAGATGTTTTTCGGCAGAGAATTCCAGAGTACTATAATTGACCTATATATATGCTAGTGAGTTTGAGAAAATTTGATTTTGGTGATGTTTTTGTTCTGATGTTACCAGAAGCAAGCTACCTTCGTAATAAAAATTATTTAATATTTGACAGCACAGCAATGCAAATGTGACCTGGCATGGCTAAATTTAGTAACTGGTGAATGACAAGAGCTACGTGACTGAAATAAACACTGGTCATCGCTGGGCGGTGCTAGCTGGCTAACTAGCTAACGTTAGTTTGTGTCAAAACAAATGGTTTGGTATGACCGTCAAGTTATTTATATTTGACATTAGCTATTTATGGGTAGAATATTCTGATTCTAGCTCACTAGATCACTCAGTCACGTTAAACTGTCCCCCGTTTATAGCTTGCTTGCTAGCTAAGGTAATGTGACTGGTGCATGTAAACAAAACGACACCTCGCTGGACTGCTTCCGGTTCCGGGGCGCATTAACAAAACAGGTTGTGAAAATAAATCTAGCCCATGGAATAGTAGCTAGCTGTATGTTTACACTTGAAATTAGGGATGCTCGATATTGGCTTTTTTACCGATACCGATATACCGATATTGTCCAACTCTTAATTTCCGATACCGATATCAACCGATACCGATATATGCAGGGTTTCTCCCCCCCCCCCCCCCCCCCCCCCAAAAATGGAATCATTTCAGGTAATTAACATTACATATCTCTTGTTGTGGAATTAATAC
The DNA here is from genome assembly GCF_963971535.1 of Notolepis coatsorum. Lineage (NCBI taxonomy): Eukaryota > Metazoa > Chordata > Actinopteri > Aulopiformes > Paralepididae > Notolepis > Notolepis coatsorum. The sequence goes on along the minus strand of NC_140178.1, from coordinate 88,072,775 downwards.
AACATTATGCATACTTTTGACAATAAATAAAATCAGAATTTGTTCTTACTTGCTTGCCTGGGTAAATAAAGGTTATAGAAATATAAAAAAAAGAAAATAAAAAATGAAAACCGATACCGATATTTTCCGATATCACATTTTAATGCCGATATCGGCCGATAATATCGGACATCCCTACTTGAAAAAGGTATTTTTATTTAGTGTGCATTTTTATTTTGTCACAATATTATTTGGCTTAATTAAAAACGAAGGTTCTAACGTCTGTTTAATCAGATTAATCACTTTATTCAAATTGTGGATTTAGTTTGAGGATATACAAAAAAAAATAAAAAGTTTTTTATTAAAAACTAAAGTTCAAACGTCCGTTCGAAAAACCCTGATACATATTATTTATATTATTCAAATGGAACTCAAACATGTTCCGTTGTGATGTCACAGTATGATGTCATAATAGAACATCCTAGAACATTTGTGATGTGACAGTATGATGACATAAACTCATAATATAACATTCTAGAACATTTGTGATGTCACGGTGTGATGTCATAATAGAACATTCTAGAACATTTGTGATGTCACAGTATGATGTCATAATAGAACATTCTAGAACATTTGTATCTATTCAAATTCAACAATTCTCTCAGAAGATCTCATTGTGCATCTTGATACAGGACTGAAGGACAGTCCTCACTAATAGACCAAAGAACACAGACTGAAGCCTGCATTTCTCAAACAAGAAGCCTTGGTTTAGCTGTGGAAAGGTGAGTGTCCACAACGGCTTAGCTAGCTGTTCTACTTGAATACTGAATGTTAATATTGAATCAGACACTATTGAATACTGAATGTTAATATTGAATCAGACAATATTGAATACTGAATGAAAAAAGACTAATTTAATCAGATGAATCACTTTATTTGAGGATATAAAAAAATATATATATTATAAAAATCTTTTTTTAATTTTAAATTTATTTTATTTTAATTAAAAACGAAGGTTCCATACATATTATTTATATTATTCAAATGGAACTCAAACATGTTCTGTTGTGATGTCACAGTATGATGTCATAATAGAACATTCTAGAACATTTGTGATGTCACAGCATGATGTCATAATAGAACATTCTAGAACATTTGTGATGTCACGGTGTGATGTCATAATAGAACATTCTAGAACATTTGTGATGTCACAGTATGATGTCATAATAGAACATTCTAGAACATTTGTATCTATTCAAATTCAACAATTCTGAGTCTCTGGCCTTGTCGTGCTTCATCTACTTGCTGTGGCAGCTCACTGAAACCTGAGCCCACGGCCTCAGCGACGAGTTGCCAGGGACTGTGGCCTCTCAGCCAAGTGGAGGTGGCCAGCCCAAGCCATAGATGTGAACAGTCTGTCACTGTGTTGTCAGGGAGAGTCCTGCTTGCAGGGAACCACCCGCTGAGCCGAAAGGTCAAAATCACATCACATCACCCCCAAGTCAAGAAGTAACCCAGCCTCAACATGACGAACAATGGTGATGACTGCTACTTCTTCTACTACTCCACCTGCTCTAAAGTAAGTCTTTGTTGACAAGTGTGACTCCCTCTGTGTGTAAAGTTGTTCATAAGTTGAAGTACAGTACGGTGGCTTTGTGATTTGAGATGGGTCTTCTCCACATGAAGGATGGCATGAGATTACATTTTATGGTGGTCTAGTGTTGATGAGCACTGGGTTGGTGGTTTGAGCCAAAGAGCCTGGCAGTCCCAATCTGTTGGCATTAGCAGTAACAACATTAGAATGCACTTGAGAAAATGACACTCAATGTCTATGTAGTGGACGTCATAATTAATGTATTCCAATTGGGCATGGAGGGTGCCACTCTAGCCTCAATAACAGAAATTCAAAGTCCATTTAGAGGGGTCAGCAACCTTTTTGACATGCAGTGCCTGTTTGAAATATAGTTGTAACTAGTGTGCCTCAACAATTGCCTCAAACATTTCTCATAATCAGGTATTTTTAATTATAATTTTTACATTATTACATCATTATTGTTATTGTTATTATTAACAATATTATTATGATGGTTGTATCAACCCTAAATCTGAGTTGGGGCGGGGGTGCAATGCAGACAAACAGTTTCGCTTTACTGAGCTCCGTTATCTGGGGGCTGTAGTTGGTCACTTTAAGCTGCACACCGGAGCATCTTTTAATCCAGCTGTTTGCTGTTCTCTGATATTTTCTGACATTTTGTTGATGCGTAGCTTGACACTTCAAGCTGACATGGGGATATCTTTTATCCTTGATTTGATTGTCTCTTTGTTTGGCAAGCCTTCAAACAAAACATCTGAGCTACAGAGAAAAGCCTTCTTGATATACTCGACTTAAAAAAAATAACCTGTGGGAGGATTTTTCTTTCTTTTTTTTAATGCTGCCCCCTGTGCCAATGAAGCTGCCCCCTTACCTACCCCTTTAGATCATCTTCTTGTTCCAAAAAAAACTATCTTCTCAACAATATGTGATGAATTAGTTTGAGTGTGTATCATGGTGTAGTTTCGGACAGGGGCGTCGTTCTGGTATGGCAAGGACCTTGGCAAATAAAAAAAAATATATATATATATATATATATATTTTCTTTTTTTACAATTTTTTATGTTGGTTTAGAATTCGAATGTCAACATTATGAACGAAGCTTCGAACTATTCGGTACAGCCCTAGTATGTTTTGATATTGTCAATTATCTCACTTTTACTAGGTGACTTTTACTGTGACTAACTGAAATATGCCCAGAAAAAAAGGAAAATAGACATAGGGACGTCTTTTAATCAAAGGGCAGCAGAGACAAGTGATACAGGGACACAGGTAGGGTCTTACAATGGCTTAGTGATTATAACAGTGCAGTTCAGCATTCAGTAACCCATACTTTTTGTGAATGTGTTTTTGATACTACATTCTGTTGAACACACACCTCAAAACCGTACCTAAGGAAAATTGGCTCAATTGCAAGAAAAGTAATAGTTATGATATTACATTCTGCATAATTCGTATGCAAAATATTGTGGTTCCCTGCTTTAGTCTGTTGACACATTTCTATACTAAAAATGCTTGTGTAGTCCTGTGTCATACCTAAATGTCATATAACTGAATTGTATAGAAACAACTCACCAAAAGTGACTATTGCACAACTGATTTGACAAAAAGAATCCACCAAGGGGGGGATGCAAAATATTGCCCCCCCCCCCCCCCCTGCCTTTTACTGAAACGACGCCACTAGTTTCGGAGCTAAACTGTCAGTGTCATGCCAAGACCTTGAGCCTTGCTAATAGTAGTATAACTCGATACGGTGTTACACCAATCTCCTTTAACTTCTGTTATGCTGACCCATTTCCTTGTATTAATATCAGTTTGAGCCAGACTGAGGGCGAGTGCTGAGCACTAGGTGCCTGTGACCATCTGTTACATAAGCATAGCTTGCAGAATTCACATGATGCAAACATTTTGTTGTTATAAAGTGCTGGTATGGGCATAATTGACTAATTTTGTTTATTTTTCTGCAGGGAGACAGCTGCCCATTTAGACACTGTAAGGCAGCTTTGGCCAACGAGACTGTCTGCAGCCTCTGGCAGGAGGGACGCTGCTACAGAGTGGGCTGCAAGTTCCGCCACATGGAGAAAACGGTAAGCAACAGTTGTGATTGAAGGATCAAGAAAAGAGGGTTTTGAGAAGGGTCAATTTCCACAAACGGTGATGAATAGTTGTTGATTGCAGCTGTTCTCGGATATGTGCACCAAGTGGTAGTTGTTTTCTTAATTTGTGTCACCTGGGTGGCCAAAACCCAGCTATTCACTACTCAAAAGTTTAGCTGTAGTCAGTTTTCCGGAGCGGAGGTTTCCAACAGACATACAGGGATTCCATCATTGCAACCACTCTCCACCCCTCCTTGTCACTGTACTCCATGAAGGGAATCTTGTGTCTTTGCTGCCATTGCTGAAAATTTGGTGTGATTGACTGTGCAAGGTAATACCCCCTTCAAGCTTTGCCCACTCGAGGCTGTAGCTGTACGTGTCTTGAGTGGCCATTATTTACAGAGGGGCAGAATAACGGCCCAAATGCACCGGGCGCGTGCGTGAGGCGGGCGGGTGATCAGCGCTTCACTTTCGCTCCCATGTTAACGGGCTTTGCTGTTTACACCGGCCGCGAGCGGGCGGGTGACTCGCAGGTTGGAAGCGTGCGCCACGCGCATTTTCACAGAAAAAGATACAATAATATCTGCATTATTACCACACATGATAGATGTTGTTCAACCAGCTAATGTGTCTGTATCTCTCCCAATACAAATAAACCATACTATACTTTTTCAGGAGCACAGTTTTTGATTGATTGATTGAAAACTTTATTACCAGATTGCAGAATGGGTACAATACAGTACAGCTCAATACAGTCACACTGATTTCATCATTCTAAAATGTATTCTAACATTCTAATTAATTAGATAACTGCTTATACATGCCAAATGGACAATAGAACACTGGAACTGAAATCTTTTAAAAAAATCTTCAAACAGGGACTGACTTTGCATATAGACTAGGCATTTACTTACAGCTGTTCCAATGTAAATCCGTGTGCTTCCGCCCGCTCTGAAGTCGGACTCGGTGTGGACGGCCACGCGATCTGTTCTCGCACGAAACCAGCGAGTGCGCCTGGTGAGGTCCTGGCGTGAGACCCCTCTCCTAAACCTGGGTCAGGGCCATCATCCCTGCCCCTGGATCTGTCGGGAGGAACATTATTTATTTAATTGGATCATTCCACAAAGTCTGGCAGTTAATCAATCAGGCCTGGATAACATCTAAGCGTCTTTGTAAATGGAGGTAATGACGTCATCGCACCACATACTCTACTTGTTTCAACATGCTTTCTCTTTACCTCTTATCCACAGAAAAACAGGAAGGAAGAAGCCTGTTACTGGGAGCACCAGTCAGCTGGCTGTCAGAGGCCCCACTGTGCTTTCTACCATGAAAAAGCCCGCTTCATATACGGAATCTATCCTGCCAATAAAGGTGTGTCAAGTCAAGAGTTTTATTTGTCACAGCATACAAGTATACAATGAAATGCGGGTGGTCTTGCCCGCAACGATGTGCAATACTGTACAGTGGTACAACATATAATAGAATCCAATAAAAAAACATTGTGCAATAACAGGTAACAGGTAACATGGTGTGACATCTCGGTATCTGTACATAGTTATTTACAGAGCATATAGGACATGCTAGGTAGCTTTGGTAGTGCAATACACTGTTACTGTTGCTATACTAATTTAAAGTGGCCTTTCCTTTTGGCAATAAGTGTGGGTGTGTGCGGCATGAGTGTGTGCCCGCTCATGTTAAAGTGTTAAAGTGGCTGCTAGTGTGTGAGCGTGCACAGCGTGCGTGTCGTGTGTGTGCTCATGTGTGCTTGTGTGTCTAAAGTATGAGTGTCTAACATGCCTCTGTAAAAAATTCTGAAAATCAAGCCCTGCTTTTGATTTCTAATGTGTCACATGTGGCTGTTGGTGTAATATTTTGATATTGAGAACATTCTCTTAACCTGGTATTGCCCCCATATTGGTATCAAATTATTTTTTCCAACTATTTAATTGTAATCGGTATTTGAAGTAAAATAACTATTTCTTTACCCTCAGGTCTGCCCAGTAATGAGGAACCACCTGATGTGGACTTGTGGCTGATGGAGAATAGGAAGGGGGCAGGGATTGGTAATGTTGGTGTGTGGGTGGATGATTATGTGGGTCGGCAGTTTTCGGAGTTTCTCCCTGTGTTTACGGATGGTGCCAAGGATCCGGTTACAGGTCGTGTGGGGGCGGGCGTGTATGTGCCAGTGTTTGGGGTTAGGTTGTCCAAGAGGTTGACTGATAACCTGTCTGTTTATACTGCAGAGATGGTGGCCATAATCATGGCCTTGCAGTGGGTTGAAGAGGTTAGGCCGGATAGGGTGGTTGTGTGTTCGGACTCTGCGTCTGCCCTGGAGGGTTTGTCCGCCCCTGTGTCATGTAGGGATGACCTGGTTACGGAAGTGCATATAGCGGTTTCTAGGCTTGATAGGATGGGTGTTAGGGTCAGGTTCTGTTGGGTTCCGGCACATGTGGGGGTGAGGGGAAATGAAGTGGCTGATGCATTGGCGAAACAGGCGCTTGGGATGATGGGGGTGGAGCTAGTTGTGCCGTTTGGTAAAGGGGAGGCGAAAGCCCTCATCAGGCATCTGTATGCGAGTCAAGCCTCTGTGTTCAGGTTGACAGTGGGGGGGCTGGATAGGAGGAGATAGGTTGTGTGGGCCAGATTGCGGTTGGGGCACTCGGGGCTCAACTCCTCGTTATTTAGGGTGGGGAGGCATGAGACTGGGGGTTGTCCTGCTTGTGGGGAGCTGGAAACAGTTGAACATGTGCTGCTTCATTGTGGTCGGTATGAGAGGGAGAGGGGGATCTTGTGGGATCGGGTGAGGGAGAGGGGGGGTGCAGATTTTACGTTGGGCAGATTGTTGAGGGATGAGGTGGGCAGTAAAGTGGTGCAGGATTTGGTTTTTTTTATTTATTTATTTATTGTTGTTTTCCTTTCTTTATCGGGTTCTCGCTTTATCTGCTCCAGTTGCTGGGTTGTACAGTAGGTGGCGGTATGCGCCATTAATTCCCAAGAAGAGGAGGAAGAGGACATTGTAGAAATGGATTGTACAGTATGTGGCGGTATGCGCCTTTTGTGGTCGCGATCTGCCATTTAATCCATTGAAGAAGAAGAAGAAGAAGAAGAAGAAGAAGAAGAAGAAGAAGAAGAAGAAGAAGAAGAAGAAGAAGAAGAAGAAGAGAGAAGACTAAAAAGTAGTTGCTTATAATGGCCAGAACTAAGCAGACCGCTCGTAAGTCCACCGGTGGCAAAGCCCCAAGAAAGCAGCTCGCCAAAGGCTGCCCGTAAGAGCGCACCGGCTACCGGTGGCGTGAAGAAGCCCCATCGTTACAGGCCCGGTACCGTGGCGCTGAGAGAGATCCGTCGTTACCAGAAGTCCACCGAGTTGCTGATCCGCAAGTTGCCTTTCCAGCGCCTGGTCAGAGAAATCGCCCAGGACTTCAAGACCGATCTGCGCTTCCAGAGCTCTGCTGTCATGGCTCTTCAGGAGGCCAGTGAGGCTTACCTGGTCGGTCTGTTTGAGGAGACCAACCTGTGCGCCATCCACGCCAAGAGGGTGACCATCATGCCCAAAGACATCCAGCTGGCCCGCCGCATCCGTGGAGAGCGCGCTTAAATCGACCTGTTGACTAGTTGTCCCTCTAAAGGCTAGGGTAACAAATTTAACTAATAGATATCACAATGAAACGTCCCCAGTTGATTACTTATATTAAGACAAGACTTTTTTGTATTACAAGTTTTCTGAAATTGTATGTTTAAATATGCAAATGAGGCATGATCTACTTAAATATGCACTAATTTCCATATAATTCCAGGACAGATATCTGAACATTGGATAAAGCCATTTTCTAAATTATAGTTTCATTTTGTTGACATATTAGAGCCAATTGTTATTACAGAGGGGATTTTGGATATCTCTTTTAATCACTCCATAAATCAGAAAATACTCCATTCATACCATTATTATGGTAAAATTCCATATTTTGCCATGTTTTTAGGAATAAAATGTGATATAAATCAGGGTATGAATGCGATATCAACAAACCCTTCTGTAAATACCTTCAGAACATAGATATGAATAGAACTGGAAGGTTTGGTGTATGTGAGTGCTACTGAAGTGGAGATTTCTGTCTCAGAGTATGAGGAAAAACTAATTAAAACTAATTTTTGGGAAAACGCCTTCAAAGTTCTGTATTGTAAAATGGCATAAAACATTTTTTAAACAGCTATTTACAAACAATACCTAATCAAACCATTAGTAATTGACAACCTAAACGCATGCCTGATAACAGAATAATAATAATAATGATGTTATTGAACTGAACAGAACTACACACAGGCTAAAGTGTAGTACAGTGTAGTACCCCCTAATAGGCAAACAATATTTGAATAGATATCACTATGAAACTTTCCCAGTTTGTTATGTGCATATAAACTAAGAAAAAATATATTGCAAGTTTTCTGAATTTTATGTTTATATATGCAAATGAGGCACTTCCCCATTAAATATGTCAAGGTCAAGGTCAACTTTATTTATATAGCACATTTAAAACCAACCGAAGTTGTAACAAAGTGCTTCACAATATACCACATAGAAAATTACTAAAAATACAATACAAAACTGAGAAACGCTTAAAAGACTATATATACAAAATACAATACACACATGTATTGTAAGCTGTATTACATTAAAACAATATAAAAGACTAAGAAATACAAAACATTTCAAATACAGTATGTACACAAAGTCTGCAAAGAAGCTGCAATACATTAAAAACAATCACGACACGACCAGAGATATATGGCTTACTAATCCTCAAAACGCCAAGGAGAATAAGTGAGTCTTTAGCTGAGCCTTAAAATTGTCTAAGGTCTGAGCAGATCTAATTTGCAGTGGAAGACTGTTCCATAATTTAGGGGCAGCCACTGCAAATGCTCGGTCACCTTTTGTTTTTTGCCTAGACCTTGGGACATCTAAAAGTAATTTATTTGATGACCTCAGTGCTCTAACTGGGGTGGAAACATGGAGAAGTTCAGCTAGGTACTGAGGGGCCAGACCATTTAAGGCTTTAAAAAAAAAAAACGAAATTTTAAAATCAATCCTGAAACGAACAGGGAGCCAGTGCAGGGAAGCTAGCACTGGACTGATGTGAGCCTCTTAGTGCCAGTCAAGAGGCGTGCAGCAGCGTTTTGTACTAGCTGCAGGCGTCGTAGGGAGAGCTGGTCGAGACCCACATATAGAGCATTACAATTATCCAGCCTATGTGCACATTATGGATGCAATAAGGCAAAATGAAGTAAAATAAACAACTAAATGTGTGTTATTGACGTTTTATTGTCACTAGTTTCATAGAAGACATGTTTAGGAAGCAAAATATAACAATCTCAAAATCAACAAAAAAAGTATATTGCCTATTCACCTGGGGTGTCTCGCCACAATACAGTATAAGACTCAAACAATGCCATGGGTTTTTAATACTCGATGTGATAGAGATTAGGTTCAAATGTATTGTCATACAGTACAAAACTCAAACAATGCCATGGTTTTTTTTTATACAAATGTAGTGTCATAGTAAAGGTACAGTACAAATAAGTGAGTGCAAATGTAACAGTAAAGTGCAATAGTAATATACAATATACAGGTGATTAAACTGGGTATAAAATATATAAATAAGTACTACTGAATAATAGTGTTAATCAGATGTATGCACAGAGTTGTAGTATTAATATGTACAGTGATACAGGTACAAAGATAGTAATAAGTCATCAGTATCTATGTAAAAATGATTAATGCAGGTACAGACAGATGTGTATGTGTGTGTATATATATTGTAGGTCAAAGCAGTTACAGACTACAGACAAATGTGCACAAAATCATTGTCTTGGACAAATGCAGTTTCATGTCGGCTATTGCTTGGCTTAATATCAAGTGCAATAAGTAACATTTTATCTTTTTGTGGCTATGGAGTTTTGCTAAGAGAATAGTTGGGTAACTATATGGCTTTGCGCGCAAATCGTTTCCTGTGCGTGGGAAATGTGGGACAAAGCGTCTCAACCAATCGTATACAAGAAGCCATGCAGCTGTATTTACACAATTTGACCTATAAAATGGCAGCAGTGAGCTTCTGTTTCCACATTCGTTGCTGTATAGTTCTGATTGACCATCATGCCTGTGAACCAGCCAAGCCAGCGCCCAAGAAGGGCTCAAAGAAAGCCGTCACCAAGACAACCACCAAGGGAGGCAAAAAGCGCAGAAAGTCCAGGAAGGAGAGTTATGCCATTTATATTTACAAGGTGCTGAAGCAGGTCCACCCCAACACCGGCGTTTCCTCCAAGGCCATGGGGATCATGAACTCCTTCGTTAACGACATCTTCGAGCGCATTGCTGGAGAAGCCTCTCGCCTGGCTCTCTACAACAAGCGCCGCACCATCACCTCCAGGGAGATCCAGACCGCTGTGCGCCTGCTGCTCCCCGGTGAACTGGCCAAGCACGCTGTGTCTGAGGGAACCAAGGCTGTGACCAAGTACACTAGTTCCAAGTAAACTACCCCGTTCACTGGAGATATACCCAAAGGCTCTTTTAAGAGCCACCCACACTTTATTGAGAGAGTTCCGATTGTTTATCAACAATTGATTTGTCCTAAGGGTTTCTACATTTCAGAATTATTGTTATATAAGTCACTGACATTTTCTTTTTAGTAACTTCTACAACAGTTTTACCCATGTCTTTCTGTCCTCGAATTTTAAAACAGATCTTATTTAATTATGCAAAACTATAGGGGGCAACTTTTTTATTTTAAGTATGTTCTGGTTCCACATGGAATTAGTAGGTGTCATGTTCACTTGAATATTGAAGTCATTCAGTTAGCCTTTTCTCTGATATATTAGTTGCATCGATTATAGTGTCGTTGCATGCCCATTAAAAGACCTCTGCGACAGGTCCTGCATTATACTGCTGACTAGCAACCAGCTATAACACCCTAGCAACCGCCTAGAAACACCCTAGCAACCAGCTATAACACCCTAGCAACCACCTATAACACCCTAGCAACCACCTATAACACCCTAGCAACCACCTATAACACCGTAGCAACCACCTAGAAACACCCTAGCAACCACCTAGAAACACCCTAGCAACCAGCTATAACACCCTAGCAACCACCTAGAAACACCCTAGCAACCACCTATAACACCCTAGCAACCAGCTAGTAACACCCTAGCAACCACCTAGAAACACCCTAGCAACAACCTATAACACCCTAGCAACCACCTATAACACCCTAGCAACCACCTAGAAACACCCTAGCAACAACCTATAACACCCTAGCAACCACCTAGAAACACCCTAGCAACCACATAGTAAGTCCCTAGAAAGCACCTAGAAACACCCTAGCAACCAGCTATAACACCCTAGCAACCGCCTAAAACACCCTAGCAACCACTTAGAAACACCTTAGCAACCAGCTATAACACCCTAGCAACCACCTATAAACCTAGCAAGCACATATAAACACCCTAGCAACCAGCTATAACACCCTAGCAACCACCTATAACACCCTAGCAACCACCTTGTAACACCCTAGCAACAACCTATAACAACCTAGCAAGCACCTAGAAACACCCTAGCAACCAGTTATAACACCCTAGCAACCACCTAGAAACACCCTAGCAACCACCTAGAAACACCCTAGCAACAACCTATAACAACCTAGCAAGCACCTAGAAACACCCTAGCAACCAGTTATAACACCCTAGCAACCACCTAGAAACTCCCTAGCAACCACCTAGAAACACCATAGCAAACACATATAACACCCTAGCAACCACCTAGAAACACCCTAGCAACCACCTATAACAGCCTAGCAACCACCTAGTAACACCCTAGCAACCACCTAGAAGCACCCTAGCAACCACTTAGAAACACCCTAGCAACCACCTAGAAACACCCTAGCAACCACCTATAACACCATAGAAACCACCTAGAAACACCCTAGCAACCACTTATAACACCCCAGCAACTAGCCAGTAACAACCTAGCAACCACCTAGAAACACCCTAGCAACCACCTATAACACCCTAGCAACCACCTAGTAACACCCTAGCAACCACCTATAACACCCTAGCAACCACCTAGAAACACCCTAGCAACCAGCTATAACCCCCTAGCAACCACCTAGAAACCCTAGCAACCAGCTTATTTATATATTTTTTTCTATAACACTTAGGGCATAGTCATTTTCTATATCATATATTTAAAAGGCACTTGACTTGTAGAACTATACTAAATCAGTTGATGCATCTGATGTCATAATTGTCATTTTGAGTTATGACATTTTAAATATTTAGATTATCTTGCTGACTAGGAATTGGATTCTATGATTGCCCTGTGCTAAGAATACAGTAATGCACAACACACTTTCATGGCTGAAACTCTTCTGCCCTCTGCTGGCTAAATGCACACACAACACCCAACACATTTACATGGACCTCGTCTAAACACTTTATTAATGAATCCTGCAAATATGAAACCTGCAGATCCTGTCCTACCCTCGTCTGAGTGTTAAACTAGCTTCCTAGGTGCGACGACGAACCTAAGCCTTGCAACCCTGTCCTTGTTGATATTCCTTGTCCTAACCCTTGTTCTCTATATGCCCAGGACCTCCGCTCCAGTACACCTCCTACCTGGACATCCCGTGCTGCACAAGGAGTGCTCCTGCTCTCGACCACGACACAGTCCTGTGTCTACTGCCCCGTGCTGCACAAGGAGTGCTCCTGCTCTCGACCACGACACAGTTCTGTGTCTACTGCCCCGTGCTGCACAAGGAGTGCACCTGTCCTCACCCCAAGAACATTCTTCTACCTGTCTGTCGCACATTCCTGTTGTGAAACTGTCTGCTTGGGGAAACAATTTTAAAACACCCTAAAACGCTCCATTCTCTCTCCTCCTGTGTTCTGCTATTGGGCTCCGCCGAACCCCATCCTAACAGATTCAAGCTTAATAAAGGGGTTGGGTTAATGCCCTACGCTTAACACAGGGCAGTCTGGCTGGCAAGCACTCTAGCGTCTTCAAATTTGCCACCCTGGGCCAGAAGGTTTCCACCTGACGTCCACCTAACGTGACAACAACGTCTGAACGTCATCGCCTTGCCTCGCGGGCACGTTTGAATTCTCTAGTAGTATCAAACTGTCAATCAAACTATCTGTCAGTGCCATTGTAAGAAAACAACTACCACCATAATGGCAGATCTAGATGTAGTCGATTATTTAGTCACTCATGACTTCACAAAATTGACTTTGAAAAACAATTAGATATCAAACGTAAAGGAAGGCCTACACCACAGCTGTGTATTGTTCAGCCAAGGGTTGTGAAGGGACCGCTCATTCAATGCACAGAACTATACGCAAACCGAGTGGCTAACCGGTTCAGCTACCAGGGGACAGTTGTTCTGCTGGAGTTGCCTCCTCTTTGACAAAGCGCCAACTGCTGGTCCTACTGGACTGAACAATCCCTGGTCCACCACAGGATATTCAGACCTCACCAATCTGTCCAGGTCCATTGACCGGCACGGAAAATCTATATCGCACATCACTGCGAACCTGAAACTACAACTTTTTGGTAAAGTCAGGATCGACGGGGCTCTCGCCCAGGCGGCAGTGTTTAGTGTTGAAAAACACAACGCCCGGGGGTGCTCCAGTAGCACACCATGTTACCGCGCTGCGTCGCGGGACTCCGTGCTGCGTCACGGATCTGGTTGACTCCGAGTTCGATTCCCGGACTCGCCGTCATTTGCCGAATGTCTCCCCCTGCTCTCTCCCGTTTCACCCTACAACTGTCGGTCATGCTTGACCAGAAAAGCGATAAACGCTGAAAAAATAAAGTTTAAAAAAAAGAAAAAAAAGAAAACACAACGCCCAAGTAACAAAAAACTCAAGGAAGCTCATAACGGCTGTTACATATTTGGGGAGGCAGGAACAGGCGTTCAGAGGACACGACGAGTCAGCAACAAACCTCAACAGAGGGAATTTTGTCGAGCTAATCAATGCCTTTGCGGAGTTTGACACTGCCATGGCAGAACATCTAGGGTCCTCAACAGTGTTTACGGGTATGTCATCTACCATTCAAAATGAAGTTATTAAAAGCATCGCAGACGTCATACAAAGAGAGATAGATGGTGAAATCAGTTCTGCACCATTTATATCTGTCCAAGTGGTTGACACCACAGACATTTCATGCAAATGCAAGCTGTCGGTCATAGTACGCTATGTAAATGATAAGGGTGTTATCTGCGAGAGATTCTTGGGGTTGATCGACGTGAGCGCCGAGAGAAACGCAGCGGCAATCACTGCTGTTGTCATGGAAACCATAGGCAGATACAACCCAGCAGCCAAACTTATCTGTCAGACATATGATGGGGCAAGCTGTATGAGTGGGCAGCGAGGTGGTGTCCAGGCTCTTGTGAAAACCCATTGTCCATATGCCACTTTTATTCATTGTTATTAATAAATTAAATTTGGTTTAGCTCAGGGGGTTAGCAATATCCAAGATGTAAAGGTGTTTTTTGCAGCCGTTGACAGCTTTCATAACTTTTTTACCCGGTCATGCAAAAAAACAGCTATGCTGACCGAGGTTGACAACAGCATTCGAGTACCAGGTGGTTGTGCCACGGTGGAATTTCAAAAGCAGAGCAGTGCATGCTATACATGAAGGCTATACTGAATATTGTTTTTGATAGGATCATTGCTGAGCCTGGTTGGGACAACCAGTCAATCTCCCAGAGCGGTGCTCTTAAACAAAAACTGAATGAGTTTATATTTATTTTTTTACTTGGGGTTTTCCAGGCAATTTTTGGCATAACAGAACCACTGTTTCAGGCTCTACAGAGCAAGTCTCTGGATGTGAGAAATGCCTGTGTACGAGTGGAGAGTACACAAGATGCTTTGAAGGCTATAAGAAGTACCACAAAGTTCCAAGCGATATATGACAACACTGTCCAGACAGTAGGACATGAAGACCAAAGACGGAAAAGATGTTGCCATGGATGGGATGACTATGAGTCAGGACTCAACCCTCACGCTGACAACAACCCAGGCCCCCAGGACCATTACAGGCGACTGTACTATGAAGTGATCGATGGAATCACACTTCACATGGGAGAGAGATTTGCAGACATCTTCCGCTTTTTCCGTCTTCTGGACCACAGCCTATTCCCCACGTACTTCCAGGAGTTTCCTGCCAGGGATTTCACACAGCTGCTCCAGGCCTACCCAAATATTTTTGACGACCAGAGGATAAAAAATGAGTTACAGGTTGTCTATGCTGATGTCTCCTTCCACAAACCACCAGGTGAGCTGCTGCAATCACTTGTTAAAGACGAACTGGTCACCTCCTTACCCGAGTTATGCAAACTCCTGAAACTGATGCTCACCATTCCCGTGACAAGTACATCAGCTGAAAGGTCATTCTCCTGTCTGAAATGTGTCAAAACCTACCTACGCAACAGCTGTGGACAAGAGAGACTCACACATTTGGCCAAAATGTCGATGGAAGCGTCTGTGCTGCATGAACTAAAGACCCGCAAAGTGTTCTATGACAGAGTTATTGACTGTTTTGCCAACATGAAGGAGAGAAGGATACCATTCCTCTACAAATAGGATGGGTGAGTGATTACTTTTTTAATTAAAAACACACACCTGTAACAGACATATAAAATCAGTTTTTTTACATTAGGATCTATAACATCCCAACAGGCCACCTTGTTTATGGTTTGATTCAGCTTTAAAAATAGACAATAATAAAAAGAGTAAGATAGAATAGACAGAGTAAAATAGTGCAATAGTGCAGTGCAATAAGTAGTAAAATAGAATAGACATGAAATTAGCACATAAAGTGCAGACATATAAAATCAGTTTTTTTTACAGTGGCAAGACGGCGGAAGCAACCATGCAAGGTGCCACCCTGCTCATCGAGAGCAATTAGGGGTTCTGTTTCGTTAAGGGGCTCAGCTTGGCATCACCTTACTGCACTATCTCGCGTACGTGCACGCGTACTGAATAAATTCCACAAATGTACCTCTAATACCAGTATTAGTCTGACCACACCCCTCATCAGCTTACCTTCATAAGCAGGTGTGTGGTCACCTGCTCTCCTCCTTCTCGCTTTCACCACAAGGAAAGTGCCTCGGTAGTACCCCACTTGACGTGTTTGTTAGTTGAAAAGAGTTGTGACTGGTTTACATTGTGCTTAACCTTTTCTTCTCTCACTTGTTGTATAAGAAAAGGTTTGGGTCATAATGTATTCCGCGGAGAGTAGACCCGCTAGACCTACTCTTCACCACCGGTTCTCCATTCCCGCCTCCGTCGTGCGCCTCGGTGCTGGGCTGTTGCCACTTTCGTGGTTGCCGACCCAGCCCGGGAGACTGCCGGTGGATAGTTTTCCTCACCGACGAGCCGAGGGTTCGGTGCCGTCGCTCCGGCGATGGCCTGATCTCGACTCTGGTTCCTCTGGTTCTGGGGAATCGCCCGTTGATGAACGGGGGATTGTTTTGGAGCCGGAGGATTTGCGACGAAAACTTTTTGCGTCTGCTCGCTCGCGTCGCAAGATGGTGGCGTGCAGACGCGAACGGCCTGGGTTTGGGGAATTGCTGGAGACCAGCGAGGACGCGTCCGACTCTGGATTTCTGATGGAAACTGAAGACTTCATGGAGGAGGCGGACGGGTTCTTGTATGATGGTCCCGTGGAGGAGAGTATCCCTCCTCCGGAGACCCCGGAGGGGGGAGAAATGGCTCCATGGGGCGCCTTGTTCGAGGATGTCGAGGAACCACCTTGGCCTCATCAGCAGGATGCCCTACTGTCGGCCGCATCGGATTGTGGCTCCTTGACCAGTCGCAGCCTGCTGTATGCGAGGGATGCGGGGTCGGTGGAGGAGGGTTCGCAGGGGGAACTGCGGGCCTTGTTTCCCGAGCTCATGGCGGTAGCCGCCACCGCAAACGGTGTGCCGCTGCCGCTGCCATTGCCTGCACCTGTCCCTGATGACCTCATAGGCCATCCCTGGCAGCGTCCCCCAGTGAGAGGGGTGGACGTTGTCTACCCATTTTTCCCATCGATGGGGGCCTATGTTCGTCGGGGTCAGGCGGTGTCCAACAGTGGGTGTCGGGGTTAGTCAAAGGTATGGGGGAGGGCGTACCTCGGCTTGACAATCCGATGGCCGCGCTCCTCTGTCCGGATATGGTGTGGGAACCCCTATGCAAGCCGGTCCTCCAGGGGAAATCGGCTAGGCGATTGGCTTATTGGGGTGACCAGTCATTCATCGCTGGTACACAGTCGCTGGCTGCGGCGTCTAACATCGCCCACCTGGCTAGATTTGTATCGGGGATAATGACGGGCGGCACGGATCTGAACGAGGTAAAATGCGATCAGATCACCCAGGCTGCGGGAGCTGTTCTGCACCTTTCCCAGGTGCTGGCCATAGCCATGGGGAAAGTGTGCGCCCTGGCCACCCTGGGCCAGCGTCACCTTTGGCTGGAGCAGGCCCGTGTGCCAGAGAAGAAGAGAGCCCCTCTTCTGACGGCCGCCCTCTCCGACGCTGGCCTGTTCGGGAAGGCCCTGCAATTGATGACCTCAACATGCAGAGAAATGGCAGAGGAGAGATCCATCCTCCAACCCCATTTTCCGCCTCCCGTCCTTGCCGGTGGGGGCAGAAGGCTTCCGCGACGTCGAGCTGTCTCCGTCGCCGCTACCACTGCCTCCGCCGCCGCTGCTGGCCCTGCCAAGAGGGCCAGGGGACGAAACGGCGCTTCGGCCACCGCCGGCCCATCCCAGACCGGAGGAGACGGTAGGGAACGTCGTGTCCAGCAGACTGTAACCTACCGTCCCTCCGGGGCTCCCCGGGGTGGCAAGACTCGAGCGGCGCGAGGTGGCAGACGCCGTTAGGAGTGACTTTTTCCCCTTTGTGTCCCCTCCCCTACACCCTTCCCGGCCCCTCTGTGATATTGTGCCTTACACTTTTTAATTAATAAAAAAGTTCCCCGACATAAGGGGGACTGTGTTTGGCCGAACAAACTGTGTGTTTCTTCATACAAATCATATGGTGGGGTTGTGTATATATGAATCTACCCTGTTACGTTGGGGGGTGAGTTGTGTTGTGTTACGAGTTTTAAGCAAGGTCTGCAACTTACACTCGGTAATAGGTTCTATTTAGCTTGATGCTCCACATGCAATTAGAACTGGTGTTATTCCATTGCTTTAACTAAGTATATGTGTTTCACAACGCTGTGTTGTTAGTTGCAGTAATGCTCGTACGCACATTTTTCATGGCCTAGCCATTACTCTCGTTCAGCGTTCTTCCTATGTATGACATAGGCAACGGGTATGGGATTCACGCACAGGCGACTTGTGTTTTGTTGTAAACCCTTTTACACTTTTGTGGGTAGCAGGCATTGTATTAGCTTATGCTATGCTTTGTTCTACCGGAGGTTTTCAAGATGGCTACGGTTGTTTTCTGTGTGTAGGGATAAAGGGTGTGTTTTCGGGAGGGGGTGTCGAATAAACCCCTCCTTTTTCCCACTTGATTGGTTTAGGGGAGGGGGGGGGGGGGGGGGGGGGGGGGGGGGGGGGGAGGGGTATTCTACCGACTCCTGTTATGACAGGATCCGGTGGGTTTCCCCGCCCGTTGTAGCGTTGTTGCTATGGCGACGCCTTCCATGAGCTGGTGTCTTAAAGATGTCGAGGTTGGGCGCAGGACTTACAGGCCTGCTGCGCCCGTTTTATGTGTCAAACTTGAGTCTGTTGGTCACGTGTCTCACAGTTTACATATCTTTTTCTTGACCGTAGTCTCATGTGGGAAGGTGTTTTCTGGGGGAGTCTGGTCTTACACTCTGATTAAAAGGAGTGACTGGATTAAAATCATGTGAAAAACAGGGTTTTTACTCCCAGCTGTGCAGTTGGGTCATACGGGTGATGCCTTTTCTTTATTTTATAAAGAGTTGAATGTGTCTTGATGGATATGAAATGAGGGTCCCTGATGGAAACAAGACTAACGTCTTTCTCAGGTCTGCCTCCCCTTATCTTTTTGTATGTATTCCTGTACTGCAGTCTGTTGGGTAAATATTTTCATTCATTCATTCATGGAGTTGATTGCATCTCGCCCCTCTTGTCGTTCCCTGGGCGTCTTGGGGATTCAATATGGTGGTCTAAACGGCCTATTGTTGATGTGGGTATGTCAGAACGCACACATAGTGCTGGCTCAGGATGTGCTTTGGGCCGTTTGCTGACTGGCGCGCCTCGTTTGCTTGGGTAAAACAGCGTTTTTATGGAGCAATTGGGATGGGGGTTTTTCCTCTTCCGACATCCTGTGTGTTGTCGATGGGTTCCCGTTCATGTCAGGGGATGATGACGGAATGGGTCTGGACATATGGGGAAGGGTCTCACGCCCTAGGGGTGGGCCACCGGACGCGGTTCATACCGACACGTCTGGGTGGCGCCTTCTTTTTTATGTTGGGATCAAACGCGCATATCTGCCCCTTCTCCTGGGGTTGGCAGGTCGGCGTGATTAGGGCACGGGACTGGTTCTGGTCGCGCTGGTCCAGATCAGTGCACCCGTTGTCCGCTGGGGATGCAGATCTGCTGTTCTGGTACCCTGAGGGACTTGGGGTTTTTTCAGGGGGAAAAATGCTAGGTCGATCCGGGTGTCACAGGGTTGAGCGTTATGGGACCCTTGTTGGGTGCATTGTATTCTGCACTGTCGTAATGGCTTACGGCCGTGCCGACCTGTACGCGTCCGATCTCGTCGGATCTCGGCCGCTGTACGGGTTGGTCTTGGTTGGTACTTGGTTGGGTGACCTCCTGGGAATACCGAGTGCGGGGTGCTGGGGCTGGTCTTCCATATTACGCTCTTCTCTTGCGTTTTGGCGCTGAGGAGCCTGTTGGGTGGGGTTAACCTCCTCTGGGATCCTGTGCTCCCCGTATCACCGGGCCCGGTCCGGGGTGATGCTCGTTGACCCGTAGGCCCGGGATAGCCCTGTTGGGAACCGGAACGCGGGCTGCGGCGGTGCCGCAGGTGTGTTTCGGGGTTCTTTCCTGAGGGGTTATGGGACCAACCATTGCATGGGGTGATGCCTGGGTGGTTGGTTCTCTGGTGTGTTGCTGCAGTGTCAACTCCCGGTTCTCCGGTTGAGGGTGCCCCTGCACGTTCATGACGTCTGCCGATCGTATGGGCTTTTCTGTGGGCAGCTGTCAGGGGTCGAGTGGTCTACGGATCCCACTTCTGACGTGCTGTTTGAAAGCTTGGTTATGCGACAACGCCAGCATACGCCCCTTCCGCCGGGGCGGCTGTTCAGCTGTCCTTTTTGGCGCCTGCCTCGTCCGCAGTTTTTCCAGGCTTGGGTTGACAGCCTGTTGCCTGGTCTTTCCCCGGTGCACTGCCTGCTTCCGTTGGTTACCTCTTGTGTGTTTAACCATGCTGTCTGCCTGTTGCAGGGCTTGTGTTCCAGGCGGTGTGCTGTTGGGGAGGACAGGGCCCGCTCGGCTGAGGGGCCCTTTTTGTCCGGATACGCTGGCGATGTGGGGGGCGGGGTCACTAGGTGCCCCCCTGGTGGGGTCTTGATGCTGGCATCGTGGACTTTTCCGGGCCCCCATTCCAGGGAGCCCAGTCCTTTGGTGGATCTGGGTCTTCCTTCGCGCTCCGCTGCTACGGCCTTGCCACGGGGTTGGGTTTGCCCTTGACCCCGTGATTCTGGGGGCAGTAACGAGGTTGTTCCTCCATTCGTTCCCGGGGTGGCATGCGGGTTGTGCGTGTGTGTAGTCGTGGGGTCAAGCCACGGTCTGCTCACCCTGTGCGTTGAGTTGCTTGAGTGCCTCTTCGCACGGTCGGGTCCGTCGCCTTCCCGTGAAGCCCCTAATAGGGGGGCTACCCTCCATTAGGGGGGGTCGGGGGGGCTCGGCCCTCCCTGTTCTGATGGTTGTGGGGGGCTGTCAGCGGGGTGTATTTGTCAGCCAGCGGCTCCGCTTGGTCTCCCTTGTGCAGTAAGGTGATGCCAAGCTGAGCCCCTTAACGAAACAGAACGTTAGGTTATGGCTATAACCAAGTTCTGTTAGTTAGGGGCGACGCTTGGCATCAGACGGCCGCTGCAGCCCTTGACCTTACCTTGTGGTGAAAGCTTGGGAAGGAGGAGAGCAGGTGACCACACACCTGCTTATGAAGGTAAGCTGATGAGGGGTGTGGTCAGACTAATACTGGTATTAGAGGTACATTTGTGGAATTTATTCAGTACGCGTGCACGTACGCGAGATAGTGCAGTAAGGTGATACCAAGCGTCGCCCCTAACTAACAGAACTTGGTTATAGCCATAACCTAACGTTACGTGTCTTGCTCAAGGACACTTATTAGACACGTTGCCCGGGAGGAGCAGGAATCAAATGGAGAACCTCTGGATTACCAGACGACTGATCTACCTGCTGAGCTACTGTATATATATAATGTATATGTATGTAAATATCCCTGAGCCACATAGAGTGAGATGGAGGAGTGGGTGACTTCCAATGCAGTAAGATCGATGAGACGTCTAGCCAGGAGAGTAACAAATGCCACCAGGTCAGCTTCATATCGTGGCAGAGACGGTTGTAGGGGAGACACCAAAGCAAGTGAGTTATCCTTTGTGCTCTTAATTGTTTCTGATTGTCTGATGTTTCTGTTTATGAACGCACTATGACACTTGAATGTAACATCTCGACGACACTGTACATGAGTTTAACTACTCAGTGTATTTATTTATCGAGTATAAATAAAGATTGAATGAAAGTCTATACTGTTCAGTTAAACTGGTGGCCTATATACTGTTCAATAGACCTAATGGCCTAAGTCTACTGTTCAATAGACCTAATGTTCTAAGTCTACTGTTCAATAGACCTAATGTTCTAAGTCTACTGTTCAATAGACCTAATGTTCTAAGTCTACTGTTCAATAGACCTAATGTTCTAAGTCTACTGTTCAATAGACATAATGTTCTAAGTCTACTGTTCAATAGACCTAATGTTCTAAGTCTACTGTTCAATAGACCTAATGTTCTAAGTCTACTGTTCATTTGAATGCTTGTCCAACCTCCTCCTGCCAAGTTATTGGATGAGAAATCCATTTAGTAGCTCGAACAGGCTTTTGAGTTTTGTACGTACATTCATAGTACATTCAAATAGTACTTAGAGCCTTAGATATAGATACTTATATATTTATATTATATATAAACATATATGCACAAGCTACAAACCCTTATTAGAGTTTTGAGAAGAACTCAGGTGTACAGTACAAGCTACAAACGCTTATTAGAGTTTTGAGAAGAACTCAGGTGTACAGTACAAGCTACAAATGCTTATTAGAGTTGAGAACTCAGGTGTACAGTACAAGTACATGTTTATGTGTATTAAAGGATCCCCATTAGAGACACCTGAAAGAGCCTCTAGTCTTCCTGGGGTCCTGCACAAAACAAATACAATACAAATGTACAACAAAAAATACGAATAAAAACAAAACACATAAATTAAAAATGAATACAAATTCACATTATAAAATCTAACATTCCAGTAAAAAAAAAAGAAAAAAGAAAAAATACACAGATAAGTTACATACTTGACATGTTTGCAAGATATCTCTTAATATTTTTTTTGAAAGTAATTTTATTATGTATTGTGGATGAGATGTTTTTCGGCAGAGAATTCCAGAGTACTATTGACCTATTATATAATTATGCTAGTGAGTTTGAGAAAATTTGATTTTGGTGCTGTTTTTGTTCTGATGTTACCAGAAGCTGTTGTAACAATGTCATTTATTTTTATTGTGATTTCATTGTGACTGCCGTCGTGCTGTCACTGAAATAAAGATGTTTGGAAAGTCATAAATGGTCATTTTCATCTAAAGGAGTACAGAATTAAGGAACTGATGCGATCTGAAAAGTCAGTGTAGTACTAGTAGTAAGGTTACACATTGTCTCCCTCTGGTGGTAAGCCTACGGTACTTCATAGTGCTGGTAGTATTAGTGTGCTATTAAATTGATGTGGAACCGCGTCTATAGTTCACTGCCATAGAAAGCTACCTTCGTAATAAAAATTATTTAATATTTGACAGCACAGCAATGCAAATGTGACCTGGCAGCGTCTATGCCTTCTACAACGCTGTTCGGTTTGCGCGTTGCCGTTTTGCGCTCTGATTGGCCGAGCGTGCGCATGCGCATGAGCCGCGACACGGCCCTCGCGTCAGCTGTGCTGCGATAAGGCTTTTGCCAGCGGGGAGAGGGGCGCCGCGAGCCGGCATCGCTGCGCTCATCAACGACCCTCCGCTTTCGACAGCGGGGAGAGTATTATGGGGCTTATGCCGCGAAGCAGTAACACAACAGTGAACACATAGTTGAGTACGACTGACAGATGCATTGCAACTATGTGTGTTACTGCTTCGCGGCATAAGCCCCATAATACTCTCCCCGCTGTTGAAAGCCGGAGCACGGAGGGTCGTTGATGAGCGCAGCGATGCCGGCATGCACGCGCTCTGCCAATCAGAGCGCAAAACGGCAACTTGGAAACCGAACAGCGTTGTAGAAGGCATAGACGCGACCTGGCATGGCTACATTTTGTAACTGGTGAATGACAAGAGCTACGTGACTGAAATAAACACCGGTCATCGCTGGGCGGTGCTAACTAGCTAACGTTAGTTTGTGTCAAAACTAATGGTTTGGTATGACCGTCAAGCAGCATTTGGTATGGCAAAAATGTTTTTTTTTCTTTTTTTACAATTTTTTATGTTGATTTAGAATTCGAATGTCAACATTATGAACGAAGCTTCGAACTATTCGGTACAGCCCTAGCATGTTTTGATATTGTCAATTATCTCACTTTTAATAGGTGACTTTTACTGTGACTAACTGAAATATGCCCCAAAAAAAAAGGAAAATGGACATAGGGAATTTTCTTTATCAAAGGGCAGCAGAGACAAGTGATACAGGGACACAGGTAAGGTCTGGCTTAGTGATTATAACAGTGCAGTTCAGCATTCAGTAACCCATACTTTTTGTCAACGTGTTTTTGATACTACATTCTGTTGAACACACACCTCAAAACCGTACCTAAGGAAAATTGGCTCAATTGCAAGAAAAGTAATAGACAGTTATGATATTACATTCTGCATAATTCGTATGCAAAATATTGTGGTTCCCTGCTTTAGTCTGTTGACACATTTGTATACAAAAAATGCTTGTGTAGTCCTGTGTCATACCTAAATGTCATATAACTGAATTGTATAGAAACAACTCACCAAAAGTGACTATTGCACAACTGATTTGACAAAAAAAAAAACCAAGGGGGCAAAGCCCCCCTTCACCCCCCCCCCCCCCCCCCCCCCTCCTCGCCATACCTTGCCTTTTACTGAAAGGACGCCACTGTCGCCAAGTTATTTATATTTGACATTCGTTATTTATGGGTAGAATATTCTGATTCTAGCTCACTAGATCACTCAGTCACGTTAAACTGTCCCCCGTTTATAGCTTGCTTGCTAGCTAAGGTAACATAATGTGACTGGTGCATGTAAACAAAACGACACCTCGCTGGACAACTTCCGGTCCCGGGGCGCATTAACAAAACAGGTTGTGAAAATAAATCTAGCCCATGGAATAGTAGCTAGCTGTATGTTTACATTTGAAATGTGTATTTTTATTTAGTGTGCATTTTTATTTTGTCACAATATTATTTGGCTTAATTAAAAACGAAGGTTCGAATGTCCGTTTAATCAGATTAATCACTATTCAAATTGAGGATTTAGTTTGAGGATATACATTTTATTTTTATTATTATTATTATTATTATTATTATTATTATTATTATTATTAAAAACCCTGACGAAGTTTGAATCCCAAAAACAGGCTTCGGTGACAGCCTTACCATACATATTATTTATATTATTCAAATAGAACTCAAACATGTTCTGTTGTGATGTCACAATATGATGTCATAATAGTACATTCTAGAACATTTGTGATGTCACAGTAAGATGTCATAATAGAACATTCTAGAACATTTGTGATGTCACGGTGTGATGTCAGAATAGAACATTCTAGAACATTTGTGATGTCACAGTATGATGTCATAATAGAACGTTCTAGAACATTTGTGATGTCACGGTGTGATGTCAGAATAGAACATTCTAGAACATTTGTGATGTCAGTATGATGTCATAATAGAATATTCTAGAACATTTGTATCTATTCAAATTCAACAATTCTCGGATTTTGAGAGGTGCGCAGAGTGGCGGCGTCTGCGTCCGCCGGAACTGTGCAGCGAAGACATGTGTAGGGGTAGTAGTCGGTGGTGGGAGGCGAACGGAGTAGATATGGAGGATCGGGAACAGGGAAGACCTCGCGATTGGTGGCCCCGGCCTGTGAGCGGCTGTCCAGGGTATTGGGAGGATGGTGATGGAAGTAAATGGTGTGATGGAAGTAAATGGTGTGAGAAGGGCGAGGAAGATAGCGATAGGGGTAAGAATGGCAAAGGGAAGGAGTCGGGTGGTGACAGAATGGAGTATAGTGGGGAGGAGAGTGAGAAAGAAGAGATTGAGAAAGAGGGGTGGGTAACGGTGGTGAAGAAGAGGAAGAAACAGACGGAGAGGAACGACAGCGATGGGGGTGAGAGTAGCCAGGGCAAGGGTAAGGGGTCGGGTGGTGACGTGGAGAGTAGGGGGGAGGAGAGTGGGGAAGAAGGGGGGAAGAGGAAGAAAGCGAGGGACGATAGCTCAAGAGGGCCGGGAGGAGAGGGTGCTGGAAATTATGTGGCAAAAGAGGAAGTGATTCATATAGTGGTCAGGCTTGAGGGGGAGAGGGGAGTGGGGAA
Source organism: Notolepis coatsorum (assembly GCF_963971535.1). NCBI lineage: Eukaryota > Metazoa > Chordata > Actinopteri > Aulopiformes > Paralepididae > Notolepis > Notolepis coatsorum. Next base: position 88,047,268 of record NC_140178.1, on the reverse strand, counting down.
AGTAGGTAGGCTCGAGTTGCCCAAACTCATTGCCGAGCAATTAGGTGAGGTAAAGTATGCGAGAGTTTTGTGGGATGGGAATTTGGCCGTAGGGTGTGGTAGTGAGGGGCAGGTGGAGAGGGCTAGGAAGATGGGGAGCATTGGTGGGGTGGGTATAAGTAGGGTGGCGAGAGTAGGGGAGGGGGGAAGTAAGGGGGTGATATCTGGGGTACCGGTCGAGGTTAGCGTAGAGCAGCTGGTGGAAAAGCTAAAGGAGGACGGGCGTAATGGCATAGTTAAGAGTGCAGAAAGGATGAGGAGGGGAGCAGAGGACAGTGACGGAAACGGTAGTGATTAAGTTTGAGGGTGGGGTTGTTCCTAGGGAGGTGTTTGTAGGGCGTAGGATGTATAGGGTTAGGGAATTTGTTCAGAATCCTCTTAGGTGCTATAGGTGCCAGGAGTTTGGCCATATAGCTACCACGTGTAGGAAGGGGCTGAGGTGCGCTAGGTGTGGTGGGGAACATGAATATGGGAAGTGTGGAGAGGGAGTGAAGCCGATGTGCTGTAGTTGTGGTGGGGAGCATAGTGTAGCGTTTAGGGGGTGTGAGGTGATGAAGAAGGAGGTCGCGGATCGGAGAGTGAGAAGGGAGGGTAAGTTGTCGTATGCTGAGGCGGTTAGCAGGGTAGGACAGGGCAGCCAAGAAAGGGTGCAGGGGGTTGAAGGAGGGCATTTGGCAGAGAGGGTAGAGCAGGTGGAAAGAGAGAGGGGAAGGGAGGAGAAATTAGGTATTGTGGCCTTCGTGGCAGGGGTAGTTACTGGTATGGCAGAGGCTAAGGGTAAAACAGCGATGGTGAAGATGATTGTTAGGATAGCGGTTCAACATCTGGGATTGGAAGGTCTGGACTGGGAGGTGGTGCTTAGGGAATTGGCTGAGGGGGCTGCGAGGGACAAAGCATATGAGGGGCCGCCTCAGGGAGTGTGCGAGCAGTGCGGTCGCACAGGGCCTCGCGGGAAGGGGGGCCTCGCACAAAAAAAAATAAAAAAAAATACAAATTTTTTTTTTTTATTTATTATTTTTTTTATTTTATTTTTTATTTTCTTTATTTTTTTTGCGAGGCCCCCCTTCCCGCGAGGCCCTTTTTCATCACAGACCTAAAATCTAGTTTTGCTTATATGCTTATATATTTCACATTAGACACGTTTGTAGAATGTGTCTGACTTGTTCCTGGGTCCATACTCACTATTGGAGCTCTGGGGCTCTGCAGCAGACACACTATTTGTTTCAACGAAGGGAGTGGTTACATCATGTGTACGCCGGCGTGCGTCAGCTGCGTTTGACAATTTCGCGCGTGCAGCTTTGGAGGTTATGCTTAGTTATGCCAGCCAAGACGAAGAGGTCGGTCATTATCAGTCGGTCGGTCACCAAGGAACGTTGACGAAAGGCCTCTCGCTGGCGGGACAAAAAGAAGCTATGGCTGGAGCCTTGTCATGGTGCAGTCGGGATATAGCCATGATGATGTCGGCTAGTAGCTAGCTTAGCTAAAGGCTAACTAGCGTTAGCTAACCTAGAGACAGCGCATGCAGCCAAGATGAAGAGGATGGTCGTTTGGCAGATGAACTTCGTCAACTCCACGCGGTTGTCTCCATCCTCATGGACGTTTGGTGAGTTTTTAACCTATTCTATTAACTCTATTCTATTCCCGCCGTGGATTTCTCTCTCTCTCTCTCTCTCTCTCTCTCTCTGGAGCCAAACTGGCCGACTAGCTGTTGTAGTACTAGTAGCTAACGGTGTGTGGCCTGGTGTCAGCACCTGTATTGCTTTTCTCACGTTGTACAGTTTTTCAGTGGTAGCCGCATAGCTTGCTTCTGCGTTAGCTAATGGTTAGCGATAGCCGGGTTGAGCTAACTGTTAGCCAGTTAGCTGTTTAGCTACGACGTTAGCTGCCGGCTGCGCTCGGCTGGGAACGTTAGCTTGATGCTATCAGTTAGCCTAGAGTTAGCGGTTAGCTTGTGCTACGACCATTGACATTAGCCGTGAGAATAGCAGGGGGTTCTGGCACTCTGACTACGACATCATCTTTGACAGAAGATGTAGTCGGGCCTGCACCATGACAAGGCTCCGGCCATAGCTTATTTTTGTCCCGCCAGCGAGAGGCCTTTCGTCAACGTGGAGACCTGTGTTGCGGCCTTTCGCCCTGCGTTCCTTGGTGCAGGTAAGATGAATGAAAATGTCATGACATTACCCCACTCTTCCTTCCTTCCCCTCCCGAATGTTTTGTTAATAACAATGTTTTTTTCCAGGCAAAACATATGTTACTTCACAACATTTGGAGATACGACATGTGCTGTGTGTGAATTGTCTTGGTCGTTTGTGTAGCTTGGGTAGCGTTGGGCCGTTGGCCAAAGCTGTGTGTGGCCTGGTGTCAGTAGCCTACCTGGCTAGCCTATTTAGCTGATGTCGGCCATTGGCTCCTTGCTGCTTTGTTTTCTCTGGTATAGACCCTCTTCTCTTTGGATTTAAGTGTTGATCTTTGTCCTTTTGGATCTATGTATATTCATGTTGCCTTTGTGAAGTTATCTTTTCCTTCTGTTTTGTTCTTTCATTAAAAGTTGAATATCCTTTAGGGGGTCATCTTTGCTTATCTCTCTCATTCATTTTCATTCATTCATACATGCTCTCTCTCTAACACACACACACGACAAACACACATGCTCTCTCTCTCTCTCTCTCTCTCTTTCTAACACACACAGTCTGCCTATGGCGGCCTTTCTCGATGGCTAGGCTGTGCTCGCTGAGTCTGTACCTAGTCAAGGATCTTCAGTCACAGTGCTCAGGTATTCTGCCACTGTGTACTCTCTGTTTAGGGCCAAATAGCATTTCAATTTCTTTCCAATGTGTCTCTCTCTCTCTCTCTCTGTACACTGTATATTGACTGTAGAACGGGAGCTCTCTCTCGCACTCTCTCTCTTGCTATATGTTGACTGTATCATGCCCAGCCTCTGGCAGCGCTATTATTTAAGAATATGTTGACTGTATGAAAAAAATATATATATATATATTTTTTTTTACCTCTGGGGGGGGGGGGGGGGGGGGGGCTCACGTTTAAATCTCGCACAGGGCCTCGCATTTCTCCCAGGCGGCCCTGAGTATAACTATGGTGTTACACCAGTCTCCTTTAACGTCTGTTATGCTGACCCGTTTCCTTGTATTAATATCAGTTTGAGCCAGACTGAGGGCGAGTGCTGAGCACTAGGTGCCTGTGACCATCTGTTACATAAGCATAGCTTGCAGAATTCACATGATGCAAACATTTTGTTGTTATAAAGTGCTGGTATGGACATAATTGACTAATTTTGTTTATTTTTCTGCAGAGAGACAGCTGCCCATTTAGACACTGTGAGGCAGCTTTGGGCAACGAGACTGTCTGCAGCCTCTGGCAGGAGGGACGCTGCTACAGAGTGGTCTGCAAGTTCCGCCACATGGAGAAAACGGTAAGCAACAGTTGAAGGATCAAGAAAAGAGGGTTTTGAGAAGGGTCAATTTCCACAAACGGTGATGAATAGTTGTTGATTGCAGCTGTTCTCGGATATGTGCACCTGTTACAATAGGATCTTTTAGTTCAGTAAAAGAAAAGGGATGTTACAATAGGTTTGTATTAAACTAAGGTTTTGTTTCCGCATGGACGGAGTTGAGTGTGACACAGCTAGGTGGAGAGCTGGATGAAGTATGTCAACGTGAGATTATAATAAAAGTGTAAGCAACTTGGAGAATGCTTCCTCTTGCACATCTGTCCACTCCCATATGCTGTCTCTATGGGTGAGCTGTCTCAGTGTCTCACAGTCGTCTGATAGGTGTTGATAGAACTTAGCCAGGTAATTCACCATGCCGACTAGTCTCTGTATGCCTTTCACATCGGTGGGCCTCGGCATGTCTCTCACTGCTCGAACCTTCTCCGCGTCGACTTTCAGCCCCTCCGTTGTCAGTATGTGTCCGATGTACGGTACCTCTTGCTGTCTCAATCTGAGCTTATCTGCATTCAGTTTTATGTTCCTCTCCCTGCATCTGGTGAGGAACTGTCAGTTTCCTGTCGTGGTCTTTGTTAGCCATCTCTTGTGTGTCCCCTTCTCCCGTGATGAGGATATCGTCCGCGATAATGTATATGCCTGGCAGCCCTCTCCAGCGCCTGGGTCAGCTTCTGCTGGAATATCTCCGGAGCCGGACTTATCCCCATAGGCATCCTGAGCCACCTATATCTGCCAAATGGTGTGGCAAACGTTGTCAGATAGCTCGATGACTCCTCCAGTTTCACATGCCAGAATCCATGTTTGACATCACAGACTGTAAACACCTTTGCTCTGGGCTGAAGGACAAGATAGCCAAAGCGCCAGTACTCAAGTACTATGACCCCAAGCAGGAACTTACGCTGCAGTGTGACGCATCAGAAACGGGACTCGGAGCAGCACTGACCCAAGGTGGACAGCCGGTAGCGTTTGCGAGCAGAGCGCTGACTCAGACGGAAAAGGGTTACGCCCAAATTGAAAAGGAATGTCTGGCCATCGTCTTCGGCGCAGAGAAATTCCATCAGTACACGTACGGCCGGAAAGTGACTACAGAGCGACCACAAGCCTCTGGAGAACATTGTCAGGAAGCCACTGCTGAGCGCACCCAAGCGACTGCAAAGGATGTTGCTGCGGCTTCAGTCATATGGTATAGATGTGACTTACGTTCCCGGACGTGACATGTTGCTCGCGGATACATTGAGAAGAGCGTACCTGCCTGAGAGCTCAGGCGCGGGGTCAGTGGAAGCTGAGATAGAGACAGTCAATATGGTGGACTACATACCAATCTCAGAGGCAAGACTCAGCACAATACGCTCTGCGACCCGAGACGATGACACCCTACAAAGGTTAAGTGATATCATAAGGAAGGGATGGCCGAAGAATAAGAAAGACACACCGATAGATATCAGACACTATCACTCCATGCCAGAGGAGCTGAGTGTTCAGGACGAAATCGTCTTCAGAGGAGAGAGAGTTGTGATTCCAGACACAATCCGAAGCGACATCACCCGCCGCATACACTCTACTCACCTGGGAGTAGAGGGGTGTCTCAGACGGGCGAGAGAATATGTCTACTGGCCAGGAATGACCGAGCAGATCAGGACAGCCATATCCAAGTGCGACATCTGCAGAACAATGGACACAAAGCAGCAGAAAGAGACACTGCACTCACACGAGGTGCCGAGCAGGCCATGGGCCAAGGTGGGGACAGACTTGTTTACCCATAACAACATTGATTACCTACTGACAGTTGACTACTATTCTAATTTTTGGGAGGTCGACCATTTACCGGACACAAAATCGAGTACGGTGATAAGAAAGCTGAAGGCTCACTTTGCTCGTCAGGGGATCGCAGATGTTGTGGTTTCGGACAATGGGCCACAATACTCTTCACACGAGTTCGAGAGGTTCAGTCAGCTGTGGGGATTTAAACACCAGACGTCATCCCCTGGCTACCCTCAAAGCAACGGGAAAGCAGAGTCGGCGGTCAAAACGGCGAAGAGACTCATGATGAAAGCCAAGGCGGCAGGGGAGGACCCATACCTGGCGATGTTGAATCACCGCAACACTCCATCTCAAGGGCTAGACACAAGCCCAGCTCAGAGACTGATGTGTAGGAGGACCAGAACCCTGCTACCAACGAGGGATAGTCTTCTGCAGCAGGAGGTGAAACGCACAACGGCAGAGCAGATGAGACGAGGACAAATGAGAAAAGCAAAATACTACGACAGAACAGCAAGAGATTTGGACACACTAAAAGTAGGAGAGCATGTCAGAATTCAACCCTTCGAACCGCACACAAGCTGGAGAAAGGCGACAGTGGTGCAGCCTGTTGACCACAGATCCTACAGAGTAGAGCTGGACACCGGAACTGTTCTTCGACGAAATCGACGACACCTGAGACGGGACAGGGGCACAGAGCCATGTGGGCCGGACCTGACTGTATCTGTTGAGACCCACAGCACACCAGAGTCTACCGCTACTCTGGGCAGGGACATAGGGGACACACAGACTGTAACCACAAGATTGGGTCGAGCAGTTGCTAGACCAGGATATCTCATGGACTATGCAAGCTGAGTGTGTGGGGCACAGTGTGTTCAAGAAGGGAAAAAAGAGAGAAAAAATAATGGTTTTGAAAGTAGATTTTTATGTCATTACCGTTTAGCTCCATGTTAGTTCGATATTAATGTCATTCACCGTTTAGCTCCCTTTAGTTCAGTAAAAGAAAAGGGATGTTACAATAGGATCTTTTAGTTCAGTAAAAGAAAAGGGATGTTACAATAGGTTTGTATTAAACTAAGGTTTTGTTTCCGCACGGACGGAGTTGAGTGTGACACAGCTAGGTGGAGAGCTGGATGAAGTATGTCAACGTGAGATTATAATAAAAGTGTAAGCAACTTGGAAAATGCTTCAATTGTCAATTCTGTAGTTCAGGGTACAGTATAAACCAAGGCAGAATTTAACAATGTGCACCAAGTGGTAGTTATTTTCTTCATTTGTGTCACCTGGGTGGCAAAACCCAGCTATCGCTACTCAAAAGTTCAGCTGTAGTCAGTTTTTTGGAGCGGAGGTTTCCAACAGACATACAGGGATTCCATCACTGCAACCACTCTCCGCCCCTCTTTGTCACTGTACTCCATGAAGGGAATCTTGTGTCTTTGTTGCCATTGCTGAACATTTGGTGTGATTGACTGTGCAAGGTAATACCCCCTTCAAGCTTTGCCCACTCGAGGCTGTAGCTGTACGTGTCTTGAGTGGCCATTATTTACAGAGGGGCAAAATAAACGGCCCAAATGCACCGGGCGCGTGCGTGAGGCGGGCGGGCGATCAGTGCTTCACTTCGCTCCCATGTTACGGGCATTGCTGTTTACACCGGCCACGAGCGGGCGGGCGACTCGCAGGCTGGAAGCGTGCGCCACGCGCATTTTCACAGAAAAAGATACAATAATATCTGCATTATTACCACACATGATAGATGTTGTTCAACCAGCTAATGTGTCTGTATCTCTCCCAATACAAATAAACCATACTATACTTTTTCAGGAGCACAGTCACACTGATTTCATCATTCTAAAATGTATTCTAACATTCTAATTAATTAGATAACTGCTTATACATGCCAAATGGACAATAGAACACTGGAACTGGAAATCTTTTTAAAAAAAATCTTCAAACAGGGACTGACTTCGCATATAGACTAGGCATTTACAGCTGTTCCAATGTAAATCCGTGCGCTTCCGCCCGCTCTGAAGTCGGACTCTGTGTGGACGGCCACGCGAGCTGTTCTCGCACGAAACCAGCGAGTGCGCCTGGTGAGGTCCTGGCGCGAGACCCCTCTCCTAAACCTGGGTCAGGGCCATCATCCCTGACCCTGAATCTGTCGGGAGGAACATTATTTATTTTATTTGATCATTCCACAAAGTCTGGCAGTTAATCAATCAGGCCTGGATAACATCTAAGCGTCTTTGTAAATGGAGGTAATGACGTCATCGCACCACATGCTTTCTCTTTACCTCTTATCCACAGAAAAACAGGAAGGAAGAAGCCTGTTACTGGGAGCACCAGTCAGCTGGCTGTCAGAAGCCCCACTGTGCTTTCTACCATGAAAAAGCCCGCTTCATATACGGAATCTACGTTCCTGCCAATAAAGGTGTGTGTCTAAAGTATGAGGGTCTAACATGCCTCTGTCAAAAATTCTGAAAATCAAGCCCTGCTTTTGATTTCTAATGTGTCACATGTGGCTGTTGGTGTAATATTTTGATATTGAGAACATTCTCTTAACCTGGTATTGCCCCCATATTGGTATCAAATAATTTTTTCCAACTATTTAATTGTAATCTGTATTTGAAGGAAAATAACAATTTCTTTACCCTCAGGTCTGCCCAGTAATGAGCCACCTTACGAAGAACCAGTCCTTCCTCCCCCTGCCCCTCTCCCCACTGCAGCCAACCCCCAGCTCAGAGGGGTAATCAAGGCAGAAACACAGGAGAGTGTTCCCAGCCCTACCCACCCGCCAGTGGTTATCAACCCAGCAGACGATGATGAGGATGAAGATGGTAAGAATGAAATCAACTCTGTCCTGGGACTAGCCCCTTTCGTGACTGTGATTCACAGAGTGAAACCACAGTCACTTCCTAGCCCATAGCAAACCAACGTATGTTGACCATGAAGGACTGGTTCTGCCCGAACCGTTCGTTATACAAGTATCACAGAGAAATCTCAAAGGTACTCACAGTTGCACGAGGGTTTCGGACAAAAATACCTAATGGTTTGAAAGCTCAGCGTTGCTAATAAACATTTTTTATATTTTTTATAAACTGGTCAACACTGCTCAAAACGGCATTATTTCTGTTACGATTCACACGTCTAGACGGTATGGTGGTGTGTAGAACCCAGATGCAGACAAGCAGTGGTCGATGTCATCCAACCTTATTGCTATACAATAAACACACATTAATTGAAGATTCATTGACAAAACCATCCGCCGAAAAAGTAGTTCCCAAAAAAAAGCGAAGTTGCCTCCATGTGGAAGCAGCTTAGAAGTGCATCCAACTGTTCTCAGTAAGACATCCAACAAACTAACACATCCAACTGTCTCTCAACTAAGACATCCAACAAACTAACACATCCAACTGTCTTTCAACTAAAACATCCAACAAACTAACACATCCAACTGTCTTTCAACTAAGACATCCAACAAACTGACACATCCAACTTTTCTTTTCTTACCTACTTTCTATAGAACTTCATTCTTAGATGATTCTATATCAAGTAGGTAAAAAAAACTACTTTCTATAGAAGCAGCTGGGAGGTGCGCTGTTTTAAGTGAGCGTGGATTATTGAATTGATTGATTGATTGATTGATTGCTAATTGTATTACTGTCCGCCTTGTTTCCAACTGGTTAACCCATTCTCCGCCAAGCACGTGTTAAGGCGGGTTTCTCCGCCATGCGTTGTCTGCCAATAACTCCGTAAGGCGTTTTTGAGATCAATATTTCATATTTTCGTCATGGTATTCATATTTCACCCACAGAGTCTTGGGTGATGCTGTGGGACTCGGCACAACTCTGCAACACTTCAATACCGCCACCTGGTGGCCGATCGGCGAGTTGCCAAACAGGAAGTTTCCCAAACCGGAAGTGGTCCGTCCCCTATTTTCGTCCGGCCACTCGGTGATCGTCCCGGGGCTCAATATAGACACCGTCGATATGAATATTTGCCATAACTCAATAATCAACATGATTTGGACGTGTATTAGTAATATACAAACCGGAAATGGATCGCATCGATCAACATCCCATAATTGGGATCTGTTTGCTCCACTCTCATCGCCCAACGCTACGACGAGACTGGGATGAGTTTCAGCGTTTTTCTTTACCATTTTCGATACAAACTGCTCTGATCAATATATCACCCATACTACATAAATCATTTAACGTCGGTCATTGAATTATAAACGACCCCCCCCCCCCTCCGTTCACCCGCAGATGACCAGTTATGACGTTTAGGACCATGGTCAGTTGAAATTTTTAATATAACATTGATCGGTATCAAACTGCATTTGATCATCTAATATATGCATTTATGCCTATATCTCACGTTCTATGAAATACTGCAGAAAACGATAAAAACATATTTATACTCTAGACGGTATTTTAGTATGAATGTGTGAATGAAAAAGTAAAACGTTCCTACATCCTGAACGATAGATAATTGATGTTGAATGGGCCATAGTAATGTCAATTTAGCAATACAATTTAAAAAGTTATAGCCCTGCAAAGAAGGTGAACATCTCCATAGTCAAATAGCGCTGGCAGAGGATGATTTAGGATGATCAAAGTGGTGGCAGAGATTGGGTTAAGCTTGGCGACTCTTTCGAAGTCGCTCTCTTTCGAAGTTGGTTAAGGTTAGAGTTTGGAATCAGGGCTGGTGGTCTATCGCCCTGCTCTAAAGACAAACTAACCTTAACCAACTTCGAAAGAGAGCGACTTCGAAAGAGTCGCCAAGCTTAACCAGTTGGAAACAAGGCGGACAGTAATAAAATTTGCAATCACTCAATCAATTCAATAATCCACGCTCACTTAAAACAGCGCACATCCCAGCTGCTTCTATAGAAAGTTGGTAAAAAAAAAAAAGAAAAAAAATGTGCAATCAATTCGTGCAATTTTTATTTTGTTCCACAATGACTCATGAGTCTGACCCACTAATTACATAATCCAACATTGTGTAAGAAACTAACACATTCACCGTGACAGAATCGTTTTTCATTTAGTCTTTATGACCCTATCAACATATCCTTTCGTAACGTTTACTGTCCGCCATCTTGCTTTCACTTCTAAAAACTTGCACGGCGGATTGATAGTAATTCGGTTGTGGGCGGGTCCTGGGACCAAGAGCGTGGGGTTATGACAAATACCCACGTGTAACTTGACTGTTTCAGCCAATCAGAATCGAGAAATTTGCATGCCATTGTATAATAGTGAAATAACACACAGCTGGGGTAATGACTAAACATGAAACGTAGCAGGGGAAATATACAAAAACAAGACAACACCAAACAGCACATAGATACAGACACAAGGAGACAAAACTAAATTAGACAATGGGGCACAGTAAAGACAACAGATGAACACACAACAGATTGGTGATGACAGACAGGACATTAATAAATAAAAGACAACAAAGATGAATGCACTGAACTAGTCCACCTGGTGGTTGAGAGACGTAGTTCAGGCGTGGGAAATGTCCATGGACAGATGAGGGTTGTGACGCAGTACCGGGGGGAAAATGTCCATGGACCAATGGGGGTTGTGGAGCAGGACCGGGGGGACGTTACATATTTCCATATTTGGCTGCCTGGTGCACCTGCGCTGTGATCACAGCGCATGCGCATCATGCACCCAACGCCGGAAATAATGCAGTGTTGACCAGTTTATAAAAAATATTTAAAATGTTTATTAGCAACGCCGAGCTTTCAAACCATCACATATTTTTGTCCGAAACCCTTGTGCAACTGTGAGTACCTTTGAAATTTCTCTGTGATACTTGTATAACGAACGGTTCGGACAGAACCAGTCCTTCATGGTCAACATACGTTGGTTTGCTATGGGCTAGAAAGTGACTGTGGTTTCACTCTGTGAATCACAGTCACGAAAGGGGCTATGCGGGACACGTGAATATTAAAGGCAACCAACTTGTGTTCAGCTTTTCGTTCAGCGTTTCTCTGATTGGCCACACGGCCACGTGACCACCCTAGCACACGCCCTTATCCGCGCTGTGTTGTCAGTAACAGAGAGAGACGCGGCAGACAGTGCTTTTCTGCTGCCAGTAAGAAGACCATTGTACAATAATCCACAATTATGTCTGTATTTGATTATGGTGAAATTATGTACATGCATGCCTCTCCCTCTGAAAGCACATCCACGCTGTGTATCATAGAGCACTGGGTTTTATCACTGGAGATACATTTCTCACTCACCATTGTATTTTATATGAAAATAATTGTAAGTAGGTGAATTCTACACATCTGACAACGCCATCTGACAATATCATAATGATGTGTTTTCTATATTATATCCACAATCATTCATCTAAAAAATTGTATGGGCGTAAATACATGTTAAGATATTCAAAATCGTCACAGCAGTATAGTTTGTTTATACTTCAGAAGTGATGTACAGTGACGAGTGAATCTAGTTGGTTGTTAAAAACGCGAAACATAACGTTACGCTTTCTAGTTCAGTCAGCTAGTTTGTTTATACTTCAGAAGTGATGTACAGTGACGAGTGAATCTGCCTCGTGAAATAACATTATACATTATGCTCCGCGAAATAACATTATACATTATGCTCCTCGCATTTCATAATCAGTCAGCAGCCTGCGTCCTCCACTGCTGCCGCTTGCTCCTTGGATTTCATTAGGGACGTGGCGAAATAACATTATACATTATGCTCCGCGCATTTCATAATCAGTCAGCAGCCTGCGTCCTCCACTGCTGCCCACTGCTGCCGCTTGCTCCTTGGATTTCATTTGGGACGTGGGACGGCTGCCGATTGCCTGCCGGTTCTCGGCAAAAGGGGGCGGGGGGTCGCGGCCAATCAGAGAAAAGCTGAACACAAGATGGTTGCCTTTAATATTCACGCACCTGGCGTTGGCTTTTTCCCCCAAAAAATTATTTTGCATCTGGGTTGATTGTTTGTAAAAAAAAATCATGCCTCCTTGGGGAGAATTTATGTGAAAACAGAGTCTCCATGGTCCCTGCTCCTTAACTCCTTATCAAGGTAGCTATAGGTTAAAGTTAAAGGGACCTATGGGGAACCTTTATTTATTCTCGAAAGGACAATTGAGGGCACCCTCATTTTCAATGTTGTCGAGACTTAGACATTTCAATGCATACATTTTTTACAATATAATAATAATAATACATATTAACACTTTGGGTGCCATGGGTTAAATTCATGATATACCATAGATTGCCAGCTCTATTTGTCTATGGAGAAGTACCCCTTCTTTGCATGGCTATAACTTTTTAAATTCTATTGCTACATTGCCATTATTAGGGCCCATTCAAAGTCCTATATGTATTGTTCATTGTGTAGCAACGTTACACTTTTTCATTCACATATTCATAGTAAAGTATGGTCTAATGTATAAGTATGTTTTCATCTCTTTCTGCAGCTTTCTCCAGAACGTGATCTATAGCCCCAAATGCATTATATTGATGAAATACAGTTTGATGGCAATCGGGGCGATATAAAAAATTTCAATTGGACGTACTTCTAGAATGATCTACGTATGATCTGATGATGACCGGATGGGCGGGGGATCGTTTATAATTCCGTGGGCAGCGTTATATCATTCATCTAGTGTGGGTCATATGTTCATCATAACAGTTTATATGGAACACGTTCAAAAATAACGCTGAATCTTACCGGATCTTCCTCGCGCCGTTGGACGATCAGCGTGGTGTAGACTGTTTTCGATTATGGGATGTTTATCCTGATGAACCATTTCCAGCTTGTATAATACTATATACGTCCAAATCATGTTGTTTATCGAGTTATATATATTATATATATATTGTGACGAGCCAGAGTGCCAGGAGCCAAACCGAGTGCCTGGAAGTAATATGGCCGACCAGCACAACCTCCACAGCACTTCCTGTTTGGCGATTGCGCCGATCGGCCACCAGATGGCGCTCCTGAACCGCCAGAGAGCTCAGTGGGTCCTCCTGGTGGATCTCAGGCCAGCGGAGGGGAAATATGAATCCGATCACAGATTTTTGAAATATTGATATTAAAGACGCTGTAAAGCGTCCTTCGGCAACTTGAGCATGGCCGGGAATGACGCTGTAAAGCGTTTTCCGGCACCCAAAGTGTTAATAACTCATATAGGACTTTTCATACATGGACCGCAGTCCAGATCGAGTGCCTCACAGCAATTAGTATAAAATGAACATAGGCATAAAATCAGCATATAGTTGACAGAATAAAAAACAATGGATAAATTGCAGGCATAAGAAGAGGTATAAAAGTAGTGCAACGTAAACATGCAGACATAAGAATAGGCATAAAATAAGTACAATGTTGCTCGAAGGCATGTGAACCCCCCCGGAAACAGCCAGTCCCCCAAACACCCCACACATCAATTCCCACCACATTCCCATCCAAGACATAACGACTAACATTGGGATGGGAGAAAAACGGAAAAAGAAGGGGGGAAAAGATCATTCAAATTTTTTTTTAAATGTTTGTATGTTCGTATTTTAATTTGTCATATCTAGAAGGATTTCTCATTGCTAGCGATATTGGTTTTTACTTACAACCTGCTTCTTACCTGGGCCCTATTCCCCGTACCTGGTTCAACTAAGTCGACCAAGAGTCCCATTATCCAGATTCAATTAACCCGATGTTTGAATCCGGGATTTTCCTGTTCCTCGAACGCTGATTCAGTCTCGTTCATTCGAACCAGACTTGAGACTCAGGATAATTGCGCGCGGCCGCCTCAGCTGAAAAGACAGCAGGTGTCGATCGCAGAAATCCTGATTTTCTAACGGCATTGATTGATTGATTTAAAACTTTATTAACAGATTGCAGAATGGGTACAATGCAGTACGGCTCAATAGCCTCGCCGACAAGTTAAATGCATAATCTATAGGCTAATTTTAAATCCCTCATTACCCCAATCAATCAGATTATATTTCTTTAAACGTGCCTGCTGGCAGTAGGCTTATGGAATGAATAATCAAATGAGATCTTGCTAGCGAAAATAATTAGTTCAACTCTTTCAGAATAAGGATACGGCTCTCTTTTCCATTAATGGATATATAATGGATATTTTATTTATCTGGCACCGTGGTCTAATGGTTAGTCCTTATACCTCTCACGCGGATGACCCGCGTTCGAATCCCCCCTTTTTCGAATTTTTCTTTTTCTTTTTGGGATGTAAATGCTTCAATTTGGTGCACTTTGAGAGCTATATAAAGAATGACATCCTCAATGCATGTAGATTTATAATATTTTAACTTAAAACTAGGCTACTTTTGCGTATAGTCATTAATATTATATTCCAAAAAGAATTATATTAGAAACGCGGGGTTTCGAACTCGGGTGATCCGCTTGACAGGAATGAGCACTAACCATTACACCACTGACAAAATATATCCATTATATATCCATCAATGGACAAGAGACCCGTGTTTAGAATATTTTTCTTTTGAATGAAGTTTTATCTCTTTATTCTCAAATGCATTAATGTGACGTCAACGGCTCATTCAATTGCTCAAATCCGTCAAACAGCGCATCTCAGACATTTTAATCCCAGTTACAATATCACAATAACGTGAGTGATGATACAATTCAACAATCCTCAGATTCCTCGTAATTCATAATCCACAAAGACCACAATCCACGCATAGACACTTAAATTTTATGCTTGAATGAAACACAATCCGGGCGCTCCGTTAAGCAATCTACAGCGGAAAATATATGAAACTAATCAGAGCCAAACGGCCGATAGGTTTCATTCATTAAAAATATCCCAGCAGGATTCACATTTGCAATGCGCCGTTATTAAAATAACCACATGCAGCGTGTATCGCGACTCCGAGCGCCGTATATGACGTGCATTATTTTATTCAGGACAAAGTAAATCTATAGGCTGAATATGATTTATTATCAGCATTTAGTTCTATTATTATACATTTCAAAAGCCCCCTCTAGGAAAACGAAGCACAAAAACATAATTCAGAATGGTATAATGGGATCTAAACTGTGAGAAATATTTCAGGAAGCGAGCTGGCATTTCTTTGCGAGGGCGTGGCCATGGTTCATCCAGCTAACTGAACTTAACCCTGCTCCGGACCAGGTTCAAACTTTCTGATCTGTTACCATGGTGATTTAGAAAATCCGACTTCGGGGAACGGAAAGGTCTGGCTTAAGTCAAGCTATGCTGAAAATTATCCGGCTAACTCAGTTAGCCAGGTACAGGGAACGGGGCCCTGTAGATGCTCAAGCCGTGGGAGAACCACCACTCAAGAAAGTAAACAGTGTAATCAAAAGTGCAGATGAGGGTCTGTATGCCCTATCACTTATATTATCTTACAATAAATATGGGCAATAAAACACTTGGAATCTGAATTTATACATAGTATATATACTATATACCAGGGGTTCTCAAACTTTTTTATACCACAACCCCATTTTATTTAGGAAATATTTTTGGTGACCCCACACTTAATGTATCTCGTAATTTCAACGTGGAAATAAGGAATATCAAAATAAAAGCACACGTTGAACTTGATCATGCATATTTATTAGAAAATGAAATGACAGCACTGTTATCAATGAAATTAATGAATATTATCAACAAAAGCAACGGAATTGTTTCTGTATACACATTTATAAAACAATATTTAGCCAAAACATGTTGCCAGAACATATATATATATTTTTTTAAATGCGTTCACATGCGCTTTAAGAATAAAAAAAAATAGACTTTATGGGAAGGGTGTGCTTGTACATTTGAACACAGTTCCATGCTGTGCTGAGAAAAATCCGCTTCTACTCTGAGGTGAGATCTGTATTTAAAAAAAAAGTTTATGTCTGTGCTGAAAATCCGGCCTCACAGAGGTATGTTGATGCGAAGGGGACACGCTTCCTCAGCGCAGCATTACACAGCACTGGGTACTCGTTCCGGACTGATATCCAGAACTTTGCGAGGGCCTGTCCAGTGAACTTGACTTTCAGTAGCTCATCACACGAAAGATCAATCGGCGCCTCCTGCTCAGACAGTGGGGGACCTGTTGCGTCATGCTTATGAACAGATCTTGGATCGAGTTGGCCAAATTGGCTGTGCTCTCTTTCGGGAAATTTTTTCAGAAATTGTTCAATGAGCCCTTCTATGTGGCTTCAATTTTTGTTTTGCAACATTCTGTTCCTACAAAAAGCCATCAAGCAGAGTAAATACCCCAAAATCTCAGCTGATTATCCTGGAGTGCCATAAACGGAGTTTCTTAATCCAGTGTGATCCAATTGACAACAATAAACAAAGCATGTAGTCCTTTTTCGTTGACTGGTTGCAGTTTTCTCTGCTCCAAAGTCGTTTTTCTGAAAGAAAGCTATAGCTGTTCCGAGATGTGTATGGGCCGTCACGCACGTCGTGGCACTTTGCGCTCGTCTGACTCACGATTATACCAGCGCAGGATGTCATGAGATGTGTATTCCGTTGATGAAGGGGCAAGACATACATTTAATTTTAAAACAAATATTTTATGTTGTGGGACTTTTACAGCACTTTGTTCAACTTTGTCAGTGCCGTAAAGTTTAAACCTTTTTAAATCTTAGACAAACGAAACACTTTGCTTTCATGAAATATTGTAAGCCGTCATTTGAGGCTTTATAAAGGCAGCACAATGAACACAAATCTGTCAGTGCCGAGTCCGACCTCATCTTAAATAACAAACAGCATTGCTTGTTGTAGTTAACAAAGAGAGGCAGAGTTGCTTTAAAAAATATATATATTCAAATTTTATTTTCCCATTCGAATCCCATGCCCATCGAACGAAGCTTCGAAGTATTTAAGACAGCCCTAGCCCATAGCATCAGTGGCGTAGCGGAGGCCCCCGCCACCCCCGCAGTGCGGGGGGGCCCCGGAGCTTAGGGGGCCCCGCCCCCACTGTAGACTATCCTCTTAGATTTTGTAACGCGCACAAACAGGGCGCAGACAGTGGAGCCCAGTATGGTCTGAACAAGTCGTCGCCCCTAAACCAGGTACAAAATAGTCTAGGAAAGTCTTAAACAGTTGATCAGTTCCCCATGTCCTCCATTGCATTCTGACCTTTAGTATTCCTTGTTTTTCAGTTTAATTAGTGCTTTGGCTTTATTCCTGTCATATTTGACTTCTGTAACTACCATGACATGTTCTGAAGCTTCTAACGCGTAACATTTCACGTTGAGCAGCTGGAAACACGACACAGAGGTCTGCTGAGCCGACGGAGAAGACTCTAAAACCTACTACGACTGTTGCTGAGGTGAGACTGACATCGATATTCTGTTGATGCCTACTGTTACAAAGGGTCAGATTAAACCGAATATATATATTTATTGCCTGAGATCCCATGTATAATATTTGTATATCGTTTGATATCCCTTGTATATTCTTTGTACATATACACGGAATATCCCTTTACCTAGGTACAGGCCAGACCATAATATTCGTTCTCCTATTGGACAGCGACCCCCGTAGGCGCCACGGCCATACCCCCAATGCCGAGTTCAAAGCCACCGCCAAGGCTTGTCTCAACATGCCCAGTTTTGCGCAGGAATATGAGACAGAAATGAGGTTGGCACTAGATTATTCACCCTACGTATAAATACGTCGCAGGTGGATACAGAAGCACTTAGTCTTAGTTACCCTCAAACGTTAAAGCCTTCATCACGAGTCAACGACCAAGTGAAGTGAGCAACCTTGCATCTAAATAGAGCACTTAGAACCGCGTGCGAATAGGATAGTAAAAGTGTCAGAGCTTAGTGAAATAACGTCAAGTTCGACCTAGTTAATGTGAAGTACCGTGCACAGGAGAATCTACACCGGTGAATGCAGAGCCTTTTCCGGCTGGATTATTATATTGCTTTGGTACCGTGGCTGCTGGATCAGAGAACCGTCTACCCCGCTGCTGTGTGGGATTTACCCGTGAGGAGCATCACTCGAGCCCGTCTCTAGGAGGAGGCTGGCTGGCTTTCACCTATGCTGTCGCGCATACTTGGATTATAGCTGCTGCTTTCGTCTGCCGATCAAGGGAGTAATGTACCGCCTCCCGTAGCTGGAGCTTATTGATTCCCCGTTGATCCAGACTTTGCATTCGAACATTCCTCCCCCCTGCTGGCTTACAACCGGAGGGAACCCCTTAGTATCTCCAGCTGACCTACTAGTGTACCATATATAATTCTTGTGCTACAGGTGGTATCAGTTGTCCCCTTCGTAGTATGCTCATGGACTTACGCTCTTGACCTATTCATGCACATTCTTCGCCTTACAAGCGCAACTCTCATTCTTAATAAATAATGTAAGATAATCTTGGTGCTCTTCTAATAAATATTATTATAAACAGTACTTTCTTGTTAAGCCGTGTTATTGTGGGGGTGTTCATCACATATACCTGTGTACTGTATGGCCAGTAGTAATGTACATAACGCAGTAGTGGTTTAATGATACCATACTTATTCAATACAGTCAGGGAATTGTACCCCTCAGTTACACCTACAATAGATGATAAATATTTACCGTGGGTGATTGTGAAAAATCTTCTCTTTGTGGGTCTTTTAGCCCAGTTCCAACTCCAGCAATGGTGTTAAAGTAAAAACCTTTGAGGAGATCATGCGCGAGAAGCGCCTACGCAAGCAACAAGTGAAAGCCTCTTCCACCAGCCATTCTGAAGACTCCACTGAAGCAGAACCAGCTCAGAAACCAGCGGCAGGTCCCACCCTCAAGAGGAAGATAATAAGAGCCAGAGTGACGCCCCCAGCTGCTGCTCCGCTTTCCTCCCCTAGTCCTGTCTCCGAAGTCCCCACCCAGGCTCCAAAGTGTCCTGTCAACCAACGGGTCAGCCTCCGAACCAGGGCCGCTTTGCCTGTGAACCTGTGAACGGCACAACTACCGACATTCCGGCCATCACCTCAACCTCTCCCAAGCAGACTTCTCCACCCCGACAGGCAGAGGCAGACTCTGCCTCCTGCAGCCCCACCATCTCCACGGTCTCCCCTGGCAAGAGGAAGAGGAACGGCCCAGGGCTCAAGCCACCAGCCAAACATGTCAGAGGAGCAGCATCTCCTGGGCCCTCTGTAGGGGAGCCTCCTTTTGATATGGCACAACATGCTACACAGAAAAAGTCCCCTGGACAAACTACTGAACCCAAAGGTACCTTCCTTTCACTCGGGGCTATGAAATGATCTCTTTCTACTGGGGGCTTTTGTGTCGTATAAAGATTTTGGGGAGCACCTTTCTTGTCCCCATCACAATCCCTATTATGTTCCTATCTTGTTTCACCCTGCTGCACCTCAGCCATGTTTATTTGGATTAAAATGTGTCACAACTTTTACAAGGCCACATGCCATTTAATGGACTGAACAAGGCTGAAGGTGTCGTCATACATGTATTTTCCTCTTATATCGTACACATCTGACCCCTTGATTGTCTTTTCCAGTGAGGCCTAAACTGAACGTGAAGCCCTCTATGATAAAGCCTGCAGCGCAGGTGAAACCGGGCCAGAAGAGGAAGGCGGCAAAGCAGTCTGCCGTTGCTGCAGTCAAACCTCTGAACAGCGCCTCTACAGTGGAGGAGCCACTGCAGGACCTTCCCTGCAAACGAAAGGTCAGTTGACAGACACCGCACTCGTGTTTCCTGTCATAGATCCTACTGTAGGTAGAGCAGAAAGGGGCAGGGAAATGTTGTGGGAATTGTAATGCAACTAACTGATATTGATCCTCACTGATGGCTCCTCCACAGATGTCCCCCTCTTCATCCAGCAGCACAGAGTCTCAGGTGAACGCAGCAGTCCCCAGGAGCCCCCCCACCCTGTCAGGCTTGTGTTGCAACGCTAGCCCCCTGAGAGAGGAGCTCCAGACGGTCCCTGTTGTCCAGCACAGCCTGGTCGAAGCCCTGTCCACTGTCCCTACAGCTGCAGCCAGTGAGACCAGTGTCGTCCCTCAAAGGTAAAGGATGGATTCCTTATGTGCACAGGAAACTAACTGCAGGGGCTGCAGTATTGACCTATCTCAAAACTCCACCCCTCTTTTCTTGATCCTCCAATCACAACTGTTGTGATGTGGAAGCAACAGTTGTGATTGGAGGATCAAGAATAGAGGGCATGGTTTGATGTAGGGCTGGGCGATATGGCCAAAAATTATATCACGATAACGATATAATAATGTTATATCACTCTATATCGATAATTATCGATATTATTATACGTTATTTTATTTTTTTTAAAAGTATGTTTATTTTGCAGCAATTCTTTGTCGTTGCCGCCATCTTTAGTGTTACAGCCCCTCACACTCCAGTTCTCAGGCTGCAGCTGGTTTGAAAGCGAAAGTAAACAGGCTTCTCTGCTGGCTGTGGCTCCAGGGGAGTTGAATAGTTCTGGCTCTGCTAGTTTCTTTTCTATCTTTTGGCGCTTTTTTGGTGGACAAGCCACCGCACATGTGCACCGTGACTCGCGACTGGAGACTACCTCTGCTAGCACACATAGCCTACTGTGTACAGACGGTTTCAAACTGTATTTTAAATTAGAAAGAAAACAAAATAAATGGACAAGAGAAAAAGAAATCTCAATTTGGTCAGTATTGTCATTTGAACAAGCAAAGCCATTACTTTAAGTTGCAGGTAAGAAAGACAAGTCTGTCCACTGTCTCTGGTTTTAAAACTGCCCTGTTGCATTAATTTTTTATTATTTTTTAAGTATTGATATATATATATTTTTCAATCGATATCGATTATTAAAATATATTGCGATAATTATCGTTATCGTTTTATCGCCCAGCCCTAGTTTGAGGTAGGTCACATAATAGTCAAGTCTTTCCCAGAAGTTCTCTAGAAATATGTGGTTGTTGGTTTTATATTACCTAGAGTGATATATATTTGTATTAGAACACTAAACATCACAAGTTAGTTGGAAGAATGAGAAGAGATGAAGTCATACTTGACACTTAATAAATATCACCCCTTTCTCCCTTCAGCCCCGTCATGAAGTCTCCCACCCAGTCCAGGACGCGGAGGCTGAGCACGGCCGCTTCCCGCGCACCTCCCACCACCAGTATCGCCGCCGCCACCTCCACCTCATCCATAGTGGACGACTTTGAGGAGCTGATGTTCCTATACTACCACGAGGAGGATATGGACCTGGGCATGGGAGAGGAGGACCTGCTGCAGGAACTGTGCCTTTAATCTTCATTCACACTATGTGAATGTTTTTGACCTTAACGCCATAATTTCCCCTTATATTCCATATTGAAGATCAGTCCCAAACATCCCTAACACAACCTCAGTTGATCTTTGTTGTACATGCTTGCGCCTGTTGTTTAGTCCCCATGAGCTTACTGTGTTAAGTGTAACTTGGAGTGACCTCTGTAAATACAAATACTTTTATGAATAATTGTGTTGTGATTTTAATTCAATAGTCATAAGCCCTGCAAATCAAGACCTGAGATGATTTGGTGGTGGTGGGCTTCATATGGTCCAATATTTTGCATCTTTTGAACAAGTATTGACTTTTCAGGTAACAATTCTGACCAAATGGTAAAAGGACTGCATTCATATAGTGCTTTTATCCAAAGTGCTTTACAACTTATGCCTTCACTCACACCTTATTAATATTTAGCATAGACTGCAAAAGACACAGTACATGCGATCAAGGTAATCTCCTTGAATCTGTTTAGGTGATTTCACTGGCAATCTCACATCGCTTAAAGCTGCTAGTGGGGGTGACTGGACTGCCGCCATGGTCACTCTCACATAGGATGTTTTGTGGAACGCATGTGCAAGTGGACGACCCTGAAGAAAATAGTTACATTTATTTTACAATAGGTAGTGGGAATGGTTTGGTTTGGGTTTGGGTTTATATACAACTGAAGACATGCAGTTTGGCCAAAACATGACGAGCCCTATGCCAATGACCCTGTCCGATCTAGCTTCAACCTTCTATGGTGCTTCCAGTGATGCCTTTAATATATCCAGCTCTTTTCAGATTATGTACAGCTAAACGGCCCTGGCAGTTAGTAGAGATGCGCACAATTCCAGAATCTGGTGGTCAATTATTCTGTAGTTCTCGATATTCGATTGTCGACTTTTATCAGTTTGCTATGAATTATAGGTATTATTAGACATGGGGACCTGTTCATTACCATTGTTTATATTAAAAACAAAACTTTTTTAGAGCTAATCAATTTTAACTTGACCACAAAACATTAGCAACACCTGCTCTTTTCACAAAACGAAAGGTTTCTGACTAATTTGTAATGCTGGTCATTCTGTCCTACCGTACTTTTCGGACTATAAGCCGCGGCTTTTCCCCCCATTTTTCGACCCTGCGGCTTATATAACGGTGCGGCTTATATGTGGACAAAACCCCGAAAATCGAAATATTGCTTTTTTTACTGCATTGAAATGTTATTTATCTGTTCCCTTATTTGCTAAACTTAATACAAATGAGTTAATTCTTGTTATTTGTCCGACAGTATTGTGTCCCAATGGGAGTCATTCTCTGTAGATGTGGGAGTCATTCTCTGTAGAGGCTCAATATAAGAACGGCCATGCACCACCACCCACAGAATCGAGAAAGAGCAATCAATCTGTCAATCCTTTCCGTGTCCGGGCCGGGTGAGGTTTCCCGTGTTGAGTTAAATTAAGACGCAGGGTCCACTCCTTACATATGGTAATTAAACATTAAAACACATGCGGCTTATAGTCCAGTGCGGCTTATATATGTACACATCATTCAATTTAGCTGCTGCGGCTTATAGTCCGGTGCGGCTTATAGTGCGAAAAGTACGGTAATTATTTAATGCTGGGTTGAGACATGGATTATGGAGAAGTGGATGTAAAACCCCCAACCCAACCCATTGATTTGGGTTCATTTATCATGTTCCTCTTTCTAAGTCCTGAAAGGATGTGAAGGATTCATTAATGTTGGGTTTAAAGTGCTATATAAACATTTCTTAATTTTCACAAAATATACTGACTAGTTGAAAACGACAATCCCTTATTGATTTTACCTGTTAAATCATAGAAAACGCTATTAAATAGGGTCAGGAAAATATATACTGTAGCTACACATACTTCTTGGACATTATGAAGATGATTTTTTAGTTTTTCTACCTGTAGGGACAATTAAGTGGTTAACATTTAAGGCCATTAAGTTTAAATATTGTTCTTTTTGGAGTATGTAATATATTGATTGAAAGATATTGACTTGACTTCCGGTTGTGTGATGTACGAGGTAGCAGCTTGAGTCTCTTGCTCCACAGAACCCCGGGATGGTACTAAAACTACCAGTACCAGAACCCCGGAAACAGTACTAAATACCTATATGTCATGTATGTCCCTATGAATTGAAAATGGGGGACCCTGATGTAAACAAGACAAATGTCTTTCTCTGGTCTGCATCCCCTTAACAATTGTGTGTATTGAGCCGTACTGTTGTAGCCATATGTGATGATAAACCCAAAGCGCACCCGTCGCCACTTGGCGCTGGTCCGCCAGGAACCGTAGATAGGCGGCCCGGTCCCACCCGCTGTGCGTTGCCAACCCTGGACTCGCCAACCGCGCGAGCAGGGCGTCTCGCGGAGCCCTGACACTACCAACGAGGCAATCGCACCCAAGGGGGGACCCCGACAGAAAGGGCCGGTTTGATACGGGGGAAGCTGACATCACACTGGGTGACATAAGCTCCCCCACTGAACATCTCCCCGGCATGGACTGCTGAGGATAGCCTGCTCTGCAGCTGGACATGCAAGGCGTGTGGTCCCCACACTGCCCGATAGGGTGGGTTCCTACACACCGTAGCCCTGCAGTGATATTACTACCACCCAAATCACGCGTGCCTGACTGACCACCGCCGGTCTTCCGGCCGTGGGAGGCACTAACGTGATACCCGGCCTGGCGAGGGCGGGGCTGGGGGAACTCACGCTGCGACCCCCTGGGCCTCGAGTTCCCCCGCTGACAACCTTCGTCGTTGACAGACACAACACCAGGCTCACCAAACACAGACGCAGAACATGTGGCGTGGGAGCCGCTTGACAGCACAGCATTCTCATAGGCAGACCCAGGCCTAGCCAGCAACTGGGTGTCAGCCCCTGTCCCCATGAGAACCGAAACGTGGGGCCGCTTGCGCTTTGCTGAAGGCATGCGGCCCGCAGCCAAAGGGGACAAATCAGAGCCCGTATCCCGCTGGTGTTGGGGGGGGGGGGGGGGGGGGGGGGTGACCGGAGAGCGAGCTAGACGGCGACGTTTTTTTAGGGCGTGCTCATCTAATGTAGCCGATCCCTTGGCCGCCAAGGCTGTCGGCCTTGTGATTACCTGTTGTCTTAGTGTCCAGGGTACCTCAGGCGGGGGAAACATGGCCGCTGGTCGGGGGCCTCGCCACAGTCGCTGGCGAGGCCGCGCCCTCACCTCTGGCTGCGTGGTGCGAGGCGGTGTGGGGCCTAGGTCAAATACCGCCCGCACTCCTGCAGAAAGACCAAAGAGTCCCTGTGTGGAGAGGGGAGCCCTGAGGAGAAGAAGCCATTTCTCCTTCTCAAAGGAAGACTGCTCCAACCAAAGATGTCTGTGAACAAGCGTCGACAGCATCCTAGTCCTCCCTGCGGTTATAGCTTGCGACTGGGTTAAAAGCTGTATAACCTCAAAAACACGTGCAATGTTTTCGACGTCGGCTGGCCCTAAGGCCCCACTACCCGACACCATTGTGGACAGAAAAGCAGCCAACTGAGCAATGACACTGGTCGCCGCAAAATTCCGTCCTGCGGCAGTATAAACTTCATCAGCCCATACAGCCACCTGCCGGGCCGACTCGCCCTCTGGCGTCGGCTTCCAGGTGGGACACCGTTCAACCATGCCAGGGCAAAGGACCGATGCTACCTGGCCCTCTAGCCACGGCACACCTGTCTTGCGCCCTGTTGTCAGCCCATCCACCCGTATAAAAGGTAAATAAGCCTCAGCAAAACCCCCCACATTAGACACCGATTGACCTTCAGCAATGAAACGGTTAAGAGGAGGGAAGAGTGGCGACAGCCCACGGCGGGGAACAAAGCATTGTAGCATTAGCCCCACGCTCCAGGATAGCTGGGAAAACACCCAAAACAGAGTCATGACGACCATGTCTTCCCAAATATCCTGCCCCTCACGCCAATACATAACTCGGCTGTCTCATGGGACGAGCAGTATCACTCATGCTAGTATCAATGCCTGTTAGCGCAGGCCCTACCTGTGCACGACGTAGCTCGACTGCTAACCGTCGCGCGACGTCCCTCGATCCGCTGTCACGAGACGAGGAAAACCCAGGACAGGCCCGATGCGCTGTTAGGATGTGCCGAGAAGATTCCAGGGGCTGGTGAACCTCTGGCGAATACCCAACATTGTGTAATTTCTCCCTGCGTTTCATAACAGCTAGTTCACTGCTACTTCCGTGTTGGAAACAAAAAGAGGAAGGTGGAGTGTGACCATGTCCGGCGTCATATAGTGGGACGCAGGGGTGTGGGCGACCTGGTCACGTGAATGTGAGTGCATTTGTTGTTTCGTGAGCACATTATGTGCTAGGAGATAAGAGATATCTCATAATGGCGAAGAGCGAGACGCGATTGGCCAGTATGATAATATAACATGAATCATCTTATACCACATTGATTGATTGATTGATTGATTGATTGATTGATTGATTGAAAATGTTATTAACAGATTGCAGAATGGGTACAATACAGTACGGCTCAATACACACAATTGTTAAGGGGATGCAGACCAGAGAAAACGTTCGTCTTTCGTGGACGCGGGCAAATACTGCGGCATGATCATGCTGGACCTACAAAAGACACTGTCAATCACACCATTCTGATTGACAAGCTAAAAGCAATTGGTTTTGATAGTCTATCAGTGAGCTGGATGCAATCCTACCTGGAGGGGAGAGAACAGATGGTGGAGGTAAACGGTACCCTATCCCTCCCCCCCTCACAGTGAGCTGTGGTGTTCCACAAGGAAGCATACTAGGACCGCTACGGTTCCTAATTTATGCAAATGACATGTCGTCAGCTTGTGACTGCAACTTGTTCCTGTTCGCAGACGACTCAGCCCTGCTGGTCTCTGACAAGAACAAGTTACAGGTTGAAAAAACCCTCAGCTCGGAACTAGGCAAAATCTGCATATGGCTCACTGATAACAAACTTTACACCTGGGCAAAACAGAGTCCATTCTCTTCAGTTCAAATAACAAACTCAGCAAGACCGATGGCTTCTCAGTTACAGTGGGTGACAATATTGTCACAAGGAAAGATGAAATTACTTACCTAAGTTCCATCCTAGAGGCAAATCTTTCCTGTGACAAAATGGCATCCAATGTAATAAAAAAAAGTCAACCAACAAACTCGATTCTTGTACCGGATCTCCTCTGGTAAACAAGAATACCCTGAAGACGGCAACATTAACACTGCGTTCAGTAGAAAGATATCCGGCTGCAAACTAGCCTAGCTTAGCACAAATTAAAGCAAGCGGATACGGACCAGCTAGCTTAGCTGTGGGCCAAAAACACCTCTCCTGGAGTTTTAAGCTAGGCTAGCGGTCCATATCCGCATTTGTGCTAAGCTTGCAGCCAGATAGCATTCTACTGAACGCAGAGAGGAAATGGGTATCTATCTTCTTGTCTGACTCTGGAGAAGACGGTAAGCCCCATAATGCTGCTGTGTTCCTTTAAGACTTTCTTTTAGTAATGGGAGTGGGTTTCTTCATTGAGCGCTTATCCTTAGGGCACAAGTATCTTGTGTTGTAAATAAAATACTGATACATCTGAAGATCATAATATATTTTATTATGTGACAGATGTTAAGACTTGATAAATAATGCATACTCACTTGAGGTATTGGTGAGGTAAGAGATTTGAGCAATTATTTCAGTTATCTTACCAGCCTACTTGGCTAATGCCATGCTTCACACACACACCTGGGAGCCTAGAAGAGCAGGGGTCTTGCTCTGATCACCAAGGTGAAGTTCCACTAGAACAGCTGGGGTCTTGCTCTGCTCATCGAGGTGAAGTTCCACTAGAACAGCTGGGGTCTTGCTCTGCTCATCGAGGTGAAGTTCCACTAGAACAGCTGGGGTCTTGCTCTGCTCATCGAGGTGAAGTTCCACTAGAACAGCTGGGGTCTTGCTCTGCTCATCAAGGTGAAGTTCCGCTAGAACAGCTGGGGTCTTGCTCTGCTCATCAAGGTGAAGTTCCACTAGAACAGCTGGGGTCTTGCTCTGCTCATCAAGGTGAAGTTCCACTAGAACAGCTGGGGTCTTGCTCTGCTCATCGAGGTGAAGTTCCACTAGAACAGCTGGGGTCTTGCTCTGCTCATCGAGGTGAAGTTCCACTAGAACAGCTGGGGCCTTGCTCTGATCATCAAGGTGAAGTTCCACTAGAACAGCTGGGGCCTTGCTCTGATCATCAAGGTGAAGTTCCACTAGAACAGCTGGGGCCTTGCTCTGATCATCAAGGTGAAGTTCCACTAGAACAGCCGGGGTCAAGGACACTCCAACAGTAGAAGTTGAGAGCATTGACTATATTGCCACAGCGCCCATTTTGCTCTTATGTAATGGTTGGGATTCCTTTCCACTCTGTTAAGAGCAAAATGGCCACCGTTTGAATATGGTCAATTCACACTCCCTCAGCCAAGTTTTTCAAACTGGCCCGACAGTCTGATGTTGGACCGGACATAATAAAACCTCTATATTTGAGATAACCCAAAGACATTCCTTGGTTCTGTTGCAAGATATAAACCACAAGGCAAGTGTATAGATATTGTTTTCTTTCTCATTGTCCTTCTCTTTGTGTCCAGATGTGCCCGACAGTAGAACTAGTCTCCAGCCCACTCACTGAGCCACTCCTGGCATCGTCTCCTCTGCTCCTCACCCTCCTCCCCACTCCTCTCTCCTCTCTTCTCCTTCCTCTTCTTCTCCTTCTCTTCCACCTCCCTCCTCTTCCTCTTCTCCTCTTCCTCCTCCTCCTCCCTCCTGTGCTCCAGCAGGGCCTCCACGACGCCCTCCAGTGTTCGTAGCGAGCGCTGCGGAAGCCACTTGGGGTCGGCGGCGGGGAGAAAGGGGTCTCCGGAGCTGACGAGCAGGGGCTGGGTTTTCAGCGGGATGTGGAGGAGGTGTGCGTGGAGCATCATGCGATAGGGGGCGTCGTCCTCTCCCAAGCTGTAGGTGAAGTCTCCAACGATGGGGTGTCCCATCGCACTGCAATGGACCCTCAGCTGGTGGGTCCGGCCTGGAGGGGGGGGGGGGGGGGGGGGGGGGGGGGGGGGGGCACGGAGAGGGAGAACACATACGATTTCAGGAAGCCATTGACAAAAAAAAACATAAAACAAGACAGTCGAGATAATCAATACTTTCACTAATTTCATCATTATTATTTGTTAATGATTTGCATTAACTAGACACAACCTATTCATAATAGGTCAATAATTAGGCTATTACATGTCTATAACAAATCTCTATAATCTATAAAGCTGTTTTGAACTATTCTGAGCCTCACTAAAATGTACTCCACAGTGCACATGCACCGCTTCCCAATGTATTGTATCTACTACATACATACAGTACATCATACTGTTGGAGCTTACTATTCAGTACATGGTGTGCAGTATGTGTGACATACAACATTGGAGGACCTGCATACCCAGGTGGAAATTACCTATTGTAAATGCAGCAAAAGAAAAACAATTAGTCACAGCTGGCCAGTAGGTTGAAGTTTGAAGTTTGAAGAAATGTATTTGCTGATCCGGAACCAGAAGTAACCTGGTGCAAAGAATTGTGGGATTGAAATTATTGTGTGTGTACTTTTGGTGTGCATATAAATCTCTGTTGCATACATTATTTCCATACCAACAGATCACATAATGAAAATTAAATATAGTATGTAGCATGGAGAATGCAGAGCCAGCTCATGTATTTAATTACTCATGGCGGGACACAGAAGTTGGCCGCTATCCTGGAGAACCCCTCCCACCCCCTCTGAGGAGCTAGCCAGGATGAAGAGCATGTTCAACCACAGACTCATACCTGCACTCATTCATACCCGAAACCTGCACGGACAATAGGGGTGGGGGAGGGGAGTCGATACGTAGTAGTATCGCGTTACTTTGCGTGGCGATACTGTATCGATACAGGGATGCGAAGTATCGATATTTAATTATTTATTTAAAAAAATATAAAATCGTTTTTTATTTTTATTTTTTTGTATAAGGAAGTTGCATTGTTCATTTCAATACCTGTAATAGTACAGTAGTCCACACACACGCACACATGTGCATTCGGTTAAGTTGGAATATGACTGTAATACAAACAGTTCAGTTTGTCAGGTACATGCAACACAGATTACAGTGTTTACTAGGGATGGAACGATACGCATTCGAACCGTACACCGTTCGGGGCGTCTGTGTATTGTACGGTTCAGGCCGTGGATGCGCAAATTAAAAAAATACTTCATTTGGCACGGAGGCGAGAGAGGTGCCGCGCTGGCTGCAGCAGGTGCTAGTCAGTTTGTGGAAATGGCAAGCGAAATATAAATCAATCTTCATTACGACTTTAAAAACATAGCCATTAACATTGCATAGGCACATCTTGCCATAACGTTAGCAGTTTGTACAACACAACGCACGTTTTAACTATGGTAGCCCGCCAGCTAATACAGTCAATGAAATGTTACCGTAGCTACTAGCTAGCAGAGGAGAAAAAGGGAGTCTGAGAGGCGGGGTGTTGAAAGACAATGATAGGCGTTTATTCAACATCCAAGAAGGCTAACATACAACTGTGTTTACTAACTCCAACCGGGACTATTGTCGCTTTTCCACTGCATGTTATCAACTCCGTTAACGTTAGAGCCGAGAAGGTCCGTGGCGCTAAATCGTCTGTGCCCCAACCCATAGATAGTTCCAACTCACCAAATTACGTTAATCCACCACAGTTGCACTCAATATAAATAATGTTAGTCTAAAATAAATGTAGACAGATAATGTACGTATTTTAAAAATAGAATGAACAGAGCAGTGTTGTTTTGAAACAGTACAGTGTGTGTGTGTGTGTGTGTGTGTGTGTGTGTGTGTGTGTGTGTGTGTGTGTGTGTGTGTGTGTGTGTGTGTGTTAGTTTGATGTATGCTGCAATTTATATTGATGGCCTTCTAATTTGTTTATTTATTTTAAATAACAGTGACACTTTTCCTTTTGATAAGAAATCCAGCCATATTCCTTTCATTGTATTTCAAATACTGCACTTTAATTTCAAGCGGAAAACTAATCTTTCCATTAAGAACTGACAATCAGGGAATTTAAACATTGTCTAATCTAGTACTGGCTGAGCATATTGTTTGTTTGCACTAAGTTAATACTTTGACAAATGTAGCCTATATTTTTCAGTCAGTTCGGTCTTTGTGTGCCAAACTTTATTTAAGGCAAACCACTGTAAACCTTTATTTATTTATTTATTTTTATAAATGAGAAGCATGTTTAGATTTTTGAGTGTTACATTTCTTTATTTTTTATAAAAAAACAACGTATATCGAACCGAACCGAAAACCGTTAGCCCAAAACCGTGATACGAACCAAACCGTCGATTTTGTGAACCGTTCCACCCCTAGTGTTTACATCTGTCTGCTTGACAAAATACCATGTTCTGCAATAAAAATGATTGAAGTGAGATGAACAGACTGAACTTTATTTTATTAGATAAAACATGTTGACAACGTTTTACTTTGCAGTTGAAAAAAGGTAATAAATCGCAATATATCGCAATATTAATATCGCAATACTCAGCATATCGCAATATATTTAGTATTGCAATACTATCGTATCGTGACTCAAGTATCGTGATAGTATCGTATCCAGTAGCGGAACCTATCAGACCCGGGCCGGGGGGCGGGGCCACATGACCGGGCCCTTTAAACCCAATAAAGCTTGACATTATATCGGGAGTCCGGGGTGGTAATCTGACGCTTGTGCATAAAAAGTCGCAAACAGTCTAAGATTACAATTTAAAACAATGTTTGAAAGAAAACTAACCAAAGAAAAGGTGTAATATTTAAGATTTCGTTTCTATAAAGGGTATAGAAACGAAATATATACAGATAATGATATAACATGACATAAAGCCAACAAACTACAAGAACAACGAAAACATAAAATGACTACATTTCTGACACACCATTCACCACGAGAGCACAGAGCAGTAGTCAAATTGGCAAGGCGGCCCATAGAGTAAGAAATAAAATGAAGGGTGTGTAAACCTCACTGAATGTAGATGTTACTGCTGGGTTGTAAACAATGAGCATTTTTACCAGATCCGCAACAGATTTTAGTTTTTGTATCTGGTCCCTGAAACAGGTTCTGAAAGAAAGCAGCTGGTCAGGGAAGCTGGCGGCGATGTCCCGACTATAGTGCTCTCCTGTGCTTGCAGTAGTGTGTTGGGGTGAATTGCCTCAAACATGTTCACAGTTGCATTTAAACTGGTGAATCTTTGGGACAGTTGCTGGATGATTATATCGAGAGATGCATTGAAACGTTCACCCGAAAGTTGCTCTCTGCGTCAGTGAGGCGGCTGTCTACAGAAAGTTCATCAAAGTGACGCTTAACTTTCCTGGCCCTGCGTTGTTTCAAACTGTGTTTGACTTCCCCATTTAGTAGCCAGGGCAAGAGTGGCGGACTTCGCCTCATCAAATTGTCCCCTATAGGTTACTCCACCAAAACACTGATGGCATTTTGCAGTAGAGTAGATGCTTTGAGAATATCCGCGTCTTTTGCTTGCAGTAACTGTGAAGCACAATTTATGCTTTCCAAATCTTGGTCTGCATGTTGACCAAAAATAGAAAGCGAAATTTGCTTATGGCATTCTTGAGTGCACTTGCTTCATTGCGCTCATCCTTTTTGTCACTAGTAAGGGATATTTTGACTAGGGCTTTTATAATGTCTCCATATCTGTGCCTTAACGCAACAAGCACATCATGGCGACATAAGCGTTTTAATGTGATACTACACGAAGTAACAACAACCATATCAACATTTACCACAAACTCACGTTTTCTTGTTGACAGTGTGTGTCCGTGATTGTAGCCTACCACCTGTAAATCTGGCTCACCCCCACTAACGTTGTTGGCGGGCTGGGGCTCTTCAACAACTTCAGGTTCCTCCCGCAGGAGGAGAGTAGGGCGGAAAAAATATACATCTAGCTTGGACAATTAGTCTTTTCCTTGGTCCATTTTATCTTTTTCTTTGCGTTTTGTTGTTCCACTTTTGTGTTTATAACTGCTCCCGCTCATGCTTAGGCAGTGCTCTGTTGACAAGTGATTGATGATGACGTTCATTTACGTATGATGTTGATGAACGGCTGATGACGATTTTACCCAAAATACATTTGGAGATGGAGGAAATAGAAGGGATTCACTTGCAATTGTTCATGTTTTAATGTTAAATGTGAGTGTGAAAATAGCAGCACAAGTTCAACTCATATTATAGGCTACGATGCTTTATACCTAATATGACCACAAACGTCAGTGCACTCAGTGGCGTGAGGCAGCAGGGCCCGCCTGCAAATATCTTGGGGGCGGAGCCTGCTGCCTCAGCGACGGGCCCCCATTGGGTGCCGACCGTCCCGGGCCCGGGGAGCACCGCCCCTACAGCCCCCCCTGAAGCCCTGCCCCTGATCGTATCGTGAGGCCTCTGGTGATTCCCACCCCTAATAACGTATATTATGCCAGATAGGGTACGGACCCTCACCTGTACCTTGTGTATACGATAATGAATATCTTATCTTATCTTAGATGACTGTAGTTACCAGTGAGTGGCTGCAGAATCACTTTGGTGACGGGGTCCCCATCATATGTTCCATATTCCAACACGGTCAGCTGTGTCTGGCAAGGTTTGGGGTTCTCACAGCCTGAGAAGAGAGGAACCAGAGAGAGAGAGGGGGGAAAACATCTCCCTTTAATAGAGGCTTGGGGTTCTCACAGCCTGAGAAGAGAGGAACCAGAGAGAGTGAGGGGGGGGAGAACATCTCCCTTTAATAGAGGTGTGGGGTTCTCACAGCCTGAGAAGAGAGGAACGAGAGAGAGAGAGAGAGAGAGGAGGGAGAACATCTCCCTTTAATAGAGGCTTCAAGTCAAGTCAAGTCAAGAGATTTATTTGTCACGGCATACAAGTATACAATGAAATGCGGGTGGTCTTGCCCGCAACGATGTGCAATAACATATAATAGAATTCAACATTGTGCAAAAACAAGTAGCATTGTGCAATAAACAAGTAACATGTTAGGGCATATCGGTATATGTACATAGTTATTTACAGAGCATGGAGGACATACTGGGTCCTTTGGTAGTGTCTATCTGTACATGCTAATTTATACAATCTCCGGTTATAATATCCTATTTTTTAAAGTGACCCTTCTTGGTGGCCATAAGTGTGGGCGTGTGCAGCATGAGTGTGTGTCTGCTCATGTTAAAGTGGCTGCTAGTGTGTGGGCGTGTACAGTGAGTGTGTTGTGCGTGTGCTCATGTGTGCTTGTGTGTGGAGAGTTCAGTGTTCAGGGCTCTGATGGCCTGGGGGAAGAAGCTGAGCCGAAGTCTCTCTGTCCTAGTAGCTGGTGTTCGCAGGCGTCTGCCTGACCTGAGCAGCATGAACAGGCTGTTGTTGGGGTGGTGTGGGTCTTTCATTATTCTGCAGGCTCTGGATTTGCACCTCTTGTTGTATAGAACCTGCAGGGGTGGTAGTGCAATACCCGTGGTACGCTCGGCTAAGCGCACCACTCTCTGTAGGGCCTTCTTGTCCTGTGCCGTGCTGTTTCCATACCAGGCAGTGATGTTTCCAGTCAAGATGCTCTCTACAGCTCCGGAGTAGAAGGACTGGAGTATCTTCCCAGATACTCTGAACTTCCTTAACTGTCTCAGGTGGTAGAGGCGTTGCTTCGCCTTTTTTATGACTGAGTCTATGTGTGTTGTCCATGTCGGATCCTCTGCGATGTGGACCCCCAGGTACTTGAAGCTGCTCACCCTGTCCACGGTAGCCCCGTTAATCCTCAGTGGTGTGTGTGTCTCCTGCTGTCCTCTCCTATAATCCACAATCAGCTCCTTGGTTTTACCAATGTTCAGGAGCAGGCTGTTGTCCTGGCACCAGCGTTCCAGTACCTCAACCTCCTCCCGGTAGGCCTTCTCGTCGTTGTCCGAGATCAGCCCCACCACCACTGTGTCGTCCGCAAACTTCACTATGGAGTTGGAGCTGAACTTGGCCACACAGTCATGTGTGTATAGTGAGTACAGCAGGGGGCTCAGAACACAGCCCTGGGGGGACCCGATGCTCAGGGTGATGGTGTTGGAGGTCTGACCCCCCACCCTGACCGCCTGGGGCCTTTCACTCAGAAAGTCCAGTATCCAGGCGCTCAGAGCGGAGCTCAGACCTAGCTCGATCAGCTTGTCCACCAGTCTGGTGGGGACTATGGTGTTGAACGCTGAGCTGTAGTCAATGAACAACAGTCTCACATAGCCCCCCTTCTGGTGGTCCAGGTGAGAGAGGGTGCTGTGCAGTACTTGGGAGACCGCATCGTCAGTGGACCTGTTTGGCCTGTATGCAAATTGCATAGGGTCCATATCACTGGGGAGGGAGGCACAGATGTGATCCTTGACCAGCCTCTCGAAACATTTCATGGCCACAGAGGTGAGTGCCACCGGTCTGTAGTCATTGAGACCTGCTGGGGAGGGTTTCTTTGGTACCGGGATAATGGTAGACATCTTGAAGCAGGCAGGGACCACTGACTCCTTCAGGGATCGATTAAATATGGTGGTGAACACAGGGGCTAGCTGGTTAGCACAGGACTTAAGTATGCGTCCTGTTATTCCATCTGGGCCAGCCGCCTTCCTGGTGTTCACCTGCATAAATGCTCTTCTCACACTGTGTACCGTCAATGAGAGAGCGTCCCCGCTTGGGGTTGGGGTTCGGGGTTGGGGTTCTAACAGCCTGAAAAGAGAGGAACGAGAGAGAGAGAGAGAGAGAAAGAAAGAGAGAGAGAGAGGAGGGGAAACATCTCCCTTTAATAGAGGTTTGGGGTTCTCACAGCCTGAGAAGAGAGGAACCAGAGAGAGAGAGGGGGGAGAACATCTCCCTTTAATAGAGGCTTGGGGTTCTCACAGCCTGAGAAGAGAGGAACCAGAGAGAGGGGGGGGGGGGGGAGAACATCTCCCTTTAATAGAGGCATGGGGTTCTCACAGCCTGAGAAGAGGAACGAGAGAGAGAGAGAGGAGGGAGAACATCTCCCTTTAATAGAGGCTTGGGGTTCTCACAGCCTGAGAAGAGAGGAACCAGAGAGAGAGAGAGGGGGAGAACATCTCCCTTTAACACATCCTGCGCCATTCACGTTGTACGACGTGTTTCAAGTTCATGCCATGTTATTCATATTTCCCTCACGGAGCCTGGTCTGATGCAGTGTGAGCCGGCACAACTCTGCAATGCTTCAATACTGCCCCCTGGTGGATGATCGGCGAGTTGCCAAACCGGAAATGGCCGAGTCGATCTCGGTGCGTCTCCGAAATGCGTCCGGCCTCTCGCATATTGTTGCGGGACTGTAGACACACGTCCGTGTGTAGCAATCGCTGCCATAACGCAATAATCGATACAATTTGGCCGTGTATTATGATTATACAAACCGGAAATGGATTTAGGCGATCGCCGTCAAATAAGTGGGATCTTTTTGCTCCAGTCTCACCGGCCAACGGTAAGAGGACGCTGACGTTACTTTCAGCCTGTTTGTTTATTATTATCCATGCAAACTGCTCTGATCAATATATCACCCATACTACATAAAGCATTTAACGACGATCACGGAATTATAAACGACCCCCCCCCCCCCCCTCAGTTCATCCGTGCATGATCAGTCATAACGTTTAGGATCATGTACAGTTGACATTTTTAATATAGCGTGGATCGGCAATAAACGGCATTTGATCATCTATATATGCGTTTATGCCTATATCTCACGTTCTAGGAATTACTGCAGAAAACGATAAAAACATATTTATATTCTAGACGGTATTTTCGTATGAATGTATGAATGAAAAAGTAAAACGTTCCTACATCCTGAACGATAGATAATCGATGTTTAATGTCAATTTAGCAATACAATTTAAAAAGTTATAGCCCTGCAAAGAAGGTGAACATCTCCATAGACTTACAGTGCTGGCAGAGAATGGTATAAGATGCTCAAATTGCGTGGCAGGGAATGTGTTAATAGAGGCGTGGGGTTCTATCTAGGGCTGGGCGATATGGCCTAAATATGATATCACGATATTTTCTGACCTTTCGGCGATACACGATACACATCACAATGTTTTTCTTTTTTACCCCAAACAATTCATTATGAGGCTTACCAAGACAGTATTTGAGTTTGCAAGCTAAAATTAAAGACAAAATAAAATACCCATGCATTTAGCATTTTTATATTAGATTTAGATTATTAGATTATATATTGCATATGAGATATTATATGATTTAGATATGAAATATGATGAATTGAAAATGGGGGACCCTGATGTAAACAAGACTAAAGTCTTTCTCTGGTCTGCATCCCCTTAACAATTGTATATATTGAGCTGTACTGTACCCATTCTGCAATATGTTAAAGTTTTAAATCAATCAATCAATAAATAGCATTTTAGCATTTTTATGAAACTACTGTATATATGTATGTCTCTAAATGTTTTGATGAATTGAAAATGGAGGACCCTTATGTAAAAAAGCCGAAAGCCTTTTTCTGGTCTTCATCCTCCTGTACTGTATTGTACCCATTCTGCAACCTTTTAATACAGTTTTCATTCATTCAATTCTGACGGAAACATAATCATTTTGATTGACAGTCGAGTCTGCCAATGACGTCACACCGCTTGCACCCGCCCTGCTGTTCTTAGCACCAATCGGCAAGCGTTATTCGTTTTTGACTTCCTGAATGTCCCGTGTGCTGAACATCAACAAAGCTACTAACGTTAGCTCCCCGCGGCCGTCGAGTAGGAGACCAGTGCTTCACAGAATGACTAAATGAGGCATAATGATTTTACTACAACGAATGTTATAATAAAAGCCTTTCCATACATCTGTCTGATTGAAAACTTTATTAACAGACCGCGGAATGGGCATATCTCAGCACAGGCTGAGATATGAACGAGTAACGTGTGGACAGATTGACGCGACACAATCCTCTTGGGCAAAACATCACGATATCCACGATACGTTGAAAAAGTGTATCGTTAATGAACTGTACCCGATATTTATATAATATCGTCATATCGCCCAGCCCTAGTTCTATCCCCCCCCCCTCTCAGTGAGCTGTGGTGTTCCACAAGGAAGCATACTAGGACCGTTACTGTTCCTAATTTATACAAATGACATGTCATCAGCTTGTGACTGCAACTTGTTCCTGTTCGCGGACGACTCAGCCCCACGCGGTCTCTGACAGGAACAAGTTGCACGTTGAAAAAGCCCTCAGCTCTGAACTCGGCAGAATCTACACCTGGCTCGCTGATAAACTATCATTACACCTGGGTAAAACAGAATCCATTCTCTTTGGATCAAATAACAAACTCAGCAAGGCCAATGGCTTCTGTTACAGTGGGTGACAATATTGTCACAAGGAAAGATGAAATTAAATACCTAGGTTCCATCCTAGAGGCAAATCTTTCCTGTGACAAAATGGCAACCAATGTAGTAAAAAAAGTCAACCAACGAACAAGATTCTTGTACCGGATCTCCTCTCTGGTAAACAAGAATACCCTGAAGACTCTGGCAGGAGCACTCATTCAAGGGTACTACGACTATGCTTGCACCTCATGGTACCAAAGCACCTCAAAGGCACTAAAAACAAGATTACAAACATCACAAAACAAACTGGTCAGACTACCGCTTGACCTTACTCCTAAAACCCACCTCACCCCTGCCCATTTTGACAACCTAGGATGGCTTAGAGTAGATGCAGACAGAGTACAGCAACTTGCAATGGGCCTGGTCTACAAGATACACTACACCACTAAGGTACCCATGTACATGTTGAAATACTTCCCAAAGGTCAGTGAATACCACGACCACAACACCAGAGGGAGTTCCACAAATCATGTTCAACCCAGATTCGGCTCAAACAAGGGACTAAACACGTTTCGCAATTATGCCACAACAATGTGGAACGCCCTACCCACAGCCGTAAAATAATGTGAATCCCTACCCACCTTCAAAACCACTCTAAAAGAGCACATATGGGAGGCTGCAATTCTATAATCTGTTAATACAATTTTCAATCAATCAATCAATCAATTCTCACAGCCTGAGAAGAGAGGAACCAGAGAGAGAGGGGGGAGAACATCTCCCTTTAACACATTGGACGCCAGACCCGACACAAGGCGGGTTAACTCGCCGAACGTTGGGCGCCAAACCCGAGAAAAGTCGGGTTTTTATCATTATTTCTTTTATTCGATATTTCCTATCCATCCAGCCTGATGTTATCATTGGGAATGGGTCTGAGATCGCAAATGTCCAATACCGCTGCCTAACGCCTAAACCCTCTGGCTTGGGCTGTGTGTCGATCTAAGAAGTCCAGTCCGGGTTTTCCTTCTCGGGCAGGACAAGCGTTTGTAACACATGGATTGGGGAGACTCGAGCACCACCGGTTCATATGTTTTGGTGGATTATCTTGGCAACATGACCGACATCAATACCTGGAATGGCGATCAGATAATTGGAATATTCTTTTTGCAGTACATCATACTAGACAAGGTAAGGGCTATATGCTATCAATCTTGCGTTGATCCAATAATTCCTTCCTCGTGATCGGAGCGTGTGTCTGTAATGTACTGTGTAACGTATTCCGTTGGTGACGATCGAAGCATAGAACCCCCCCCCCCCCCCTTTCATGCATGCATGATGAAACATAATACCGATAATCTAGCGTTGATTTCAGATCGATTGTTGATCCAAGCGAGGAATGGCACGATTCCTAATGAAATGCACTAAAACGCTGTTTAGCGGCGTTTCCTGGGATTACACAGAATTACTCTAAAACTATACTCATATTCACCACGGTATAAAACGGGAATGTATGGATGAAAAAAGTTTTTTGCATCTTGATCCACTTTTTCTCCTTATTCTTTTCTATTTTTCTCCCATCCCAATTTCGCCTCGCCAATTCTCCCCTCCCCTGTCTCGAACGTTGCTAGACTATGCCTCCCACTGGTCGGCTGCAGTGAGGACCAAGCCTTGCATCACGTGTCCCCTCCGGTACACGAGGAGGCAGCTGTCGCATCTTTTTACCTGTACAGCGCGATCTCTCAGTGGCGAGGAGTAACGCGTGGGAGGCTCACGCTGCCCCCGATGCTTCCTGATTCTGCTGTACAGGCGCACCAACCGACCTGTAGGAGTCGCCGTCCACAACGTCCAATCCCCACCCACCAGCTTTCCCACCCCTAACCCCAATTGTGTTAGTATGAACGACCAGCCAAGCTGGTAGCAACGCCGAGAGCTGGGCTCGAACCCAGCGTCTCCTGCGTTAGTGGCGAGCGCCTTGCCCACTGCGCCACTTAGCCGCCCCCGTTTTTTGCATCTTGACCGGAAGAAACTCAATGACAATCGACTATATTATTAGATCCATAGCTATAATATTTTATATAGTTTTAGCACTGCAAACATCGGCATGTATCGCCATTCATTACAGCGCTGGCACACACAGCCATATACTCACAGCGACCTCTGGCGCTGAACCTGTTAATAGGCCTTGCATGGAATGTTTGTATAGTTCTCTTTCTTCCTACATGGCATTATGTAACCATTGGTAACCACTTTCTAATGTCTGTGCAGTGGTAGAGTAGGTAAAACACTGGAAAAGCACAATGTTACTATTCTACTGTGACTTGTTTACAAGATTTTGATTTGATTTGAAATCTTTATTTCGAACATGCAATGAATACAAACAAACAATAACAAAAGCAAAACAACTCAATCTACATCTTCGAAAAGGAGTAGGAAGAAGTATACACTTATTTAATCCTACCCCTTTTCCACTACTCAAATGAGTGTACTATTTTAAAACATATAAAAAAGAAAAAGAAAAAAAAATCCAGTAATAAGATACAAATATAAAACTTCTGTTGACATATTTCTCATATATCAACACATACTGTAGCAACTGTTTTTTCTTCCAACATGGTAGATAAATGGGCATTGTAAACATTACACGAAAGGCCTCTTATTGACATATGATACAATCTCTCACCACATAAACACAAACACACACACATGATGTACGAGATGACCTGAAGAACCATGACATGGTTAAATACATGATATAATACATTACTTGGGTAGACACATTACTGTTGTAGATCTACAGAGGCAGAAAGGATTTGGAAAAAGGTAGACTAGAATGCATTTTGTATGCATGGGTGCAGGTTTAGCTTTGCTACATACAGTCTAGTTATTAGCAATGGCAGGCTAGTCGGGATGACAAAAGGCTGATCTGTGCACCTCTAAAGTGGTCCGCACACGGCGAGCGACCGACGTCGCCTGGCGATGCGATCGCCTGTCGCTCAATGACAATCGCTTAGCACCCCACACCAGAGGCGACCGTTCAGGTATAATAAGCTATGTGTCGCTCTGTTTAGCTGTGGGGGTTGACGAGACAGCCTTGGCTCCCCCCTCCAGCATGCATACGTGTTAGCTGCCATCACCAATGTGAGGCGCTGGGCCATACACGTAGGAGGGGGGGTGGGGGGGAGGGGGCTGGGGGTGGGGGGGGCCGCATGCCACTCTTATCTCCAAGAGGGCCTTCGACTCCAGCAGCTCTCAGTTCGACCTTGGAGTCGTCCAGGAATTTGTTTTGGCTGACTGACTGGCAACATTTCCCCAGTCACGTCGATTTAAATTTGATTTTGAGTAGAGTGAATTATAACTCTATTGGTTTGAGTGGAGTGAGTTTTAACAACTCTGTCCAAATGACTGAATGCATTAGTCCAAGTGTCTTAATCAGTTCATTTTGGTAGGTCCTGTGCACGGTAAACAGATCCAAAATCTTCTTATTGCAATCCCAAAAGCTTCGATAATCCAAATGTCCACGACTTCAAGTTGGTAGCCCGATTGAAATGTCGCAGAGGCAGAGAGGGTTAGCCTTATTCTGCTTCCTTGACGAAAATATGCAATCCACTGATTAGATCCATTTCGAGTTGATTTGAGTATAGTCCGACAACTGGCACAAAGCACAGAGCACAGCAGCGTCAGGCTTCATGGAGACAGTAGAGGTGGCGGTAGGAACGGCCTTGAGGAGCCTGGGGAGAGGAGAGAAATGCGACTGTCTCTACTGCCTCCATGAAGCCTGACGCTGCTGTGCTCTGTGCTTTGTGCCAGTTGTCGGACTATACTCAAATCA
This sequence comes from Notolepis coatsorum, assembly GCF_963971535.1. Classification (NCBI taxonomy): domain Eukaryota; kingdom Metazoa; phylum Chordata; class Actinopteri; order Aulopiformes; family Paralepididae; genus Notolepis; species Notolepis coatsorum. The sequence goes on along the minus strand of NC_140178.1, from coordinate 88,005,561 downwards.
ACTCGAAATGGATTGCATGACTGATCGCTACAATACGTTCACTAGGCACCGATTGGACAAGTATTGTTATGCACCTGCTGAGAGAGAATGTTTTTTCACTGAAGACGCAAACTGTTCTGTTCTCAACCATCATTTTCTTTGGACAATAAACCTTACAAACTACATCAGCTGCAGCCTGGACATTAAACTCTGTCAACATCCACGACTTCTTTTGTTACCCGAGTATAAAAACACTAGTAGGTGCATCGTGACGCATTGTTCATTTATTAGTTAATGACAAGCGGCCACTATAGCTTCTCCAACTAACGTTATTTATTTAAATTGTTCCTGTTAATAATAATTAACATAAGTAGCATGGTAATAATACGTAGGCTATTGATCAATGAATGTATTGATAAATGAATGGTGTACAAATGATACACCAGTAGAACTTCTGTACTACTTCTACTGTAGAAGTCATGTTATTTCCTCATTGTCCTTGCTGTGTCGCCTGCTGTCGCCTCAAAAAATAGGATCGAGGCGATTTTTAGCAAGGCCTTACCGTCGCTTCAAAATCTCCTGCCGTGTGGGCTGTCTCATTCATAACAATGGAGGCGATAGAATTCTGTCGGTCGCCTCGCTTAAAAAATCGGTCGCCTGACAAAAATCGCCCGCCGTGTGCGGATCACTTAACTCTCTTGCGCGCACACACACTGTCACACACACACACACACACACACACACACACACACACACACACACACACACACACACACACACAGCAGTGATAGGTTCAAATACCCTCAGCTCCTTCTATACACATCATGTGTGTCTTGCCCTCCGAGGAGTTCTTTCCAATGGAGAAGTCCAGAGTCCTGGTCTCCTGCTCCATCCAGCCACGCACCTGGAGGATAGAATGACAACAACAATAATACATATTATTATTATTACTACTATTATAGCGGTTTCATATGTATAGGTAGCCAGAAATATCATTCAAAAGACCAAACTATTAACATACAACAATATCAATCAAGCACACGGAATCACTCCCACCAGGAATCTTTGCCATCACTGTGGGTGAAGACGAAGGCAGCTGGTCGGTTGGTTGTTTGGACTGTGTGCAGTGTTTCCCATACATAGATTTATCCCCGGTGATGGCCCACCACAATATCAAACAGGCCCACCACAATATCAAACAGGCCCACCACAATATCAAACAGGCCCACCACAATATCAAACAGACCCACCACAATATCAAACAGACCCACCACAATATCAAACAGGCCCACCACAATATCAAACAGACCCACCACAATATCAAACAGGCCCACCACAATATCAAACAGACCCACCACAATATCAAACAGACCCACCACAATATCAAACAGGCCCACCACAATATCAAACAGGCCCACCACAATATCAAACAGGCCCGTCACAAATACATTTCCCAAACTGATACAATAGCACATTAGCCCTTTCACTACCACACTACTAATGGGGAGCGACGACGCCTCTCTCGCGGACAAACTCCTTCTACGCTCGTTCGGTGTAGACAGTGTCGCCGCTAGCCCTCTGGCTAGTGACGTCACTGGCGCGCCGGCTGTTGTGGAGGGGGGGGGGGGGGCAACCGCGGGGGGGCGGGGGCGCTCTCTCGTTGTCGGAACACAGTGTGAGAAGAGCATTTATGCAGGTGAACACCAGGAAGGCTGCTGGCCCAGATGGTATAACAGGACGCATTTGATTGATTGATTGATTGAAAAGTTTATTAACAGATTGCAGAATGGGTACAGTACAGTACATCTCAATACATACAATTGTTAAGGGGATGCAGACCAGAGAAAGACTTTCGTCTTGTTTCCACCAGGGTCCCCCATTTTCAATTCATCATAACATATATGACATACATGACATACAGATAGACAGTACTGCTACATCTATACATTTATGACATATCAGATTTGCAAATACAGTACTGTTTGTGATACAAAAGTGTCCAGAAAAGGAGTGTATATACATTTGGCGTAGAAACTGTACATTGGAGGAGGTTGGTGGGTTGGGTGGGTTGGGTGAGGGCTGTACATTGGAGGTGGGGGGGGGGGGGGGGGGGGTTGGGTAGGGGACACACACACATTTTACACTGTACATTGGAATGTTGACAAAGCCTTACTTGGTCATTTACTGTACACCTAGGTTAGGACATTTGTAGGGGCCAGTTTCGAATTGCAGTCTCACGTAGGTGTTTTTTGAGAGTGTTTTTGAAGGTGGGTAGTGATTCACATTCCTTTACAGCTTTAGGCAGGGCGTTCCACATTGATGTGGCATAATTGCGAAACGTGTTTAGTCCCTTGTTTGAGCCGAATCTGGGTTTTACATGATTTGTGGAGCTCCCTCTGGTGTTGTGATCGTGGTATTCACTGACCTTTGGGAAGTATTTTGACATGTACATGGGTACCTTGGTCGCGTAGTGTATCTTGTAGACCAGGCCCATTGCAAGTTGCTGTACTCTGTCGTCTACTCTAAGCCATCCTAGGTTGTCAAAGTGGGCAGGGGTGAGGTGGGTTCTAGGAGTCAGGTCAAGTAGTAGTCTGACTAGCTTGTTTTGAGATGTTTGTAATTTGTTTTTTAGTGCCTTTGAGGTGCTTTGGTACCATGAGGTGCAAGCATAGTCGTAGTACCCTTGAATGAGTGCTCCTGCTAGAGTCTTCAGGGTATTCTTGTTTACCAGAGAGGAGATCCGGTACAAGAATCGCGTTCGTTGGTTGACTTTTTTTATTACATTGGATGCCATTTTGTCACAGGAAAGATTAGCCTCTAGGATGGAACCCAGGTAGATAATTTCATCTTTCCTTGTGACAATATTGTCACCCACTGTAACCGAGAAGCCGTCAGTCTTGCTGAGTTTGTTATTTGAACCGAAGAGAATGGACTCTGTTTTGCCCATGTGTAATGATAGTTTGTTGTCGGCGAGCCATATGCAGATTTTGCCTAGTTCCGAGCTGAGGGCTTTTTCAACCTGTAACTTGTTCTTGTCAGAGACCAGCAGGGCTGAGTCGTCCGCAAACAGGAACAAGTTGCAGTCACAAGCTGACGACATGTCATTTGCATAAATTAGGAATAGTAGCGGTCCTAGTATGCTTCCTTGTGGAACACCACAGCTCACTGTGAGGGCATACTTAAATCCTGTGCCAACCAGCTTGCCCCGGTGTTCACCGCCATATTTAATCAATCCCTGGCGGAGTCAGTGGTCCCTGCCTGCTTCAAGATGTCTACAATCATCCCTGTACCGAAGAAACCCTCCCCAACATGTCCAAATGACTACAGACCGGTGGCACTCACCTCTGTGGTCATGAAATGTTTCGAGAGGCTGGTCAAGGACCACATTTGTGCCTCCCTCCCCAGTGATATGGACCCTATGCAATTTGCATACAGGACAAACAGGTCCACTGACGACTAGGGATGGGTACCGAATTCGGTACTTTTGAGGTACCGAACCGAAACACGTCGGTACTACCGAGTATCGAATCAAGTGAGAAACCAAAAAAAAAAAAAAAAAAAAAAAAAAAAATTTACTTTTTTCTTTTCATGTCAACGTTCACACGCACAATATATGCTTACATAGGATTTGACTTGATTCAACAACAAAGCAGTCGGAGCAATGACGAGCCGAAAACTGTCGAAATTGTAGTTAGTTTGGATTTCTTTTTTTATGACTGAGGTAGGTAAATTACATTTCTTGAGACTAAAGTACAGAAAAAAGGTACCGTTGGGTACCGGTATCGATGTACCGGTACCGGTACCGGTACCGGTATCGGTTCAAATGTGAAAGGTACCCATCCCCACTGACGACGCGGTCTCCCAGGTACTGCACAGCACTCTCTCCCACCTTGACCGTCAGAAGGGGGGCTATGTGAGACTGTTGTTCATTGACTACAGCTCAGCGTTCAACACCATAGTCCCCACCAGACTGGTGGACAAGCTGATCGAGCTGGGTCTGAGCTCCGCCCTGAGCGCCTGGATACTGGACTTTCTGAGTGAAAGACCCCAGGCGGTCAGGGTGGGGGGTCAGACCTCCAACACCATCACCCTGAGCATCGGGTCCCCCCAGGGCTGTGTTCTAAGCCCCCTGCTGTACTCACTCTACACACACGACTGTGTGGCCAAGTTCAGCTCCAACTCCATAGTGAAGTTCGCAGACGACACGGTGGTGGTGGGGCTGATCTCGGACAATGACGAGAAGGCCTACCGGGAGGAGGTTGAGGTACTGGAACGCTGGTGCCAGGACAACAGCCTGCTCCTGAACATTGGTAAAACCAAGGAGCTGATCATGGATTATAGGAGAGGACAGCAGGAGACACACACACCACTGATGATTAACGGGGCTACCGTGGACAGGGTGAGCAGCTTTAAGTACCTGGGGGTCCACATCTCAGAGGATCTGACATGGTCAACACACATAGACACAGTAGTAAAGAAAGCGAAGCAGCGCCTCTACCACCTGAGACAGTTAAGGAAGTTCAGAGTATCGGGGAAGATACTCCAGTCCTTCTACTCAGGAGCTGTAGAGAGCATCTTGACCGGAAACATCACTGCCTGGTATGGAAACAGCACGGCACAGGACAAGAAGGCCCTACAGAGAGTGGTGCGCTCAGCCGAGCGTACCACGGGTATTGCGCTACCTCCCCTGCAGGTTCTATACAACAAGAGGTGCAAATCCAGAGCCTGCAGAATAATGAAAGACCCCCACCACCCCAATAACAGCCTGTTCCAGCTGCTGAGGTCAGGCAGACGCCTGCGAACCCCAGCTACTAGGACAGAGAGGCTTAGGCTCAGCTTCTTCCCCCAGGCCATCAGAGCCTTGAACAATGAACATTGAGTGCCACAGAACACTGAACTATCCACACACAAGCACACACGAGCACACACACGACACGCACGCTGTGCACGCTCACACACTAGCAGCCACTTTAACACGAGCGGGCACACACTCACGCCGCACACACGCACACTTATGGCCAAGAGGAAAGGCCACTTTAAATTAGTATAACAGGAACAGTGTATTGCACTACTAAAGCTACCTAGCATGTCCTATATGCTCTGTAAATACTATGTACAGATACCGAGATGTCACACCATGTTACCTGTTACCTGTTTATTGCACAATGTTGTTTTTTTATTGGATTCTATTATATGTTGTACCACTGTTTTTTTATTGGATTCTATTATATGTTGTACCACTGTATTGCACATCGTCGCGGGCAAGACCACCCGCATTTCATTGTATACTTGTATGCCGTGACAATTAAAACTCTTGACTTGACTTGACTACAGAAGGTTAACCTTTCACTACCACACTACAGACGGTTAACCGTCTTTGTCGTGTGGCAGTGAAAGGGTTAACAATAGGTTATGACTATAACCATGTTCTGTTAATAGTGGTGACGCTCGGCGTCACTCATGCACTATCCTCGCATATGTGCACGCGCACTGAATAAAATTCCACAATGTACCTTTATCCCAGTATTCGTCTGACCACACCCCTCGTTAGCTTACCTTCATAAGCAGGTGTGTGGTCACCTGCTCTCCTCCTTCCCAAGCTTTCACCACAAGGTGAGATCAAGGGCTGCAGCGGCGTCGGACGCCGAGCGTCACCACTATTAACAGAACATGGTTATAGTCATAACCTATTGTTCTGTATACATAGTGGCTCCGCTCGGCGTCACTCATGCACAAGGGAGGCCGAGCGGGAGCCACCGGCCGACAAATACACCCCGCTGAAGGCCCCCCACAACCATCAGAACAGGGAGGGCCGAGCCCCCCCGACCCCCCCTAATGGAGGGCACCCCCCCTATTGGAGGTTTCCCGGGAGGGCGACGGACCCGACCGTGCGAAGAGGCACTCAAGCAACTCAACGCACAGGGTAAGCAGACCGTGGCCTGACCCCACGACTACACACACGCACAACCCGCATGCCACCCGGGAACGAACGGAGGGAACAACCTCGTTACTGCCCCCAGAATCACGGGGTCAAGGGCAAACCCAACCCCGTGGCAAGGCCGTGGCAAGGCCGTAGCAGCGGAGCGCGAAGGAAGGCCCAGACCCACCAAAGGGACTGGACCCCCTGGAACGGGGCCCCGGAGAAGTCCATGATGCCAGCATCAAGACCCCACCAGGTGGGCACTTAGTGACCCCGCCCCACACATCGCCAGCATATTCGGACAAAGGCCCCTCAGCCGAGTGGGCCCTGTCCCCCCAATAGTACACCGCCTGGCACACTGACCCTGCAGTACAGCCAGTCACAGGGATTAAAGCAAAAAAAAATCTCCTGACTGAAATTTTTTTCAGGCCAAGTCATATTCTTATTTTAACCTCCACTGTATTTCTTTTTAATAGCGTTGGCGTTTTAAGGGAGCCTACTTGTTTCGGTTTCGTCGATAATCCAATGTACAGTTACCCCCCCACCCCGCCTACCCAACCCTTCCCTCCCCAACCACCTCCAATGTACAGTCCCCCCCCCCCTCCACCCAACCTCCTCCAATGTACAGTTTCTTCGTCAAATGTATATGCTCTCTTTTTTAGACTCTTATTGTATCACAAACAATACTGTGTAAATCTGGTACGTCATAAATGTATAGATGTAGCAGTATTATCTATCTGTATGTCATGTATGTCATATATGTTATGATGAATTGAAAATGGGGGACCCTGATGTAAAGAGGAAAGTCTTTCTCTGGTCTGCAACCCCTTGACAATTGTGTGTATTGAGCTGTACTGTATTGTACCCATTCTGCAATCCGTTATAACAATCAATCAATATTTAACCGATTGCAGAATGGGTACAATACAGTATGGCTCAATACACACAATTGTTAAGGGGATGCAGACCAGAGAAAGACGTTTGTCTTGTTTACATCATCAGGGTCCCCCATTTTCAATTCAGTGACATTTATGACATGCATGACATTGACATCATGACATTTATGGCATAGGGACATACTACAGGTATATAGTACTGTTACATTTGTGACATATACGATATGCAAATATACAGTAATGTTACCCATAGATCCTGACAGAGAGAATATATACGGTGGGGAGGAGACTGACTACAGATACACCTGTGTGATGTTGCTACGGAGTTAAGCTAATAAACGTATACTCACAACCACAGCAGGGGACTCACATATTGTACTGTGAAGTAACACGACAATGACAAACGTGTTGTTTCTGTTTTTCTTTTTGACATCGTTGCGGCACACGGAACAAGTTAACTCACCACTACAGCCCCCAGTAGCGCTGCCTAGCCAGTCTCTTCAAACGTCCTCTCCTCTCGAAACTTTTTGTTAGGTGGTCCCGCTGATCATTTTCATCTGAGAACCCCGCGGTGGGTTCTCTTTTTAGTGGCCGGCTTACTCCTTCCATTTAACAGACGCTATTAAGCTAACGTTAGCTAATCGGTATATAGCAGCGAGTGCAAGCAGCGTGGTGGCTGTGACGTTGGTAAACAAGCAGTTGACGCGTGAGGCTGCAAAAAAAGGCGACCTGTCTCTCGAGTCGCTGAGTGATGATGACTGCTTGGCGCGATAGGAAAAAAAAGCCCTTTTCCATATTTGGCGCCTCTGATTGGCTCAATTTTGTTTCAATCTGTATGCATCTACAAATCATGCAAATACTTCCGTCAGACTGCGAATCAAATGGACGGATCTCCCCAATCAAATTGACGGAAATCCGTCTGGAGACGGAATGCTTTAATGCATGCAGTCAGCACGGCCGCAATAACAAGACTTACCACGGAAGCAGGCAGCGCACCGGGGAAAAAACCAGGCAACAGGCTGTTAACCCGAGCCTGGAGACTGCGGACGAGACAGGCGCCAGATGGGACAGCTGAACACAGCCGCCCCGGCGGAAGGGGCGTATGCTGGCGTTGTTGCATGACCAAGCCTCCATTTAAAGAAAACCCACCCAGAGGGGTTGAGGCAGAGAAGGCTGACACGATTGGCAGACGTCATGAACGTGCAGGGGCACCCTCAACCGGGTAACCCGGGAGTTGACACTGCTCCAACACACCAGGGAATCAACCACCTTGGTGTTACCCAATGCGGTGGTTGTTCCTATAACCCCTCAAGAAAAAAACTCCAAAACACACCTGCGGGTATACACCGGCTATACCGCAGTACAATAAGGCTGAGCCCGAACCCTGTTTTTAGGGTTCGAACATTCGCCAGGTTTATCGAACGAACGTTTGAACGTTGGTTTTTTTAAATTTTTTAATAAAAAACTTTTTTAATAAATTTTTTTTTTCATTTTTTTTAATAATAATTTTTTTTTTATTGTATTATTATAGATCCTACGGAGGGCGGCATTGCATAGTCTATTGGTGAAAAACATGTTGTTTACAGTGGTGGCTGTTCATGTAAACATGTAATTAAACAAAGCACTCAGAAGAAAATAAACAAGCTACTGAATCAAAGTATGATAAACAATAGCCCTTGCAGTCACGTAAGGGGCTAGATAAACAAATGCATTCGTTTTGTGGCATTAGCGTTATATAGTTAGTGTTACACGTTCAATAACAGACCTGTATTCACTCTTGGTCGACGGGGAGGGGAGCCGGGAGGAGAGGCGCACGCCTCGGCTCAACAGACCCGTCCACCGTCCTCCCAACACGCCTGCCGCCCGTCCGCCCTACCACCGTTCCGAGGTAAGACCCGTCCACCGTGCGCCTGCTGTTGTTTCCAATGCAACCACCTCCCGCCATGAAGCTCGCGCCGAAAAAGGATGGTATTCATTAATGATCCTAATCTGCAGGTTCACCTACGGAAACCTTGTTACCGATTACTTCCTCGGCGGGGAGCTAACTACGGCTCCCCGGTAGCTACGGTAAGTCTTGCCGATTGGTGGTAACAGCAGAGGCGGGTGCAAGCGGTGTGACGTAATTGGCAGAATCGCCTGTCAATCAAAATAGAGCTCTGGTTGAAAAATAGTATCCCGCTGCAGCCCGGCAGACCATACTGGTTGAGCCGAGCGCCTCGCATTCACATCACCTCAACCCCGTGCGCATCCTTTATTTTTTTTTCACCGAACGTTCGAACCTATTAATTAAAGTCCGAATGTCAGCGTAACGAACGAACGTTCGAACGTTCGAACGTTCGGGCTCAGCCTTACAGTACAAGTGTTTCAGTTTTCAAAAAAGGGTTAACCCAGGCCTACGGGTCGACGAAACATTACTTCGGACCGGGCCCGGCGATACGGGAAGCACAGGATCACCAGAGGAGGTCAAAGACCACCCCAACAGGCCCCTCTTCGCCATGCGTGAGAGAGGAGCGAAAAGAATGGAGAACCAGCCCCAAGCACACCGTACTTGGTATTCCCAGGCGGTCTCCCAACCAAGCACTAACCAGGACCAACCTGCGTAGCGGCCGAGATCTGACGGGATCGAGCGTGTACAGGTTGGCATGGCCGTAAGCCATTACAACAGTGCAGAGTACAAAATGTACCCAACCAGGGTCTCCATAGCGCTTAACCCTGTGACACCCGGACCGACCTGGCATTTTCCCCCTGAAAAAGCCCAAGTTTCTCAGGGTACCTCAGATCTGCATCCCCGGCGGACAACGGGTTTAACTGATCCGGACCAGCGTGACCAGAACCAGTCCCGTGCCCTAACCACGCCGACATGCCTACTCCAGGAGAAGGGGCAGATATGCGTGTTGATCTTAAACATGAAAAGAAGGCGCCACCCAGACGTTCGGTGCGAACCGCGCCCGGTGGCCCACCCCCAGGGCGTGAGACCGCTCTACATATGTTCAGATCCATTCTGTCATCATCCCCCAGATATGAACGAGAATCCGTCGACAACCAAAACAGGTCGTCGGAAGAGGAAAAACCTCCATCCCAGTTGCTTTATAAAAACGCCGTTTTAACCTCAAGCAACCAAGGCGTGCCAGTCAGTCGCCTGATTACAGAACACCCCGAGCTAGCACTATACGTGCGTCGGGACACAACCACATCAATGAACAGGCTATTTAGACCTGTCATTGAATCCCCAAGGCGCCCAGGGGAACGACAAGAGGGGTGTGATGCTTCCTAACTCCAACTCTTTTTAATAGAAAAGAAGGAAGCACCAACAGTATGTATCCCAGTCTACACAGCCGGGGGTAAAAAAATTTCACATTTTTACATCCCACCACCCTCCCATAGGGAGGAGACGGAAATCCCCAGAGAGACTTCCCACGCGAGCTGTACAGATTGAAAAGAATATATTGCACCTTGAGCCATGTAAAAGTTTGGTTTTAGGGCTCTCCGGGGAGGAGGCACTGAACCCATACATACTCAATAATCGAATTGAATCGAATACACACACAATAGAGTAGGACTCCTTCTTGAGGTTCCACTCACCTTGACAATCTGAGGAGGAGGCTCTGTACTCTGAGGAGGCTCCCTCAAATGGAAGGAGAGTCCCAACTCACAGAAGGCCCGAATAGGAGCTTTGTGAGGAGCCCTGACCACCCCCCGAAACAGATCCATCATATGGACCTGAACAGCACACGGAAGTCCTACCAACAGAGACGCGCACAGTGGCGTACTCTATGGCGGGGGAATTTCTGCGGTGCACACGCCCAATATTCCAGGGCGTGGGACCAGGAAACTCCCCCCCCCCCCCCCCTCACCCTGTAACGTGCCGAACCGCAACGTGACAGGAACCTTGAAGGACAGGTGGGTTTACCCCTGACCAACAGAAAAAAGGGGGAGAAAAGGTTACCAGTTCACCCCTTTACGACCCCACACCCATGATACGATGTAATGACAAAAAAGAGTATGACGCAGTCATAGTCAGCCCCATGAAGCGTCTAACAGCTTCACACAGCGCATGTGCCAACCTGCTATCTGATTTTTACTAAGGAAAAAACACAGAACAGAGAGGGCCCTCGCAAGAGCCCCGGTACCAGACTTACACATGTGCTTCTGTGGCCAGCCCAACCCAGTTGTAGGTCACACGACACACACAACCCATTATCACCTACAAAAAATGGCTAAAACAATCTACAGAGGAACGCCGTTTTTCATAATGAGAGAATACACAATTCTCGATTAGTATCGGCCACAGGCCTTGCTAAGCACACATGAAAAAGTTACCAAACAATCTTTTCTTTAGGAAAATAAAGTTTCTCAAGTGGTTAGCACAACCCCAACAACTAAGCCAAGGGTTACATCGTATCCCTACCACACAGTGACACAACATAGTGTAACAACATGTCTGAGAGGAGGATGAAGAAGTCCCCAGGGAACCGGGGGGAAACACAACCCTCCTACTTTACCCTTAATACGGCCAGTTAAACAGGTAAACCTGTTAATATGTGAACACACTGTTCATTGTCATTACAGGCTGAGAAAAGAATCATTCTTTACTCATATGTCACTAAGCATAGCTTTATAGGTTAGTTTAACCCCCTTAGTTGTGAGTACACAATACATGAACACACAATGTGTCTCAACACAACAAACCAGATCATTTCACATCTGTAACAATAACCCGATTTGCATGGAGACCAGTGACAAGACAATTCACACATAACTCGCGTCATATCCTAAATGTAGTGCAGCAACACTCGTTTTGGAAAACATCGTTATTTACAAAACATTTAGAAGGGAAAGCAAGAAGAAGTGTTCAAGGTCTGGTCAGGACCTTGCCTACCGGGAGCGCAGATCAAGCGAATTGCAGTCTCTAACATGGCACCGAAGTAAACACAGCCTCCTGTGTTTGACGACACGGGCAGCTCGCTGCTCCAACCCGCCGCTACGGTGCTCCTTGTTGACGCAGTCCTCGCCGGCTGGCCCCAGGGTAGGTTCGACGAACATCCTCTGTCAAAGATGACGTTGTAGTCAAGAGTGTTAAAAACATGTTATAGTCACAGCACGTTCAACAGTGTAGCATTAAGCTAACGGCCGCTCTCGGCCGATAGCAGCAAGCTAACATTTATCTAGCCTAGTGACACAACAGGCTCCTGGTAAACACAGCGAGCTAGCGCCGCAGCTAACAGCTGACTGGCTAACACAGTAGGCCACAACTAGCACGCAAGCTAAGCAGCTACCACCTGAACTCGTACACAACGATACAAGTCACACTCAGACAGGCCGCCGTTCTGAAACCCTCCTCACCTTTTAAGAGAAAAGAGAAACGAGATGTTAACACAGTTTTACAACGGTGATTTTACCAACATCCGGCAGAGCCAGCACAATTCCCATCTGGGCTGTAGCTGACTTGAACATGGATTTTCCGATAACGAACATCTATGCTCACATTTCCTCGTTTAGGGTAAACTCTCATTTGCATATGAGAGACGGGGCCTATACGGTGACAGAGAAGTACCCACGCGTCCAGAGATCCTGGGATCACCAGTTCTACTGGCCGTGGCCCACTAGTTGCTATAATGGGCTTCAAACCAAGGTCCTCCGTCGTCGCCTAAAGGCTGAACAAAGGACCCTAATCTGGGGCCGGTTTCCGCAAACATTGTCAACTAGCCCCCATAGCACTAACAGACAAGTGGAGCTCGCAAGCAAAACATTACTCACCAACCTGGAACCCACCGCTTCTCACAACAGCGGCGCGTCCTACAGTCCAGCTGTGTCGCTGAAAGGTTTTACCGCAACCAGCCACAGCAAGGAAGACTGCAGTTGGGAGGCATGTAGCGGCGTGCTCCCAATACGAAAACCGGTGGAGGTTTTTAGAATGATCACCATCTTCCAGACACTCCAGTGACGAAGACAATATCGCCGTATTTTCTCGAGAATAGTGAGAGAGAAAATAAAGATATGATGTCAACGTATCTCTTGTTTTCCAACTCTTCTCCTACCATCACATCACGTCAAGTGGGGATCTACCGAGGCACTTCCTTGTGGTGAAAGCGAGAAAAGAGGAGAGCAGGTGACCACACACCTGCTTATGAAGGTAAGCTAACGAGGGGTGTGGTCAGACGAATACTGGGATAAAGGTACATTGTGGAATTTTATTCAGTGCGCGTGCACATATGCGAGGATAGTGCATGAGTGACGCCGAGCGGAGCCACTATGTATACAGAACGTTCTGTATTGTTGCAGTGAAAGAGTTAATAACGTCTCGTCTTGCATATTTTCCACTGCATGTCTGGTTTGTATTGACCCATCTCAAACTCTGGAGGAAAGCGACAGTTGTGATTGGAGGAAAGAGAAAAGAGGGCGGGTTGGAGATAGGTCAATCTACGGCAGGGGTCGGCAATAGGCGGCCCGCGGGCCGAAATTGGCCCGCCAGCAATCATTTCTGGCCCGTCAGTGTATTTTGAGAATATGATATTTATTTTATTTTCATCATATAATTTTTATTATATGCATACTTTATGTTTTATCCATGTTAACACAATAGCGCCCAGCCACGGAGATGTCCGTGTTTCGAATCCAACAATTGAGGACCAACCACGGACATGTCCGTGGCAAAGTTTATTTTTTTATTCCATTTTAATAACCTACTCTATGTCATCGAGCAGCACTGCAGAAGTACCCTACTCTTTGAATTCGAAAAAGTGCATTCTCTTAGGGGCGCTATGTCGATAATGCAGTTCCCTGTGGCAGAAGATGTCTTGTTTTTTCTGGATCTCCAATGTAGTTTTCTGCTAACATGAAGCGATGCCTATAGCCTGTTACACGGAATACGTTTTGGGACGCGGATTTCAGTGTGCAGTAAAGGAATAATATCATCAGCCAATGGACATATCGATCTACCAGATGGTCGATCGATAACTGGGAAATCCTTTGGGGGATCCAACCGGCCCACGGTAAGATCTTTTTCACGTAAATTACATGCTGATCAGACCTTGTTATGATAGCCATCCACCCGATCAGCGAATGTGGCTACTGAGGCTAACACGGTTATTGGTAATCAATAATCAGAAACGAGGCCCCCCCCCCCCCCTTTCATGCATTCATGGTGGACCATCATATCGATCATATGCAGTTTGATTTTTAACTCCAGCTTCTGTATAGCCGAAAAGCCATTGGATTTAACGTTACTAGCTTAGCGGCCTGTATCTCGCCTTCCAGGAAATATACTAGCCGAAATCCCTTATGACACTTATATTCAAGATGCTATAAAATGAGAACGTATTGATGAAAAAATTATTTCTTTAAGCCATTTTGAAGGGACGGTTTATGGTCTCAATTGACAATGAGAATGGACAGATAGCAATACTATAAAGTATAGATTTAGCTCTACAAACAGCCCCACGGACTATGCAAGTCTGTTTAGAAATGCTGGCCGCCTAGAGTGATTTTAGACGGATCCAAATGGCCCCAAAGTGTTAAAAGTGAATAACAGGTATAGGCAGTGAGGTGCAATGTACCGTGTATATAGGCTTTCTCAAAGTGAGGTGGACAGCGTGTGGTGCTGAAATGGGAAACACGCATCCATGAAATAAAAACGCCAGTTTTTTTTTATCTATGTCTGTCACTATAGCCAATTGAAATGCTAGAAATGCTCACGTGGACTCGGAGAACCAATGGAAAATTCTTATAGTTTCTCAATAGTCCAGTGCAGTGATCCCCCACCGGGCCGCGTTAGCTAAACTAACGTTAGCTAAACTTAGTAAAAACAAAAAATAAACGTCTTTGGATAGCTTCTTTGCAAAGGGGAAATACCAACTGAGGAGCCAGAAGAGGAAACTACGACCTCCAAGACACATAAACAAAACCAGGAGTCATACTTAAAATACGGGTTTATCGCAACAGGTGACTCTCACGTGTTGACGTCCTCTCTGCATAACATGTGGCGACACGCTAGCAAATGAGGCAATGAAGCATGACAACTGTGTTCAAGTTGGCAGAAGATAAAGTAGCTGCATTCAACACGAGTGGACATTTGACATGTTTCAAACATTAGCAGGGATTTTGGAGGACCGAAACAGAAACAATAAGCCCAGGGCAGGGCTGCATTATGGTGAGTTGTGTTTTTCATGCATTCTGTTCTGTTCATGCGTTATAATAATAATACATTCGATTTATAATGCACTAGCACCCGCCGTGGTGCTGCATGAAAATCAAATGCCCATCCTACTGATCTGTTCATGCACCCGAGAGGCACTTTATAATAGAAAAAAGACAAAGGTATAATGTTCAGTGCAAACATGTATGTCGTTTACAGTTTATTATGCCACCTATGCAGCTAGTTTATTTTGAAAAGAGTTAAAAAAAATTCACAATCATTATATTAAATTAGCCATTGTGTTTGGTTCTGGCCCGCCATACAATGGCTTGGGGGGAAATTGGCCTGCGGCCAAACCTAATTGCAGACTCCTGATCTACGGGGCTGTGGGAAACCCTGGTGTGTGTGTTTTCATACCAGGGCAAGGTAGACCTTGGTGACAGTGCGGTCCTTGAAGCAGCGGTAGGCGTGTCCAGCAGCAGCCTTGTTCAGAGCCACACACAGAGCTCCGCTGGTGGAGAAATCCAGCTGGTGGCAAAACCTGGTGGGAGGAAGCAGAGTTAAGGATCGGTTACAGCAGCAGGGATGGGTACCGAGTCCGGTACTTTTAAAGGTATCGACCGAATCACGTCGGTACTACCGAGTACCGCTTCACGTGAGATCCACCGGTGCCACATTTCGGTAATGCAAAAAAAAAGTCTGATGACGTCAACGTTTGATTTACCGCAAAACAAAACCTATGAAGTGTGCCGCACGTTCATGTGAAGGTTCACGCGCACAATACAGCTTACCTAGGATTTTACTTGATTCAACAACAACAAAGCAGTCGGGGCAATGGCAAGCCGAAAACGGTCGCAAGTGTGGTTACACTTTACAAAGCTAGATGCAGACAACTCTCACTGCAATATTATATATATTAGAGCTGGTATACTAATTATACTAGTATCGCGCGATAATATAATTAACGCATTAATCAAAAAAAAAAAAAAAAATTACATTTTTAATTTTTTTACCTTTATTTACCCAGGGTAGGTTCGCTGAGCACAGATGCTCTTTTTCAGGAACGCCCTGCTTCACATTCACACAGTTCCATTCACACCTGGGAGCTGCCCAGTACAACCACAGTTGACACCATTGGCCACTGAGCAACTCCACTGGAGCAGTTGATTCAAGCCATGTCACATAGTTCAAGTTTGAAATGATTCTTTCTGTTTTGCTCCTGAGAGTGTGCTAGATACTGTACTGTACTGGTAATATTATTTATTTGTGTTAACTTCTGAATAAAACAACTTATTAAACACAAGTACATCTTATTGAACATTATTTTGATATTTCATTACCAATTATCATAGCAAAACATCTTTTTCAAACAGTCTGTAATGCATTTTGGAAACGAGAGATGGGCTCATGGTGTAATGGGCCACCTGGCCTGAGAAACATAAGGAGGAAAGAAAAAGTAAGGACTTACTTCTGGTCATTATTTGGGTAAAACACACATATTTTGAATGCCTTCGGCAGGTTTTTTTTCTTCTTTTTAGCCATTTTAATCTAGATTAAATCCAGGATTGCAGATAGATTAATCTAGATTAAAAAAAATGATCTATGCCCACCTCTAATATATATATATATATATATATATATATATATATATATAAACAAATTGTTCTAAATAAATAAATGATAAATCATTTGAAGTTTGAACAAATTTTTTACAACTGAGATAGAGTAGAGTCGATCAAATTTTTAGAGACTAAAGTACAGAAAAAAGGTACCGTTGGGTACCGGTTCACACTGGTACTGGTATCGGTTAAAATGTGAACGGTACCCAACCCTATATAATAATGCAGGACCTCTTTAGGGGGTCTTTATTCGGCATGCAACAAACTGGACATGCAATTGGAGCGGCACACACACACCGGGATACACACACACACACACACATGCATTGTCTTTTTCTCAGTCGCCGATGCGATTGAGTCTCTGCGCCTAACCCATCCCGTCGTCCTTCCCCCCATGGGCAGCCGGGAGCAGATAGGGCGTCAACGTGAGCCGCGCCCCGGGGACTAATCCAAGGACACCACAGCATTAGCGATCTGTTGTTGTGCATGTTTTTCCATTGGGTTTATCTTATCGGGGGGGAAACCCTTGTGAGCACAGGGAGAACATGCAAACTCCACACAGAAAGGCCTGGGAGATCCCCCACCTGGGTACCTACCTGGCATCATGGAAACCTGGTCCCCAAGCGGGAATCGAACCCTGGACCTTGCTGTGAGGCGACAGTGTTAACCACTACACCACCGTGCCGTATACAGCAGCAGAGTGATGGATCTGTTACAGCAGAGTGATGGATCTGTTACAGCAGCAGAGACATGGATCTGTTACAGCAGCAGAGTGGTAGGGATGGGAATCGAAAACCGGTTCCCATTGGGAACCGGTTCCTAATTGGCCGATGCCTGGAACCGTGTGGCTCCTGTGACTTTCGATTCCCTTATCGCTGCCTACAGTTGCGCAATAACGTTACGTTAGCATGGCCATGGCAGACTCTATTTGATTCCTTAAGGGCTCGAAATTGCCTGGGTTTTGGTAATATGCTCCCGAAATGCTCCCGCTGTTTAGCTACTTCTATGTGCAGTGAAAACTACTTGAATGCTTTAGAGCCTAGTCATTGATTTAGATCAGGGTGAGCTAAAATTAGCCGCGGAGCTAACGTGAGCTAACGTGAGCTAACGCTATTTAATCAAGCTCACAAAGAGAGATAAACAGCTGACAGCGGATAGTACAGGTACAAATACAATAAAACAGCAGGTGGGGGCTGTTGTGTAAACCTTGTACTCTTTAGTTCACATATAATGAGAGACGTGAGTGCTTGTTTACATGTCTGTAAACCAGGAAGTACAGTGGTGCAACATACAAATGTGTCCGTGTAGCAACACAAGCCAATACATAAAGGACAGGGGCCCGGGGGCGTGTACCGGTTCCGCAACAGTAAGTGACTTCCGGGTAGGCCTGATTGGCCCCGACAGGCACGTGACGCGGCAAACTCAGGACGCGCAACGAGGCTGCTGAGAGCTGTCGCGCGGAAATAGGCTGTCTATTGCCATTCTCTAACACAAACTCTAACCTTAACCAGCTCCTTAACAGCGCCTAAACTTAACCGTTCTAACCTTAACCAACTCCGAAACAATGCCTAACCTTAACCTTAACCATGCCTAACCTTAACCATAGAAAGAATATTGCCATTCTCTAACACAAACTCTAACCTTAACCAGCTCCTTAACAGCGCCTAAACTTAACCGTTCTAACCTTAACCAACTCCGAAACAATGCCTAACCTTAACCTTAACCTTAACCATGCCTAACCTTAACCGGCGAAAGAATACACGTTAAAAAAAAAATCACGTTAAAAAAAAAAGATTTGATGGGATTCGAACTCACCAACAACGGACCGCAGGATCGCAGGACCGCTGCTCTGCGAGGTGAGCTATAGCGCCGAATGAGAGTCATGGCGTATTTGGACGGTTACGTAATTCCGTAAGGGCTCCGCGGAGCGTGCCGCGCGGCAGAGAAAGTTGCGCGTCACGTGCCTGTCGGGGCCAATCGGGCCTACCCCGGAAGTCACTTACTGTTGCGAAACAGCTACACGCGGCCCGGGGAGCTCTCTCTCTGTGTGTGTGTGTGGTGTGGTGTGGTGTGGTGTGGTGTGATAGTGTGAGTGAGAGACAGAAGTCAGAGGAATAACAACCTGTTATTCAATAGATTAAATTAGTTTAAGAATAAAAAAATAAATACATTTTAAGAGAATCTCAAATACATTATTTTATTTAAGTGTAGGCTATAGTTAATGTTTTATTTTTTACAGTTTTTGTATTTTTCTGACATGGGGGCTCAACAATAAATGACAATCAGAAATGTCAAGTTGCATGTTGTTATTCTAACCAGCTTAGACCCCGACGCTCTGCATCTTCTGGCCGCCTCAGACCTACTCCTATCCGAGCTCCGGGAGGGTCATCAAAGAGAAGTCGCCTATTCTCAGTCCTTGCCCCACAATGGTGGAATGAACTACCCACCCCAGTTAGGACAGCCGAATCACGTCCAATCTTTCGCCGTCGACTAAAGACGCACTTCTTCAACCATTATCTGAATAAAAAAATATATATCTAACCCTAACTAACCGTACTGTCATGCACTTGTCCTAATAAACTAACCTACACTGTAGCACTCAACACTTTGATGAACATTGTTGCTCAGCTGATAGAGTTGTGCCCTTCCTGATGGCTTGTCGTACAGAACTTGTAAGTCGCTTTGGATAAAAGCGTCAGCTAAATGACTAAATGTAGTTCTGTTGCATTTCCAATTTATTTATTTAAATTATAAATTGATCAGGTATCGATAAGGGAATCGATAAAGAATCGAATCGATAAGCAGAATCGATAATGGAATCGTATCGATAAAATCCTATCAATTCCCATCCCTACAGAGTGGTGGATCTGTTACAGCAGCAGAGTGGTGGATCTGTTACAGCAGCAGAGACATGGATCTGTTACAGCAGCAGAGTGATGGATCTGTTACAGCAGCAGAGACATGAATCTGTTACAGCAGCAGAGACATGGATCTGTTACAGCAGCAGAGTGATGGATCTGTTACAGCAGCAGAGTGATGGATCTGTTACAGCAGAGTGAAGGATCTGTTACAGCAGCAGAGTGATGGATCTGTTACAGCAGCAGCGTGATGGATCTGTTACAGCAGCAGAGTGATGGATCTGTTACAGCAGAGTGATGGATCTGTTACATCAGTAGAGTGATTCTATGCGTCACATTCAAATCAAAAAGGGTTGCTGGGTATATTATCTATTTTTATGAATAAAGTCAACACAAATCCTTTGGTTGTATAATGTCTCACACCTCTGTATCACTGGTAATGCTAACCTGCTAGTCATGTTAACCACCACACCAAAAGACATGCATGCTAGGTTTCCTGCCATAGCCCTTGACCCAGGTGCTGGCATTACAATTAGAGTTGGTCCCCGGGCGCCGCACTGTGTGGCTGCTAGGGGTGGGACAATACATCGATCCAGATCGATACATCGATGTAATTATCAACAATCGAATCGGATCGATGCGATGTAATAAGATCGATTCATATCGATACTCTTATTTTGAAAATCCTGTGGCGAGTCTCATATCCGCCCAAGAACAACAGCAGTAGCTCCGTGTGTGTAGACGTTACAGCATAGCATTCTCCCTTTCTGTGTGTGTGTGCGCACGTCTTTGGAAAGACCAGATGAGGTCAGAGGAGTTTGATGTTTAAATGTTATTTAAACATAAACAATATAATACATAATAAATGTAGGCCTATGCATGATCATGCAACATCAACAAATTGTTGTAGGAACGGTTTGGGAGAGGGAGGTTGTGAGTTTTGAGTTCCAAAAAATGTAGCTTAAAGTTTAAAGCTCAATATATAAAAACGTGGCACTTTACAGTGAACAGGAGGTCTATTTGTATTAAAAACAATAGATTGATTTTCCTTTAAATGTCTGGAAGAGCTCAAAAATACAAATGTCAAATGATATTTTCATTACCTTTTTTTTGTTAATCTAAATGTTACTGATTGTGTTAAATGGGCATATGATATCATCTCATATCGATTGCAGGCACCTGAATCTAATCGTATCGTATTGTATCGTGAGAGACTTTGTGATATCGGCAAATATCGTATCGTTGTCCAAAGAATCGATATCGTATCATGATGAAACTGGTGATTCCCACCCCTAGTGGCTGCCCACTGCTCCTAAATAGTTAGGGCGGTTTTCTCCAAGGGGATTATATAAGGTTCCACTTAACTCAACTAAAAAAAATCTAAATTTAAAATAAAGTAGAATCAAACATCAAGGATTATGGTGGTATTGTGCCCAACACTGCAGTGGTCTTCCCATTACTGCAGTACTGCAGTGTTTGTTGCCACCCGATCTCTCTCACACACAGACTGAATCGCATGTATTTATAGACAGAATGAGACACTTGGGCTCTCCACTAGCTACTAAATTCCCCCTCCGCCACCACTCACCCAAACACACACGAGTCTCATATATTTAGAGACAGAATAGACATAGACTTTATTGTGCCAGGGGGGATTCCTTTTCATATCACTGTGTACTCATCAGACAACAGTCCCCGTAGTCCCAGACTGATATTTACCCACATAATATCTGTGGTACATTCTCCACTCCTTCCTCCCCTTTAAATTATCTCCCTTGATGCACCTGCCAATGCAAGAGGCTCGGTATGAGCACGACATCTCAAATCAATACCAGAGTTGGTTGACCTATGAATCACTGTATTCACTTTTTTAAATGAATTTCCTTATTTGTATGTATATAATAATTATTTTGCGGAGGGGGTGTTTGTCTGTCTGTCTGTCTGTCACTTTATTTTGATGTCTGTCGTCCTTGGTATTCCGTTCTGTGTTCCTAATGGATAACTTTCAAGTACATATCATTTGTAAATGTTGGTGGCTTAAACAATGTTTAAACAAATATAAATATATAAAAAAAAAAATTAAAACAACAACAGTACAAACAACATCATATCAAACAATACATACAGTTACAGCACACAGTAACAACATACAATAACAGACAGCAGGACACACTCAGTCCTGTTCAGCGAGGCCTTCTGTCTGCAGCGATCAGGCTTTTCACAAAGCGAGCCGTTCTCTACCCCAGTGTTCTGTATCTTAGCCCGGTGAAGTAGTGATTGAGTGGAAGTTTGATGTCCTGTTATATTGAGGTTGCAATGCGTGCAATGGCCATATTGTTAGAGGTGCTGCTGGTTACGCGCGTGTGTTTGGCCCCGTTAGTAACGGACGGTAATAATAAATAATGCTCTGGTACATCAATAGGAGGAGATTAATAATGCTCTGGTACAACAGTAGTAGATGAATAATGATCTGGTATAACAGTAGTAGATGAATAATGTTCTGGTACAACAGTAGGAGATGAATAATGCTCTGGTACAACAGTAGTAGATGAATAACACTCTGGTACAACAGTAGTAGATGAATAATGCTCTGGTACAACCGTAGGAGATGAATAATGCTCTGGTACAACAGTAGGAGCAAGAGAGAGTCCTTTAAGCTTACAGATGACTGAATAAGACACTTAAAAAAAAAGAAAAAAAAACACTCCCTCCCTCTCTCTCTCACCTGAATCCATAGTAGGTGTTGGGGTCAGCTAGCAGGGGGAAGTGGTGTTTAAGCTGTGCCTGCACCGTGAGCTTCTCGTACCACATCTTGCTGTCGATGCGGACGTCCCAGTGCTTGTTCACCACAATGTAGTCGTCACTTTGGTGCAGCACCTGTAGACCGTCCAGGCTAGCCGGCTCTGGTGCTGCCATCTTCACCGAAAAGAGACACACACAGCTCACACAAACACAGCCCTGGAGAAAGAAGGTTGTCCGTCTTCTCAACATCAAATAGTCTCGTTCAAGCCTCTCTCTCTCTACCACCATTATATCAATTCACATTGATATCGCAATTGGAGATCATGCAATATCTGCATTTCCCCCCATAATATTAGAGAATTTAAGACTGATCAGAGTCTAGATGAGATGTGCTTTACACCCAGGAAGACTAGATCCATAATATGATATCGGTCATCGCTGGGAGATCCAATAGGGGACAATGTAATATCTTGGGATATCCTACACTTACTCTGCATAGTGTGAATTGGTGGCCTTTCAGTCTTGAGCCTCACTCACTCCTATTCATGCATGACATCCCACTTTTACTTTACCACTCTTACTGGTGCTAGAGGGCGCTCTAATAATCAGAGAATAGGGAGTTGGAGATCTTTCCTTAAATAGTTTTTGGTGTAGCTAGGAAACTGTTAGGGAGACAGACCCACCACACTATGCCACACACACAGAAACGCGGTGACACAACTAGCATGCTAGCGCAGTTAGCCTACTAGCTATCATGCATTAACATTGCCTCAGTCCTAAATGTATCTAACTAGCCAGACAAACTCCTGTAGCTACCATGACGACCACAACATACGGTTTACGTTTAAGCAGTTTACCTTAAAGACGATGAAAACACGGGCATGTGTATACAGATGTAAACAAACCACCCAACTGCGATGAATGGGTCGCATGGTGGCGTTATTTCTTTCCGTAGCCGCATTTTGCGGAGACGCTCTCTGATTGGCCACTTCATGTGACATGTGCGCCCAATCGTGTGACGCCTGTTTCGACGCAGACCGCGTAGGCTTAGGCGCGTGAACAGTACACTGATTACCAAACCTAGCCGCATTTCTGGCAGACGCTCTCTGATTGGCACTGACTGACGCTCTCTGATTGGCCACTGACATGTTTGCCCAATCGCGTGACGAGCTGTGTCTTTGCTCATTTCCGCGTCGAACAGCCTGCAAACTACCTGATTGATTGATTGATTGATTGATTGATTGATTGATTGATTGATTGATTGATTGATTGATTGATTGATTGATTGATTAATTGATTGATTGATTGAAAAGTTTATTAACAGATTGCAGAATGGGTACAGTACAGTACAGCTCAATACATACAATTGTTAAGGGGATGCAGACCAGAGAAAGACTTTCGTCTTGTTTACATCAGGGTTTGATTGATTGCTTGATTGAAAACTTTATTAACAGATTGCAGAATGGGTACAATACAGTACAGCTCAATACACACAATTGTTAAGGGGATGCAGACCAGAGAAAGACTTTCGTCTTGTTTACATCAGGGTCCCCCATTTTCAATTCATAATATGACACACACGACATACAGATAGACACTGCTACATCTATACATTTATGACATACCAGATTTGCAAATACAGTACTGTTTGTGATACAAAAAGTGTCCAGAAAAAGAGTGTATATACATTTGACGTAGAAACTGTACATTGGAGGAGGTTGGGTAGGTGGGGTGGGGTTGGGTGGGGGGGGGGGGGGGGGGGGGGGGGGGGGTGGGGGGGGGGGGGGGGGGGGCTGTACATTGGAGGTGGGGGGGGGGGGGGGGTTGGGTAGGGGGGGGGGGACACTGTACATTGGAATACTGACAAAGCCATACTTGGTCATTACTGTACAAGTTTACAACAATTGCAGTCTCCCGTAGGTGTTTTTTGACAGTGTTTTTGAAAGTGGGTAGTGATTCACATCCCTTTACAGCTTTGGGTAGGGCGTTCCACATTGATGTGGGCATAATTGCTAAACGTGTTTAGTCCCTTGTTTGAGGAGAATCTGGGTTTAACATGATTTGTGGAGCTCCCTCTGGTGTTGTGATCGTGGTATTCACTGACCTTTGGGAAGTATTTTGACATATACATACGGTTCCTTGGTCGTGTAGTGTAGTGTATCTTGTAGACCAGGCCCATTGCAAGTTGCTGTACTCTGTCGTCTACTCTAAGCCATCCTAGGTTGTCAAAGTGGGCAGGGGTGAGGTGGGTTCTAGGAGTCAGGTCAAGCAGTAGTCTGACTCAGTGGCGGACTGGGACACAAATTCAGCCGGGACATTCAGACGCACCAGCCCACAACACCGGCCCACGCACCTGCCCACGCACCGGCCCCGAAACCGGCCCACACAACAGGCGTTATGAAACACTTCAGTCCAGTATTAAACAACCCAAGGCTGTGGCTAAGGAGTCAACATCAGGGAGACCAAATCTACACACCGCCCCCTAGATGTGCACTCATGCACAGTGCACACACACACACACACAGACACACACATACATATACCGTTACTTCCCGTCATTGGCATATGTTTTTTTTTTACTAACATCTTAGTGCCTTCATTAGCCTAGGGATTAAGGATACATGAAGTATTAACTACACCATAATAATATTGAGGTTTTGATCCATAGAAAGTAGGGATGTCCGATATTATCGGCCTAACCGATATTATCGGCCGATATCGGCATTAAAATGTGATATCGAAAAAATATCGGTATCGGTTTTAAAGAAATAATATTTTATTTACATTTCTATAACCTTTATTTACCCAGGCAAGCAAGTAAGAACCAATCTGATTTTATTTATTGTCAAAAGTATGCATAATGTTGTGTTAATTCCACAACAAGAGATATGTAATGTTAATTACCTGAAATTATTCCATTTCTTGGGGCGGGAAACCCTGCATATATCGGTATTGGTTGATATCGGTTGATATCGGTATCGGAAATTAAGAGTTGGACAATATCGGTATATCGGTATCGGTAAAAAAGCCAATATCGAGCATCCCCTAATAGAAAGGTCTGTGCTACACAATTTCAGTTAGATTGGATTTATTGTCCTTTAATTTGGCACTCATGACATTAGTTGCTTGCCGTTTAATCAACATTGAAAGACCCCCCACTTCCTCCCAGACACCCCATTCCAAGAGCCTGTTTTCTCTCTCTCTCTCTCTCTCTCTCTCTCTCTCTCTCTCTCTCCTCTCCTCTCCTCTCTCTCTCTCTCTCTCTCTCTCTCTCTCTCTCTCTCTCTCCTCTCTCTCTCTCTCTCTCTCTCTCTCTCTCTCTCTCTCTCTCTATGTCATGTGTCTCTCTGTGTGTGTGTCTCTCTCTCGTCTCTCTCTGTCTCTCTCTGTGTGTCTCTCTCTCTGTGTCTCTCTCTCTCTCTGTCTCTCTCTCTGTGTGTCTGTCTGTCTGTCTGGACTGGGCTCTCTCTCTCCCCTCAGGGTCAGCTGTGCTGGACTGGGCGCTCTCTCTCCCCTCAGGGTCAGCTGTGCTGGATTGGGCGCTCTCTCTTTCCTCAGAGTCAACTGCATAAGAAGAACATCAGCAATCAATAATAATGGCTTGAATTCATACAGCGTTTTTCAGCCTTTTGAAAACACCCAAAGTAGTAGTAGTAGTAGTAGTAGTAGTTTATTCAGTCATCATCTCACACAATACAATATACCCCATCATTTAACAATATTTGATTTTACAGTGACTGAAAAGGTACAGACTGAAGCATAATGCTTATATATGCCTGTCCTATATTCTTAACAAATATTAAAAAAAATTGGCGGCTACGTGGCGTAGTGGGCAAGGCGCTCGCCACAAATACTGGAGACGCTGGGCTCGCCTGTTCGAGCCCAACGCTCCACATTGCTTTCAGTTTAGCCTGGTCATTCATACTAATACACATTGGCCGTATTAGGGGGGTGGGAAACTGATGGGTGGGGATTGGGCGTTGTGGACAGCGACTCCTACAGGTCGGTTGGTGTGCCTGCGCAGTAGAATCAGGAAGTGTCGGGGGCAGCGTGAGCCTCCCACGCGTTACTCCCTCGCCACTGAGAGATCGAGCTGCGCAGGTGAAAAGATGCGACTGCTGTTACCTCAAGTACCGGAGGGGACTTGTGCTATGTATGACTTAGTCCACATTGCAGCCGGCTTGTGGGAGGCAAGAAACAGCGTTCGTGACAGGGGAGGGTTGAATTGGATGATACGAAATTGGGATGGGAGAAAATGTAGAAAATGGGAGAAAAAGTGGACAAAAAAAACAAAAATTAAAAAAATTAAGACTCCAAAACAGTATTCTAAAAAGAAAATAGCAAAAGAAAACAGTATTATTCACCCCTGTAGTTTTCAAAAATAGCTTTACAAATTTTTCTTAAAAACCAAAAGCGAATTACTCATTCTTAACTGTATATCAGCATTGTTCCACAAAGCGCTTCACAGAAACCATCAAGCATTCACACTCACACAGTCATACACTACTGGTGGTTGTGAGCAGCATCAGCAAACACAGCTGCCCTGTGGCAGACTGACGGAATCATGTCTGCTAATCAGCGCCAACCACCATCAACAACCTTCATAAATACATTCAACATTAATGGAATAGGCTAACTACCAACTTAGCTGTAGCAGTTAGCTGTTATATGCAATCACATATGTTTAACTACGGGGTAGTAGTTGACCTAGTTGTTAGCTTAAGCTAGTTAGCTGTGGTTATTTACAAACATGTAGATGAGACTAATCATATACAGATCGAGAACATGGCTAACAGTTGGGAATTCTAAGGTACATCTTATTTAAGCATGTAAAATGGCAACTAATCAATTCAATCAATTAGATTACCAATATTATATCAACATGAAAATTTGGAAGGGAACATAATAGTATTTTATTTTAGTATTTACTATTATAATATTAGTAGCCGATTAATTTGCAGCCCGTCCTAGGTTCTGATTGGCTCTCTAGGTTAGCACTTTAGCTTCTGATGCTGTGGTGGGCACTAGTCCTAACATTGCTAACTAAACTTTTAGTCAGAGAAAAAACGTCACGAGTCACAACTACTTACGTCCACGTGCTGTAAGGAATCAGGAATACGGAAAGCACATTGTCTTGTAATAGAATGACTGAAATCACTGCAAGAGCTAGTATAGGCTAGCTAGCCCTCATGAACCGGCAGACACCAACAGTAGAATATGCACTAGGCTACTGCATGCACCTGTCATGTTACTGTTGGTTCCTTCCACTTGAACTTCATCATCATTAGCAGCAGCAGCGGGTAAACATTTAATTCTAGCTTTTTCAGCTCCACCCTTTCTTTTTTTGCATTCTCCATTTCTGCGCTTCTAGGCCTACTCGCGGTTGGGAGGAAACGTGAATCTCATTCACTGATGTCTCATGTCTCATTCAAGACTGGCTAACAAAAGCATGTCTTTCACTTAACACCAATAAAACAGTGTGTATGATGTTCACAAAGTCACCAGTAGAGGTCACTCACTCTAATGTGTTTCTGGGAGAGGCGGAGCTGGACATTGTACATTAATTCAAGTATCTTGGGGTCACATTGGACTCTACATTGACCTTCAAAAAGTCATGTGAAGAAAGTGACAAACAGTCAAGTTTAACATCGAAAACTTCAGGCAGATCAGGCCCTGCCTGCCAGTTAATGCTGCAAGGATGTTTCTGCATTCAATGATTTTATCACACATCGAGTAGGCCTACTGTTTTATCAACTGGTCTCTTTTATATGTCACTACTCTTACACCAATATAATTACTCTACAAAAAAGCCATAAAAGTATTTGATAGGAAACCAATTTCATTTCATCACTGTAATGTTTTAGAAAAACATAACATGCTAATTTTCGAGAATTTCCAAGTTTTCAAATATACTTGCTTCATGTACATGGTTCTGCATGGACTTGCCCCTCCCCCATTGAATGAGTTCATCCAACAGAAAGCAGACACTGGCATTACCACCAGGGCCATCAGTAGAGGGGACTGTAAGGTGCCTTTTCGTTACATATTCCATGTTCAAGACCCATCTTAAACTGCATCTTAAGGCAAACCAGAACTGTGATCATTTTTAATCTGATTTAGTTTATGCAACTTGTTTATTGTTTTATTGCCGGCCCACACACTGGCCCACACACCGGCCCACATAATGGCCCACACACCGGCCCACATATGGCCCACACACTGGCCCACACACTACACCGGCCCACACACTACACCGGCCCACACACCGGCCCACATTAGTGGCCCACACACTGGCCCACACACTGGCCCACACACCGGCCCACACACTGGCCCACATACTGGCCCACACACCGGCCCACACACCGGCCCACATACTGGCCCACACACCAGCCCACACACTGGCCCACATTAGTGGCCCACACACCGACTCACACACTGGCCCACACACCGGCCCACACACCGGCCCACATACTGGCCCACACACCGGCCCACACACTGGCCCACACACTGGCCCACATTAGTGGCCCACACACCGACTCACACACTGGCCCACACACCGGCCCACACACTGGCCCACATTAGTGGCCCACACACCGACTCACACACTGGCCCACACACTGGCCCACACACTGGCCCACACATCGGCCCACATTAGTGGCCCACACACTGGCCCACACACTGGCCCAAAAAAAAAAGTAAAAAAGTAAAAAAAAAAAATATATAATTTTTTTTTTTTTTTTTTTTTGGACCAGCCCACTTTGGTCCCGGCCCATCGGGATTCGTCCCGAACGTCCCGATGGCCAGTCCGCCACTTCTGACTAGTTTGTTTTGAGATGTTTGTAATTTGGTTTTTAGGTTTAGGTTTTAGGCGTTCTATCGCCATGCTCTAAGACAAACTCTAACCTTAATCAACTTCGAAAGAGTGCCTAAGCTTAACCAGTGTAGAAACTGGCGTTTGCCAATCTGAGAGCGTTTGCCAGAAATGCGGCTAGGTTTGGTAATCACGCAGTTTAGGCACTCTTTCGAAGTTGGTTAAGGTTAGAGTTTGTCTTAGAGCAGGGCGATAGAACACCAGCCCTGATTCCAAACTCTAACCTTAACCAACTTCGAAAGAGTCGCCTAAGCTTAACCAGTGATAAACTAGGCGTTAGGTAGTTTGCAGGCTGTTAGACCCGGAAATGGGCAAAGACACAGCTCGTCACGCGATTGGGCGCACATGTCAGTGGCCAATCAGAGAGCAGCTACGGAAAGAAATAACGCTGCATTGGCGTTTGCCAACCCGGAAGACGCGCATGCGCATTTTGCATTTGGGAGCTAAAGCTTCAGTTGCAATTATTAAAATATTTATTTTTCAATTCAAACCTTTATTTATTCTCGAAACGATAATTGAAGTCACCCTCATTTCCAATGTCGTCGAAATGACAAATTATCAACAACAAAAAAAATATAATAAACATTGATATATAATCATTTTACACGGTAAACATAAGACATAATCAAATATAGAGACAGATAAAGTGCAGAATAATGGAGGAAAATACTAAAAACAATTGCAAACTGTTGCAGGCAGATCAGCTATTACATTTATCCCATAGGATATAGGTGCATTAACAAGACGAACACGAATCGATCGCGCATCTCAAACTGAAACGGTTCAAATAACAAACTCAGCAAGACCGACGGCTTCTCAGTTACAGTGGGTGACAATATTGTCACAAGGAAAGATGAAATTACCTACCTGGGTTCCATCCTAGAGGCAAATCTTTCCTGTGACAAAATGGCATCCAATGTAATAAAGAAAGTCAACCAACAAACTAGATTCTTGTACCGGATATCCTCTCTGGTAAACAAGAATGTTGACAGAGTCTGGCTATGGGGCGACAATAATGTGGTCAAGAGGCATGGTTTCTACCTTCAGCCATTAATCAGCGTGGTTTATTATTTGCATCATTTTCACCCTCGGGTGCTCCTCGTCATCGCCCTCTGGGGGTTGCTGACTGTCTGTCTGCACGACCGTGCTAAGTACACTGGGCTGAGGTGTCTCTGTTTCTTCACACCTTACTCTGGAGTCCAGCTCTGGCTCCTCTGTCTGTGTCTCGCTCTCACATGTTGTCTTTGTGACAAACTTGACTAGCCTGTGTTTCTGCACTCTCCCTTTACCGGGATGATAAACTAGGAAAGCGGGGCTTCCTTTGTCGTGTCCTACAAAGAGCCCTTTTTCACATCTGGACTCGAGCTTTCCTCTGTCCTGCAGGTAAGCATGACACACGACAGAGTACAGCAACTTGCAATGGGCCTGGTCTACAAGATACACTACGCAACCAAGGTACCCATGTACATGTCAAAATACTTCCCAAAGGTCAGTGAATACCATGATCACAACACCAGAGGGAGCTCCACAAATCATGTAAAACCCAGATTCGGCTCAAACAAGGGACTAAACACGTTTCGCAATTATGCCACATCAATGTGGAACGCCCTGCCTAAAGCTGTAAAGGAATGTGAATCACTACCCACCTTCAAAAACACTCTCAAAAAACACCTACGTGAGACTGCAATTCGAAACTGGCCCCTACAAATGTCCTAACCTAGTTGTACAGTAAATGACCAAGTAAGGCTTTGTCAATATTCCAATGTACAGTGTAAAATGTGTGTGTGTCCCCTACCCAACCCCCCCCCCCCCCCCCCCCCCCCCCACCTCCAATGTACAGCCCTCACCCAACCCACCCAACCCCACCCCACCCAACCAACCTCCTCCAATGTACAGTTTCTACGCCAAATGTATATACACTCCTTTTCTGGACACTTTTGTATCACAAACAGTACTGTATTTGCAAATCTGATATGTCATAAATGTGTAGATGTAGCAGTACTGTCTATCTGTATGTCATGTATGTCATATATGTTATGATGAATTGAAAATGGGGGACCCTGATGTAAACAAGACGAAAGTCTTTCTCTGGTCTGCATCCCCTTAACAATTGTATGTATTGAGCTGTACTGTACTGTACCCATTCTGCAATCTGTTAATAAACTTTTCAATCAATCAATCAATCACACTGATCCAAATTGGTGCATTCTAGCTAGATTACACTTCTTTCCTGTCAGTGCTGTATACGGGGTGGTGCCCGTGTGCTTATTAAAGCACCTGTTTCTGGTGTAAGCGGCTTCTTGCACCGCATAATGGGCATAGACTCTTAGGTAAGTTGCTGTCTACTAGCTTACACCTAGCCATTTCGAAAAGAGTGTGCCATTCCCTCTCTGCCACTCCGTTCTGGTGTGGGGAATATGGACATGACGTCTCGTGTCTTATCTTTTTCCTTCTCAACAGTGATTGGAACTCTGTTTGTGAACTCGGTTCCGTTGTCGGACCTCAAGCATGTTACGTTACCATAAGGGGCTACGTCTGCCAGGAATTTCTCTGTGGCCTGGAGTGTGTCACTCTTTGCTTTGAGAAAGTAAACAAACACTGCCCCTGTGCACACATCTGTAAAAGACTGTACATATCTAAAGCCTCCTATGGACTCGTTGCTTACTGGACCGGCTAGATCTGTGTTAACTAGCGCAAGTGGTACCTTTACTTTTCCTGTGGGATTTCTGTTTCTCGATTGAGTAAACTTCCCCCTTATGCACACTACACATTCTTTGTCAGGTCTACGCTTTTCACCTTCAATGTTGTTAGATTCTGATCAATCTGGCCAGTATCACGTCTTCGTCTGTTTGGCTCTCCATCCACTCTTCTGCGTTGTGTAATTTGAATGGTCCTGACGTCTCATATACTGGCTGATACAATCCTTATCTCTCCCCGTTATTGCGATCCGCAAACCATAATAATCCTCCACCTTCGTAAGAATTCGACACTTCGACAACGTACTACCTTACAAGGAAAAGCATTGTTTATTTTCATAAACAGAAACCTCATAATCAGATGGGAACCAATTCGTATTGTCCTTGTAAAATCTATTCTAATGATCTTTTGGTGTGTTCAGTCTATCGTCTATTCAGTCCAATGGTGGTCAGGCCTGGTCGTAGCCAGAACCCTTCTCCCGTTAGCTGAAGCTAATGATGATGTGTCATTCCTCCTCCTCCCCCCCCCCCTCTCCGTGATGAGAGGAGAGAGTCTCTCAGTCCTAGTCAGATTGTAGTCTGCCCTTAGCCGCTCTTGGTCTGGCTTACACCCGGAACCACTGTCCGCTTTATAGGATCTTCGTCATAGCAACGATAGCCCGCCCCTCTTCTGGTTGTCATGCGACGTGCTGTCATGACAACTGCTAATAACCTTTCACACATTTTAAACGTTTCATTACTGTCAAAACCTCCATCGCCTGCGTCCACACTCACTGTTATCACTGTATTCCAGATTGGAATGTCAACATCCCCTGCTCAGTGTGCTGCTATTCAGTGACTCCTGCTTGCTCTGAACCACCTCTTCCACCACCCTCTTCTAAGGCAAACCATGCACATTTCGATCTCTCTGACCCGGCACCGTTAGATGTGGTCATCTCCCCCCAATCTATACATCACATACATTGAAAAACCACAGATTTCCCTCAATCCCCCCAATGTGCATGCCTTCTGTCACTGCTTGCAGTTTCAGTAAATCCTCGTAATTACAATGACCCATAATCTCATGCCATGTCTGCATATCGTGACTGACAGTCACGCTACACATATCATTATTATCATTACACTTGTCGTTGTCATTACACTCTGTTTGCAGATAATACATTCTCTGGTACATCTTTATGTTAAATCGTGTACCGTCAGGCTCTACAAGAACATTTTTACCTTTATCGAAGAATACTTTGGCACCGTTCGCAGTAGCAGCTATTACAGAGAATAGTCCTTGTGGGAACGATGGTACGTAGAGAGCGTTCTTTAACGTCACTGTACACTGGCGCCCCTCACTGTCTGTGAGGCATAGCTGTGCGTCTCCTCTCTCTTGCGCCAACCCGTAGGTGCGCTTCCCGTCTGCCAGCTCCATGCTGTGTCTCTCCGGGTGGAAAGTGTTGTCAAAGTTCTTGAACCGACTCCTGTCGTTGATGACGTGTGACGACGCACCTGTGTCCATGATCAGTCCCTTCCTCTGGGCCCGCTGCAGCTGCGCCGGCCTGGCGACGAACGCTGTCCGCGCCCCGAAGGCGAAGTCTTCTTGTCCCGTTACTCTACGGGCGTCGTCTCGATTCGTCTCACGTCGACCGTCGCCGCCATCTTGTCCGCTGCCGCCATCTTGTCCACAGCCGCCATCTTGTCTATAGCCGCCGTCTCGTCCATGGCCGTCATCTTGTCCATGCACGTATCGCGCGCTCTGGTCGCGTTTCTTCATGCACGCTCTGTCTGTGTGCCTCGTGGATTTGCAGAAGCCACACCAGACAGTCCTTGTGCAGTTACATCTCCGATGGCCTTTCTCTCCGCATCGCCAACACGCCAGCTCCGTCGTGGGCCTGGTCTTCTCCCTTGGCGTCGCTTGGGCCTTCAGCACCCTCTCTCCCGCCTCCGCAACGGCTGGGTGGGTATCTTCTGAGGCCTCGAAGTTTCGTAACTTGGCCTTGAACTTTCCCAGCGTCATGTCCGCTGAACCGTGTGTTACCAGGAGTGTGAACGGTTTGTATAGCTCCGGTAGCCCCCTCATCACCATCGCCATCAATAGCCCATCGCTTTGTGCTTCTCCTGCACTCTTCAATGCCGTCATGATCTGCCCCTTCTTCAGTGCTGTTAGTGTTATGTAGAGGGCCACGACTCGGGGTCTTCCTTGCCCGATATAATGTTCTCTCAGCACCCCCAGGCTTTCTCTGCCTTTGTCTTTAGTCTCGCGGAATATCAGCCCCAAGCTTGTCATCGAGCAGTGGCGCTAACTCACAGTATACGTCTGCATTACGTTTGTCGTCCAGGGCTTGTGTTTCCGCCGTCAGGTCTCCTGTGGGGGCCGTCAAGAACGTCGTCTTCAGTCCCACACCGTGCATGCAGCATAACATGCGCTCTTCCCAGAGCTCGTAGTCCTCTGCCTTTCCATTGAATGAGGGCCATTTGCTCCTTCCCTTGGTCGCCATCCTCTTGTTTGATGGTAGGTGTAGCTTTAGCTCTTGTTGGCCTAGCTTCTAGCCACGCTAACCTTATTATTTCGCCCTTGTGTGATCTGGGCCCATAACCTGTTGACAGTCTGGCTATGGGGCGACAATAATGTGGTCAAGAGGCATGGTTTCTACCTTCAGCCATTAATCAGCGTGGTTTATTATTTGCATGGTAAGGCAGCAGTACATGAGTTCTCCTCTCCGTGAGAGGCAGGTGGGAAAGAGGTAGAGAGGGAGGAGACATCTCCTTAAATACTCTCCACCTGGTGGTAGCATTAGTGGCTCCGCCTATAGCGCCCTCTAGTGGAAACAGTTATGTACAGACAGTGGAAACAGTTAAATACAGTTAGACAGTTACTTGCAATCCTACATAGAACCTCTAACTTTAACAAAGAATACCCTGAAGACTCTGGCAGGAGCACTCATTCAAGGGTACTACGACTATGCTTGCACCTCATGGTACCAAAGCACCTCAAAGGCGCTAAAAACAAGATTACAAACATCACAAAACAAACTGGTCAGACTTCTACTTGACTTTACCCCTAGAACCCACCTCACCCCTGCCCACTTTGACAACCTAGGATGGCAAGCCTTAGAGTAGACGACAGAGTACAGCAACTTGCAATGGGCCTGGTCTACAAGATACACTATACGACTAAGGTACCCATGTACATGTCAAAATACTTCCCAAAGGTCAGTGAATACCACGACCACAACACCAGAGGAAGCTCAACAAATCATGTTAAACCCATATTCGGCTCAAACAAGGGACTAAACACGTTTCGCAATTATGCCACATCAATGTGGAACGCCCTACCCAAAGCTGTAAAGGAATGTGAATCCCTACCCACATTCAAAACCGCTCTTAAAGAGCACCTACGGGAGGCTGCAATTCGAAACTGGCCACCGTAAATGTCCAAACCCCCCACCCCCTCCTAATAGACAGTCTCCTCCCCACCGCATGTATATATTCTCTCCCCGCCGTATGTATATTTCTCTCCCACCCACTCACCCCCTCCAAATGTACAGTCTCCTCCCCACCGTATGTATATTTCTCTCCCACCCACCCACCCACCCCCTCCTAATGTACAGTGCCCTCCCCATGTATATACTCTGTCAGGATCTATGGGTAACAATACTGTATATTTGAATATCGTATATGTCACAAATGTAATAAATAAAGTTTTCATTCATTCATTCATTCAAACCCTGTCAACATAGAATAACTAGGGTTTGATTGATTGATTGGTTGAAAACTTTATTAACAGATTGCAGAATGGTACAGTACAGTACAGCTCAATACACAATTTTTAAGGGGATGCAGACCAGAGAAAGACTTTCGTCTTGTTTACATCAGGGTCCCCCATTTTCAATTCATCATAACATATATGACACACGCGACATACAGATAGACAGTAGGCCTACTGCTACATCTATACATTTATGACATACCAGATTTACAAATACAGTACTGTTTGTGATACGAAAAGAGTCCAGAAAAGAGAGTATACATTTGACATAGAAACTGTACATTGGAGGAGGTTGGGTAGGTGGGGTGGAGGGGGGTTGGGTAGGGGGTGGTTACGCGTTTTTATTGTGGACCAGTTAACTGGAACGCGATTCCACTACATTCTACGCAGTAATAATATTGTGTTGCTTTACGGTATCTAAGTTCTGTATATTGTGCAGTTTTTATAATTGAATGCCTATATTGTAATTTTTTTTTTTTTTTTTATCTTTTCCCCCCTCCTTTTTCCTCCGATTTTTCTCCCATCCCAATGTTAGTCGTTATGCCAATTCCCAATCCCCTTCCTGGTCGCTGCGCACTAACCCCCCACAGTCGGTCTGGGAGAGTGGAGGCTATCACGTGCTTCCTCCGACACACGTCCAGCCAATCAACCGCTTCTTTTCACCTGGCAGTGCGGATTCTCACCGAGAGGGCGTAGCGTGTGGAAGGATCACACTATCCCACTTAGATCCTATCCGCGCTTAGCGCTTTACAACGACCCGGACCCACCCCGCCAGCTTCTCCCACCCTCTAATACTGCCAATTGTATTAGTGTGAACGGCCAGCCAAGCTGGTGACAACCCCGGAGCTGTGAGCTGGATTCGAACAGGCGAATCCTAGCATCTCCGGGGTTGGTGACCGCAATATATTAATATATAATATTTGTAATATGTATTCTAAATTATGTAAAGTGTACTTGAATACATTGAAAAGCGCTATACAATAAAAATGTAGCACTTCCCATGGAAAGGGCAGGACAGTGGCGACTGGTTTGGATGATGAGGGAACTTTGGCTGCAAGAGATGAACTCCTGAGACCGTAAGACATTTTTAATGACCTGTATGCAATTGTCACATCCTGCCCAAGATAATTATAACCCCACCGTTTTAGCAGAGTAGCGTAATGAAAGTTAATTGTTGCTTTAAAACAATTTGCGAAAATTAACTAATATCTTGTAGAAAGGATATAATAGAAACAGCTCTACTCTCTCATGGCAGTGTGCAGACCCGGTGCCATGGGCGGGCATTAGGGGGCCGGGCCCGCCCACAGAGTCAGCTGTGCCCACCCTGGTAAAAAAATAAATAAAATAAAAATTGTCAATCAAAGTCAACTATCCAAATCCTTAGTCGGGGACAGCCCTAGTGGGCACTGATGTCAACAACAACACTACTGAAGCTAGCACGGCACTCTGTGAGAATTAGTTTTCTACCCTCAAGAACGTCTTTACAGAACATCGCCTTAGTATGCTTCATTGACGCAAGGCCAATTTAATTCAGTTGGCATTTGAGAAGGACTTAATAAAAAAGTTCAGGAATGAGTGGAGGGGCAGTGTTTTAAGAAGATTTCACTCTGTCCCCAAACGCCGCTTGCCGCTCTACTAATGATGGTGAGTAGCCTGTGGAGGAATTTTGTTTGCTTTTTTATGCACCTTATTTTTGTCAGTTCAGTTCAGTTTTCAGTGAATTCAGAAGTGTTGAATAAATGGAGACTTTTCAAAGATATAGAATAGAATAGAATAGAAATGTATTATCCTGAGGGAAATTTGACACTGCAAATCACTCAACATTAAACATTTAGACAGAACAAGTCACGAATAAGAATAACAAATGGCCTAAGAATAGAATAAAATGAAATAGAATAAAAAATACAGTAAATAAATGAAGTAAAAATATACTGAAGTCTACAGTAGGTGTAATATTGCACAGTGCTGTTTAAAAAGTAAGAGTCCAGGAAGATGGTAACTGTCACTCTGTGCTCAGTGATGCAGTGAGGCACAGTGATGCATTGTATAGTCTGATGGCTGTCGGAATGAAGGACTTCCTGTGCCGTTCAGTGCTGCATTTAGGTAGTGTGAGCCTATAACATGCTCCTCCTGTCAGCCAAGTCTGTGCATAGTGGGTGGGAGGGGTTTTCCCTGATGGCCTGGAGCTTAGCAAGGTTCCTCCTATCTGCTAGAGTCCAGCTCCACCCCAACCACGCTACTGGCCTTCCTGACCATCTTATCCAGCCTGTTTGTGTCCCCTGCTCTCAGTCCGCTGCCCCAGCAGGTCTGTTATATA
The DNA here is from genome assembly GCF_963971535.1 of Notolepis coatsorum. Taxonomy (NCBI): domain Eukaryota; kingdom Metazoa; phylum Chordata; class Actinopteri; order Aulopiformes; family Paralepididae; genus Notolepis; species Notolepis coatsorum. The sequence goes on along the minus strand of NC_140178.1, from coordinate 87,967,775 downwards.
TATCCGTTCAGTCTGTTTTTGTATAAGTGAATGTTCTTAAGATAGAGAGAAATTAGATTTTTCAATTGCCTCTCTGCTGTTTAGTTCAGCACCGTGGGCAGCGCCAAGCAAGCCACAGCGCCGTTGTCCCAGCTGAAACGTATAAAAGGGAACTGAAAGGAATTCCCTCATAGTTCTTTTATTGAATGTCGGCGAGGCGAACAGAGAGACGAGACAGAGTCAGATGGCAGTCTGCAGAGTTTTACTGAACCGTCACAGCACAAGTAGACCACAATCCGGACCACGCACCTCCGCACACCGAGCGAGCCAGTGCCAAGTGGTGGTTTCGTCAATACATCGTCACATCATTTAATACATTTCTCGTCAGAATGGTGTGTGTATCCCTCTCTGTGTGTATCCATGAATGTCTGTGTGGTGTGTCCGTGTGTGTGTGTGTGTGTGCTGGTGTTTGCTTAGATGGGGAAGAGGAGGGGCTGTATTTCTCCCGCTCTCCTTATCAGATGGTGTGTGTATTTCTCTCGGTGTGTATGCATTGATGTCTGTGTGGTGTGTGTGTGTGTGTGTGTGTGTGTGTGTGCTGGTGTTTGCTTAGATGGGGGAAAGGAGGGGCTGATTCCTCCGCTCTCCTTATCAGATGGTGTGTGTATGTCTCTCGGTGTGTTATGCATTGATGTCTATGTGATGTGCGCTTGTGTGTGTGTTAAAGTGAGAGACATGAGTTTGCATGTTTAGCTGAACAAAAAAGGGGGGGGGGGTGTGTATCTCTCTCTATGTGTGTGCATTGGTGTCTGCGTGATGTGTGCTTGTGTGTGTGTTAAAGTGTATGTGTTGGTGTGTGTGTGGGCTTTTGCATGCTTCTGATATCATCATGCACCTGTGTCTAGAACTGTTTCATGGAGCCCTATGTTTACACAGAGACCGTTTCATGGGGCGGCCTGTGTCTACACAGAGACATCTGACGTCAGTGTACAGCCTGAAGAAGATATTGACAACAGATCAATGAATTAAAACTATCAATCCCCCTTTTGACATATAAATCTATATGTCAACACAACAATTCATTGTGCACCCAACAATATGACACAACCATCACTCATCAAGACATACACTAAGCATGGACCTGTTAAAAGGCCAAGGTCAGGAACAAATAGAGTACATCTCCGGACATATACCTACATATCGGATGACCACCAACACTGTCATCAATACACCAGACCTGCACTTAATCCAAGGCAGGCCATAGATCAACCCGTGAAATACTAATTACAATCACCCAATATACTCATCAAGATTCACTGTATATTCATAGAGGAATGAAAACACAAAAAATAACAATAAACTGACGTTGATTTAACCTTAACCAGGACCTGTAAAATATTGGAAATGATGCTTGACCGCTCTCGCATAATGTACATGCCTGAAATACTATGTAAGACAGCTCAGACAGTTCAGTCTTATTTTGCACAATATCACTCATATTTTAAGACAGTCCAGTTTTAGTTCAGTCACATTTTGCATAATTTCAATCAATTTACACTTTCTCATCTATTATTCTAATATTCTTATTTCAATTAATTATTTAAATTCAGTAATTTATTCAGTTGTTGAGTCCACTATTCAGTTGCTGTGTGGAGTCCACACAGTTCACACAATCCCCCTTTGAGACTGTGAATCTCACAGTCTCAACACCATCCCCCGCAGGCCATCAGGCAGAGAGCGCTCCTCGTCAGTCAGCCATCACCCCCCCAGAGGACACTGCATCATACTGAATTCAGGCCGAAGTCCTGTTGCCGGCCCCTCCCCCTCAATCCGGCACCAGCCCATATATTTTCAGGCGAGCAGCGAGCAACAGCTCGTGACATCGTCGGGGTTGTATTTCCACCCCACCACCGGCGGAGAAGGGCCTCGGTACGGTTCTCAGCATGACCACAGCGTCCCCAAGGAAGTGGATGACAGCTGACCGTTCCCCATCGCGTCCATGGTCGCTCAGCCTCTCCCCAACCCGACAGCTTTCAGATTCAAAGCACACAGAACACCACACAGCTTACTCAACAACCAGTACAATGCATCCAGACTTATTAATGAGAACACCCATTGATTGAAATACATAAAAAATGCGTAAAGAACCACTCAATTTCAGATTCACAGTTGGGGCATATCAGCGTCATATTCCGTCACCATCACCCAAATCACAAATGAAAAAGAGGATATAATCAGAGATACATAAAAAAAAAAATGCAATGATTTCCAATGGTTGCAATCTCTATGCCGAAGGATCATTAGAAAATCAGACTAAAATTCACATAAACCAAATCAAAACAAAACACACATTGTCCCACATCAGAGTATACAATATTCCATGAGTAGACAATATTCTAATGAGTATATAATAAAAAGAAAAGAAAAAAAAAAAATCTTGTCCCCATTCTCACAACCCTACCACGACCTCATAGAAACTTGCAGTTGGTTCCCCCACATCCTCATCCCCGGATGCCATCATGTCAGCAGAGTCCGGTGGCTCAGACACGGGGGACCCCAGCTGGACAGGAAAGAGACGGGGAGGAGAGCCGGCCGGCGCATCCTCCAAGGGCTCCTCATAGGCCGGTGCCTTGAGCACGGATCCTGCACTCGTCTCGTGGGCATCCTCTCCATCCCCCAACAGGGCCTCCAACTCGTCCATACCATACATACCACCCTCTCCATCACCTACACACCCAGCCTCCCCTCCATTCACCATCATCTGGTACCCAGCATCCCCTCCATTTCTGTATTTACAGTGTAATTAGACAATAATATGCGAACAACTTGAAACACACTTGGATTCCATTCATACTAGTCTGCTCATTGGACACCGTGACAGTATCATTTATATAATTGTATTATATTTCCTGGTCAGAGTTGTTATTAGTTACACCATGAGAACGTTGAGGATTCTCTTCCCCTTGCAGTGTATGTAGTCTCTGTAACAAAACAACTTTGTTATGTATTTTGGTATCGTCTAATTACATCATGATTAAAGTGATGATGGAGATTATGATTTTTTAGAGTCGTGACCGACCAGACGGTCCATGTGGGGAACGCCATAGAAACAACAAATTGAGAGGAAATAAAATTAGAAATCTTTAGAAATAAAACTCCCCCTGCGGGTATTTTAAATACAATATACTTATATTTTCAAAAATATCTTTGGTTATGAAGTATCATAAAAAAAAAACATAAAATATATACGCTTCACACCCATACTCCAGGAACCATGACAAACAAAACCTATCACTCAAATACAACAACCTTTCACACCGGTACCAACACACACACATGTTTTAGTTGGAATTTAGTATCGTATTAGGCAAACAAACAGTGCCTAATACGCAGGGCTTCCTCCCTTTCTACCCCTAATCTCAGCTAATTCCAGTCTACATCCAGTCTACACCCACTCCCCCTTAGGCCTAAGAGAGAGGGAACACAAGATAGATTAATGGGGATTGAGGGGGGGAAACGTAATCACCCTTCCTTCTCCTGCCCCATTTCGCAACATACCTTCTTTAAAAAATGCTACGTCACGGATTGACATCGACACAAATCTCTCTGCGCCCATTGATTGTAGCTGAGCTATAATGCCTGACCTAGACGTAAGGCCCATAGCCCCCAGTGGGGCTATCGGGTGTAACGCCCATCGGGTGTACGCGTCGAGTAGTCCCTCGGCACTGCTATCAGGAGCCATCGGACTCTCCATAGCCACTTTTACCTTGAAAGAGAGAGAGAGAGAGAGAGAGAAAAAAGAAGAAAAAAAAAAACGACCAGTAGACAAAAGAGAGCAGGCGACAAAAAAGAACAGAATGTCCATATTACATGTCACTTTATACACTCTTAGAAAGGGGAGGGGGGTGTGTGTGTGTGTGTGTGTGTGTGTGTGTGTGTGTGTGTGTGTGTGTGTGTGTGCGCGTGTGTGTGTGTGTGTGTGTGTGTGTGTGTGTGTGTGTGTGTGTGTGCTGAAAGGAAGGATTTTGCATGTATAACTGCCAGAGAGAGAGAGTGAACTAGGATTTTGCATGTTCTGCTACATGATGTAGGGGGAGGAGAGACACAGACTTCTAGGCATATTCTTCATTAAGGCCTTTAGATATATAGAGGATATTCGTCATCAATGAACTGAAAAACCTATCAGAGAGAGAGAGAGGGGGGAACGCGAAAGAGAGAGAGAGAGAAAGAGAGAGAGAAGGAACGAGAGAGAGGGTGAGAAAGAGAAGGAGAGAGAGAGAGAGAACGAGAGAGAGAGAGAAAAGGGAGCGAGAGAGGGAGAGGGAGGGAGAGAGCGTGCGAGTGGGGGAGAACACTCTGAATGGGTAGAGAACGAGAGAGTGAGAGAGAGAGACAGAGAGAGAGAGAGAGTGTTCAGCCGTGTTGTTGTAGTCCTCGAGGAGGGAGTAGAATTCGGGCCGAGGCGCGCGTCGCTCCAAGACAGTGTTGTATCAATGTGAAGTGTCTTTAGCAATGCAGAGTGCAGACCCATGTGATATTACGTGTGGTCCCGCACCGTTTACAGCAAAGCGGCACCAACGAAATAATAATGATAATGGTGATGATTATGTGGAAATGAAAACGGGGACCCTGATGACGAAAGCTCCATCACTGGTCCGCATCCCCTTAACAGCACTATAACCATATTTCTGTGAACATGCTCTGCCTCTACCAATATCCATATTTGTGGTAACAACGCAGATATCGAGTGTATTTCTGTGAACATGCACGTCTCTGAAGCGCTTCCACCCCTCAAGCCGCGCGAGCGAAAGCAAAGCGCCGGTCCCACCGCAGAGCGCACGGCGGTGTTCAGAGCGGTTATAAACTAACCACAACTGCATATATAGCACCACATAATACATATAATATAATATAATATAACACCCGCTCCTTCTCAGACCCGGAGCATATATACCCACCTATTTTTAATCAACTAGGTTGTCAATGCATAGTCTGAAACTGCAATGTGGAGAGAGACCTGTTCCCTCGCGCCGCGGCCGCATCCCTCTACCACAGAGCAGCACACTAATGCAATATGGACGATATTTATTCTAATAATAATAGGTTATTTATTCTAATAATAATAGGTTGGCCTCCCTACCACTATTCATTATAATATAATGATAATGGCCTCCTTATCAACAACATAACGCACCGGTTTTGTATCCCGTGATGAATATTCATATATCCACTTGACTCGACTGGAGACATGGCTTCACTCATCATATGGAACTTCATACATGTGTTACACATTATTAATTCAACACACATATCAGAACTTTTTCGTACCACTTTCCTTCTAACTAATAGTGACCGTGACGACGGGGGCCACGTTGGAAAGGTGCTAACCCCTAACCAGGGACTTTAACCCGGGGACTCTAACCCCTAACCAGGGAACTTTAACCCGGGGACTCTAACCCCCCTAACCAGGGAACTTTAACCCGGGGACTCTAACCCCCCTAACCAGGGAACTTTAACCCGGGGACTCTAACCCCTCTTTCAGGACTCCAACCTCTCAGGACTTGACTTGATAAAAAAAATAAAAATAAAAATAAAAATAAAAAACTGCATGAAGTCCTATGTACAGTGTGTGGCCACAGATCTCGCAGACGCAGGCATATTTCATTCAAATGACAAACCTATTTTAAATTTGGAATTTCCCAATTGCAGAAACTTGGTATTCTGCTCACCTTTCGTCATTGAAGAAACAGCCCCGGGGTCCGTCATCCGATCTGCCGCACACAGCCATTCAACTTACTCGTCCCAGGAGAAATGCACGAAACGGACAAGAAGACAAAAAAAAAAAAAAAAAAAAAAAAAAAATACAGATTATGATCTACTCATCCTGTGCCAACTCTGCAGATAATCTACTCGGTCTCTGCTCACCTCTTTCCGATCACCAATCCCGGTCGAGCCCCCATTTGAAAGGAATTCCCTCATAGTTCTTTTATTGAATGTCGGCGAGGTGAACAGAGAGTGAGACAGAGTCAGATGGCAGTCTGCAGAGTTTTACTGAACCGTCACAGCACAAGTAGATCACAATCCGGACCACGCACCTCCGCACACAGAGCGAGCCAGTGCCAAGTGGTGGTTTCGTCAATACATCGTCACATCATTTATACATTTCTCGTCAGAAATGGTGTGTGTATCCCTCTCTGTGTGTATCCATGAATGTCTGTGTGGTGTGTCCGTGTGTGTGTGTGTGTGTGCTGGTGTTTGCTTAGATGGGGAAGAGGAGGGGCTGTATTTCTCCGCTCTCCTTATCAGATGGTGTGTGTATTTCTCTCGGTGTGTATGCATTGATGTCTGTGTGGTGTGTGTGTGTGTGTGTGTGTGTGTGTGTGTGTGCTGGTGTTTGCTTAGATGGGGGAAAGGAGGGGCTGATTCCTCCGCTCTCCTTATCAGATGGTGTGTGTATGTCTCTCGGTGTGTTATGCATTGATGTCTATGTGATGTGCGCTTGTGTGTGTGTTAAAGTGAGAGACATGAGTTTGCATGTTTAGCTGAACAAAAAAGGGGGGGGGTGTGTATCTCTCTCTATGTCTGTGCATTGGTGTCTGCGTGATGTGTGCTTGTGTGTGTGTTAAAGTGTATGTGTTGGTGTGTGTGTGGGCTTTTGCATGCTTCTGATATCATCATGCACCTGTGTCTAGAACTGTTTCATGGAGCCCTATGTTTACACAGAGACCGTTTCATGGGGCGGCCTGTGTCTACACAGAGACATCTGACGTCAGTGTACAGCCTGAAGAAGATATTGACAACAGATCAATGAATTAAAACTATCAGAACCTGTGTTGAAAAACCATTGTGCCCCCCCCGAGAACATTTGATGCCCCCCACTAATTTTGTTTCTGCAGCCTGGTCTGGCAGTGTGTGTGGCTCCCAGCAGGTATACCACCTTGAGCCCTGTCACCGTCAGTATGAGAGTCCGAGATGCTCAAGGTTGAAGACGGAGAAGCAGATAAAGCTGTGTCTAGTTCATAGGATATGTTTATGTTAAAGTACCAAATAATCTCTGGGACTATTTGAAGTGTGTCAGCGATACACATTCGTACTCCGCTGGAGGGAGCTCTACTGGTTTTTGTGAGGTTCAGAAGTTGTATGGGAAAGGGGTCATTCTCCCCGGCTCTTCTATTGGAAATAAAATACAAATAAAGAAATGCAAATATACAATTCCTTCTGAAAAAAAATGGATTAGAGGTATTTTGTTTTTAATGGTGGTGATGATTTAATTTGGTATTTACCCCCGAAAAAAGATATTTAGGATTATATTATTAATCCTGAGCCTGAGATCATTTTAGGTATGGTGTTTGTTGATGTGTCGTTTACATTGCTGTCCAGGAGTTGACTGATGCCCTGATCCAGGTATGGGAGATCATCCCTCAGGAGAACATCCGTTGTCTCATCAGGAGCATGCCCAGACGTTGTAGGGAGTGCATACAGGCACGTGGAGGCCACACACACTACTGAGCCTCATTTTGAATTGTCTAGGAATTTCCACAGAAGTTGGATCAGATTTTTCCACTTTTATTTTGAGTATGATTCCGAATCCAGACCTCCATGGGTTAATGATTTTGATTTCCATTGATCATTCGTATGTTATTTTGTTCTCAACGCATTCCACTATGTAATGAATAAAGATTTTCAACTGGAATATTTCATTCGAGATCTAGGTGTGTTGTTTAAGTGTTCCCTTTATTTTTTTTAGCAGTGTATAAGACAGTAAAATTGGCCATGTATTTATTCTGCCTAGACTGTAGGCCTATGTTTTTAACGTAAATCTAGTAAATCACGGAGCTTGAAGAGGGTGAGACAGGACAGATCTGAGCCTGCATCCAGAGCTTGAAGAGGAGGGTGAGATGGGACATATCTGAGCCTGCATCCAGAGCTTGAAGAGGAGGGTGAGACGGGACAGATCTGAGCCTGCATCCAGAGCTTGAAGAGGAGGGTGAGACAGGACAGATCTGAGCCTGCATCCAGAGCTTGAAGAGGAGGGTGAGACGGGACAGATCTGAGCCTGCATTCAGAGCTTGAAGAGGAGGGTGAGACGGGACAGATCTGAGCCTGCATACAGAGCTTGAAGAGGAGGGTGAGACGGGACAGATCTGAGCCTGCATCCAGAGCTTGAAGAGGAGGGTGAGACAGGACAGATCTGAGCCTGCATCCAGAGCTTGAAGGAGGGTGAGACGGGACAGATCTGAGCGGGTTGTGTTTTCCAAGTTCCCAACTTTGTTTTTAAATTGCCTAATGTAACGTGAATTGTTAATAGCGTTTGCATTGCAAAATGGATACAAAAGAAAATATATAGACGGACACAATGGATCAATGTAGTCAGTCCCTATGTCATGATACTTGTCCATTAGCTAAGCTAACATTAAAGTTATATGGGTAAACAAAATGAGGTGTTGTCAATCGAACGTTAGCAACTGCAATGGTAAGGTTAACAGAGAATGTCATTTTGATAACTATCCCTGCGAAAATTATAATTCACTTTCCGTAATTAACGTTAGGAACATCATATCCAATATTATATTTCTTGTACGCAATGCACCGTCCACTCTTCCTAATGTCCGACAGTCTACTAGGCACACAGCTGCATAGTGAAAACAGGTGAAAATTGTTGAGGAATTCCTCCCTACTCCTACATCATTTTACTGAGTAAGACCCGTCACATAAGCCCCCATGCAAAGTGCAAACAATGTGAACACAAAAGAGGAGCGGGTAAATTTTTTCTTGGTTATTTTCTTATAAAAAAAAGAGGCGTTCATCTCAACGGCCTTGACACAACTTGCATGGAAAATTAAAAAAGCTTTTCCAAAAGCTGGTTTATTTATCAAAAGTACATGTAGCACATGAACAAATAAATATCAAGAGCATCAAAACTGTACAAATTCTTGTATGAAAGAATCAAGACACCAAATTGAATTGAAACACACCACCGTCTGAAGACCTCAGCAGGGATTCTCAATGTTCTTCCTGTGGTGACGTGACATGTTGAAGTAAAGTCCACTGTTGGATCCTGAACACTGGAACTCAAATGAATGCCTCAAAATTTTAAATGTTGTACTCCAGGAATCTGGGCCTGTATTTATCTAAAAGTACTGATCTGAGTCCAGACTACTGATTGGCTAATAAGTCATAGTGAGATGTACTGTATATGATCATGTGATCTGAGTCCAGAGACTGCAGATTGGCTGATAAGTCATAGTGAGATGTACTGTATATGATCATGTGATCAGAGTCCAGACTACAGATCGGCTCATAAGTCATAGTGAGATGATCATGTGACCTGAGCAGTAATTAAACTAAATTAGATCAGTATATTTGTGTTATGCAGCTCTAGAACCAAGTTACCACTCTGGACACAGTTGTGTGTGGTGGTAGTGGGGTGTCCCAGGTGTATTAAGCAAAACACAGGGTTGAAACGTCAACATTATAGTGAACGTTTCCATGGGTTGTGCAATTAACACAAGTTGTAGTCCTCAATAGTCCTCAGATAAGTGTTTAAGTGCTTGTTTGCGTCGAGTGCTACGCAGATCTTCAATGACTATTGTTAACCAGCTATCGTATATATAGTTAGATGTTAAAGGGGCACTTCACCAAAAGACAATGCCAATTTATTTTGCACATAATCTCAAACTCAGTTTTGCACACATTCATTTAGTTTGACAGTTATTGAGAGTAAATTAATTTGAATATGGCCACCAGTCGGGGGCGGCTGGGTGGCGTAGCGGAGATTGCGCTCGTCACCAATGCAAGAGACTCCGGTCTCGACTCCCGGTGTCAGCATTGCCTGCGGCTTGGGCCAGTCGTCATACTATCTCAATTGGCAGAGGTAGTGGGTGGAAGTCGATGGGTGGTAATCTGGGCGTTGTGGACAGCGACTCCTACAGGTCGGTTGGGTGACGCCTGCACAGCAGAGACAGGAAGTATCGGGGGCAGCGTGAGCCTCCCGTGTTACTCCTCGCCACTGAGAGTCCATGCTGTCTGGTGAAAAGATGCGACAGGCTGCCTCCTCGTGTACCGGAGCGGACACGTGATGCAAGGCTTCTATCCTCACTACAACCGACCAGTGGGAGGCATAGTCTAGCAACGTTCAAGACAGGGGAGGGGAGAATTGGCAATACGAAATTGGGATGAGAGAAAAATAGAAAAATAAGGAGAAAAAGTGGATAAAAAAAAAATATGGCCACCAGTCATCAGGGACATTGAATCCTTGTGTTGCGTTATAATTATAGCTCCATGAAATGATGATGAAAGAAATAACGACTGCCATCATTGAGCTGTAATTAACAAGGATGCAATGTCCCAGATGACATCACTGGTGGCAATATTTAAACTCAATTACTCCCAATAACTGTCAAACCTAACAAACGTGTGGGGCGCCCTCGTGGCGCATACCATAGTGCCTTGCGCACCTACGCGGCCGACCCGGGTTCGATCCCAGCTCCCGTCGTTATTTGTCGCATATCCTCCCCACCTCTCCTCCCGTTCGCCCTCTCCTCTGTCGGTCCTGCGTGACCAATAAAGCTGTAAAAATGCTAAAAAATAATAATAAAAAAATAAAAATAAAATAACAAACGTGTGCGAAACTGTGAGATTATGTGCAAAATAAATCTGCGTTGTTTTTTGGCGAAGTTGTGAAATCGACGCTGCTGTTGTTCCTTTGATGATCATTGTAGGACTCTGATGGTGATGATGATTATAGTTATTTGCTAGATAATTTATTGTTTTTTTATAGTTTTTTTTGTAAAATTGTGGTATGGGAATTTGTTCTGATGGCAGGCATGACTAGTGACGAGGCACCTTTCTATGGCTCAACATTCCTCTCTGTTTCAAGCAACAGCAGTAGCATAAACTACTTGAAGCCTCCATACAGGAACCATCTTCCTGAGCCTAACGTGACCTTTGTGACAATTGTATAACCCATGTAAACCGGGCCTGTAGTTTGTGGCCAAAAGCATATGGTAAGTTGTTTAACAGAAAGTCCAACAATCAACCGTCACGTCACCTGACCGTGTGAAAGAGAAGGATTTTGGAGCCAAGAGCTAGCAACGCAAAAACAAAAAGTACAAACTAGTTGGGGATAATATACATATTCAGAGTGGCACACAAACCCTAAAGCGGTGGGGGGAAAAAAACGTTAAACTGTACATTTGCCAGCGTCTATGTTTTAACTGTTTAACACCGAGAAATCACAATGCAATTCAGCTGGTACCAACCTACCACAGCTGATCACACCCTGCTCAACACAATGTAATTCAGCCGGTATCAACCTACCACAGCTGATCACACCCTGCTCAACACAATGTAATTCAGCCGGTATCAACCTACCACAGCTGATCACACCCTGCTCAACACAATGTAATTCAGCTGGTATCAACCTACCACAGCTGATCACACCCTGCTCAACACAATGTAATTCAGCCGGTATCAACCTACCACAGCTGATCACACCCTGCTCAACACAATGTAATTCAGCTGGTATCAACCTACCACAGCTGATCACACCCTGCTCAACACAATGTAATTCAGCCGGTATCAACCTACCACAGCTGATCACACCCTGCTCAACACAATGTAATTCAGCCGGTATCAACCTACCACAGCTGATCACACCCTGCTCAACACAATGTAATTCAGCCGGTATCAACCTACCACAGCTGATCACACCCTGCTCAACACAATGTAATTCAGCCGGTATCAACCTACCACAGCTGATCACACCCTGCTCAACACAATGTAATTCAGCCGGTATCAACCTACCACAGCTGATCACACCCTGCTTAACACAATGTAATTCAGCCGGTATCAACCTACCACAGCTGATCACACCCTGCTCAACACAATGTAATTCAGCCGGTATCAACCTACCACAGCTGATCACACCCTGCTCAACACAATGTAATTCAGCCGGTATCAACCTACCACAGCTGATCACACCCTGTTCAACACAATGTAATTCAGCCGGTATCAACCTACCACAGCTGATCACACCCTGCTCAACACAATGTAATTCAGCCGGTATCAACCTACCACAGCTGATCACACCCTGCTCAACACAATGTAATTCAGCCGGTATCAACCTACCACAGCTGATCACAACCTGCTCAACACAATGTAATTCAGCCGGTATCAACCTACCACAGCTGATCACACCCTGCTCAACTACTACTCTAAGGGTTGCATGGTAGTGAATGGAAATGACAGGTTCCCACCCCCTACATGACAATTTCACAAATTCTGGAATAACACACAATATACTAAGTGGCTAAGCTCACTAGCCTGTGGCTTTCACACGACAAACCGTGAAGATGAAATAGAATGTGCAGTAAATGAGCGCAAACAGCCGCGTACCAAATGTATCGTCTTTTCTTTTTTATACATACACTCCGTTCCACTAGCCTCACAAGCCAGGAAAAAAAGACCTTGCATGAATTCACAACGTGGTATTATGTCTTGTAATGTTGCGTTGTGAGTGACATCACACAATGTTTCCTCTGGCTTGTGAGGCTACCAATCCACCCCTAGTAGGACAAGAACAACATTATAAGAAACATAATCGAATGAAAACCTGGGAGCTTTACAAAATCACGTATGACAGTAAATATTATGGCAGAGACAGCACTTGGAAAGAAATGTCAGTTCAAGTCCAGTCCTCGCTTCCCAAGTGTGTGTGTGAGGTCTATAGACCATGGAGGGTAGTGCCAATGATGTCCATGAAGGTGGCCTCTATCCGGTAGCAGAGCTGGACGTCTGGGTCGGTGCCCCCCAGCTCATCTGCTCTTCTGTGGGGCTCGCTCAGCTTGGAGGAGCCTCCTCCTGGAGCCTCCTGAGGCTTCTCCTTCAGATACTGTAGTCCTGAGGGAGGGAGGGAGGGAGGGAGGGAGGGAGGGAGGGAGGGAGGGAGGGAGGGAGGGAGGGAGGGAGGAGAAGGCGAGGACGAAGGGTTAAAAAGCATTTCACATTTATATGCTGGTTCCATATTTAGATCAATTCCAACTTTGAAATCAAATCATTTGACATTAGGACAGTGTAGAATGCTGCGCACAATTTACAGCGAATCGGGACATAATTCAGTGGTCGAGTCTACGAATCGGGCCAGCTATGAGGACCTTGTAGACTCAACCACTAAATGACATGGTTACACTGTGTAATCCTATTTATATGCATTGAGTCTACACAGTCCTCACTTCAAACAACAAAATTCTTAGGCTATGTTCACACTGCAAGTAGGGATGCTCGATATTGGCTTTTTTACCGATACTGTAACTGAGGGGTACAATTCCCTGACTGTATTAATAAGTATGGTATCATTAAACCACTACTGTCTTATGTACATTACTACTGGCCATACAGTACACAGGTATATGATGAGAACACCTCCACAATGACACGGTTCCACACAAATCTGGGTTATAATAATATTTATTAGCAGCAATGATAGTATATAACAATACTTTATGTAGGGTCGCGCTTATAAGGCGAAAGAATGTGCGTGAGTAAATCAATAACGTAAGTCCATTATCATATTACGCAGGAGATAATGAATGCCACCTGTATCTTAGGAATTATATCTATGGTACACTAGTAAGGCAGCGGGAGATAATAGTAGGGTCCCTCCGGTTGTAGGCCAGCAAGGGGAGAGGATTTGTCGGTAGCAAAGTCTGGATCAACGGGGACTCAATAAGCTCCTGCTACGGGAGACGGTACATTACTCCCTTGATCAGCAGACGAAAGCAGCAGCTATTCTCCAGTATGCAGCTCCGCATTGAAGAAAGCTAGCCAGCCTCGGGCGTCCTAGAGGCGGGCTCGACGATGCTCCTCACAGGGTAAATCCCACACAATTGTGGGTGTAGGCGATTCTCCGCTCCATCAATTACAGGACCAAAGCAAATATAATCCAGCCGAAAAGGGCTATGTAGTCGTCGGGTAGATTATCCAGTGTACATGTCCACACGGTCCTCGTCTAGGGCTCCTCGGGTGAAGGCGCCAGGTTAAGCTGCCCAGCCTGGATAAGCACACTAGCTGGTGCGAGGAAACGTTGGTGATGCTGGTCACTGTAGAACGGTAGCCGCACGATACACTATACATAAATAGACTATTACTGAAATAATAGAATAGGTCGAACTCGACGGTACAGCGTTAAACTCTGATACTTCAGTTATCAATTCGCACGCGGTCTCAATGCTCTATTTGGGGCCAAACGGGCCCTACTTCACCGCACGTTGTATCGTGGGTGAGGCTTCACTTGGGTAACTCGAACTACTTCTGTATTCACCTGCGCCATATTTATACGTTAGGCGAACAAACTAGTACCAGCCTTATTCCTGTCTCGTATTCTTGCGCAGAGCCGTTCATGTCCAGGCAAGTCTGTGGCGGTGACTTTGAACTAGACCTTGGGGGTATGGCAGTGGCGCCTAAGGGACCGCTGTCCAATAGGAGAACGAATATTATGGTCTGTACTAGGTTAAAGGGATATTCCGTGTATATGTACAAAGAATACACAAGGGATATCAGACGATATACAAATATTATGCAATATATATCAATCAGTAAATATATATATTCGGTTTAATCTGATCCTTCGTAACAGATACCGATATTCCGATATTGTCCAACTCTTAATTTCCGATACCGATATCAACCGATACCGATATATGCAGGGTTTCCCCGTCCAAAAAACAGAATAATTTCAGGTAACTAATAATTTCACTGGATATATATATAACAAATATTGTTATTGTTTTTTTTTGTATTTAAACCGATACCGATATTTTCCGATATCACATTTTACTGCCGATATCGGCCGATAATATCGGTCGGCCGATAATATCGGACATCCCTAACTGCAAGCCTTAGTGCAAATCTTTTTTGTTCGGCTGTTCACATTATATATATTTTACATTATATGGCCAATATCAGATTCCAGTGTGAACTGGTCGCACTCCTGAACTGACCCACATGCGCTAAAGAACAACAACAAAGACGTCACACGCAGCAGAAATAAACATGGAGGCCACTGAAGTCAGCGTTTACGGTTTAATGTATAATTGATGTGCAGTGGAAGCCAGTGAATCCATGAGCAGATGATGAGGAGGATGAGGAGAGAGAGAGCCACAATTTGAATTATGGCTACTACTTCTGTACAGAGGTGTGTGTGTGGATGTGGTATGACTATTCAGACTGAGGTTGCACTGCAAAAGAAAACAGACCTGTATCTGATTTAGGACCACATGTGAAAGTGGCCGAAATCCGAATTGAAAAGATGAGATTCCATGTGATTTGTGCTGTTCACACTGTTGTGAAATGATGTGAGTCACACAAGCAAAAGAAAAAAGCCACGCCCTCTGGTTTCAATAAGCAATGCAACATGCAAACAAGCCATGTTTACAATGCAAGTGAGCCATTTGATGTCAACTGTGGAGTATTCCGATTCCGAATACTTACGGGTGATGAGGGGGTCTATGTCCCTGGCCTTGGTGGCTACATCAGAAGCACACACCTGCCCCACCTGCACCAGCAAGGCTGCCACGTCGTCATATAGAGGAGGGAAGGCCTGGCAGAAGGCCACCAGGCACGGCAGGGTGGGCATGAAGAAGGAGAACCGCTTGGCACGGGTCAGAACTACAAGGAGGATGAGAAGGAGACATGTGAGACAGTGTTTTCTCTTTAACCGTTTTCAGCAGTGTGACAGTGGTAGCAGGGGGTTGGTGTTTTGTAGCAGTGTGACAGTGGTAGCAGGGGGTTAGTGTTTTGTAGCAGTGTGACAGTGGTAGCAGGGGGTTGGTGTTTTGTAGCAGTGTGACAGTGGTAGCAGGGGGTTAGTGTTTTGAAGCAGTGTGACAGTGGTAGCAGGGGGTTAGTGTTTTGTAGCAGTGTGACAGTGGTAGCAGGGGGTTAGTGTTTTGAAGCAGTGTGACAGTGGTAGCAGGGGGTTAGTGTTTTGAAGCAGTGTGACAGTGATAGCAGGGGGTTGGTATTTTGTAGCAGTGTGACAGTGGTAGCAGGGGGTTAGTGTTTTGTAGCAGTGTGACAGTGGTAGCAGGGGGTTAGTGTTTTGTGACAGTGGTAGCAGGGGGTTAGTGTTTTGTAGCAGTGTGACAGTGGTAGCAGGGGTTGGTGTTTGTACTTGATTATTATTAAAACACTAATTCTAAAACACTGGGCCTGTGATATTGAGTGTAGCAAGGGGTTGGCGTTTTGTAGCAGTACATTCGGTGTAAAACAGGGAGATGTGCTTTCTCCTACTTTATTCGCCCTTTATGTTAATGACCTGGCGCAAGAAATCAAGCAAGCCAATCTTGGTATTCCAATAGATAATATAATCCTAAGTATTTTATTGTACGCTGATATTGTTTTTTTTGTTTGCAGAAAATGAAGCAAATTTACAAAACATGTTGAATATTATGAGTTCTTGGTGCATGAAATGGAGACTTGCGATTAACAGTGAAAAAACACAGATTATGCACTTTAGGAAAAAACACGAACAGCAGAGTAGTCATAAGTTTCAATTTGGACCAACGCCCCTGATTTACACACATTCTTATAAATATCTTGGTTTCACCTTTAATGAGTACATGTGCTTCATAGAAGGAAGGAAAATAATGTCTGAGTCAGCAGGAAGGGCGCTAGGGGGCGTGTTGAGTAAAATGAAAGTGTGCACTGACCTTGGGTTTTCAACATTTACACAATTATTTGATTCAATGGTGGGTTCTGTTTTGTTTTATGCTGCTGGAGTATGGGGTTTTGATGATGCACCTGAATGTAATGCGATCCAGAACCGGGCCATAAGATACTTTTTAGGAGTCCATAAATACACACCAAAAGGGGCTATAGAAGGGGACATGGGGTGGGATTCTTGCTTGGTCAAGCAAAAAGGTGAAATGGTGAGGTTATGGAACCGCCTGGTCCAGCTGCCAAATGGCAGGGTGACAAAAAAGATTTTTAATTGGGACAGAGCACACGGTCATCCCTGGTCAAGAGAGATGTCTATGATTTTTTCTTCTACTGACTTGAGAATGATTTCTATGAACAATTTGCAGTGTAAGGTTCACATAATTAAAACAAAATTATCAACAATCCATCAGGATAAGTGGAAGGTGGAGATTTTGAAAAAAACTAAACTTAGAAAATATATTGCAATTAAAAATGAGTATTTTACTGAACCTTATGTAATGTTAAACTTAAAGAGAAGACGGAGGTCTCTGTGTGCCCAGTTGAGGTCTGGCACCCTGCCATTGGCGGTGGAAGTGGGTAGATTCCAGGGTAAACCTGAGGAGGAGCGGTTGTGCGTTCTGTGTGATCTGGGAGTGGTGGAGGATGAATATCATTTAGTTTTTTATTGCCCTTTGTACACCACTTTGAGGAGGGCTTTATTTGAAAAAATTCAAATTGTAAACCCAGATTTGTTTTAGCAGTCTGAGAGTTGTATGTTGAGTTGTTTTTTTGTGGAGGACATCTTCGGTTTTGCAGGATTTTTGGAGAAGGCATGGCACCTGAGACAAAACACACTGTATCCTATATAATTGTATTTGAATTCACCTTGTTTTTCTGTTTATTTACATTGAGTACAGCTTGTGTTATATTACGTTTTATTGTATTTTCTTGTATTTTTTTTATGGCCATCTTGGTCTATTGTCATTTGTTAAGTAATTGGTAAAGTATATTATTATATACTGATTGTTATGTGTCTTGTAAACCCATATGGGCTGGGCATACATCTGTATGTAAGACACGAAAATAAAAAATATCAAATCAAATCAAAGTACAAGCTAAGGCTGCCTTATAATGTTTTTTTATTTATTATTTTATGTATGTGTGGTAGTGTTCTTAATGTGGTGGCCCATCACGGCCGAATGAATTTAGAGGGAAAACTGCATTTGGTGCATAATCTTATCCAAAGTGCCTTACAGTACAGTACTATGAACAAACTGGATAGTTGATATAAGTTGATATATTAACTGGATAGTTCATATAAGCCATTCTCCCTTTCTGTGTGTGTGTGTGTGTGTGTGTGTGTGTGTGTGTGTGTGTGTGTGTGTGTGTGTGTGTGTGTGTGTGTGTGTGTGTGTGTGTGTGTGTGTGTGTGTGTGTGCGTGTGTGCGTGTGTGTGTGTGCATCCAAACTCTGGTCTTTGGCAAGTTTGATAGTATTTACTATTTACTGAGGATGGCCAAATAATGTTGATAATTAAACTTAAAAAATTATTATACAGAGAGAAGCTTTAGCAAGTACAAAACGCTGCTGACCGACAAAAGAGAATCCCTCACTGAGGAAAACACAAAGGCCTAACCATCATGTATCACAATGGTGATGTCAGCCAGAGATGGGGAGAAGCATGAACCTTTAAAGGACATCTCTTTGAAATAAATTACATTTTACATTTTTTTTCTGATTTTTTTTAAACAAATTATTATTTTTTATTATTTAACTATTTAATTATTATTTAGTTATTGCACTGCACTGGCAGTTGAACTGCATTGAACTGAACTGAATTGGAAAAAAGAAACCTCAGAACCTAACTGGCACTGAACATTGAACTACACTGGCACGGTTTGCAGATGTACTGTTATTAACACATTGAGTGCCACGCCCCTTCCGGGAAGTGACCTGGCCTTGCCGTCCATTAACCCCATGTAAACATAGTTGTACTTTGTAGAGCTAAACCTATATTTTATAGTATAGCTATGGGTCTAATAACGCCGTCGAGTCTCATTGAGCTGCTTCTGGTCAACGTGCAAAAAAACAAATAATTCTTTCATCCGTACATTTCCATTTTATACCGTTTTGAATATGAACATAGTCCGGCCGCATCTGAGCAATTCCAGGGGAAATACACGAAAACAGTGTTTGTGTAATTCAATAAACACGTTGTAATTTTTCCCTGATTATCGGATCTTCCTGAAATCAACGCTAGATTTTTTTTGATTGAATACTTTATTTTGACACAAATCGTAGGACAAAAACATTTTTAAAAGACAAGACAATAACAGTGTCAACAACGCTGGTCAAAAATGGATAAAACACAATAAAGCCAAGGCTTGTTTCCATTGTGGTCCATACATGGAACATAAAAAAGGCACAGAAACACAAATGGACATGTACACTAGACAGGATACATCCTAAAAATGTGTATAAAAACACCTAACCTGACAACTCATACAGTTAACTAATGTTAAAAGAAAATCCGCAACCCTTAAAAGCAACTCATGATAAAAGAAATAAAAGCCAAGTTATGATAAAAGAGATAAAAAACATTTTAAGACCAATTTGAGTTGCTGCTGAGCCATGTTTTTAGGGCGGATTTAAATCCGAGAGGGGAGTTCAGGAGTTTTATGAATGTTGGCAGGGCATTCCACATTACCGTAGCCGAGTAAAAAAATGCATCTTTCCCCATGCATGTCCTGACTCTCGGCGGGACCAGGTCCGTGGGGCTCCCTCTTGTGGCGTGTTTGTGGACATCTCCTACTTTATTAAAATAATTGACTAGGTACTTGGGGACCGTTTCTTTCAGTACTTTAAAAACCAGTAGCATTTTAAGCTGGTGTACCCTTTCTTCAACCCTAAGCCATCCCAGACTGCTAAAGTGGGCTGGCGTTAGGTGAGTCCTAAAGTGAAGGTTGTGCAGGAGTCTCACTAGTTTGTTTTGGGAGGTCTGGAGCTTTGTCTTCATTTGTTTTGATATGTTGCTGTACCATGAAGTGCAAGCATAGTCAAAGTGACATTGGATGAGGGCTCCAGCTTTACATTACATTTTACAGTTTTCTTCTGATTTCTTTTAAACAAATTATTATTTTGTATTATTTAACTATTTAATTATTATTTAGTTATTGCACTGCACTGGCAGTTGAACTGCATTGAACTGAACTGAATTGGAAAAAAGAAACCTCATAACCTAACTGGCACTGAACATTGAACTACACTGGCACTGTTTGCAGATGTACTGTTATTAACACATTGAGTGCCACGCCCCTTCCGGGAAGTGACCTGGCCTTGCCGTCCATTAACCCCATGTAAACATAGTTGTACTTTGTAGAGCTAAACCTATATTTTATAGTATAGCTATGGGTCTAATAACGCCGCAGAGTCTCATTGAGCTGCTTCTGGTCAACGTGCAAAAAAACAAATAATTTTTTCATCCGTACATTTCCATTTTATACCGTTTTGAATATGAACATAGTCCGGCCGCATCTGAGCAATTCCAGGGGAAATACACGAAAACAGCGTTTGTGTAATTCAATAAACACGTTGTAATTTTTCCCTGATTATCGGATCTTCCTGAAATCAACGCTAGATCATCACTATTATTCTTTGTCGTGCACGCATGCAATGTGATTTAGACCGATTTTTGTACATTAGTTATTTCTAATGCTTCTTACATGCCCTGGAAAATGATACACACATATCTGGCATCAGAATAACATTCACAAATATACTTGGATATATTATTAAGCCCTAGTAGGAATATACTTGGGTATATTATTAAGCCCATATTATTAAGCCCATGTAGGATTATACTTGGATATATTATTAAGCTCCAATAGGAATATACTTGGATATATTATTAAGCTCCGCTTCTACAAGGTCCATTTGCAGGTATCTAGGGACATCTATGGATCTCAGGGAATGTATTCCCAGTGTCAGAAATATTGTGTCTGTCACTAGGCTTGAGTAAATTGTAATGAACCAAAGGAGAATACAAATTATTATTAGACTCATCTCTGACGGTGAATAACACCATGATAACATTGACCAGACGTAATAAATTCATTCCGCTCATTCAGCACCTTCTTGAGATCATCAAGTGTACAAAAACTAAGCAAATGAATAAAGGGCAGATGATTTACAGGGTTTTTTGTAGATACAGTACTGAATTTTGCCATCCGGACACATTCAATTTGAAATATGAATATAGATATAGAATATCAGGCCTATAAATTACCTTATTATGGCCATGTCATACATCTATGGATCGGGCCAAATCTCCTCTTTCCAATGAAATAGTTGGATTTAGTACCACCAGGCGCCGGTAACAGGGTAGCAAAGACGGTGAATGAAATCTACTGTAAGTACAGTTACTTTTTATAATGTAAATAGCTCCACCATTTTTCATCAGATTGAGACACGTTTCTTTCCCTAGACATTCACAGAAAGGTAAAGAAACAATCTACATTGTATTTTATGGCAATAATGTTTAGGTTTGTTCGACCTGTGAGATATAATCACGAAAATAACGTCAGAATTTTTCGCAAATAATATTTTCAGCAGCTTTCAGAGGCTGGTGTGAGCTGGGTTGTGTAGTTTTATGAAATTTCGATGTCCATTGAAAGCCCTCCGTCTCCTCTGTTTTAGGACTACAGCGCTTTCATGACGCGTTACTTCCTCGCATCTAATTCATCCGGTTTACGCCGAGATATTTATTAACTCATATTTCGCTAATAACACTTCAAATCATTAGTAAACAAACGTAGTACTGAAAATATACACTTTGACTGCTGTATTGATATATTCATGACGTGATATTAATTCCGGCCCCGTCTGGCTTAAGGGGTTAAGCCCCTGTAGGAATATGCGTGGATATATTATTAAGCCCCAGTAGGAGAGCTGCTGGCTGACCTGTGAGCAGGGTGCCCATGACACTGATGGCTAGTCGGGCCACACTGAGGGACTTCGGCAGGGCGTACTGGCTACACAGGTAGGACAGCAGCTGGATGGCAAAGATCTGTGGAACACATATAAACACAAGAGTCAGGACATGTAGGACAGATTTCTTTACGCAAACACAGTATGTCAAATGAAGACATTACAGCAAATAAAGTCCCTTTGAAATGATGCTGAACTGTGGTTTGACCCTTTAGGTTGTAACCATCGGACAGTAGCTGTGCCTGACGCCTGTAGTCCTGCCCATTCCCCCAACCAACCTCTATTCACTATTTAAAATAGCTTACAAAACCTTACATGTCATTTAGTTGTTCTGAATGAAATATCTGAATGAAAAATAACTATAATGTTACACTGTGAAGTGCACAGGACCGTCCTGCTATTAGACTCCACACAGCCAGGGGGCCTCACCTGCTTCTCCAGCTGGGGCTGTGCCAGCAGCTCAGGGATAAAGTCCAGACAGATGTGGATGGAGGGGATGCCGGCCACTGTCAGAGGCAGCAGAGCCTGAGGGTAACCCTGACAGAGACAGAGACACGTTATTATCAATATCTACCCTGACAGAGACAGAGACACGTTATTATCAATATCTACCCTGACAGAGAGAGAGACGCGTTATTATCTACCCTGACAGAGAGAGAGACACGTTATTATCTACCCTGACAGAGAGAGAGACATGTTATTATCTACCCTGACAGAGAGAGAGAGACATGTTATTATCTACCCTGACAGAGAGAGAGACACGTTATTATCTACCCTGACAGAGAGAGACACGTTATTATCTACCCTGACAGAGACAGAGACACGTTATTATCTACCCTGACAGAGACAGAGGCATGTTATTATCTACCCTGACAGAGACAGAGACACGTTATTATCAATATCTACCCTGACAGAGAGAGAGACACGTTATTATCTACCCTCACAGAGACAGAGGCATGTTATTATCTACCCTGACAGAGAGAGAGACACGTTATTATCTACCCTGGATGGGTACCGTTCACATTTGAACTGATACGGTACCGATACCGGTACCCAACGGTACCTTTTTTCGGTACTTTAGTCTCAAAAAATGTAATCTACCTACCTGAGTTGTGAAAAAATAAATCCAAACTTCAAATAACCACACTTTCAACCGTTTTCGGCTTGCCATTACCCCGACTGCTTTGTTGTTGAATCAAGTCAAATCCTAGGTAAGCGTACATTGTGCGTGTGAACGTTGACATGAAAAGAAAAAAGTTAAAAAATATATAATAATAAAGTGTAAAAAAATAAACATTACGTTTTTATTTTATTTACAGTACCGACAACGGTATCTCACGTGAATCGATACTCGGTAGTACCGACGTGTTTCGGTAAGTACCTTTAAAGTACCGAATTCGGTACCCATCCCTAACCCTGACGAAGAGAGAGACACGTTAGTATCTACCCTGACAGAGAGAGAGACATGTTATTATCTACCCTGACAGAGAGAGACACGTTATTATCTACCCTGACAGAGAGACATGTTATTATCTACCCTGACAGAGAGAGAGACACGTTATTATCTACCCTGACAGAGAGACATGTTATTATCTACCCTGACAGAGAGAGAGACACGTTATTATCTACCCTGACAGAGAGAGAGACATGTTATTATCTACCCTGACAGAGAGAGACACGTTATTATCTACCCTGACAGAGAGAGACACGTTATTATCTACCCTGACAGAGAGACATGTTATTATCTACCCTGACAGAGACACGTTATTATCTACCCTGACAGAGAGACACGTTATTATCTACCCTGACAGAGAGAGACACGTTATTATCTACCCTGACAGAGAGAGACACGTTATTATCTACCCTGACAGAGAGACACGTTATTATCTACCCTGACAGAGACACGTTATTATCTACCCTGACAGAGAGACATGTTATTATCTACCCTGACAGAGAGAGACATGTTATTATCTACCCTGACAGAGAGAGACATGTTATTATCTACCCTGACAGAGAGACACGTTATTATCTACCCTGACAGAGAGAGAGACACGTTATTATCTACCCTGACAGAGAGAGACACACGTTATTATCTACCCTGACAGAGAGAGAGACACGTTATTATCTACCCTGACAGAGAGACACGTTATTATCTACCCTGACAGAGAGAGAGACACGTTATTATCTACCCTGACAGAGAGAGAGACACGTTATTATCTACCCTGACAGAGAGAGACATGTTATTATCTACCCTGACAGAGAGAGAGACACGTTATTATCTACCCTGACAGAGAGAGACACGTTATTATCTACCCTGACAGAGAGAGACACGTTATTATCTACCCTGACAGAGAGAGAGACATGTTATTATCTACCCTGACAGAGAGAGAGACACGTTATTATCTACCCTGACAGAGAGAGAGACATGTTATTATCTACCCTGACAGAGAGAGAGAGACACGTTATTATCTACCCTGACAGAGAGAGAGAGACACGTTATTATCTACCCTTACCTGGAAGTGGACCAGCTTGGCGATGTTGGGGTCGGCGATGAACATCTGATGCAGCAGACAGCAGATGAGACACTGCACCTCCCTCAGGTCACTGAGCAGGCCGCCCTCCTCCTCCTCCTCACCCTCCTCCTCCTCGGTTCTCCTGGCCACGGGCCCGGCCCCCGTCCCCGGACCGCCCGGCTTTACTTTCCCCGGAGGGCCCCTGATGTTCCGCAGCAGGCTGTCGGTGTGGCAGCCCAGCTGCTGCTGCTCCTGGGACGAGGGCAGGCACACCTCCAGGAGGATCTGCACCGCGGCGCTGTCCTGGAGGTCACACAGGGGTCAAGGATGGGATCAAGTATGGGATCAAGACGGCACAAAGAGGCAGAAAGAACGAGCAGAGGAATATCTATTCGAAATTAACAGATGCTGTTCGATGTAGGCGCTTGACTCGGAATCGACACTGATACTAGCATTCAGGGTTTCCGTCAACTGGTAATTCTCGTTTTTGTTTTTTTACCTGAAAAAACGGTTGTAGTGCGACATATTTAAATCTCTCCGGTCATAATGTGAAACAGAAGTCTCATTCTGTGTGATGTGTGTTTACCTTGCAATGCAGCTGGATTCGCGCGTGTGAAGCAGGAGAACAAACGAGGACTGGAGTAACATGTTGCCTACTTCACATAACGTTCATAGACTGTTGATACAGTCTATACCAGCGTTGACACTGGCAACATTGACCCGTCCCACTACATGCCAGCTGGACCCGATACCCTCCCCACTCCTCCAGGCCATTGCATCATCCCATTCCTAACGGCAACCATCAACTCCTCTCTCAACTCCAGGGTGGTTCTCACACCGCTCATCAAAAAACCAACCCTGAACCCCACCGTCATAGATGACTACCACTCTCTCTCTTCCCTCTCTAAATCCCTTGAACGTGCCCAACCAACCAACTCACTGATTATCTATTACAGAATGACCTACTAGACCCAAATCAGTCAGCCTTCAAGACGGGTCACTCCACAGATGGGTGTCCCACTCCCCCAGGGATCGATCTTTGGACTCCTCCTCGTCTCTCTCTACACGAAATCTAACTAACATTATCACGTCTCATGCCTTCTCATATCACTGCCAACGATGACACTCAACTCTTCCTCTCCTTTCCTCCCTCAGATACCAAAGTCTCTGAGCGGATCTCGGTCTGCCTGTCCGACATTTCCGGCCTGGATGACGATCACCTCAAATTGAACCTAAGCAAAACGGAGCTACTTCCCCTGCTGGTCCTCCCTGTTGATCAACCGTTCGATCAGTGGAGAATGTAGCCGTGGCTTCGTCCCTGACCGTACAAGAAGCTAGGTGTGATCCTTGACGACCGGCTGAACTTCTCTGCATCGCATCACCAACCAGAACCTGCAGATTCTTCCTGAGCAACATCAGAAGGAACCGCCCCTCCTGACAAAATAAATCACTCAACTCCTCCTGCAATCAACAGTCATGTCTCGTCTCGACTACTGCAATGCACTGCTAGCTGATATTTGATGATATATCATTTGCTGGATGATACTTGACCAGAATTCATCCCATTTATCGGAGACATTGACATCTTCCCAGACACCTGGACCGGCACTAATCTTTTGGGGTGTGGGTGTTTTTGACTGCGTTTGTGACTGTGAGTGCGTCCATGTTAGTGGACCTACCTGGACACTTGGACCAGCACCAATGTGTTTGTGACTGTGAGTGCGTCCATGTTAGTGGACCTACCTGGACACTTGGACCAGCACCAATGTGTTTGTGACTGTGAGTGCGTCCATGTTAGTGGACCTACCTGGACACTTGGACCAGCACCAATGTGTTTGTGACTGTGAGCACGTCCATGTTGATGGATCTACCTGGACACTTGGACCGGCACCAATGTGTTTGTGAGGCCATGTTATCTACCTGAGCGGCCAGCAGGGCGTTCTTCAGCTCCTCCCTGGTGACCTCGGGTGTGTCCGGCTGTCCAGCCAGGCCCAGGTTAGAGATGGTCTGGCTCTGCCTGTCAAAGTCTGCCGTTTCCTTCAGGTGGGAGTGGAGGTAGGCCTTGGAGGCCAGCAGGTAACCGTTCAACATGTGAAGGACAATGTCCATCAAAGGAGGACATCTGAGGGGAGAGACATGGACAATATATAGATATTTATCGTTTAACCTCATTATTCTATCATGTTTATTTATTTTAGATCATGATAATGCTGTTGTTTAAATTACTGATAAATTAAACTGATAAAAGGCAACTATTAACACTTTGACTGCCGGAAAACGCTTTAAAGCGTCATTCCCGGCCATGCTCAAGTTGCCGGAGGACGCTGTACAGCGTCCTTATATCAATATTTCAAAAATCTGCGATCGGATTCATATTTCCCCTCCGCTGGCCTGAGATCCACCAGGAGGACCCACTGAGCTCTCTGGCGGTTCAGGAGCGCCATCTGGAAGTGCTATGGAGGTTGTGCTGGTCGACCATATTACTTCCGGGCACTCTGTTTGGCTCACGGGACTCGATCTCGACACAATACATAGCGATCGATTGCCAATAACTCGATAAACATGATTTGGACATATATACTATTATACAAGCTGGAAATGGACCCGATATTTCTACATACCATAATAGGTAAATGACTGTTCCACGCTCATCACCCAACGGCGCGAGGAGGATACGGTAAGATTCAGCGTTATTTTTGATCGTATTCCATATAAACTGTTATGATGAACATATCACCCACACTAGATGAATGATATAACGCTGCCCACGGAATTATAAACGATCCCCCGCCCATCCGGTCATCATCAGATCATACGTAGATCATTCTAGAAGTACGTCCAATTGAAATTTTTTATATCGCCCCGATTGCCATCAAACTGTATTTCATCATCAATATAATGCATTTGGGGCTATATATCACGTTCTGGAGAAAGCTGCAGAAAGAGATGAAAACATACTTATACATTAGACCATACTTTACTATGAATATGTGAATGAAAAAGTTTAACGTTGCTACACAATGAACAATACATATAGGACTTTGAATGGGCCCTAATAATGGCAATGTAGCAATAGAATTTAAAAAGTTATAGCCCTGCAAAGAAGGGGAATTTCTCCATAGACAAATAGCGCTGGCAATCCACAGTCATTTTCCGGATTTCTGGCCGGCACCCATAGTGTTAAAGGTGCTATAGATCATGTTCAGCCACTAGATGTCTGCATGTCATTTATCCAATCAGGTGCATTCCACATGGGGAAATGGGAAGTAGGAAGGGGATACATGTCTGCAACATGTAAACAACATTATTCATTTTGGACCAGCTAACTTTTTTTTTATTATAAATTCATTAATCAATCATCTTTTTGGGGGGAAAGCAATACTTTTATTCCACACCTCTGTGGATATATTTAATTTTTCTATTATTACTTTACATAAAAACGTTATCTATAGAATATTTAATTAATTTCTCACAAAATATTTGAGTATGTCATCCGATAGGGAATATCAGTAGGTGGAACCACAGCAGTTGGTGTTTTCAAATTTAATTTTTTATTAAATTCTTTATTTAATAAAATAAATAAATGTGGCTGCTGGGAAACAAGATGGCTGCCTGAACTAAGAGCTCTACACTGTCTCAGTGATTCAATTTGCAATTCTTACCTCCACTCAAGGACAATTTCAATAATTTTGTTTCAACTTAAATTAAGTAAAGGCTTTTGATAAAACGTGGTGATTTGCAAGATGGCAACAACAAGGAAAGGCCAGCGAAACAAACCAGATGTCGACGTCGACGACCAAACAATTGAAACAGACAATGACCCCACGCTGGTCGAAATTATGTCGGAGTTAAAATCTCAACGCATTGCAATATTGGGCCGATTAGACGGTATCGATACTCGTCTGGAAAAGGTGACAAACCAAGTATCGGCGATTAAAGAAGGACTGACTAAAACAAACAAAGCAGTCGACAAACACAAGCAGCGCCTGGATGAGGCAGAAGAGAGGATTTCTGCACTAGAGGACAACCTGCAAACAACCCAGCGAGAGTTACACCGAGCCGAAAAGACATTGAGAACAATGGAGATGAAAACGGATGAGTTGGAAAACAGAGGGAGGAGGAAAAATCTGGTTTTGCTGGGGCTTCCAGAGAAATCGGAGGGTGACCAAACTCTACCTGAGTACATTCAGCAAAAACTACCCAACTGGCTCAAGCTTTCATTGGAAAAAACACTCGACCTGGAACAAGTGTTTCGCCCAGCGCGACCACAATCACAACCACACGCTGGGAAATATCCCAGACCAGTCCTAATCCGCTTTTTACGAATCGGGGACAAAGAGCTGATCCTACAAGCAGCAAAGAAATCTACAATCACAGAGGGGGAAGCCAAACTCACCATTCGCCAGGACCTGCCCACAGAGGTACGTCGAAGACGCAGAGAATTCGACCGGATGACCAAGATATTCATCGAAAAGGGCATGTTTCGAGGATTTGCATACCCTCACCGGCTTCGAATCCTCCATAAAAACAAAATTGTCCTGTTTGACGATCCAAAAGAGGCAGAATCATTCGCCGACGAGCTGGACTGAGGTTTGCCTCGTAAACCGTTACCCATGGTGGAGGTAAGAAGATGACATTTACGTTTTTTTTTGTTTGTTTGCACCCCCTCATTATGACTGTTATAATACGGACAAATCACTTGACTTTGAAACCCCAGAGGAAGGGGTATTGATTTGCCAATACAGTCGCGATCGGCTGTTCTTTCTTTTCTCCTCAACGTGTATATTTACTGTCTGGCAGCGGTACTTCCTGCAACAACGTGTGACGTCATACGGACGATACCATGACTAAAGGAAGGGAGGGGGGTACAAGGAATGGCACGAATTTAACATGCATCTGTTTTGCACTGATATTTTTCTCTCAAACATTAGAAGGTCACAATGACTGAATGGTAAAAAGTATGTGGAGAGGAGAACTCTCAACAGTATAAGAAAAAAAAGAAAAAAAAGTCTGCCTAATAAGAAACACCCCTCACCATTCAGTAATATCAGGTGACCAACTCATATTTAACAACATGGGGGGAAGTGAAGAGGGGAGGGGGTGTAAAGAGAAATACAAATAAATAAAAGGAAGTTATTACACTGAAGACAAGAGCTCCAGGGGCCAATATAAGAAAGATTTAATTCTTTTTCAGTTATTTTGTTTTTTCCATTATTGTTTCTCTATGGCCTACTAGGAGTAAGGGGGTAAATGTCGTGGTTCAGAAAACCATGGCTGGGGTGGGTTGATGTATTTCATGTATGTTTTTTATTCTATGTATGTGTATTCTATGTATGTTTTGTGTTCTATGTTTTTTGGTCATGTTTATTAATAAAAGCAATGGCAATATTTTCGAGGCAAATGTATACAGTCATAGATACTCCTCAAAGATTGTACCAACTACCATGTCAGATATAATTATAAATTCGTGGAACATTAAAGGCTTGGGAAATCCTATTAAAAGGAAAAAAATGTTATCCCTTTTAAAAGAAAACAAAGTAGATGTGGCTTTTTTACAAGAAACATATTTGTCAGACACTGAACACGCAAAGTTAAAAAGAGAATGGGTAGGTCAGGTCTATTTCTCATCATATAAAAGTCATAGCAGGGGAACAGCTATTTTGATTAACAAAACAATACCATTTACAGTAGAAAAAACAATTACAGACCCAAACGGACGGTTTGTCTTGGTGTCAGGCTGCATTTGGGGAACATCCATTACTTTTTTGAACATTTATGCCCCCAATGCCGATGAACCCACATTTATGTCTGACATGGTGTTGCTGTTCAATGAAAACTGTAAAGGTTTTGGAGTGATGGCGGGAGATTTTAATTTGACAATGACAGCATTGGATAAGTCTAGTCAAACTAACCATAGCTCCAAATCCTCAAAAGTTCTTCAAGGGTTATGTGCAGAAAGTGGCCTAATTGATGTCTGGCGTGAATTACATCCAGGCATTAAAGACTACAGCTTCTTCTCAAATGTACATAACTCATATAGTAGAATAGACTATGCCTTTATTTACTCAAAATATATATACATGATAAAGGAATGTGAAATTAGCCCAATCATTTTATCAGATCATGCCAGAATATGCATGACTATTCAGTTTAATAGGAACAACTCGTTCACCAAACAATGGAAATTTGATAATTCATTACTCCAAGATGAAGAATTTAAAGTAAAAACGCGAACATGGATTACAAACTACATAAAGGAAAATAATGACCCCCTCATTGACCCTAACATTATCTGGGAGGCTGCAAAAGCCACTTTAAGAGGACTAATAATTTCATATGGTTCATTTAAAAAGCGAGTAAAAAGAGCACAAGCACAAGAACTTGAGAGAGAAGTAATAAGATGTGAAGCACTTCATAAGACAGCTTCTACAGAGGACAATTGGAGACAATTAATTGTGGCCAGGGCCAAATTAAACCTTAATATTTCAAACGAAATTACAACAAAAATGAATTACGTTAGACAAAAGCATTACGAATTTGGCAATAAACCAAGTAAATTACTGGCCCATCAATTAAAGAAAGAACAAACTGAAAGAACTATTAAAGCAATTAATCTCAATGATAATATAACATATCAACCTAAAGAGATTAATCAAGCTTTCTTTGAATTCTACAATACACTTTACAAATCTCAAAGTTCTCATTCACAAGAACAACTGGACCAGTACTTACAAAATAAGAAATTGTCAAAATTGTCTGAATTAGACCAGCAATATCTTAACTCATCATTTACAAAAGAAGAGGTTCTGGCCACAATTAAGTTAATGCCCATAAATAAAAGCCCAGGACCAGATGGTTTTTCTGCTGAATTTTATAAAGAATTTTGGACTGAACTTCATCCCATTTTTATGGCAATGATGTATAATTTCTGTCACAATAGAATACTCCCTCAATCAATGAACCTAGCACATATCACAGTATTGCTCAAAAGTGGCAAAGATCCTTTAAATTGTTCATCATATAGACCTATTAGTCTTTTAGATCACGATTACAAGATTATAACCAAATTATTAGCAAAAAGACTAGAAGATATTTTGCCTAAATTGATTAATCCAGACCAATCGGGTTTCATAAAAGGGAGATATTCTGCTGACAATATAAGGAGACTTTTAAATGTAATAAACCATTTGGACACCAGTCGGAGCCCTTCTCTGCTCCTATCACTGGACGCAGAGAAGGCCTTCGATAGGGTTGAATGGAACTTTCTTTTTTCTATACTTGACAAGCTTAATATGGGACCAAACTTTATCGCTTGGATTAAAGCAATCTATAAAAATCCTAAAGCAGCTGTCATTACCAATGGAGTTTCCTCTGATTTTTTTACACTAACGAGAGGGACAAGACAAGGATGCCCACTGTCGAGTTCACTCTTCGCGATGGTGATTGAATTGCTGGCGTCATGTGTACGAGACAATATTCACATTAAAGGACTGAAAATGAATAAGGAGGAACATAAAATATCCTTATACGCAGATGACATTATTTTATACATAAAAGACCCAGAACAGTCCTTATCACACTTATATAACGAAATAGAACAATTTGGAAAATACTCTGGATATAAGTTAAACTTTAATAAATCAAATGCTTGTCTCCTGCATATGACCCCAACCGAAACGATGTATAAAACATATCCCTTTAATTGGTCTCCAGAAGGGTTTAAATATTTGGGAATAAACATTACATTACTAGATAACTTGTACAGGGAAAACTATTGTCCTCTTATAGAAAAGATAAAAACTGATCTGTGTAAATGGTCCACGCTCCCATTATCTCTGCTGGGAAGAATAAATGTAATAAGAATGAACGTCCTTCCAAGACTAAATTTCCTTTTTCAAATGTTACCATGTTACTTATCTACAGAATTTTTCAAATCTATGAATAGACTCATCTCAAAATTTATTTGGTGCAACAAAATGCCTAGGATAAAGTTATTGACACTTATGAAACCAGAATCCATGGGAGGTCTCGGTCTCCCCAACCTCCAACATTATTTTTGGTCAGCCCAATTAAGAAATGTACTGTCATGGTCGTTGGGAAGACGGGACTCACAGTGGTTTCAGTTAGAAGCTAAATTTGTTGACCCGTTACCATTGGACTCTCTCATATTTATAAAACAATTTAAAAAGATAAGAAACATAGGTAATTGCTTCACTGTTTTTAACACACTATGTGCTTGGAAGGACTGCTCAAAAAAACTGGGTATCACCAATTATACCTCCATATACTCTCCTATCTATCACAATCCTGATCTAGATAAACATCTAAGATCAATTAATATACTCAAATGGGCTCAGTTGGGGATAAGTCAATTCAAAGACCTGTTTCATACAAATATGCAGTTAAAATCATTTATGGATTTAAGAACAGAATATGCCATCCCAAATACTGATTTCTTTAAATATTTACAAATGAGAAACATTATACACATACTGAGAAGAGAAAATAAACTAAGACTAGAATTACATGAAATAGAAGAAATAAAAATAAATAAAAAATAAAAAAATAAAGGTAAAATTTGTGAATTTTATGACATCTTCTCCAAAGAATGTCACTCATCTTTTTTGCCTTTGTTGAGGATCTGGGAGACAGACCTAACCATGAAATTTGTAGAAAATACATGGCTAAATATTTGTGATAGAATACACTTTCCATTTATAAGTAACAAAATCAAAGAAGCAAATTTTTAATTTATCCATAAATTGTATTTAACTCCAATAAAAATGCATAAAATGTCTAGAGATAATTCAATAAACTGTCCTAGATGTAAAACTAACGAAGGAACATTTCTACACATGTTTTGGCACTGTGATAAACTAAAACGATTCTGGAATTGTATTCATTTATTTACAAAATCTGTATTAGAAACGGAATTTGACTTGTCCCCATGTGCCTATTTACTTAATGAATTACCAGAGATCCAGATGGATCCAAAAAAATATAGACTGCTGATTGTTATAACATACTTTGCCAAGAAATGTATTCTCCTGTTTTGGAAAAATGACTCTTCGCCCACTTTTGAGATGTTTCAAGATCAGATATCCCAGCTTCTTCCATTGGAGAGATTGACCTTGGAGGAGCGCGGCCGGGGGTGGATGTTCCGGGACCTTTGGTCTCCGCTGTTTTCTCGATTGAGCAGAGGGGCTGTTGATTGATACGGCTAGTGGCGGTATGTGAATATATCCGCATGCTGTCGCTGGCCGTGTCGATTGGTGGTTTTGCTGTTTGGTTGGGGGAGGGGTGGGGGCCGGGGGTCTTGGGATGTCTATCCCCGGTTGTGTATTTTTTGGAGGTGGGTTTCCCTAGTGGAAGAAGTTGTACAACAGACGCGTAAGAGGCCTGTCTGTTGTATAACAATGATGTTGTTGTTGTCATTGTTGTTATTATTTATTATTGTTTATTTAAAAATACGTATGAGAAAAAATGAACAGTGTAAACAATATCATTAACTCTGAATATAAAAATATGAGAAAAGCAAACAAGACGCGGTCTCGGACTGGTGGGGGCCCCTGATTCGAGGTCTTGGTGAATCGGAGTGTTAAAGAGGCATGATGCTCT
Organism: Notolepis coatsorum; assembly: GCF_963971535.1. Taxonomy (NCBI): domain Eukaryota; kingdom Metazoa; phylum Chordata; class Actinopteri; order Aulopiformes; family Paralepididae; genus Notolepis; species Notolepis coatsorum. The sequence goes on along the minus strand of NC_140178.1, from coordinate 87,933,981 downwards.
GGCTCGCTGGGGCGCCGGATTTGGGGTCCTCACGGGGTAGGGACCTTGGTTGTCGATACTGGAGATGACGGGTGCTCAAGTAATCTCGCCTTATGGTACATACATGTGGGTATATGCATGTATATATGTATATATATGTATGTGTGTATGTATATGTATATATATATATATATTCTTATTAATTTATATATTTAATTTATACATGACTATTTTATTTTTCATTATTCTGATTTAACTGATGGTTTTGTCATTGTCGTTATTATTATTATTATTATTATTATTATTATTATTATTACTGTTATTGTCCTGTGATGTCTTGTTTATTAGTATTGTTATTGTATTGTATTGTCTTGTTTCATGTTGAAAAGGGAAAATAAAGAAAAACTATTTGAAAAAAAAAAAAAAATCTTTATTAGCTTGAAATGCTTGACATTTTGTGTTCAGATTCCAAATGTTAAGATAGTTATTTTTAATGTATGTTTAATGTTCAAAATCACAGCACAAAATATAACCCTTGTAATGTTAAATGTTGTAATGTTGCGACCCTCTCTGCGCCGCCCCCTATCTCCCTGTCTCCGGCTGTCTCGGAGCAATGACCAGAGTGTTGAATGTCCCGTGATTAAGACGGGCAGGACGCGACCCTCTTTGCGCCGCCCCTGTGCCTCAAATAGATTCGCTATCAGCTCTATCTTTAATCTTTCAAAATGTTCAGATGCTATCGCTATCAGCTCTATCTTTAATCTTTCAAAATGTTCAGTTGCTATTGCATGCACTCATCTGTGTTTCACTACACACTTGAGTGCATGCTTACCAACTGTTAGTCTGCAACACTACCGACATCTAAGAAGGGAGATCCCCCCTTGAATGGCCCTTCTAAGGTTTCTCTCCTCCACACTGCCTGTGGAATATTTTTCCCTATTTGTTAGGTTTTAGTGAGTTTTTCCTTACCTTCACGTGGGGTATGTCTGGGAGTGCTTGCATTCTTTCATTTATTGTAAATTTGTTGGACCTTATGGTGTTCTTGTTTTGTTCTTGACTTATTGTTATGTTTCTTCTTGACTTGTTTAAAGAAGACGTGTACGGCCCATGGGGACATTAACGTGTGTTGTCGGGCCTTACAAATAAATTTGATTTGATTTAAACGACAGCCTGCTTAGAGGTGTACAGCCACCTTGGGATTCAAGCTGACATTAAAAAAAAAAAAAAAATGGAAAAAATGGAAAAAATATGTTAAATGTAAAATCCCATTCAACCAAGACTGATCTGTGTCCACTTCCTGATATTCAACAATGGCCACTACGGGATAATAACCTGTAGACTCTCTGGTCACAGCGCAGCACGATGAGAGGGTCCACCATCAGGTCATTCTGGTTGTAGGTCTGCATCCTCAGCAGCTTGGCTGAGGGCTGTAAGGCATTCACCGTCATCACCCATAACCTGCAGGACAACACACAAAAACACACAGGCTGAACCTCACATTCACCACCATCACCCATAACCTGCAGTACAACACAGGCTGAACCTCACATTCACCGTCATCATCACCCATAACCTGCAGGACAACACACAAAAACACACAGGCTGAACCTCACATTCACCGTCATCATCACCCATAACCTGCAGTACAACACACAGGCTGAACCTCACATTCACCGTCATCATCACCCATAACCTGCAGTACAACACACAGGCTGAACCTCACATTCACCGTCATCATCACCCATAACCTGCAGGACAACACACAGGCTGAACCTCACATTCACCGTCATCATCACCCATAACCTGCAGTACAACACACAGGCTGAACCTCACATTCACCGTCATCATCACCCATAACCTGCAGGACAACACACAGGCTGAACCTCACATTCACCGGCATAACCTGTACAACACACAAAAAGGAGCGGCACGGTGGTGTAGTGGTGCACTGTCACCTCACAGCTAGAAGGCCCAGGGTTCGATTCCCGCTTGGGGACCAGGTTTCCGCTTTGCCAGGAACCCAGGTGGGGTATCTCCCAGGCCTTTCTGTGTGGAGTTTGCATGTTCTGCCCATGCTCACAAGGGTTTCCACTCCCGATAAGACAAACCCAATAGAAAAACATGCACAACAGATCGCTAACACTGTCGCGTTCCCTGACGAAGACGGACAGGAGCACTTTGATTGGTCCCCGGGGCGCGGCCCCACACCGACGCCCCCATCTTCTGATTGATTGCATTTTTTGTTTAACAGATTGCAGAATGGGTACAATACAGTACGGCTCAATACACACAATTGTTAAGGGGATGCAGACCAGAGAAAGACTTTCGTCTTGTTTACATCAGGGCAGGGGCGTCGTTTTGGTATGGCAAGGTATGGCACTCGCCATACTTGGCAAATAAATATGTATGTGTATTTGAGATTATACATGCGCAGCCAGGATGTGTGTATTTGCCATGTCTCGCCCCTTCATCAACGGAGGCCGACACACAGTATTCCAATACACATCTCACTACATCCTGCGCATGTATAATCGCGGGAGGGGGCCGGGGGTCTGGTCTTTTGTGTGTAACCTGGACGTGTTTTTGATACTACATTCTGTTGAACACACCTCAAAACCGTACCTAAGGAAAATAGGCTGAATTGCAAGAAAAATAATAGACAGTTATGATATTACATTCTGCTCAGCATAATTTTTATGCAAAATATTGTGGTTCCCTGCTTTAGTCTGCTGACACATTTATATACTAAATGCTTTTGTAGTCCTGTGTCATACCTAAATGTCATATAAGTGAATTGTATAGAAACAACTCACCAAAAGTGACTATTGCACAACTGATTTGACAAAGAAATCCGAAACCCCCCCTCCTTGCCATACCTTGGCTTTTACTGAAACGACGCCACTGCATCAGGGTCCCCCATTTTCAATTCATAATGACATTTATGACATACAACATACTATATATCATGACATTTATGACATACAGATACAGTACTGTTACATTTGTGACATACAAGATATGCAAATATACAGTACTGTTAAACAGAGATCCTAACAGAAAATATATACATTAGAGGGGGAGGGAACTGTACATTAGGAGGGAGTTGGGTGGGTGGGTGTTAGGGGTCCCGGCTGCCCTAGGGGGGGGAGGACGACGGGATGGGTCAAGTGCAGAGACACGATTTCATTGGCGACCCAAAGAAAAATTGCATGTGTGTGTTCCTGTGTCAGGGCTGTACAGTGCTACGAGGGCGTAGCATATTGCCCCTAAAAATAGCCTGTGCTAGTAGAAAAAATATTTGGGGGCACCCTTGCTAGTACTGATTTCAACCCTTTCATTCGTATTTCACTCCTTTTTTTCGAGGAATTTAAACGTTGCAAACTAATCTTGTTGGCTGTTTTCTATATCTCTCCTCCCTCGGTCTCGCTCCATCTGCCCGAGGAGCGGGGCTGTTACTTACACACTCGCACGACTGACACTCACACATGCACATACGGGTACTTGAGAGGTGCTGTCCATGCTGAAGCAGAGCAGAGCTCATCATAGCGGAGAGAACGAAACGTTCGAAAAAAGCATGCATAGCGCGACCTGTGTAACATTAAGTTACACTGCTATCTCCTATCTTAACGTTAGCAAGCTAAGCATGCATAGCGCGACGTGTGTAACATTAAGTTACACTGCTATCGTTAGCAAGCTACTAAATCGCTAAATACTTTTTTTTAAATGTATTTAACCAGGAAGTTTGGGAGAGGGAGGTAAGGGGTTTTAGATTGTGTGTTGTGAAGTTTAGACTTCAGAGAGTAAAGTACAGAAAAAAAGGTACCGTTGGGTACCGGTATCGATTCCCAGGTAAAAAGAAAAATGTTCAGGCTCGGTGTCCCGAAAAGACCCACCGCGTAGGCCAGATGCAAGCCGCATTTTACAATAAACCTCTGTGGGGCTGCTTAATTTTTTTTTTATTATAATCGCAAATTTTATCGCAATCGCAATTAGATTATTTCCCAAAATCGTGCGGGTGGGACATTCTGATTTAAGAACTTTCTAAATAAAATAGAAAGTCCCAAAATAGTTAATTTATCTGATTGCTTGTATTAATTGATCAAAAAGTAGCCATGTGCAGTAATAGTTATATAAAAGAATAATAAAGCAATGTCGATTATGTTCTTAATAAGAAAAAAGAAATCTTGCAAAATAATAAAAAAGAACCGATAAGAGTATCAATAAAGTACCGAGCAGTATCGAATCGATAAGAGTAGTAGTATCGATAAAATCCTAATGATCCTAACCCATCCCTAATGAACACTGTTAATACACTGTTATCAATGAAAGAAGAAATGTTAGCGTGATTCTGTGCCCCTACATTTTTCATTTAGGGGCACCGGTGCCCCTAGTGAAAAAGCTTAGCGTACAGCCCTGTGTGTGTGCTGCCCAATGCATGTGTGTGTGTCACTGCATGATGATTAAAGACTTATTAAAAGAAAACTCCAGTTATTATTATTATTATTATTACAAATACACACAGGCTGAAGCTCACATTCACCATTATTATTATTCATATTAATTCATTTTGGGTACTAGCTTTTTAGTTCTAAGAAAATGGTTGTTGGTAGTAGTAGTAGTAGTAGTAGTAGTAGTAGTAGTAGTAGTAGTAGTAGTAGTAGTAGTAGTAGTAGTAGTCACACCCGTGTCAGCTGACCCTAGGTCACAGTATGTACCTGCGTGGCATCACTGTGTTGAGGCCCATCCAGAGCTTGTTGAGGTCCTGCAGGATGCGGCGCGGCACGCCGGGCTCCAGCAGCAGGCCCATGCTGGCCGTCAGGGCCTCCGCGTAGGGGATCAGGTCCCCGGCCGACAGCAGGGTCAGGTGCTCCAGGATCCGCACCAACCTGGGGCCGCTGGACGGCAGCTTCTGGAAGGCTGGGAGAGGAACAGAAGAGCAATAGACCAGGGGTTCTCAAAGTGTTGACAACTTGAGGGCCAATTTAGGGACCCGACATTGGGTCATCCACAGCAGAAAGAAACACCTAAATGTGCCTCTCTAGGTGTATCTGAGCTAGATGATGCTGACCCTGGTGCAGCTGGCTCTGGGTGTATCTGACCTTGGTGCAGCTGGCTCCGGGTGTATTAGAGGCGATGCTCACCCTGGTGCAGCTGGCTCTGGGTGTATTAGAGGCGATGCTCACCCTGGTGCAGCTGGCTCCGGGTGTATTAGAGGCGATGCTCACCCTGGTGCAGCTGGCTCTGGGTGTATTAGAGGCGATGCAGACCCTGGTGCAGCTGGCTCTGGGTGTATCTGACCCTGGTGCAGCTGGCTCTGTGTGTATTAGAGGCGATGCTCACCCTGGTGCAGCTGGCTCTGTGTGTATTAGAGGCGATGCTCACCCTGGTGCAGCTGGCTCTGTGTGTATTAGAGGCGATGCTCACCCTGGTGCAGCTGGCTCTGTGTGTATTAGAGGCGATGCTCACCCTGGTGCAGCTGGCTCTGTGTGTATTAGAGGCGATGCTCACCCTGGTGCAGCTGGCTCTGTGTGTATTAGAGGCGATGCTCACCCTGGTGCAGCTGGCTCTGTGTGTATTAGAGGCGATGCTCACCCTGGTGCAGCTGGCTCTGTGTGTATTAGAGGCGATGCTCACCCTGGTGCAGCTGGCTCTGTGTGTATTAGAGGCAGTGTTGGGCAAGTTACTTTAAAAAAGTAACTAGTTACAGTTACTAGTTACTTCTTCCAAAAAGTAACTAAATTACTTACTCAGTTACAAATTATAAAAGTAACTAGTTACTTCAGAAAGTAACTATTGCGTTACTTTCAAGATTTTGTTTTACATAAACAACGTACACAAATCTAAACTATTTTAATGTTGCTGTGGGACAAAGTGAGACTAGCCTCCAATCAAATGCCATGTAGGCTATGTAGATATTATAATTACTATGTGTATATAGTGGATCATACAAATACAAACAGAATAGATGTTTTGGAACTTTTGATATGTATTGCCCCTCAACAGGCCACAACTGGGCAACATTAAATTATGCTTGTTAAGCACTATACCAAAAATAAATAACAAATATATACTGATTGATTGAACATTTTAATTAACAGATTTCAGAATGGGTACAATACAGTACGGCGCAATACACACAATTGTTAAGGGGATGCAGACCAGAGAAAGAGTTTCGTCTTGTTTACATCAGGGTCCCCCATTTTCAATTCATGACATTTATGACGAAAGTCTTTCTCTGGTCTGCATCCCCTTAACAATTGTATGTATTGAGCCGTACTGTATTGTACCCATTCTGCAATCTGTTAAATAAAGTTTTCATTCATTCATTCATTCATTCATTCATTCATTCATTCATTCATTCATTCATTCATTCATTCATTCATGTATTGAGCTGTACTGTACTGTACCCATTCTGCAATCTGTTAATAAACTTTTCAATCAATCAATCAATCAATGACATACACAACATACAGATATAAGAAGCTAATCGAATCATCTAAACTAATCTAATCATTACATTTAAGACATGCATGACATACAGAGATATATCTCTGAGCAGCTGAAGCCTGTGCTATTAAACCAGGAAGTGCAGCACTGTTGATAAGGCTGTCAGCACTGCAGTAGAGCCACTCAGTGCCCTGCGCTGCAAAGAGTGAACACAAAACGCGCATGGACCCGCGGTCTCATGTTGACATTGTGTTGTTCGTTGGATTCGTTTTTTAGCTCAAAACGTACACTACACGGACCGCGGTCTCATGCTGACTGATCAGTGATCGCTTGTCTTGTCGCGCTGTGTGTCAGACTCTGGATGCTTTAGACACCCGCCCACCTCCACCTCTGATTGGCTTACCATGACATTGTATTCAACCTCAGCCAATCGTCAGCATGTATGCTTGGCTCGCGCACTGTCCACTAAACAAGGAAGAACATTATTATTGCCTCTCGGCGCAGAGATATGTCTGATGAAAGAAACAGGTTCATTCATAGTAACGCGCCGCATTTGTTTGTAGTAACGGTAACAACGTTATTAAGATTGGAAGAGTAATCCGTTAGATTACTCGTTACTGAAAAAACGAACGCCGTTAGTAACGAAGTTACTTATAGTGCCGTTATTCCCATCACTGATTAGAGGCGATGCTCACCCTGGTGCAGCTGGCTCTGGGTGTATCTGACCCTGGTGCAGCTGGCTCTGGGTGTATCTGACCCTGGTGCAGCTGGCTCTGGGTGTATCTGACCCTGGTGCAGCTGGCTCTGGGTGTATTAGAGGCGATGCTCACCCTGGTGCAGCTGGCTCTGGGTGTATCTGACCCTGGTGCAGCTGGCTCTGGGTGTATTAGAGGCGATGCAGACCCTGGTGCAGCTGGCTCTGTGTGTATTAGAGGCGATGCTGACCCTGGTGCAGCTGGCTCTGGGTGTATCTGACCCTGGTGCAGCTGGCTCTGTGTGTATTAGAGGCGATGCTCACCCTGGTGCAGCTGGCTCTGTGTGTATTAGAGGCGATGCTCACCCTGGTGCAGCTGGCTCTGTGTGTATTAGAGGCGATGCTCACCCTGGTGCAGCTGGCTCTGGGTGTATTAGAGGCGATGCTCACCCTGGTGCAGCTGGCTCTGGGTGTATTAGAGGCGATGCTCACCCTGGTGCAGCTGGCTCTGGGTGTATCGGCAGGTGTTGCTGGTCAGCATCATCCTCCTCAGCAGGGGCAGGGTCCCCGTCACCTCCTCCTCACACACCCAGTCCTCCACCAGACACAGGTGGGGATAGTTGGTGGCCAGGAGCCTCAGCAGGGCGGAGTGGAGACCTGGTGGAGAGAGAGAGAGGGAGAGAAGGTGGAGAGAGGGAGAAAAGGTGGAGAGAGGGAGAAAGGGTGGAGAGAGGGAGAGAAGGTGGAGAGAGAGAAGGTGGAGAGGGAGAGAAGAGGGAGAGAAGGTGGAGAGAGAGAGAGAAGGTTGTCAGAGGATCGTGGCTTTGGAGGTGCTCAACTGTCGTTTCATCAAAACCTCATTATCTCAAGTCAACTATGTCAGATCAGATACCGGTATTGTATAAAGACTGTTGTATGAAAGCAATAGAACACTCATGATGTTATGTTGTAGAAAATAACATCACAGATGATTTGTCCATAGTCACAAAAAAGGGACAAGAACCAGTGATGTGGTTTCAGTTCACTCCATAAATAGTTAAACATTTTACTGGCAGTTCCTCTTCTTTTTTTTTCAAATGAAATTCAAACATGTTGTCTCACCCCCTAGCTCCTGCTGTAGTCCCTGGGCCTGGGTGACCAGGTATTTAATGGGAATCTGGTCCATCAGTGTAGCTGAGTACGACCTTGGCTTCTTTTGCATCAGGGCTGAAAATTAGAACAAAAGACATGATGAATAAATGAGATGAGGGAAGAAAAAGCAAAGACAGGAATGAGAAGAAGGGTGAAAAGGGAGAGAGATAGATAGAGATAGAAGCCTAAAGTGCAGCTCAAACCTGAAACCTCACTGTAGAATAATCGATGTTGTTTCCAACAGTAATTGTTTTGCTACCAATTGTTTACCATCTGGTGCCATCTAGTGGGCATTCATAGAGAGTGCTACCCCGGCACTGGAACGTGCATCTGCACATGAGTCAAGGAACAAGGAACTACTTCCGGGTCGGCGGGACCCTCTGCCAGGATATAAAACTGCGTGAGTAGCGTAACATTAGTCAAACAAAGGAACTATTGGAACAAACTTTAACTCTTTCAGTGCCACTCACGAGATTTCTCGTGTTTTTTTTTATAGGTGGTTGCTAGCCACTCACGAGATTTCTCGGATTTTTTTTTTTTTGCGATCTGAAAAATTATTGCATCACCCGAGCCTACCCGAGTATAGCCGAGGGGCGCCGACGATCACTGTGGAAAAAAGCGCCCCCTGTCGTCTCCCAGATGACATAAGTGATTTTGGAATGGACTCAATGAAAATGAATGGGGAAAAAAATCCGGTACTCCACATTTTCCAGTTCACTGATCCAGCCGGGGTTACTAGAGTTCATTCTGGAGCCTCAGATCCCCGCGGATCATGGAGTTCTACTGTATCGCGTTGGATCCATACACGTATCGATTTTTTCGAATGGTGATCAGGAATTGGAATATACCAGTTGGATACCATCTGATGTCAGGTAAGGACTCTATGTTATCAGTGGTAGGATAATCAGAGTAAGTTTGATGAAGTTATAAGCTGTTTTGTGAAATGTCTTCTTTCGGTTTCACTGTAAAAGTCAGAGAGGAAATCAACGAGGCGATTATCCGCGCGCGGCCGTAATGTGCGTGCGTGCACGTATAATATTGATCATCTAGCGTTTATTTGAAAACGATTCATAAAAAAGCCGACGAATATCAACGTTGTGGAATATTCCACTAAAAGACGATTTTCATAGAATGCTCCAGAATGAGCTGTTTTTTATATCAAAACGGGGGCTTTTCTTTTTTTGATCCACTTTTTCTCCCATTTTTCCATATTTTCTCCCATCCCAATTTCGTATCATCCAATTCAACCCTCCCCTGTCACGAACGCTGTTTCTTGCCTCCCACAAGCCGGCTGCAATGTGGACTAAGTCATACATAGCACAAGTCCCCTCCGGTACTTGAGGTAACAGCAGTCGCATCTTTTCACCTGCGCAGCTCGATCTCTCAGTGTCGAGGAGTAACGCGTGGGAGGCTCATGCTGCCCCCGACACTTCCTGATTCTACTGCGCAGGCGCACCAACCGACTTGTAGGAGTCGCTTGTTCACAACGTTCGATCCCCACCCTTCAGTTTTCCCTCCCCGTAATACGGCCAATGTGTATTACTGCGGACGACCAGCCAAACTGAAAAACAATGTGGAGAGCTGGATTCGAACACGCGAATCCTAGCGTCTCCACACTGGTGGCGAGTGCCTTGCCCACTACACCACCTAGCCGCCCTAAAACGGGGGCTTTTCTAACTGCTCTGAAACGGCAACGACGCGATAAAAAAACAATCTGCCTACACAGCACTGACTGGAAAATAGTCTTTGATAATGCGATGGGCAGATTAGACACATAGCCATAATTTAAAACATAGATTAGGCGATATTAACGTTAACATTGGCGCTGATGGTGGCATTCAAGCGGTAAAACGGAAAACCAGGCGTGGCGCTGAAAGTGTTAAGACAGCGCGAAGCACGCGAGTTTTTCGCGCCCCGGGGACCAATCCAAGTGCTCCTTGCGACAGTGTTAGCGATCTGTTGTGCATGTTTTTCCATTGGGTTATTCTTATCGGGAGTGGAAGCCATTCACCCTTCCAGAGGGAGATCTTATCAGCGCATAAAGAGTGTGACTGGCCGGATATCTGGACACTCACTCACCCCCTTGTACAATAGACAGTATTATACCGTAAATTCTGGAGTAGAGGAGAGTACAGAATAGTTTAATTTAACAGGACTCGTTCATTGCCTGGTACGTACCTAGTTGCTTAGTGCTAGCTAGCAGGTTCTCCTCATAGGAGAGGATGTAGTAGAGGATGAGGAGCTGGGTGGTGATCGTGTAGCGCACGCGCCCTCCTCGACCACCCTCCGCCTGTTAACAACCAGAGAGAGAGGGAGAGGAGGGGACATGTACAGATCAGGGACAGGCCCTGCAAGTGTTCAACATCACCTGTGAAAAACACACACTCTCTCTAGGCAGGACAAGCAGGTTAAAAACACACTCTAGGCAGGACAAGCAGGTTAAAAACACACTCTAGGCAGGACAAGCAGGTTAAAAACACACACTCTCTAGGCAGGACAAGCAGGTTAAAAACACTCTAGGCAGGACAAGCAGGTTAAAACACACTCTCTCTAGGCAGGACAAGCAGGTTAAAACACACTCTCTAGGCAGGACAAGCAGGTTAAAACACTCTCTAGGCAGGACAAGCAGGTTAAAAACACACACTCTCTCTCTAGGCAGGACAAGCAGGTTAAAAACACTCTAGGCAGGACAAGCAGGTTAAAACACACACTCTCTCTAGGCAGGACAAGCAGGTTAAAAACACACTCTAAGCAGGACAAGCAGGTTAAAACACACACTCTCTAGGCAGGACAAGCAGGGTAAAACACACACTCTCTCTAGGCAGGACAAGCAGTTTAAAACACTCTAGGCAGGACAAGCAGTTTAAAACACACACTCTCTAGGCAGGACAAGCAGGTTAAAAACACACACTCTCTAGGCAGGACAAGCAGGTTAAAACACACTCTAGGCAGGACAAGCAGGTTAAAACACACTCTCTAGGCAGGACAAGCAGGTTAAAAACACTCTCTAGGCAGGACAAGCAGGTTAAAACACACTCTCTAGGCAGGACAAGCAGGTTAAAACACTCTCTAGGCAAGACAAGCAGGTTAAAACACACTCTAGGCAGGACAAGCAGGTTAAAACACACGCTCTAGGCAGGACAAGCAGGTTAAAACACTCTCTCTAGGCAGGACAAGCAGGTTAAAACACACTCTCTAGGCAGGACAAGCAGGTTAAAACACACTCTCTAGGCAGGACAAGCAGGTTAAAACACACTCTCTAGGTTAGGTGGCCGAGCGGAGATTGCGTTCGTCACCAACCCCGGAGCTGTGAGCTGGATTCGCCTGTTCGAATCCAGCTCACAGCTCCGGGGTTGTCACCAGCTTGGCTGGCCATCTGCACTAATACAATTGGCAGTATTAGAGGGTGGGAGAAGCTGGCGGGGTGGGTCCGGGTCGTTGTAAACAGCGACTCCTACAGTTCGGTCGGGGCGCCTGCTAAGCGCGGATAGGACTTGAGGGGGATAGTGTGGTCCTCCCACACGCTACGCCCTCTCGATGAGAATCCGCGCTGCCAGGTGAAAAGAAGCGGTGATTGGCTGGACGACGTGTGTCGGAGGAAGCACGTGGTAGCCTCCACTCTCCCAGATGATCTGACTGTGGGGGGTAAGTGCGCAGCGACCAGGAAGGGACTGGGAATTGGCATACGACTAACATTGGGATGGGAGAAAATCTGAGGAAAATGGAGGGGGAAAAGATAAAAAAAAAAAAAAAAAAAAAACACACTCTCTAGGCATGACAAGCAGGTTAAAAACACTCTCTAGGCATGACAAGCAGGTTAAACACACTCTCTAGGCAGGACAAGCAGGTTAAAACACACTCTCTAGGCATGACAAGCAGGTTAAAACACTTTCTAGGCAGGACAAGCAGGTTAAAACACACACTCTCTAGGCAGGACAAGCAGGTTAAAAACACACACTCTCTAAGCAGAACAAGCAGGTTAAAGAAAATCAATGATGTTGTTGAAAGCAGTGGGCATCGGGTTTTGGAACATTAAAAGAATCGATGCCCATCCCTGTATCAAAATCAAATAATGTGCCTGCTAGAGGCAGCAGTCCAATCGATTGTGACGCCATAATGATATTAAAAGGTACCGGTAATCTAGAGTTATTGGCCCTGAAACATACAGGATAGATTTATTCATTGATGCAGACTAGATGGTGTTTTGGTACATTTAGTTGATGCTTTTTCTTTTAGTTTGAGTAACTTAACGTTACTACATATTTCACAATAGGACTATAGATGGAACCTGGCAAAACATTCTGTGTTGGAATTGTAATGATGTGTCCATAGAATTCTCTCTCTCTCTCTCTCTCTCCCTCTCTCTCTCTCCCTCTCTCTCTCTCTCCCTCTCTCTCCCTCTCTCTCTCTCCCCCTCCCTCTCTCCCTCTCTCTCTCTCTCTCTCTCTCCCTCTCTCTCTCTCTCTCTCTCTGCCGTGAGGAACAGGACGTCATCAGAGCACCCCGCCCCCCCCCCCCCCCCCCCATCCACCTCTATGAGGCCAACTCACCCCAGCAGAGCTCTGAAAGATGTTGAGGATCTCCTGCTCTGTGATTGGCTGGTTGGTGGCCTCTGGGTTTGCCTTGGAGGCCGGGGTGAGGATGGAGTTGATGTATGCATCTATGAGAGGCAGCAGCTGGGTGTGGAGAGGGGTGGAGGTCTCACACAGCTGCCGGTAAATCCAGTCCTACAAAATACAAACACAGGGGGGGGGGGGGGGGGGGTAACTAACTTCACCAGTACACAATTTAAAAAAAAAACGAAGCAAAATGCACCTGTAGGGGCTGCAGTCATAAAGAAATGCATGAAAAGTTTAAGTAATCACGAGTACTTATCAGTTACAGAAGGTGATCCACTTTGTAACTATATTTGTTCTCTGATGTAACAATATCTTTGCTGGAAGACGACCCCTTTGGAAAACCTCCATTAACATTCCTGCTACCTAGCGTTAGCATAATTAGCAAGCATAGCGTAGCTTGACCTGTGTTCTTAATACATGCTTCACTGGGAAAGACCGTTCATCACAGCATCGTTTATACAACTTGGTTTAATCCAAAACCAAAAGTTTAATCCAAATCCGTTTGGACACAAAGTATAATGAAATAAGAGATTCAGGGGATGTCTGGTCACTCATTACTCTCCTGGTTTGCATGTCAGAGTGATCAGGAACGGATGTCCAAGCTATGAAAGGTGGTTGGCGCCAAAAGGGGTAATGGGATTCGTTGCATTAATAATTTTTCTAATTAATTGGAAAAAAGTATGTGTTAATATTGAAAGCCCTAGCAAAATGGAATACAGCGTATTATGTGCTTTGGATCAAAGTTTTTTCATTTTTCCAATATGCTAGCATAGCATACCTACACATGCCTCAAGCCTTTAAAGTCGAGCCTCACAAAACCAGTGAAGTCGGCCGTATCTCTGCTTGAGACAACAACAGGGAAGCAGAGATACAGGCTGTGATGACAACAGGGAAGCAGAGATACGGGCTGTGATGACAACAAGGAAGCAGTGATACAGGCTGTGATGACAACAAGGAAGCAGTGATACAGGCTGTGATGACAACAAGGAAGCAGTGATACAGGCTGTGATGACAACAGGGAAGCAGTGATACAGGCTGTGATGACAACAGGGAAGCAGTGATACAGGCTGTGATGACAACAGGGAAGCAGTGATACGGGCTGTGATGGCAACAGGGAAGCAGTGATACAGGCTGTGATGACAACAGGGAAGCAGTGATACAGGCTGTGATGACAACAAGGAAGCAGAGAACAGGCTGTGATGACAACAGGGAAGCAGTGATACAGGCTGTGATGACAACAGGGAAGCAGTGATACAGGCTGTGATGACAACAAGGAAGCAGAGAACAGGCTGTGATGACAACAGGGAAGCAGTGATACAGGCTGTGATGACAACAGGGAAGCAGTGATACAGGCTGTGATGACAACAAGGAAGCAGTGATACAGGCTGTGATGACAACAAGGAAGCAGTGATACAGGCTGTGATGACAACAAGGAAGCAGTGATACGGGCTGTGATGACAACAGGGAAGCAGTGATACAGGCTGTGATGACAACAAGGAAGCAGTGATACAGGCTGTGATGACAACAAGGAAGCAGTGATACGGGCTGTGATGACAACAGGGAAGCAGTGATACAGGCTGTGATGACAACAGGGAAGCAGTGATACAGGCTGTGATGACAACAGGGAAGCAGTGATACGGGCTGTGATGACAACAAGGAAGCAGTGATACAGGCTGTGATGACAACAAGGAAGCAGTGATACAGGCTGTGATGACAACAACAAAGAAGCAGCGATACGGGCTGTGATGACAACAGGGAAGCAGTGATACAGGCTGTGATGACAACAGGGAAGCAGTGATACAGGCTGTGATGACAACAACAAGGTAGCAGCGATACGGGCTGTGATGACAACAGGGAAGCAGTGATACAGGCTGTGATGACAACAACAAAGAAGCAGCGATACGGGCTGTGATGACAACAGGGAAGCAGTGATACAGGCTGTGATGACAACAACAAAGAAGCAGCGATACGGGCCGTGATGACAACAGGGACTGCTCACCTTGATGGAGACTTTGTGTTTGGTGAAGGCTCGGCTGCGCAGCAGCTGGTAGATGCAGTGGATGGGCAGGAAGCCGGTGATATTGGCACTAAGGTTGTTGGTCACGGCGACCCTCACTGCGTGTGCAGTAACCACCTGGGACACACAACACAAGCAGGGAAACACAACGGTGTCAATTATCACAAAAATGCCGGGTCCTGCCTGCCGTCATCACTAGAGGACACACATGTGTTAACACTTTCAGTGGCCATGACGTCATATGACGTTTTATCAGCCCAATGCCTGAATGCCCACGACATGTATCAGCGCTTTTTTTTTTTTTTATTAGCGATCCGATTTCATATTTCATCAACCGAGTCAACCGTTGGTACAGCAGCTCCTCCAGCAGCTCAGAATGGAAAAAAGCGCCCCCTATCGTCTATCCCTGAGTAACTGCACGTCAGTCGCTTAGACTGACCTGGGATCAGTCGATATGTAGAGGCGGAGCCAGCTGGCTCCTTGAGCTGGCAAGCTGTCTGCTCAACATGGAAGTCATCGCGGGACGGGAATCAGCCTGGAATATATATTCACAGTAGCCAATACTCAATCAATAAGCGTGATCGATTTTTGGAATGGCGATCAGGAATTGGAATGATCTTTTTGGAGAACATCTGATCTGAGGTAAGGAATCTATTTTACCAGTCTTGGGATAATCAGAGTTGTATTCGATGAGATCTCAGCGTTTGCCCTATGTGTGTGTGTGTCTCTGTGTGCGCGATCGCTGATGAGGAAATCAGATAATTGATTTTTCAGCTTGCGGCCCCAGCGTGCATACGTACACATATACTATCGATAATCTAGCGTTTATTTGAAAACTATTCATAAATAGGCCGAAAAATTACAACGTTTTTGTGTATTCTAGAATATTCCAGTAAACGTCTTTTATCATGGAATATTTATATTTCCCTTGAAAACGAGGGCTTTTCAAAATGCTATCAAACGAAAATGAACTGATAAAAAAACAATCCGCTTCGACAATGTTGACTGGAAAACGAGTCGTTGATAAGCGACGGGCAGATTAGACACATAGCCATAATTTAAAACATAGATTAGGCGTTTTTAACGCTAACATTGAAGTGGATGGTGGGCATTCAACCGGTAAATCAAGGTTAAGCTTGGGCTCTGAAAGTGTTAAGGGTGCAGAAAGAATCCACACACACAGCTGTGGGAGAAGAAAATGGAATGAAGATAGTTTGTTGTATTGATAGTAGACCGACTGGGTCGTGTGAATAATATAAGAGACGTCGGTCCTGGCGTCTAAATACCTGTTCGGTGAAGATCTCTTGTGTGAAGATGGTCTTCATCTTGCTAAGAGAACTGGGCTTGATGGCAATCTGAGACGAGAACAACGATGAACAGAGACACGGGAACAATATTAGAAGAGGTCAAGTTACCACAGGTGAGTAAACACACATGCTGTTTTTTATAGAATTAGTTACTTTAAATAAATAAAATTTTATTTCTTGATTCAGACATTTTTTTTATCATGGATGAACGAAACTTTCAATGCGAATGGTTGATTTGAATTTTTAAGCAATGTGTTAAAAAATTGGTTTAAGGATTCCAGGACTTGACTTTTTTTGGTAAAAAATCAAGCACTTTAAGCACTTCAAGGACCTTGTGCAAACCCCGATTACACTTAACGTTGGGGACATGATCCGTTTCAAAACATCCAATACCAATATCTCCGGTATTGCCAGACGACTGCTCTACCTCCCGAGCCACTGTCGCCCCTAAGGCAACATATACCCAAAGAGCTTTGTGCCGATTTACACAAAGCAAATTCATTTTCAAGTATTGAAAATTGGTGTTATTTGCTTTCAATACAGGGTGGTATTGATTTGATTCAATTGATACCATGATGGTATTGGAAAATACATAAAAAGAAGGGAAATCTTTGCACACATACAGGGAAATCCCCTCATAATAAAAAGAAGCATAACAAGCCACTGTGTGCATAGAATGAACAAGTGTGTGTGTGTGTGTGTGTGTGTGTGTGTGGTGTGTGTGTGTGTGTGTGTGTGTGTGTGTGTCTGTGTGTGTGTGTGTGTGTGTGCGCGCGTGCATGTGTGTGTGTGTGCGTGTGTGTGTGTGTGTGTGTGTGTGTGTGTGTGTTGCATGCATCACTGACTGCATGGTGTATGTTCTCCACTGCTGTAATGGATGAGTGAGGCTAGCTGCTCAGTCTATCTCTCCCTCCTCCATACCTTCATCCCCAGGGTGGCACACACCAACTCTATGATGGAGCTGAGCTGGTTGCTATGGAAATACATGGCAACCAGTAGCAGCATCTCTCCGAAGGAAGCCGCTACACCCGCAGCACTGGAGAGACACACACATGCAGGCACATTGTCTCGGTTGCCATGAAATGGGATGTTAGCTTTGTTAGCATTCCTCACTGAAGCTAGCTGCAACCTCCATGCTAGTAGTGTCCCTTGGTGTCGATAAGGAAACTGGAGATATACTGTATATAGACACGTTTCTCACAATGTAACAAGTGTCTAATAGCCAAATATAAATCAAAATGTCAAAATATTACTTTAAACATACAGGGGTGAATTCACAAAGGGATTGTATGGCTTTTTCTGACGCTATGCCGGCGCAAATATCTCTGAAACACAGTTTGCTATTCACAAAGCAAGCGCAAAGGGTGAAATACAGTGGTAACTGCGTTGCCATCAGCATTGCGTCTCGGTGCGTCAGTGCTATTTGCGAGTATTTAAATGAGGTAATATGGGCGGAACATGTGCCCCTTTCTATGCAAATGAGCCTGATCGCAAAAACACTCCAATTCACAAAGATCGGCGCTAATTGCCACGTGCAGTTAAAGCTACGCTATTTATGTGTCCAGAGATTTTGTGGTAACTAAGCGCATTTATAAAGGGGTGTCATTGCCAGCGTCTCATGGTAATCATGGCAGTAGTAATTGTTGACAGGCGAAGGTATCGTAATGCCAGGCATGCTCGTGAAAGATTATTACTAATGAGAATATCACTTTTTGATTTAAGCGAGACCAAAATCATCCGGAGACACAGGTTGTCAGCTCAAGCAATTCTTGATCCACTCTATGAAATCAAGGGTGATATTGAGCCAGCCACCCAGAGATCCCATGCAATCTTATTTATTATTTAAATATTGTTATTTAACGTTGTCAGCTTCCCCAATGTTGTCCATGCTATTGATTGATTGATTTTGTAACGAGATTTTGCATCATGCTGCAACTTTTATTTGTGTTATGCATTGCTCTTGCTGCTTGTTTTATTATATCTTTATTATGTAAAGCACTTTGAACTGCAATCCTTGTATTATCTATAAAGTTTATTATTATTATTGACTGCACTCACGTTCCAATTGTACCACTAAGCAAAAACTAACATGTTTTTAGAAATAGGAAGCAAACGTATTCAATCAACACAGGTAGTGTGCAACGCCTGTAATATAATAACGAATGTGGTTGCCAGCTTCCCTCTCCCTCATTGCGGGTTTATTTTCCCCCCTTCATTCCTGCCAGGTGCAAACTGCTCCGGGTTGCCAACTGCGCTGGAGCAAACCAGGAGCAAATTGTACACCTATGGCCGCGTTTGCGCTAGTATATCATCCGCGCAATATCTTTAGTGAATAGCTTGCAAAGACAGAGCAGATAGCGTGCGCTAATCACGCGCAGTTAAGGGTGCCATTAGCGCTGCACAATCTATTCTTTGTGAATTCGACCCAATGACTCTTATGTTAGCAGGAAAGTGTATTAACATCAACCCTGAATGTACCCCAAGAGCAGATTAGTTGCAGAGATTCCATTCATTGCTTATTGGTAGGAGCGAAGAAAGATGGAAAGTACTAACTAACCATTATGAAAATGTCCATGCATTATTCAGGGCTGTACGCTAGGCTTTTTCACTAGGGGCACAGGTGCCCCTAAATGAAAAATGTAGGGGCACAGAATCTTTTTAGGGGCACTTTTTTTTAAATACAAATTTTACCATTATAGTGCAAAATAATATGTTCCTCCTGCCTCATTACTGTGGTCCTTTTATTTAACATTTAAGTGCTTTTGTTTTCAGGTTTGTATCTTTTTTTTTTATCCACTTTTTCTCCCATTTTCTATATTTTCTCCCATCCCAATTTCGTATCATCCAATTCAACCCTCCCCTGTCACGAACGCTGTTTCTTGCCTCCCACAAGCCGGCTGCAATGTGGACTAAGGCCATGGTTAGACTAGTGTATTCCTGGCGTTTTTTTATACGTTTTTGACGACGTTTGATGTCCCTATTACACAGAAATGCGTTTTTTGGCGTTTTTTTGTGGATACGGCTGAAACGCAAAATTGTGTTTGCGTTTGGAGATATGCAAAAAAAACGAATCGACAACAGCGTGTAGTCAGCACGCTAGCCGTTGTTGCGAAAACGGCCATGCGCAGTAGATACCATCTGCGTGCCCTTCCGGTGACAACAGTGTGTGTGTTTGGGACATAGCTAGCCTCCGTGTCCCAAATAGCTTCAGCTACCATGTGTTGTCAAGTTATTGTTATAAGGACCCCAGTCCAAGCTACAACAGTCTGCATTCCCTTAACAATTGTTTGTATTGAGCCGTATTGTATTGTACCCATATGCAATATGTTAAATAAAGTTTACATCCATTCATTCTGCTAGCATTACCGATTGCATGAGCAGCTGGCTAACGTGAGCTATCAGGATTCAGACCCCATTAGCTCAGAGCTCCTCTTTCAACTTAACAAGCATTAAACAAAATGGCCCAGTCATCTATTCACCTTTGTTTAATACACACAGCGTTGTCTCTAATGTTATCTAACTACTGATAGCTCGCGATATCATCAGTTTTGGTGCTGGCTAAGTAGCGTGAGCTAACGTTAGCTTCTAGCCACAATGCTATATTGTTATAATGGCATACTCCATTGACGTTAGCATGCAGCTAACAATGCTACCGATCGTTTTTTAGACTAAACTATCCGCTCTTGGTGGTCACTTGTGTTGATGTTAGTTTTGTTTCATCAACAAATGACAGGCAGAACACACAGTGAATGTATCCGTTTTGTTTATTGCACTTTTATTAGGCTTTGCTGAAAAAGAATTGCTGCATTGAGTAAATAGGCAAGATGGTGGCGCGGCATAGGCGCCTGCCTTATTGACATTTTCTTTGCTGGAGCTTCCAGGAAGTGTATTGGCACATTCGTTCTGATTGGTTGAAATTGCCTTCATGTTTGCCACCTACTGCCACCTACTGCTTTGGCAGTGTACTACATCAGTGTGCTCGGGTGACAAAAACGAAAAAAAAACGAAAGTGTGACTCGAGGCGCACGACGTCGCGGCGATACGCATATGAAAACAATACGAAGATGATACGAAAGGTGTAACCGCCGCCTAAGTCATACATAGCACAAGTCCCCTCCGGTACTTGAGGTAACAGCAGTCGCATCTTTTCACCTGCGCAGCTCGATCTCTCAGTGGCGAGGAGTAACGCGTGGGAGGCTCACGCTGCCCCCGACACTTCCTGATTCTACTGCGCAGGCGCACCAACCGACCTGTAGGAGTCGCTGTCCACAACGCCCGATCCCCACCCTTCAGTTTCCCTCCCCGTAATACGGCCAATGTGTATTACTGTGGACGACCAGCTAAACTGAAAGCAATGTGGAGCGCTGGGATCGAACAGGCGATCCCAGCGTCTCCGCATTTGTGGCGAGCGCCTTGCCCACTACGCCACGTAGCCGCCCCCCAGGTTTGTATCTTTTATAATGAACCAACTGAAGTATTACCACAGCTGCAAACATTTCTTCTTTCATTGAACAGTGTATTAACAGTGTTCATTAGGGATGGGTATCGTTAGTATTTTATCGATACTACTCTTATTGATACTGTTTAACGGTTCGGTACTTTATCGATACTATTATCGGTTATTTTTTATTATTTTGCAAGATTTTTTTTTTTATTAAGAACAGAATCGAAATTGCTTTATTATTATTTTATATAACTATATTACTGCACATGGCTACTTTTTGATCAATTAATACAAGCAGTCAGATAAATTAACTATTTTGGGACTTTCTATTTTATTTAGAAAGTTCTTAAATCAGAATGTCCCACCCAATACTCAGCTGTTAAAAATGGTTCAATACTCCATTTTATTAGTAGAGATACTTTTAGAACAATAGCCTGATGCTGTAATTTCGCACCAAACAAGGCAGGGAAATAGTCAGACAGACATCCCAGAATTATTTCATAATACAATGTTTCTGAATGGATATTTGGATTAAACCAAGTTGTATGCAGTGATGAACGGTCTTTCCCCACGGAACACAAGTTACTTAGCGTTACACAGGTCGCGCTATCTAACGATAGCCTTTCCGAACGTTTCGTTTTCTCCGCTCTGCTCTGCTTCAGCGCGGACATTACCTCTCAAGTACCCGTATGCATGTGTGAGTGTGAGCGTTTTAGTGTGTAACTAAAACAGCCCCGCTCCTGATCTGGCAGACGGAGAGAGACCGAGGGAGGAAAGATATAGAAAACGACCAACAAGATTTGCAGGAAAAAAGGAGTGAAATGCGAATGAGAGGGTTGAAATCCGTACTCGCAAAGGTGCCCCCAAATATTTTTCTCCACTCGCACAGGCCATATATAGGGGCAATTTGCGATAACCTCGTCGCACTGTACAGCCCTGTTATTGTCTCATTGCAAATCATAAGCACAGACATAGAGCAACATGAATCCAGATCATGTCTCTGTGGTCATTATCACAAAATACTGTACATGGAGGGTATCTCCTCACCTCTCAAAGTACTCCTCCTCTTTGATCATCCAACTGAGCCACATCACCATCAGCTGCTCCTGCTCTGGAGTGCTGGAGACACACACAGAGAGAGAGAGAGAGAGAGAGAGAGAGAGAGAGAGAGAGAGAGAGAGAGAGAGAGAGAGAGAGAGAGAGAGAGAGAGAGAGAGAGAGAGAGAGAGAGAGAGAGAGAGAGAGAGAGAGAGAGAGAGAGAGAGAGAGAGAGAGAGAGAGACAAACAGACAGACAGACAGACAGACAGACAGACAGACAGACAGACAGACAGACAGACAGACAGACAGACAGACAGACAGACAGACAGACAGACAGACAGACAGACAGACAGACAGACAGACAGAGAGAGAGACAAGGTACAATTAAACCGATAAGATACCAAAGAATGTAGACAGTGTCGGGCAATCAAACCAAATAACTCTGTGTTTATTTAGAATTAGTCTAGTTATTTAGATGGCAAACCAGACAAAATTCCCCTAGCAACAGAATACTGCAGCAATGGAATTATTCTGAAAAGGTCTCGAAGGATAAGTGAGAGGTGGTCCATGAGGCTAGATGTTGTGTACCTGACCAGTGTGGGGAAGGATAAGTGAGAGGTGGTCCATGAGGCTAGATGTTGTGTACCTGACCAGTGTGGGGAAGGATAAGTGAGAGGTGGTCCATGAGACTAGAGGTCATGTACCTGACCAGTGTGGGGAAGGCCAGTAACTAGAGGTTCTGTACCTGACCAGTGTGGGGAAGGCCAGTAACTAGAGGTTCTGTACCTGACCAGTGTGGGGAAGGCCAGTAACTAGAGGTTCTGTACCTGACCAGTGTGGGGAAGGCCAGTAACTAGAGGTTCTGTACCTGACCAGTGTGGGGAAGGCCAGTAACTAGATGTTCTGTACCTGACCAGTGTGGGGAAGGAAGGCCAGTAACTAGAGGTTCTGTACCTCAGTGGTTCCCAAAGTCGGGGTCGCGACCCAAAGGTGGGCCGCGAGCAGCCACGGGTGGGCCGCGAGATGATTAAAAAAAAAAAGAAAAAAAAAATCATAATTTTTTTTTTGTCAGGCCACTGAACTTAGAAGCAGGCCAGGACAGTGTTTCTAGTTGTATTCTAAAATTATATTCTATTGTATTCTAAAATGTGACTATATGGTTTTATATTAACTTAATAAATAAACAAAAACGAAAAATCTACTTATTTCAACGAACATTTCAAACTAAATAACAGATTATGCATATAAAACGCTGAAAACAACCGAAGCAACAATAGTATTTTAATGAGGCTATTATTATTATCATTATTATTTTGCAACAAGTTAGCCCTCTCATAAATAGCACATATAAATGAATAACTAACTTGAACTAACTTAATAGGATTAAAGTGATATTTGGCTTAAAAAATATGTCGCTTGGCAAAAAAAAAAAGAAAAAAAAAGCCTGACGATGTGCATTGGGCCGCGGCTCTCTGACGCCTTATTTTCTGGGTCCTGGCCTGAAAAGTTTGGGAACCCCTTCTGTACCTGACCAGTGTGGGGAAGGAAGGCCAGTAACTAGAGGTTCTGTACCTGACCAGTGTGGGGAAGGAAGGCCAGTAACTAGAGGTTCTGTACCTGACCAGTGTGGGGAAGGAAGGCCAGTAACTAGAGGTTCTGTACCTGACCAGTGTGGGGAAGGAAGGCCAGTAACTAGAGGTTCTGTACCTGACCAGTGTGGGGAAGGAAGGCCAGTAACTAGAGGTTCTGTACCTGACCAGTGTGGGGAAGGCTAGAGGTTGTGTACCTGACCAGTGTGGGGAAGGCTAGAGGTTCTGTACCTGACCAGTGTGGGGAAGGCTAGAGGTTCTGTACCTGACCAGTGTGGGGAAAGCTAGAGGTTCTGTACCTGACCAGTGTGGGGAAGGCTAGAGGTTCTGTACCTGACCAGTGTGGGGAAGGCTAGAGGTTCTGTACCTGACCAGTGTGGGGAAGGCTAGAGGTTCTGTACCTGACCAGTGTGGGGAAGGCCAGTAACTTGCAGAAGGAGAGGGAGACGAAGCGCACCCCAGCAGGAGTGGCCGGGGGCCGGCTGGTCATCAGCTGGAGGAGCTGCTCTGCCTCCTCGTCTGTAGGTCTGGAGGTGCACAGGAGAGTACAGTAAGTACACACATATATATTGATTATGTGTATTATTTATTTATATATATAAACACACTGCCTCCTTATCTGTAGGGTCTGGAGGTGCACAAGAGATTACAGTAAGTACACATATATAGATCTCAGTGCAGCTACATCCTAATAAATCGACATGAAAAGCGTATTGGTTTCTCTGGCTGTGTGTTGAACTGGATCAAAACATAAATCAGAGGAAGGATGTTTAATATGAGTCTAGGAGGCCATACATCAGAGAAACATGAAAGCCGCTACAGGGTTGCACAAGGGAGCTGTTTAGGTCCATTACTCTTTTCTCTCTATATAATATGCTCTATACATCATCAGCTATGCGGATGATACACAATTGTACATATCCGCTGAACCAATGTGACAGCCATAAACTCCATTACCAATAAACAAATGTAAAGTTTCTCAAATTGAATGAGGACAAAACTGAAGTCCTACTTGTTGGCCCCAAATCAAAAAGAGAGATGCTACCAAATAATCTAGGAATCTTAACCACTTGGATAAAACCAGAGGTGACAAGTCTCTGTGTCATCCTGGACTCAGATTTGAACTTCAACGCCCATGTAAACAAAGTGACCAAAATAGCTTTCTTTCATCTCAGAAACATAGCGAAGGTACGACCATTCATAAATCAAAATGATGCAGAGAAGCTAATTCATGCTTTTATATCTAGCCGACTAGACTACTGCAATGCACTACACTGCAATCATCAGATGCAGGTCTATTAGAGGTAACCAGCAAGTCATAAGAAGATCGATGATGCAGTCTTTGTAAACTACACCCCAAAACTGTGGAACACGTTACCCAACACTATTAGGGGAGTGGATATGTTAGACATTTTCAAAAGGCAGCTTAAAACCTATCTCTTTACCAAAGCATTTGATTTACTTTACACTAATACTGCACTATTTCTCTGTGATTGACATTGCACTATTTTATATTGCACTATTTCTCTATGTTTTATTCCCTTTTTATGTTTTTATTCTCTTTTATTTTATATATCCGAGGCTGGACATCCGTACTAGTCAATTACTGTTTTCCCACAAATAGGCAGGACGTTTTAGGACCGTGGACAGGAAATGTGAAAGGCTTTACAGACCAAGTCTTGGTGTCTTTATTGTTTATTATTATTTGTATTCCCTCCATTTTATTCTCTTATTACTTTATTTTATTATTCATAATTTGACTGTCTATTCTATTCTACAATTTTATTGTACTGCACTATTTACTTTGTCTATTGCTTTTTATTACAGGTTCGAAACTATCAGGTATTAAACTGTGTGGGTATCGAGCAAGAAAGACTTTTAAAGTCAGACTTTAAAACCGTGTAGGACCCAGGCCTAGAACTGTGCCCTGAGAGGGAGGTTCGAAGGGTCAAGCAAGAGGGAAGACTGTCAGGTTTTAAACCGTGGATACCAAACAGAAGGTAAAGACCACTTTGAACTGTTAAACAGTAATCCAGAACTATTTTATTGCACTGTAAAAAACTGTGATTTTATATGTCTGCACTTTATGTGCTCATTTCATGTCTATTCTGTTCTACTAAAACTGAATCAAACCATAAACAAAGTGGCCTGTTCGGATGTTAGATCCTAATGTGAAAAACGGTGATTTTACATGTCTGCACTTTGTGCTCATTTTACCCTTGCTATTATTTAACTTATTTTTACTTTTATTTCTACGGCCCACTATCCACTGGGTGCATACCTTTATCATGTTTTGTAACAGATTACAGAAATTCAAGAAGCCTATTGGAACGTTAGGTTCTGATATGATTTTGATTAATATATCTGTATTCTTTTATCCCACTTTATGCTTTGCTCTTGCTGCTTGTTTTACACATATTTGATGTCTTATTTCTTACTGGTGTAAAGCACTTTGAACTGCAATCCCCTGTATGAAAGGTGCTATACAAATAAAGTTATTATTATTATTATTATATAAATATTAGGGCTGTCAAAGTTATAGCCTAGTGACAATGCCCCCAAAATGTTGAGATACCCCTACCGGAGGTAGAACAAAACACAAGCATGTTTTTCCTCATCTCTAAGGTCTCCCATATATGAAATGGATTCTTGTATAAAAATATTTTACTGCAAAACATGTTAAATTGATAGATATTGTTATACACCCCCAAAGGAAAAAATTACCAAAATATAGCCTGGCCGTATGGGAGTTGAGACATATAAATAAAATATATATAAAAAAAAATGTAGATTAATAATACAAGCTCCAAGAGTTTTCAAACTTGATATGCTAGCAGTCAGACAGTTGCTTAACCTAATAGAAGAACCTGGATGTGAATATCTTTATGCATGTAGAAAATATATAGTACCTATGTACACATACTTAAAATAAGCGGAAATGTAAAAAATGAATATCTATGCAGAATGTTCTCATTTACTTTGTAGTAGCTCTGCCATGGATTGTTATAGAAACACAGATGAGGGCTTTTTCGGAAAGGTGTGGTTGTGCTGAATCCAGCAATACCACATGTGTAAATATATGTGTGCTACCTGAGGAAGCAGAAGTGAAACGCGTTGTGCAATAAAAAAGCAAAAATCAGTCCTGAGGAGTGTGCGGTCCCTTCTTTTGAAGGTATTCTTCTTTTAGCTTTATATATCTCTCTTGCACTGAACTGCACCTCCAGTCGGGATCCAACTAGATGTGCACGAGTCTTATTTAGTTTAATATAGGTCTGGAAGTGAACAGGAGAGAGTACAGTAAGTACAGACATATATATATTAAGGCCGGGCCGTTAGCGCATTTACCAGGCTAAGTTAACGGCAGACTATTATCGCGCAATAAAATAATTGCCGCCGTTAATCTATTCTCAAAATTGGGTCTGGGAGCCAATTACATTAGCTGATGTATACCTGGTCGAATTACTCTGTGTGTGCGTAGACACGTTGTGGGCGTGTTTGTTTACACACTGCTACTACACTCGTGTCGCCAATAAACATAATAGTTCAAGACATTGCGAGAGAAGAATCAAGCATCGGAAATACATTTGGACTGCAGTATTCTGTTGTGGATGGTTAAAACCTTTGTTTACATATTGTGGTGTGGATTAAAACGTTCGTTTCTGGACCCGTTTTCTGCCTGGCTCAAATCAAGCTGGCAGGCTCGTTCGAAGTTGAACACAGCTAGAACCTCCACCACAAGTCTCTGTAAGTAAGCTAATGCATCCTTACACTACTGGCAAGTATTTTCATATCTTAACCAACGTTGCAACTTGCAAGGCGCTTATAATGAAACGTTCCAACGGCGACATGAATTGTTCCATCAATTCATTCAACCTAGCGTGCACTTATTTTCAACCTAGAATCTCTCTCTCTCTCTCTCCTTCATTGCAGTCTTTGATAAGATAAGATATTACTTTATTAATCCCCTTGGGGAAATTCCAATGTTAATGATTTAATGTTATCCTCTTACATAAAGGCCTCATGTCGTATTTGGGTAACTAGTAAAGTAACTGAGTTACTATTTTTCAGTAACTA
Source organism: Notolepis coatsorum (assembly GCF_963971535.1). NCBI lineage: Eukaryota > Metazoa > Chordata > Actinopteri > Aulopiformes > Paralepididae > Notolepis > Notolepis coatsorum. Next base: position 87,906,640 of record NC_140178.1, on the reverse strand, counting down.
GCACAACACTGCGTAGAACACATATTTTTAATGCCTTCGGCAGACTTCAAATGAGCCATTTTAATCTAGATTAACTCCAGGATTGCAGATAGATTAAAGAAAAGTATCTATGCCCACCTCTAATATATATATATATATATATATATATATATATATATATATATATATATATATATATATATATATATATATATAGTATGTATGCTTCAGGTCAGTGTTTTGTATTGATATAGTGTGTATGCTTCAGGTCAGTGTTTTGTATTGATATAGTATGTATGGTTCACGTCAGTGTTTTGTATTGATATACGGTAGTATGTATGGTTCAGGTCAGTGTTTTGTATTGATATAGTATGTATGGTTCAGGTCAGTGTTTTGTATTGATATAGTATGTATGGTTCAGGTCAGTGTTTTGTATTGATATAGTATGTATGGTTCAGGTCAGTGTTTTGTATTGATATAGTATGTATGGTTCAGGTCAGTGTTTTGTATTGATATAGTATGTATGGTTCAGGTCAGTGTTTTGTATTGATATAGTATGTATGGTTCAGGTCAGTGTTTTGTATTGATATAGTACGGTATGTATGGTTCAGGTCAGTGTTTTGTATTGATATAGTATGTATGCTTCAGGTCAGTGTTTTGTATTGATATAGTATGTATGCTTCAGGTCAGTGTTTTGTATTTATTTATAAACATACTGCCTCCTTATCTGTAGGTCTGGAAGTGAACAGGAGAGATTACAGTAAGTACACACATTAATTAAAATAGTTTAATTGATTGACGTACTTATTTTTGTTGTTCTTGTTCTGTATAATGACAATACATTTGAATCTAATCAAATATAATCTTTCGAGATTAAATAAAGATTGAATGAATGAATGAACATTATACAATATTAGCAGCATCAACATCTATGCGAGGTTCCTACACATTTTGCCTTATCAAAAACCATGACTATCCCATAAATGGAGCATTTATGGCACAACATGTGTCAGTGTTAATTCTTTCCCTGATTGAATGTCGCTGTCCCATGTCTTATTTTGAATGGCTACAACTATCCCTGTAGACGACTTGTGTAATAAGTAATTTTTTTAGTTGTTAAAAGTTAACTAGCTACCAAACCTGACATTTCAGACTTGAAGTGGTCGGACGAGTAAAAACATTCTGGACCATCTCCATGTTTTCTATGACTTTAGGAACCCTGTGTCTTTGTGTCGCAGACTAGGTTATTCACCTGAGTCCAGCGATGCCCATGAGGGCACAGTAGAGCCTGAGCAAGGCGCTGGCCTTGACCACGTGTTCCTCTCGGAGGCCAGAGTATCCAGAGCTGGCCTCCTCCATGTCCATGCTGTCATTGAGCATGTGGGTGCTGCAGGAGCGAGGCAGGATGGCTACCAGCTCCAGTAGAAGCTGCCTCCGCATCTGCCAAAGCACCGAACTGCTCTCCCTCTTACGCTGGTGACACGGAGAAGAATAGAATGAGTTAAAGACATGAAACAGCATATTGAGTATATTTGGGACAGGCCTTTAATTCCTTACTCTTGCTCAGCAAAGATGGGGGGGGTGATCTATTTTTTTAAATTAAAACCAGCATGAATATTACTATAAAAATGTGGCTATCGAATAACATATCAATTACAAATCATTAATTTGATCTAGAGCAGTGAATGTACAATAGATAGAATAGAGACTGTTTTCAGTTGCCTCCAGTTCAGCACTGGATAGAGCCCAGCCACCGTCCACCCACACCCACACACAGTAGCTCACCATGCAGAGAGCCATGGCGAAAAATAAATAAAAGGATGTTTTCCTGTTTTGGGGTTGTCATATTTAACTAAAACAACATCTGGGATTTCATCATTTGTATTATTACTTAATTAATATATAATCGGTGAAAGGTGACGCAGAGAGAGAGAGAAAGAGATCCTAGGTAAATAGGAAAACAATATAAATGCTTGAGTGTGCATGACAAAGTGTCGACTCTCGTCTGCCTCTGAAAGGTCCCGTTTCCATTTCTTCAAAATGCCGAATCTGTACGGCGACAGGAGATGTCAAATGTACTTTGTGTGAACTCTAGCGCCCCCTACCTGCTGCCCGTTGCGGATGAACATGCTGAACCAGGTGCGGACCTTGCCGTTGGTGCCCAGCAGCAGACCGCTGACGTAGGAGACCAGCGGACTGACGGCCTCGTCCGCCGTGTCTGGCTTATAGTCCAGAGTCAGAGCCACGCCCAGGCCTGGCAGGTGACACTCCTCTACCTGGAGCAGGCAAGGAAACAGACAGACGCAGAATGAATACATGAATACACACAGACATTTATTTACACACACTAGGGGATGGGTACCGTTCACATTTGAAGCGATACCAGTGTCAGTTCCTGGAATTCGGTATCGGTTCCCAATGGTACTTTCTTTCGGTACTTAACTCTCTCTATAATAACAACTATTTTTTATTTCAGTTGTAAAAGAAATAAGTCCAAACTTCTCCATTTCAACATTGTCATTTATTTAGAACATTTTATTATTTATTGTTGTAAAACCCCACACAAACTAAAACGCATGATCATGTTGATTCATGTATTGTGTTTTTAAATGTTTGAATATAAACATTATCTGGCCATCCTCAGTAAATAATGATCAGACTCCTCTGACCTCATCTGGTATTTGAAATTTCCAAAGACCCAAGAGACGGGACAGTTATATATATATATATATATATATATATATTAGAGCTGGGCCGATAACGCCGTTACCGGGCTAAGTTAACGCCAGACTATTATCGCGCGATAATACAATTGACGCCGTTAATCTATTATCAAAGTTGGGTCTCCTCTCCTCTCTCTGTCTGCACGAGAAGCGAGCCGCAGCAACTCAGCGAGCCACACTCACAAAATACACATATGGGTACTTAAAGCCCACTTCCGGTTCTGAAAGAGATCCCACACGGGCGGGTGAGAGTGGGGAAGGTTGACCAAGAAGACTGTGATTGATATTGCAACTGGGATTGTTCCGAAGCAAATAAGTCAACATGTGAATGCATAGGGGAATAGGAGCGAGTGTTTTAATGTAACTGATCTCCATTTTTGACACAAATGTAAATACATCAGAATCGTCATCATTTAGAAATGAGATCGTATAGGTCTATGAATCGAAATCGTGATCGAAATCGTTTTTACGATTAACACATTGTCTGCCACGCAGTTTGCCCATCTTATACCACTCTCTGCCAGTGCTGTAAGCCTATGGAGTCGCTCACCTTCTTTGCAGGGCTATAATGTTTTAAATATTATAGCTATATCGACATTACTATGGCCCATTCAACATCGGGTATCTATCGTTCCGGATGTGGGAACATTATTTTTCCATTCATACATTGCCGTGTTAGTACCGTCGTGAATATACTTTGATGAATATTGTTACTCAGCTGATAGAGTTGTATCCTTCCTGATGACCTGTCGTACAGAACTTGTAAGTCGCTTTGGATAAAAGCGTCAACTAAATGTAAATGTAAAGCGGCACGGTGGTGTAGTGGTTAACACTGTCGCCTCACAGCAAGAAGGTCCAGGGTTCGATTCCCGCTTGGGGACCAGGTTTCCATGATGCCAGTTACCCAGGTGGGGTATCTCCCAGGCCTTTCTGTGTGGAGTTTGCATGTTCTCCCCGTGCTCGCAAGGGTTCCCCCCCCGATAAGATAAACCCAATGGAAAAACATGCACAACAATAGATCGCTAACGCTGTGGCGTCCTTGACGAAGACGGACAGGAGCACCTGGCGCGGCTCACGTTGACGCCTGTCTGCTCCCGGCTGCCCTTGGGGGGGAAGGACGACAGGATGGGTTAATCGCAGATACGAATTGCATGCATGCATCGCATGTGTGCCGATTGATGACCTCTGAGCAGGTCCTAAATTATTATAATTATTAAAGGGGACCTGCATTGCTATTCCTAGCACTATTTGGGCAACTTTACACAATTCCTGTGAGTCTATGGAAGACATCTGTAAGGTTTATTTAAAAAAAATAATCATTGTTTTATATTTCTAATGGAGTACTCAAAAGCATCATTTTCCAGCCTCAAGATTTCAGACTGTTATTGGCCTGGCTCCGCCCATAAGCACTTTCAGTGGCCAGGGCTGTACACTGCGACGAGATGATCGCGAATTGCCCCTTTAATTGGCCGTTGCGATTGGTAAATATTATCTGGGGGCGGGCTTGAGAGTAGTGCTTTCAAGCCTTGCATTCGCATTTCACTCCTAAATTATCCAAGGCGTGTGATGACGCGATGACGTCACTCACGCGAGCTGAGCAGTGAGCACTCAGCAGGTATGATCAGCGGGAACAATCGACTGAGCACTCACTCTGATAGACTGGCTGACTGTCTGATTTAGCTATGAAGAAAAGTAAAGTTAGTATTGCTTCATATTTTCGATGCGTTCGACCTCCTATAGTGAGCCGAACTGAACTGAACTCAGACACACGAAGAGAGCTGCGGCGTCTGCTGCTCCTCCTCCTCCAGCCCTCCCGCACCCGTGGCTGTTGTAAACACTAGTCTCTAGTGGGACACTGGGACCTCGGTGAGCCTGCCAGCCGGCTAGCTACTGATAGCTCCTGATATCAACAAATGCTCCAGCAAGTCTAGTAGTGCATGATAGCTCGCGTTAGCTCACTGTTCAAAACGAAACGTCCCATTAAACTAAATAGTTCACTGAGGAGTTGTCTTATATAGCAGTAGCTACAGATAGCTCCTGATATCAATGTCTTATGAGTCGATGCGTATTCGAGCTGAGGGCATGCTGAATATAGTCAATAGGGTCCAGCTGCAGCGCCGGAGAATCCTGGCCGTAGCTGGAGGCTACAGTATAGGGTCCAGCTGCAGCTCCGGAGAATCCTGGCCGTAGCTGGAGGCTACTCGAGTAATAATAATAATAATAATAATAATAATAATAATAACTTTATTTGTATAGCACTTTTCATACAGAGGTTGCAGTTCAAAGTGCTTCACAACAGTAAAAAATACAGGCATAAGCGAGCATAAAAAGATAGACAGGTAGAATCACAGTGTTTCACATTAGGATCTAGCATCCCAATAGGCTCTCCGCTTACAGTTTTCAGTAACACAAATAGTAAAAATTGTTTAAAATGATTCAGTTTAAAAATAGTAAAAAAATTATAAAATAGAACGGACATAAAAAATACAGGCATGAGCGAGCATAGCAAGATATGGCAAATCACAGTGTTTCACATTAGGATCTAGCATCCTAATAGGCTCTCTATTCAGTAATACTCCTGTAATTCCCAACATACTTCCCAGTACATATTGCTGTAACTTTAGTGATATTAGATCACAGGGACACGAAGCCACACTGTAACTTTAGTGATACTAGATCACAGGGACTCGAACCCACACTGTAACTTTAGTGATACTAGATCACAGGGACTCGAACCCACACTGTAACTTTAGTGATACTAGATCACAGGGACTCGAACCCACACTGTAACTTTAGTGATACTAGATCACAGGGACACGAACCCACACTGTAACTTTAGTGATACTAGATCACAGGGACTCGAACCCACACTGTAACTTTAGTGATACTAGATCACAGGGACTCGAACCCACACTGTAACTTTAGTGATATTAGATCACAGGGACTCGAACCCATACTAAATAGTGGGACCTATTGCATGAACAAATAATCAGTGTTTCACATTTGGATCTAGCAAATAATAAAAATAGTTTAAAATGATTCAGTTTAAAAATAGTCATCAGTAAGAAGTAAAAAGTGCAATAACCGACACATGAATTTGATAGGCAGTGTATAAGAGTAGGCAGGGTAAGAATAGTGCAGGTAAATACAAGTTGTGTCAGGATATCCCTGATGTTTCCTCTTGCCACTAGGTGGTAGCAGATATCTATCAGTGAAATGCCTGAGCAAAGAGATAGGTTTTAAGCTGTCTTTTAAAGATGTCTAGCGAGTTGGCTTCCCTGATGTTTTGGGGTAGTTTGTTCCATAGTTTTGGGGCATAGTTGATAAAGGCTGCATTACCGATCCTCTTTTGACTGCTTCTGGGAGCCTCTAGTAGTCCAGCAGCTGATGATCGCAGTGTACACACAGACAGTGGAGCTGGTTGCATATAGCGAGCATTTTGACTTGTTGCGTGGTGGCGATGTCTCGCAGATAATACAACTACAAGTATGATTATATAATATATATATTTTATTTAAAAAAAATTATATAATTATTTTTTTAAATCAAAAACAATCGATATAAATAATGGTAAAATTGTTATTTAAAAATGTGCCCCTAAAAATATTTTTTTAAAGTGTGCCCCTAGTGAAAAAGCTTAGCGTACAGCCCTGGTGGCAGTCATCCACACAGTCTGCGAGTGGCAGACAGAGAGAAAGAGAGCGAGAGAGAGGGAGATGGAGGAGAGAAAGAGACAAGTGGAGGAAGAGAAACAAAAGGTGGAGGAGAGAGACAGAGGTGAGAGAGAGAGAGAGAGAGAGAGAGAGAGAGAGAGAGAGAGAGAGAGAGAGAGAGAGAGAGAGAGAGAGAGAGAGAGAGAGAGGGAACTGTGTGGACGCTCTGCATGCGGGTCCCCTTCTCTGTCTCTCTCTCTCTCTCAGTTCTGGAGCATGGGCTGTGGCGCGGCGGTGGACTTCCTCGAGCGGGAGAGAGAGAGAGAGAGAAGCGGAGAGAGAACTGTGTGGGCGCTCTGCGTGCGGGTCCCCTCTCCCTCTCCCGTGCGGGGGGGTCTGCCGCTGTGCCGCGCTGCAGCTTGTGCTCCCGAATCGGGGGAGGGGGGGGGACCTGCACGCGGAGTGTTTGCACGGTGGTCTCTCTCTCTCTCGATTCGGGAGCAGCTGTAGCTCGCGGCACAGTGTGTATGTGTGCTCTGTCGCGAGGGTCTATCTGATTCTCTCTCTCTCTCGCTCGCTCTGTCAAACCCTGTTTGGTGCGCTACAACCACAGAGCCAATCGGATCACTGTCCGCTTACCCAGCGCCAACTGACGTCAGCATGCGCCTCAAATCAGAATGACCTAATTAAATCGAGCAGGAAATGGTCTGAGCTGAAGGGGAGCAATCCGCCAATATAGTATTTAGACACAAAAACACATTGATACTAACTCCTATTACTATAATACAATGCTAGAGACTGAAAAATGACATTTATAATGCATGTCACCTTTAACACTTTGACTGCCCAAGTTTAATTCCTTATTAGTCCCTTGAATGCCCAAGGCCACTTCAATGTTAACGTTAATATCGCCTAATCTATGTTTTAAATTATGGCTATGTGTCTAATCTGCCTGTCGCATTATCAATGACCTATTTCCAGTCAACATTGTCAAAGCAGATTGTTTGTTTATCGGTTCATTTCCGTTTCATAGCATTTAGAAAACCCCTCATTTTCATGATAATCGCCTTTTACTGGAATATTCTAGAACGTTGTCATTGTTCGGCCTATTTATGAATCGTTTTCAAATAAACGCTAGATTATCGATAGTATATGTGTACACATGCACGCTCGTGGCGCGCGCTGAAAATCGCTTCTCCTATTTCCTGACGGCGCGCATAGTCAAACAGCATTATCACATAATCACATAAAAGCTTATATATCCGTGAAAACTAGTCTGATTATCCTTAGACTTGTAACATAGATTCCTTACCTGAGATCAGATGGTATCCAAATGGATTATTCCAATTCCTGATCGCCATTCGAAAAAATCTTCTTTTTTTATCTTTTTATTGATTCACCGTGTATACAGTAAAACACATATTCCCCGCGGCTCCGAGAGTCCAGCATGAAGCTGGTAGATGCCGGCTGCGTGAGTGAGAAGTCAAATGTGGAGTGCGGGGTTTTTTTTCTCATTCATTTGCATTGAGTTCAATCCAAAAGGGTGAATTACCACCTGGGAGACGATAGGGGGCGCTTTTTTCACATCCGAGCGCCTGAGGCAGCTGAATTTCCAACGGTAGACTTGGTTGATGAATTATGATTTCAGATTGCTAAAAAAAATTAAAAAAAAAAATACGAGAATTCTCGTGAGTGGGCATTCAACCCGCGGGGGTAAACCCGAGAAATCTCGGGCGTGGCATGCAAAGTGTTAAGGGCGGGGCCTGTACGTGGCTCCGTGTTGAAGCCACACAGACCGAGCTCTGCGCTCATCATGGCGGAGAGAACTAAACGAAAGTCTGGGTACACTTTACGAAAGTCGATGCCGACAACGCACGTTGCCACAAGTGCAATAAAACATTTGCAAGTATGGGTGGCAATATTGGGTTCGAAATTAAGGGGGGCTTGGGGCAAAATGCCCTCGAAAATTTACCAAATGCCCTCGAAAATCAGTTAAGGGGGGCAAGAAAAGCCCCAGACACTTTGCACAGATGTTTAGCCCTTAGTATGCACTAGGGATGGGCATTTTAAAGAAAAAATCCAGACTGATTGATCGCATGCTATACTCGAGTGATCGTGTATTACTCGAAAAGGGAAAAAAAAATATATTAGATTTTTATTTTTTTATTTTTTTGTTCATTCACGTATATATGTTTAACACTTTAAGTGCCGAAAACGTGTTTAGGCATCTTTCCTAGCCATGCTAAAGTTGCAGAGGACGCCCTAACTCGTCTTTAATATCAATATTTCAAAAATCTGTGATCGGAATCATATTTCCCCTCTGCAGCCTTCACACACAGTTCTGAGCTCCTCTCAATCCTCTAGCGGTTCAAGAGCGCCATCTGGTGGCCGATCGGCAGAAGTGCCAAACAGGAAGTCATGTGGATGAAGTGGTGATCACCCATATTACTTCCGGGCACTCGCTATAGGTCCCGGGACTCGAGCTCGACACAATACATAGCGATCCGTTGCCAATAACTCGATAAACAACATGATTTGGACGTATATACTATTATACAACCTGGAAATGGACCGGGTATTTCGACATCCCATAATGGAAAACTGTCTAACCCACGCTGATCGCCCAACGGCCCGAGGAGACTGGGGTGAGTTTTAGCGTGTAATATTACCGTGTTCGATACTAACTGATCTGATGAACATATGACCCACATTAGATGAATGGTATAACGCTGCCCACGGAATTATAAACGCCCCCTCACCCATCCGGTCAACATCAGATGACGTGTAGTAACTTCCAGAAGTACGTCCAGTTGGAATTTTTTATATCGCGCCGATTGCTATCAAACTGTATTTCATCATCAATATAATGCATTTGGGGCTATAAATCACGTTCTGGAGAAAGCTGCAGAAAGAGATGAAAACATACTTATACCTTAGACCATATTTTAGTATGAATATGTGAATGAAAAAGTTTAACGTTGCTACACCATGAACAATACATATAGGACCTTGAATGGGCCCTAATAATGGCAATCTAGCAATAGAATTTAAAAAGTTATAGCCCTGCAAAGAAGGGGAACTTCTCCATGTTAAATAGAGCTGGCAACGGATGGTATATCATGAATTTAGCCTTAGGCAATCAAAGTGTTAAGGAAACCAACAAACAGTTCAAGTTTCTTTAATAGTTGTCATACAGAAGTACAGAATACTTTCATACAAAATGCTTCTTACTGTTACGCTCCAGAGACTGTGCTAGACAAGATAGTATCAAATAACATAGTATAGCATGTAATTTAGAAGTAGAAAAGTAGAAAATGAGGTCACAGTGTTCAGTATAGACATATGTACAATGTTCGATGCAGAATAGACGTAACTGAGTTACCATATAATATACAATACTATGCAGTGTACTAATGTACAGTACTATATAGTGCAAAGCAGAAATGGGATGAGGTACAATTTAGGTACAATTTACAGTAAGGTGTACGAGTTGTAGTGCAATCCTTCATCAATAAATATAAAGTGTGGGGAGTGGGTGCTACAGTGTGTTTGTTTAAAGTGAGTGTGTGCTATAAAGTGTGTGGGGTGGGTGCTACAGTGTGTTTGTTTAAAGTGAGTGTGTGCGTGTGGATGTGTGTGCTATGTGCGTTTGATGGTTGTTGTTGTGTAGTGTTCATTGTTCGTTTAGCAGCCTGATGGCCTGGGGATAGAAGCTTCTTCTGAGTCTTTCTGTGCTCGCCTTGAGACTCCGGTATCGCTTGCCTGACCGCAGCAGTTCAAAGAGGCAGTTGTTCGGGTGACTGGAGTCTTTAATGATTCTCTTAGCCTTGCCCCTGCAACGCTTGTTGTAAATGTTCTGGAGGGTGGGGAGCCCCCCTCCAATTGTGCGTTCGGCTGAACGTGTCACTCTTTGTAGTCTGCTTCGGTCTTGTGCAGTGCTATTCCCAAACCAGGAGGTGATGTTGCCAGTCAGGATGCTCTCTATTGTACATGAGTAGAAGTTCTTAAGGATCTTCTGACTGACTTGGAACTTCCTTAGGCGCCTGAGGAAGTAGAGGCGTTGTATAATCTTACACATACATGTGAACAAATATGTTTAAAAAAAAGTTTATATTTTTTTCTCATAAAAAATATTAATAATTTCGATTTATTTTTTTCCATTTTTCTCATAGCTACGAGTAACGATTACTCATGCCCATCCCTAGTATGCACATGCACAGTATTATATGCATGTAATAAATAGTTTGTTAATAAACTCTGTTACTTGAACAATTTCCCCTGTGCTCCTAAATTTCTTTGTGTGCTCCTAAATTTTTATTTAAATTTTATTTAGGAGCACATGTGCTCCTTGGGAAAAAGGTTAGCGTATAGCCCTATATATGGAGACATTAACATTACGTTATCAAACATAGGGACGAAGACTGTAAAAAAAGTGTCGACAATGTTTTATAATCTTTGTTAATTATCATAAAAATTCGGTGCCCCCGAAATAAATTTAAAAAAGCCCCCGAAAATCAATTAACACTTTGGCTGCCTAAGGTTAAATTCATGATATACCATAGATTGCCAGCGTTATTTGTCTATGGAGAAAGTCCCCTTCTTTGCAGGGCTATAACTTTTTAAATTCTATTGCTACATTGCCATTATTAGGGCCCATTCAAAGTCCTATATGTATTGTTCATTGTGTAGCAACGTTAAACTTTTTCATTCACATATTCATAGTAAAGTATGGTCTAATGTATAAGTATGTTTTCATCTCTTTCTGCAGCTTTCTCCAGAACGTGATATATAGCCCCAAATGCATTATATTGATGATGAAATACAGTTTGATGGCAATCAGCGCGATATAAAAAATTCCAACTAGACGTACTTCTAGAAGTTACTACACGTCATCTGATGTTGACCGGATGGGCGAGGGGGCGTTTATAATTCCGTGGGCCTGCGTTATACCAATCATCTAATGTGGGTCAAATGTTGATAATAACAGTTAGTATCGAAGACGGTAACGTTACACGCTGAAACTCACCCCAGTCTCCGCGCGCCGTTGGGCGATCATCGTAGAGTAGAAATCTTATCATTATGGGATATATTTTTACCCGGTCCATCTCCAGCTTGTATAATGGTATATACGTCCAAATCATGTTGTTTATCGAGTTATTGCCAATCGATCACCGTGTAGCGTGACGAGCCAGAGTCCCATGACCTATAGCGAGCGCCCGGAAGTACTACGGACGTCTAGCACAACCTCTATGCCACATCCTGTTTGGCGATTGCGCCGATCGGCCACCAGATGGCGCTCCTGAACCGCCAGAGAGCTCAGTGGGTCCTGCTGGTGGATCTCAGGCCAGCGGAGGGGACATATGAATCCGATCGCAGATTTTTGAAATATTGATATAAGGACGACGTAACGCGTCCTCCGGCAACTTTAGCATGGCCAGCAAAGACGTCTAAAGACGGTTCCCGGCAGCCAAAGTGTTAAGGGGGGCAAAAAAAGCCCTGGATTTTTTTTTCTAACCCTACAAGCAATTTGTCAAAACATCGGTTGTCAAAACATAACATTAGTTTTCGACTGCTTTGCTCGCAGTGTTCCATCTCCATCCACGTCCACTGCAGGTAAGCAAAGATAATACGGAGTTAGCTAGGCTAATAACGAATGATTACGAATAGGCTAATAAATAAAATATAATTGCTTAGCTAATTGTTTAGCTTAGGGATGTCCCGATCCGATCACGTGATCGGGGCCGATCACGTGATTTTCCAAAGATCGGGATAAAAAAAAGAAGAAAAAGAAAATCTTTTTTATTCAACAAACATGACCATGTTCACGTCTTAAACTCATACTGAGGCCTTAGTTTTGGTTTTAAATTGAATATAATCATTCTTTTATTTATTGTCACACAGAGCAGAAGAATTTTGCCAAAACAAACCAATAGTATCCAGCTGCAGAACGGCAGACCAGCCACACTCTCAGACCCAAACGCATTTCCTTTGATCTAATTATACATCAAATGATTTATGTCAAGGATTGCAATGCCTCGCTTGAATGAAGTTAACTTTTCACCTGGATAACGTCAACATTCAGGGTGAATGTAATGTGAGAAATTGGGATTAAAAAAAATAATAATAATAAAAAAATATTCAATATTATGATTTTTTTGATCGGATCGGGAAAGATCGGTATCGGTAGATACTCAAAATCACATGATCGGGATCGGATCGGGAGCAAAAAAACGTGATCGGGACATCCCTAGTTTAGCTACAAATATATTTGAAAGATGACAACTTTTTATAGATCGCCATTCGTCAGGCTGAGGCTGCAGCCAGCCACCATGTCCCAGCCCACCCCTCCTCCCTCAAACGGATAATTTTTTTTTAAACTTTTTTGGAGAATGGGTATCGGATCGGTATCGGCCGATACCCAAACCCAGGTATCGGTATCGGGACTGAAAAAGTTGGATCGGTGCATCCCTAGTTGTAGTCCTAAGACAGAGGAGAGCCAGGGCTTTCAATGGACATACAAATTTCATAGAACTACACTACCCAGCTCACACCAGCCTGTCAATGCTGCTGAAAATATTCTTTGCGTTGTTTTTGTGATTATATCGCACAGGTCGAACAAACGGGATGTTATTGCCATAAAATACAATGTAGAAAAAAACACGTCTCAATCTGATGAAAATTGCCGGAGCTATTTACATTATAAAAAAGTAACTGTACTTACAGTTGATTTCATTCACTGTCTTTGCTGCCCTGTAACGGGCGGCTGGTGGTACTAAATTCAGATTGAACTCTGCCATCGGAAAGAGGAGATTTGGCCCGATCCATAGATGTATGACTTGGCCATAATAAGGTAATTTATAGGCCTGATATTCTATATTCATATTTCAAATAGCATGTGTCCGGATGGCAAAATTCTGTACTTTATCTACAAAAACCCCTGCAAATCATCTGCCCTTTATTAATTTGCTTAGATATTCTGTACACTTGATCTCAAGAAGGTGCTGAATGAGCTCAGTGGCAATTTTTTACATCTGGTCAATGTTAGTATGGTGTTATTCACCATCAAAGATGGAATTTCCTTTTTTTAATAATAATTTATATTCTCCTTTGGTTCATTACAATTTACTCAAGTATAGTAACAGACACAATATTTCCGACACTGTGAATACATTCCCTGAGGTTCATTGGTGTCCCTAGATACCAAGAACATGCAATGGATCTTGTAGAAGTGGAGCAATCTTCCATTTACTTTTTGGCGAATTTTCTGAAAATATGGCTAGGGCTTTTAAGAGGTTAATAATAGTGTCGAATTTTTGTGTTACACTCTGAATGCATAGTAGTATAGACATATTAGCATGATAGGTAGTAGTATAAAGGTGCTCCCATGGCTCGAGCGGACTGTACGCGGACTGGACTCCGCGGAGGTCCGCATGCTCTTTGAGCTTTCATAGTCGAGCGTACCTCCGCAGACCAATTTCCTACATGTCTAGCACCAGTTTACAATTTTACACACGATTTTTCCCACGCTGTTCAACTTCTGTCATGTCGTCGTCATCCGATGTCAAAATAAAGAGTATGTTATCTCCATTTCCAATATTTCAATAATAAAACTGGCAGTTTTACACACTTCATTTAGAAAAGCCATTCAAACATCTCAAGTTTCTTCAGATGATGAAAAAAGACATGGTCCAAATGTATATGAATTGGAATGGGTGACGATTAGCGATAGTAAAACTAAATTTTGCGTCATCTACCTGCCAACGTTTTACCGGACCAATCCTACCCATTTAATCATGATCCTGCCCTACTCTCACTTGGCATGGAGCGAGTGGTCAGAGTAAAATGCAGATCGGCGTCACATTAAATGCAGAGCAGCGTTTTGTGTGGCACCAAGTGAGCGGCGCGGATGTCCGCGCATTAGAAAATTGGGGCTTCGCACTTGGTGTCCGCTTTGTGTACGCTTTGAGTCCACGCGGACCTTCGTGGAGTCCGCTCCGTGTACGGTCCGCTCGACGATGGGAGCACCTTAACACATTGAGTGCCAGCAGGGGGCGCACTATTTATCGCTTGAATGCCAGCCTTTTGGGACTGATTTTCCGATATTTCATGATTTTCGCGGAGCTATTTCTATATTCTATATTATGGCTATGTGTCTAATATGCCCGTCGCTTATCAATGACTTGCTTGCAGTCAACATGTACGAAACGGATTGTTTTTTCATCTGTACATTTCCGTTTTATACCGTTTTGAAAAACAGATGTTTTTGAAAATGTCTAAAAAAAATAAAAAAAAAGATTCCGCAGGAATCGCCCTTTAGTGTAATACACACAACACGTTGTCATTTTCCGGCTGATTTATTAATCGTTTTCAAATAAACGCTAGATTATCAATAGTACGGTATATGTGTACTTATGCACGCTAGAGAAGCGGGCTGAAAAATCGATTATCTATGACCTGGTCAGCGCTAACGTATATACACACATACACACATAGGGGACACGTTGTGAAATATGTGAAAAAAAACATCTGATTACCCCAAGACTGGTAAAATAGATTCCTTACCTCAGATCAGATGTTCTGCAAAAAGATTATTCCAATTCCTGATCGCCATTCCAAATATCGATCGCGTTTATTGATCCAACGTTATGTACTCTAAACACATAATCCACGCTGCTCTGAGGGTCCCCAATGAATGCAGTAGTCTCGGGTTACATGCCTGAGAAGTAAAATGTGGAATCCGGAGTTTTCTTTTCACATGCATTTTCATTGAGTCCATTCCAATGGGTGCAATACCATCCGGGAGACGATAGGGGGCGGTATTTGCCCTTTTTGAGCTCATAGACAGTCCCAATGATAACGTGAGGCTGGATTGATGAAAAATTAATGGATATCGCTAATAAAAGCAATAACGATTAAATAACGAGATTTCTCGTCATTGGCACTCAACGCATGTCGGCCAACAACGAGATATCTCGTCGTTGGCACTCAATGTGTTAAGGATATAGTAACATAGTACACAGTGGTAAGGTACATAATAGTAATAAAATTGTTTGGGTTTTTTTTCAGATATTGATTGAAGAAGGGGGAAATCGGGCGGGTTTCAGTTGTCCTGACTGTGGTGGGAAGTTCGTGTTAGTCTGCAAACAAGACGACCGTTTTATTTGCACTCCAGTTTATTTGACGCTCTCAGCAGCCTAGTGGCCACAGCCTCAGTACAGTTCAAACAAGTGAAGAACAACAACAGAGCGCATTCCCCTCTTCCCAGATTACCATAAAGGCTGCAGTAGAAGTAGGCTAACTAACAGAACTAGGGGTGCACGATATTGATTTTTTTACTCCGATATCGATACTGATAACTTTCTGCTCCTCAAGGTCGATACCGATACCCGATATATATATATATATATTTATTGTATTATAATTTTTTTTTTATGTATATTCCTGTAGTTTTGACCTAACCAGATTTATCATGACACAAGCGTTACTACTATGAACAAAACAAAGCCAAGAGAACAGTTTTGACTCTTCAAATAAAGTGACTATATTTATTTTTCCAAATAAATATAATTTGAGTCAATCACAAAATTCACAATCCGTCAATGTCATTAACAATGTATTTCCCTGAACAATGAGTGAACTAAAAACCAACAGGTATTGTGCTTTGTCAGTAGGGATGGGTACCGTTCACATTTGAACCGATACGATACCGGTACCTGTGAATCGATACCGGTACCCAACGGTACCTTTTTTCTGTACTTTAGTCTCTAAAAATCTACCTACCTCAGTTGTAAAAAAAAAAAGAATCCAAACTTCAAATAACCACATTTTCGACAGTTTTCGGCTTGCCATTGCCCCGACTGCTTTGTTGTTGAATCAAGTCAAATCCTAAGTAAGCATATATTGTGCGTGTGAACGTTGACATGAAAAGAAAAAAAGTTTAAAAAAGAAAAAGAAAGTGTAAAAAAAAAGAGAAATGAAAAGATAAAATTATTATCGGAGCTATCAATACTTTTTTTTTTTTTTTTAAACTTTGACCAGTCAGCTGGTTCTTTTAGCGTTTATCGCTTTTTCTGGTCAAGTATGACCGACAGAAACAGGTTGAATGGGGTATAGATCGGGGGAAAGACACTCTGAGAAAATACGGCGAGTCCGGGAGTCGAACTCGTGTACCTAGAGCTGCCGCGGTATTGATGTTTTCCTTACCGCACTAATTTGCAAAATATTTCCTACCGCGCGGTTATTACCGCACGCACAAAAAATTAAAAAAAAAAAAGTTTGAATGCATTTTTTTTTTAGTAGTAGTCTACTCTTTATAGCATATAGCCTGCCTCTAGTCTAAATGTCTATCTTTAGAGGATGACTTTGCAGCATGAATATTGTTTGGGATTCGGCAAGCACGCATTAGTTATTGAAAGTGAAACACGGATTCGAAGTTTCCCCTATGGTCGTGCGCCGTTCACTCGGTGTCGCGGGCAGGGGTGGTTACCCCTAACCCCCCCGACCCTTTCTTATTATTATTACTATAAAGTTACTACTTTATAATAAAGGCATTCGTTTTGTGGCATTAACATTATATAGTTATACGCTCAATAACATCAGCGTATTTACCGGACCATAACAAGGCAAGCAATACTCTATTCATATCTCAGTTCCTTTCTTTGCTCAGAGCGTGCTGAGTTGTCCCATTCTGCGGTCTGTTAATAAAGTTTTCAATCAGACAAGTGTATAGAACGAAGGGCTTTTATTATAACATTCGTTGCAGACAGTAAAATCATTATGTCTCGTTTAGTACTCCTGAAGAGCGATGGTAGTCCACTCCGGCGGAGAGTTAAAGCTAACGTTATTAGCCGTGTTGTGATGAGCTGACATTCAGGACGTAAAAAACGTGTGACGCGTCTCTCTTCTGACCAATCAGTGGTCTGCAATGTTTCACGTGACTTTTCTGGTACCCAATAGGGTCGCTTGGAACCTCGATAGAGTAGGGTATATCTGCAGAGCCGCAAGCCCAACGAGAGGAGGGTAATTTATTATTATTATTATAAAAAACAGCGGTGACGCGGTATTCAGCCTACTCTGCGGTGGCCGTGATGTAACAGCGATACCGCGGTAATGCGGTAATCGCGGCAGCTCTACGTGTACCCCAGATCCGTGACGCGCACGGTTGTCCCCGACGCCGAAATAGCGTTCGAGGTACGCGGTGAGCTACTGGAGCTCCCCTCTATCAATACTTTTATCGGGTTTATCCGGATGACGTCATAATTGCTGATATCGGCCCGATAATTATCGACCCGATAATTAAAACAGAACCGTTAGTGATACCGTATTAACTGTACTACTACCAAACACCAAAGTTAACTTAACAGTTTGTTCCACCACTGTGGAGCGAGAACAGCCTGCTTCTCTTTGATGACCCCCCAGGAGTCATCCCAGGAGGTCCCCCAAAACACGGGACACAGAGTTCTGTAGCAGCAGCAACAGTGTGACTTACCACCATAGCTCTGATGTTGAGCGCCTGGGAGGGGTTCATCTGACACAGCTGCCTGAGGGCCTCGGTTCTACGTCGGCCACCCATGCTCTCCTCATCCTGACGCTCACCATTCTTAATGAGCCCCCTGCAAACTAAAACACAGTTAGTCAAGACGTTTGAATGAATGTGAATGTTTGTTTTTTTGCTCATTTCTGTATGTACATGTAACAGAGTTGATAGTGATTCCACTTGCCAAGGTAACTAAGAACCAATAGAATAGCATTTAGTTGTTCTATGTATTCTTATTGGTTGGTGGGCGTTTCCTTGTGAGCTACTACGCCAAGTGTCCATGTTAAGAGTGGTATCATTACACAAGGAATGAGCCCGTGGTAGGTTCACATACACTCAGAATTGAGAACATGTTATTCCTAAATGTTTAACTCTCACTACTAGTTGGAATTATTAATGTCAACATGTTGAAATTAAACTATAGAATGTAGCGACCGTATGGTAAATGTTTTTAAATAATCATTTAGTGAAATTGTGTCGAAAATGCATATAACTAGCTAACATGCTAGTAGGGCTGTACCGGACTTAAGGCCTCTGCATGCTACAGAAACTGCAAAGCAACTGCAACACAACATCGACAAAGCAACGGTGTTGCAGACACTCTGCCTTTATGCTTCTGCAACATCGATGTGCAGCCTATGCAACATTGTACCCCGGATGTAGCTAGGTTCCCTAGATAGATGAAATTTCCCTTCTCAACCAACCCATTGATAACAAGCAGAAAAAGAAGCATTATTTTTTACTTCCGGTCGGGGGATTTCAAAATAAAAGAGCGACGTCTAAAAGCACCGTAAATACGTTTATTTTGTACATTATCGAACATTAACACGAACCTAAACTAATCTAAAGTTAGTTTAGGTTCGTGTTAACGTTAGATAATGTACAAAATAAACGTATTTCCGGTGCTTTTAGAGGTCGGTCTTTTATTTTGAAATCCCCTGACCGGAAGTATTTGTGATGTATTCTGCTTGTGTAACTTTAGGTTAGTTTTAACGTTAGCTAGCAGCAGGGATGGACACCTTTGTGCAAATGCAGGCAGCTACAGGCACTCGAGGTCGAGGAAGAGCTGCTGAATTTAATCGGCAGGAGGAGAGAGAGCTCGTCAAAGCTGGATATATCCCTGTGGCTGTGGTTGTAGGCACGAAAATGCAGCTCAAACTACCTGTTATATTAAATTAATTGATTGCTGTTTAACAACTTGTCCCGTGTCCAGTCCTTTCGAACTGCCCCACCGTTCATTGTAAACAATGATGCATGTAATTATATTAACACTTTGAGTGCCGGGACACGTCTTTTCACGTCTTTGCTGGCCATGCTAAAGTTGCCGGGGGACGCTGTACAGCGTCCTTATATCAATATTTCAAAAATCTGCGATCGGATTCATAATGTCCCTCCGCTGGCCTGAGATCCACCAGCAGGACCCACTGAGCTCTCTGGCGGTTCAGGAGCGCCATCTGGTGGCCGATCGGCGCAATCGCCAAACAGGATGTTGAATAGAGGTTGTCCTAGACGACCGTAGTACTTCCGGCGCTCTCTATAGGTCCCGCGACTCTGGCTCGTCACACTACACAGTGATCGATTGCCAATAACTCGATAAACAACATGATTTGGACGTATATACCATTATACAAGCTGGAGATGGACCGGGTAAATTTACATCCCATAATGATAAGATCTCAACTCGACGATGATCGCCCAACGGCGCGCGGAGACTGGGGTGAGTTTCAGCGTGTAACGTTACCCTCTTCGATACTAACTGCTATTATCAACATTTGACCCACATTAGATGATTGGTATAACGCTGCCCACGGAATTATAAACGCCCCCTAGCCCATCCGGTCAACATCAGATGACGTGTAGTAACTTCTAGAAGTACGTCTAGTTGGAATTTTTTATATCGCGCTGATTGCCATAAAACTGTATTGCATCATCAATATAATGCATTTGGGGCTATAGATCACGTTCTGGAGAAAGCTGCAGAAAGAGATGAAAACATACTTATACATTAGACCAGACCTGGGCATTGTACGGATCCGGCCCGCGGGATGATTCTGACCGGCCCGCGAAAGATTACATGATAATAAAAAAAAATAAAAAAAAAATAAAAAAAAATATATTTTTTTAATATTTTTTTTTATTTTTATTTTTTACTTTTTTTTTTTTTTCATGTCAACGTTCACACGCACAGTATACGCTTAGGAGACATGCTCAGAAGATGTTGGTTCTCTTTGGATCCACCTACATATGTGAACAGACATTCTCAGTCATGACGTTTACCAAGTCCAGGTACAGATCCTCTCTCACTGATGAACATCTGGCAGCTGTGCTTCACATCTCCACCTCAGACATGCAACCTGACTTTGATGGACTTGTTAAAGCTCAACAGAGACTGGATTTCTCACACTGAATGAAAAAAAAGAACTGAAGAACACTAAAATGTGGAAATATAACAAGTGAAATGGGACACTTGATATATTTTTTTTCTTTTTTTTGCACAGTTCTGAAAACATAAAATGTTTAATATAGGCATGTAAAGTAAAAAAGGCTACAAAACTGGGACACTTTTCTTTACACAGTTCAGTGACATGTCTTGTTTATTTTTGCTATAAGATGATGTGATGTCTTTAGAAAGCTAAGAAAATCCTTGTTTCAATAGTATATGAAACTCAAAATTCCCTTTGTTATTAATGTTTCACATTTTGTTTATCATTTTGGAAATAAATTCTATTTGAATAAATGATATTTTTGAAAGCTATAACCTCACCTTTTAATTGCCAAATAATAACATACACTCTTACCAGGGGTCAAAACAATGCCATTTACTGCTTTTTATATAGAAATAAAATGTATATTATGCATAATTGAGTTTGGAATTTTGGCCCGGCCCCCCAACATATTTTCAGTTGCTCATTCGGCCCCCCGGGAAAAATAATTGCCCACCCCTGCATTAGACCATACTTTACTATGAATATGTGAATGAAAAAGTTTAACGTTGCTACACAATGAACAATACATATAGGACTTTGAATGGGCCCTAATAATGGCAATGTAGCAATAGAATTTAAAAAGTTATAGCCATGCAAAGAAGGGGTACTTCTCCATAGACAAATAGAGCCGGCAACCTACGGTATATCATTAATTTAACCCAAGGCAACCAAAGTGTTAACGTTACTGTGTGTTGTTGTAGCTATGTTAATAAATTCTGAATGGCATTAACGTTAGTTGGGTATGATAGAGCATTGAATAGCATCAACGCTAGCTGGCTGGCTACAACAATGGAGGATGGTATTCCTCGCTGCGGGACCAATATTATTCTATGACAGCCCCGCCCCCATTCGCTAACCAACCAATCACTGCTACGCAACATCAACGCAAGGTTGTTCAGATTAGATTTTGGGGAGAGGTACGCAACATCCTCACAACACACTCTACAACACCCTCTACAACATGTTGCGTTGAAGTCGTGCTGATGTTGTGTTGCAGTTGCGTTGCAGTCTCTGTAGCATGCAGAGGCCTTAAGGATTTGGATGGTCGACTATGATTGGCCAAAATGTGCCGTTAGTCGACTATTGGTCGACTTAAAAAAAAATAAGTATAATATTTTAAAAAAAGATTTTTATTTTTTTTTATCATTCCATTTGGGCTGTGGGGGTGCTTAATGTCTGAAGGAGTCGACTGAAGGCTTCTTGTCCTCTGCAAAAGCATGCAATTGGTCCACTAATGGATACATCTTGATATTTGTCTAGTCTAGTGTGTTCATTAGATGGGTGAAATCCTCTTTCAGTGCCTCTGTGCCTGTTTTCGTAGGCAGTTAGCCTCTGGTATGCGTGACATTAGCGTTAGCCACGCTTCTAGGCCTCTTTTCTTTTGGAAAGAATGATAAATTTTTTTCTTTTTTTTATAATTTTTTTTGTATTCGACTAAGAGGTTGGCTAGTCGACTACGGCTCCTTTCGACCGATTAGTCGACTAATAGGGGTCAGCCCTACATGCTAGTAAGCTACACTCGTGACATGACATGTAAAAGCGGGAAACCTCTGAGATCAATCGAGTTACCTTCATTGAAGCTGTCGGGGACATTGGCGACCAACAGACACAGAAACCAGTCCCCGTTACGGACGTGAAGTAAAGCCTCGGCCACGTCGATGATGGGCAACAAGGAGGGCAGCTCTGTGGTAAGATACAGAAGAAACATTATCAGCGCAAACTTATCTTGTGACAATCTGAACGTAAAGATCCCAAGAGAAAGAGTACCCTGAAGTAAATACTTTACAGACAGGTTAAACGTTCAAGGTGCTGTAAGTGGTATTTCTTTTGTTCAAATAAGTGTTAAATAGCTCTACATTCCGACAGCCATCACTGATATAGAGTTTGGTCAGTAACATGTCGTCACCCAGTCCCTCCACTCAGCAGGAAAATAAATATTTTCTGGTATCCCTTCACACTTTATCCAATTTTGTTTTGTTTCAAGAAATCTTGCCATGCCATATTTGCTTACTGCACTGGTAGATTATTTTACTTGTTTAAAGCACATATTTTCTTAAAACTAGCTTTTGGCAGACTCTCTCTCCTGATTGGATAAAGTGGGAACAGGATACCAGAAAATGTTTGTGTTTACTGCAGAGTGGAGGGACTAGGAGACCCATGTTACTGACCAAACACTATATCAGTGATGGCTGCCAGAATGTAGAACTATTATTATACTATGTGAGAAAGCGCTATACAAATTAAATGTATTATTATTATTATCATCATAGTAAATGCTGAGAGTTGTATACCTGCTTGTAGGATACAGAGTACATCTGCCACCTCCTCCAAATAAACAGGACTTTCAAAGAGTTCAGAGGACTTCAAGAAAAACTCCCCATTTGAGTCTACCACCTAAGAAACAATGACAATCAATCAACACGTCTCGTTAGCTGAAGACTAAACGATTATAGAACAAATGGACGAATTATAGGATTAATGAGACAAATTAAGTGTTTGTGAATTTATGTTACATGATCAACACAGAGAAACAACTAGAAACAAATAGGGTGTGGAAATTGACACTTATTTTACATATAATTTCCATCTATCTGGCAAATTCTGGGATTGACCAAGTACAGTACAAGGAAAATAAGTTTGGCATCCAACCAGAGTGCAAATGTAACAGTAAAGTGCTCATTAAAAACAATGATGAGTCTCACTACAGGGACGAGGTGAGCCAACTGAACACGTGGTGCGGGAACAATAACCTCATTCTCAATGTGGAGAAAACAAAAGGAGGTTGTTGTCGACTTCCGGAGAGCGCACACCCAGCACCCTCCACTGACCATCAACGGTGCAGTGGTGGAGAGAGTGAGCAGCACCAACTTCCTGGGTGTGCACATCACAGAGGACCTCTCCTGGAACACCAACACCGCATCACTGGCGAAGAAAGCTCAACAGCACCTTTACTTCCTCGGCAAACTGAGAAGAGCTGGAGCCTCAGTTCCCATCCTGTGCTCCTTCTACCGGGGCACCATCGAGTGGTACGGCTGCTGCTCAGCATCCTGCCGCAAGACCCTGCAGCGCACGGTCAGAACAGCTGAGAGGATCGTTGGTGCCACTGGCCCCCTCCCATCCCTCCAGGACATTTATAATACACACCTGGCCCGCAAAGCACTACGCATCGCAGGCAACATCACCCACCCCTCACAACGCTTCTTCACTCTCCTGCCCTCCGGGCTAGGAGCTAGGACTAGCAGACTGAAAGACAGCTTCATCCATCAGGCCTTTAACCCCTAACTTTCTCACTTTATATGTATATGTTGTGTCTGTCCACTATGTTTGTTAATTTGTCATCCCCCCCCCCTATGTAAAGCGACCTTGGGTCCTCTGAAAGGCGCTATATAAAACGAAGTTATTATTATTATTATTATTAGGAAGCTGAACTCTCTCCCAGCTCTCCCCCCTCTCTTACTCTGCCCCCACAGACTCTGGACTAAGAACCCCCCCCACTGAGAGAGAGAGAGACACAGACAGACAGACAGACAGACAGACAGACAGACAGACAGACAGACAGACAGACACACAGCCACTTTACTGCCATTATTTTATTTACTGCCATTATTTATATTTACTATGTACCACTGCTGCTAGATTTGAACAAAGTTCTCTTTTACCTCTATATTTATTTCACTCATTCATTTCATCTTTAGCTACTGTTTATATTGTATATAGTCCTGCATATTGTGTGTGTATATTCTGTCCTATATGTTACTTTATGTTTATATTAGATCTTTTTATATACACCATGGGAAGAGGGGAACGTAATTAAAATGTTCTGTATGTCTTGCACATTATGGGAAATGACAATAAAGTAGACTTTGACAATAGTAATATACAATGTGCAGGTGATTAAACTGGGTATAAAATATAGAGTAAGTAAGGGATATGTACAAATATATATATAGTATATACAGATATGTAAAAAGATTATGTGCCGGTATATACAGAGTGTGGATATATATATACAGTATATATGGTGAGAATATATACTGTATATGGTATAGCATTATTGTACATGCTATCATAGAGTTATGGATTATATGCAGGTGTATAAGTAAGTATATAGAAAGATATAAAGGTATTTAGAAGGATATAAAGCACAGTACCTTGTTCATGATAGCTAGCAGCTCACTGAGGGTGAGCCGGAGCCTCCTGAGAGGGTCACTGTGTTCAAACTCCAGGGTCAGACCGTGCTGTAGCTGGGACACCAGAATGCTCTCTCCGTTAGAGCCACCAGCCTTGTGTCTGGCAGAGGAAACATCAACCAATAAATACCAACCATATCACACAGTATATTCACAATAAATATTGGAGGACAGTCACCTAGTTACCGCTAGGAAAGGTGCAAACCAAAAAACGATGGATCGCAGTTAGTCAAAACACGGAATAGCACTTCACCACCTACAGGTTGCCAGTTACCGCTGTGGCCATGTGTGTGATGGTTCGTTCCCACCCAAAGCAGCCAAGTCTAGCGGTGGGGCTGCTTTCAATTAATTTCCCATGTAGAGGAGTGTATGCAGCTGCAAGGTACTCGCAAGGTACTGCTTATGCTCCTTTACATTGGAAATTAATTGAATGCAGCCACGCTGCTAGACTTAGCTGGAAGTGGTCAGAGCGGCCCTTGAGCCGAGTTTACCTGAGCTGCTGCTCCTTGCGCGCATCCTGCTCCAGAGCATGGAAGTCGACAGATAACAGCGCTACAATAGAGTTAACAGCCTCCACTCCTGAGAGGAGACGAAGGATGAGCTTCTTGTCCTGGGCCCATGCCTGGCTCTGGTCAGCAGGGGCACACAGAGCCATCCTCACCAGGCAAGGGAGCAGTAGCCTCAGTTCTGGGTCACTCAGGGCAGCCAGGCGGACCACATCTACCTTCTGCATGGCTTCAAATGCAAAGGGGCTGACAAACTGCAGCCCTGCACTGTCTGCCATCTCTGCAAGACTGGCTCCAAACCTGGAAGTAAAAACAAAATAAACCCACAATGAAATGGTCTGGATGTGATAGCAGCAGGATTAATTGAACTGTCATGGTGCAGGCATGGTGTGGGATGTGTGGAATTGTTGTAATAACACTAAGATCAAGGGATAAACACAAGATCATAAATAATTAACTAAACACTAAATTTAAAATAAGTAACATAGCCCATCAAGAGATGATTCTGTGTGCATCCTGAGCTGAGGTATTGTAATAATGTAACTATTGCGGGCCAGGGGTTAGGATGGAGGTTTACCAGAATCGTGCTCTCTATTGCTGCGTAAGCTTACGCACCAGCCTTTATCTGTTATGTTGCTAACGTAACGCTAGCTAGCTAGCGCTAACTGTTACCTTCAAAGTGGCTAGGAGCAACCAACGCTAAGAAGCGATTAGCAAGCTAAAGTTCGATGTCCGTTTAATTAGCTAGAATTCATTATTCATAATTGTATATTATTCGCTAACTTGACACTTTCATCTTTATTTGAAACCTTTGGCCATAACGTGAGGCTATTGTTAACTTACCTACGCTAACGTTAGCGTTAAGCTAAATTAGCATCCTTGGTACACAGTACACTGTACACACACAAAACACACCGATGCCACTTCCGGTCTGGTTTTCAGAATAAAGGTTACTCAGGTTGTGGTATTTTGCATATTTTGTATATATTTTGGTCAGGTCTTGCTCGTAAAAGAGATCCTTGATCTCAAGCATTTTACCTGGTTATATAAAGGTTGAAAAATATCCAGTATAACTTTTTTTCTTCTAATAAGGTCAATAGTACGTGTAGCCGGTGTGATCTTGCTCTGCAGGTTGAAAAAACCCTCAGCTCGGAACTAGGCAAAATCTGGATATGGCTCGCCGACAACAAACTATCATTACACATGGGCAAAAAGAGTCCATTCTCTTCGGTTCAAATAACAAACTCAGCAAGCCTGACGGCTTCTCAGTTACAGTGGGTGACAATATTGTCACAAGGAAAGATGAAATTACCTACCTGGGTTCCATCCTAGAGGCTAATCTTTCCTGTGACAAAATGGCATCCAATGTAATAAAAAAAAGTCAACCAACAAACTCGATTCTTGTACCGGATCTCCTCTCTGGTAAACAAGAATACCCTGAAGACTCTGGCAGGAGCACTCATTCAAGGGTACTACGACTATGCTTGCACCTCATGGTACCAAAGCACCTCAAAGGCACTAAAAACCAAATTCGCAATTATGCCACATCAATGTGGAACGCCCTACCCAAAGCTGTAAAGGAATGTGAGTCACTACCCACTTTCAAAAACACTCTCAAAGAACACCTACGGGAGACTGCAATTCGAAACTGGCCCCTACAAATGTCCTAACCCAGTTGTACAGTAAAGACCAAGTATGGCTTTGTCAGTATTCCAATGTACAGTGTGTGTGTCCCCCTACCCCCCCCCCCCCACCTCCAATGTACAGCCCCACCCACCCAACCCCACCCCACCTACCCAACCTCCTCCAATGTACAGTTTCTATGTCAAATGTATATACACTCTTTTTCTGGACACTTTTTGTATCACAAACAGTACTGTATTTGCAAATCTGGTATGTCATAAAGGTATAGATGTAGCAGTACTGTCTATCTGTATGTCGTGTGTGTCATATGATGAATTGAAAATGGGGGACCCTGATGTAAACAAGATGAAAGTCTTTCTCTGGTCTGCATCCCCTTAACAATTGTATGTATTGAGCTGTACTGTACTGTACCCATTCTGCAATCTGTTAATAAACTTTTCAATCAATCAATGCATTGTGTTTCGATTCGACCCCTGTTAAGGGATCACCCTGAGTGGGAGTTGAACCCCGGTCTCCCGCGCCGCGGGCGGCATCACAGACCACTGTACCAAGAGGTGAATTCACTTCTAAGTACTGGGTCTGAATGCCTCTGGGGAGTGAGTTTACTTGCAGTACCGCTTAACGTCCACAGTCACTTCACTATACAAGTCCCTCGTGACTGTGGATAGACATGCGGTACCTCCGTTACATACGCAGTGGCTAAATTTCTCTGGAGAAAGTCACACTCTACTTTACTGTGATGGAAATGTATATGTCTACTACAGGTATACAGGTGCTGTATTGTAGTTATTGGCACTGCCACTGGTGTGTTCTGTTGATCAGCACACAGGTACCACTAACCCCCTATAGCATGACCTCGGTATGTTATTCAAACACAAGGTTCAGCAAATACAAAAGCTTTCATTTAGTGCTCCACAAATAATTTATTGTGATTGTAAGCAGTCCAACCATCATCGTCCAATCACAATGCATTGGAACTAGCATAAATGTTGCATAAACTCACATAATGCATACCTTGACAGGTGAGTTCTAAAAATCTTTAAAACTATAACTATTTAAATGTGACTGAGCAAAATATGAAATCACGTTTTGTTGAAGTCCTATGCAATGGCAAGCCATCTAGCCTTCGATAAGCATGCATAATTGACTCTCAACTTAAAGGAGAAACACCCAATTGAAACATTTATGTATGATATTTACATGGTCTTCAGAAAGTGCAATCATTGAAAGTGGCAGGACCTTAATCAAACTATTCAACAAAATACCAATACCATTTTTACTTTAATGCAGCTCTATCTTATCTAAATGTAAATTGTTGCCTCGAGCTTTTGTTTTGAAGGCAATACTCCTTAACCGGAAGTATAAAATAGGCTTATATTTGCCCGTGACGGTGTGACATCCATGTGATAGCTCTATGTTTCATTCATTATTCCCTAGCGCTGAATCAGGACCCAACTTTTGTTTATTTAATTTGGTCATATTATATTCATATTTAGGTATCGAAAATGGAAAAAATAAGCATCGGGGTCTCGATTCGGTTCTGTTTTACAAGCTACCTCGCACAACACACTGCAGTGCTAAGTTAACTTTCTGTAGCTCTTCTGAAGCTATAACTTAAAATACAACACCATAACATAACGTACTAACTTGCCTGGATTTACTGGTATGCCCTTGCCATGAATTGAAAAATAGCTAGCTTGGCATAAAATCACAACATGATAAAGTTAGCTTACCTCACTTATGATCGTATATTCTTTTTAATATTAAATATATAACTAGATTACAGGCCGCTAATGCTCTCTGGTGGCTGCTGCTAGTAGTAGTACTATTAAAGGAGAATGCCAACCATTCACATGTGCTTATGCCTGAACTGTTTAGTCAGTATTTGTGAACACACTCCACTCTCAGTTCGGTTGTATTTTTGTTCAAAGGTTGGTTCGGCATGAAACTCCCAAGAACAACCGTTCTAAAACAATTTGTCGCAATATTTCTACAATACAATGAGTCAATGAATGAAAGAAAACTTTATTTAACAGATTGCAGGATGGGTACAATACAGTACGTCTCAATACACACAATTGTTAAGGTTATGCAGACCAGAGAAAGACGTTTGTCTTGTTTACATCAGGGTCCCCCATTTTCAATTCATATTGACATTTATGACATATTCAACATACATGACATTTATGGCATAGGGACATACAGGTATTTAGTACTGTTACATTTGTGACATACGATATTCAAATATACAGTTCTGTTACCCATAGATCCTGACAGCGATTGATTGATTGATTGAAAACTTTATTAACAGATTTCAGAATGGGTACAGACTACAGTACAGTACAGCTCAATACAATTGTTAAGGGGATTTACATCAGGGTCCCCCATTTTCAATTCATCATAACATATATGACATACATGACATACAGATAGACAGTACTGCTACATCTATACATTTATGACATACCAGATTTGCAAATACAGTACTGTTTGTGATACGAAAAGAGTCCAGAAAAGAGAGTATATACATTTGACGTGGAAACTGTACATTGGAGGAGGTAGGGTAGGTGGGGGGGGACTGTACATTGGAGGTGGTTGGGTGGGGGGGGGGGGACACTGTACAACTGAACAAGCAAAACTGTACATTGGAATATTGACAAGACCATACTTGGTAATTTACTGTACATTGGGGGGGGGGGTTGTGTTAGGACATTTACAGGGGCCAGTTTTCGAATTGCAGTCTCCCGTAGGTGTTTTTTGACAGTGTTTTTGAAAGTGGGTAGTGATTCACATTCCTTTACAGCTTTGGGTAGGGCGTTCCACATTGATGTGGCATAATTGCTAAACGTGTTTAGTCCCTTGTTTGAGCCGAATCTGGGTTTAACATGATTTGTTGAGCTCCATCTGGTGTTGTGATTGTGGTATTCACTGACCTTTGGGAAGTATTTTGACATGTACATGGGTACCTTGGTCGTGTAGTGTATCTTGTAGACCAGGCCCATTGCAAGTTGCTGTACTCTGTCGTCTACTCTAAGCCATCCTAGGTTGTCAAAGTGGGCAGGGGTGAGGTGGGTTCTAGGAGTAAGGTCAAGCAGTAGTCTGACCAGTTTGTTTTGAGATGTTTGTAATTTTGTTTTTAGCGCCTTTGAGGTGCTTTGGTACCATGAGGTGCAAGCATAGTCGTAGTACCCTTGAATGAGTGCTCCTGCCAGAGTCTTCAGGGTATTCTTGTTTACCAGTGAGGAGATCCGGTACAAGAATCGTGTTTGTTGGTTGACTTTTTTTATTACATTGGATGCCATTTTGTCACAGGAAAGATTTGCCTCTAGGATGGAACCCAGGTAGGTAATATCTTCTTTCCTTGTGACAATATTGTCACCCACTGTAACTGAGAAGCCGTCGGTCTTGCTGAGTTTGTTATTTGAACCGAAGAGAATGGACTCTGTTTTGCCCATGTGTAATGATAGTTTGTTATCAGTGAGCCATATGCAGATTTTGCCTAGTTCTGAGCTGAGGGTTTTTTCAACCTGTAACTTGTTCTTGTCAGAGACCAGCAGGGCTGAGTCGTCCGCAAACAGGAACAAGTTGCAGTCACAAGCTGACGACATGTCATTTGCATAAATTAGGAACAGTAGCGGACCTAGTATGCTTCCTTGTGGAACACCACAGCTCACTGTGAGGGGGGGGGGGGGGGGGTAGGGTACCGTTTACCTCCACCATCTGCTCTCTCCCCTCCAGGTAGGATTGCATCCAGCTCACTGATAGACTATCAAAACCAATTGCTTTTAGCTTGTCAATCAGAATGGTGTGATTGACAGTGTCGAAGGCCTTTTGTAGGTCCAGCATGACCATGCTGCAGTATTTGCCCGCGTCCACCTCTTGTTTGATGTGGTCGTTTAAATAGAGAAGGCATGTGTCAGTGGAGTGGGATGTTATGAAGCCAGATTGGAATTCGTAGATTAGATTTTTTTCTGCGATGTATTTTTCGACCTGTTCGAAGGAATAGACACAATAAAAGAGAAACAAAAGAATAAACGACAACAACCAAAATATAAAGCTGTAGAAGCGAGTTTTGGGGCACTGCTTAAAACATTCAACAGATTCGACTGATCTGATAAGAAGTGTTGTACTCCACCAACTCTGTAAGCAAACGTAGAAACACCTCGACAGAATAGTACTCAGAAACCAGTATAAGGCTTGGAATCCAACGGGATCACCCCTCTATATAGAGATTCTGATTGGCCATACTGTATAGCCTGCTGTACTGTATGTATCAGGTAGACATATAGGCATTTTAATGCTTATAGCTACATTACATTGTCTATTGCCATTATTCACAAACAGAGTCCAAATCGGCTCACTGCAAATTTTCCAGCCCATCATACTTTCTGTAAACTGGTTAGTGTCTTATTCCAGGAAGCCAAGTGAGATGGAGAAGGAAAAGAAGGAGGAGGAAACCATAGATATATATAGAACACTAGATAGCTTAAGGCGGAGTCACCAGCGTCGCTGAACCGCCGCCATCTTGCCCCAGTCAGCCTTTCTGTTACGTTCTATGGTAGCTGTTGGAGGGTGAGTGATCTGCACAGACAAAAATACTCATAACTCGCTGAAATATTGACGGATTTACAAACGGTTTGGTTTATTACAAGCATTATTAACGTGGCTATGATTCAAGCGGTTTGTAAAAAAACATCTTTAGATACATTTATGATGCAGGGCATTCCTGGCTTTGTGTTTACATCTTTGATGTTTATAGCAAACCAACCCGTTTGAAAATCGGTAAAGAATTGAGCAATCTATGGTTATTTAAATAGTACATGCACCATAGACATTAATGTTATCAGTAGCTGAGCTGCCTGGGGCAAGATGGCCACCCTACGACGACGTCGCTCTCCATTGGCCGGCAGCGCGGGTAAGCTATCTAGTGTTCTATATATATCTATGGAGGAAACCCATCCGCGTGTATATTTTCCCCAACGGAGTTTCACTTCCGCGTTCGGTTTGCGCAATCTGATTGGCCACTGATGTTTTTTTCAGCGCCAATCGCGTTACTCCTAACAATCGCGCCAGCAGGCTGTTACCCTAACCCTAACCTTAACCAACTAACCCTAACCCTAACCCTAACCTTAACCAACTAAACCTAACCCTAACCTTAACCAACTTCGAAAGAGAGCGACTTCGAAAGAGTTGCCAAGCTTAACCAGTTTGTTAGGAGTAACACGATTGGCGCTGAGAGAAACGTCAGTGGCCAATCAGATCGCGCAAACCGAACGCGGAAGTGAAACTCTGTTGGGGAAAATATACAGGCAACCCCTCCTATTAAATAAGAGCACTTCCTCATTGTGTTTCACATTTTCATTTGCAAAACAACTTCATAGATAGGTGTCACCAAGACAGCATATCTCCATTGGCTTATGTCATAATCAGACTTTGCTCTGGGACTTTTAAAACACAGGAGGCATATATTGTATAACTCAAGTGGTATATTGTCAGGCGGTATCTCAACCTGAAGGAGCGTTCTACAGACTGTGCCAAATATTTTATTTTTTATTTTTGGTGAGTATATTTCTCTCTTGAGTCATCCTTTATTTATCCCTCTGAGTGGATCCTCGATTAGATTAAAATGTATTGTCATTATACAGTATAAGTACAGCTACAACGTTGAGGGGCGCAATATAAATAAATGTATCATATCAAAGAGGTTTGGCATCTAACCAGAGTCCAAATGTAACAGTAAAGTGCAATAGCTATATACAATGTACAGGTGATTCAACTGGAGTATATACAAATGAGTACCACTAATAGTAATAGAGTAATAATGATAATCAGATGTATGAAGTGTTATTGTTTCGAGTGATTTAACGTGTTGGACCCAGATGCAGTGCAGAACAGAGGAGACGAGGATGCAGGTGTAGATTTACAAAAAGCAACACTGTTTATTTGAGTTGCCGATCAAGAAAGTCATATACAAAACATAATAAAATAAAGGGGAGAAAGCTTCGTCTCCAAAAATTTAAATACGAAACAATAATCGGACTGTACAACAGACAAGAAAATAAAGCTGGAGAAAACGTATGCTCCAAAAACGGTTAACTGAACACGGAGGCAAACAATAGCATGAAATACACAGAGAGAAGTTTTAGCCTTCAATAATGCTTTACATACAAAATACACGGCAATCTATACAACAGGCTTTCCATACTTAAAGGAACACGCCAACTTTTTTGGAAATTGGCTTATTTGCCCTCTACCCTGGAGTTAGACAAGCAGATACATACCCTTTTCTTCTCTGTCCTTGCATAGGCTTAGGGAACAGCCGCACCATTAGCCTAGCTTAGCGTCATTCACTGGAAGTAAGTGTGCCAGTGTAGCCTAGTTCCCAACAGTCACGAAATACACTCCAAAT
Source organism: Notolepis coatsorum (assembly GCF_963971535.1). Classification (NCBI taxonomy): domain Eukaryota; kingdom Metazoa; phylum Chordata; class Actinopteri; order Aulopiformes; family Paralepididae; genus Notolepis; species Notolepis coatsorum. The sequence goes on along the minus strand of NC_140178.1, from coordinate 87,873,514 downwards.
ACAACTCCAAAACGTACATCACAGACAAGCTGGATGTAGCCAATTACTTAAACACTTTCTTCACAAACATAGCCACAACACTGGTAAACAAACTACCCTCCCACTCAGGGCAGTATGGGGTAGAACACATAGTAGCATACTACATGAACCTAGGCGTCCACAAAGACGACTTCAAACTGGAAATAGTAACTACAGATGAGGTACTCAAAAAACTGAGCGCCCTCCAACCAAACAAGGCCACTGGCCATGACAACATCCCCTCGAAATTCCTCAGAGACTCAGCAGCAGCCATCACCCCAGTCATCACACACATAATAAACCTCTCCATAAAACAGGGACACGTCCCCAAGGACTTCAAAATTGCGAGAGTAACACCCCTGCACAAAAAGGGCAGCAAATTAGACCCGGGTAACTACCGCCCTGTTTCTATCCTTACATCCATCTCGAAAGTCATGGAAAAAATAGTATACGAACAGATCGAAAAGTACCTCGCGGAAAAAAATCTAATCTACGAATTCCAATCTGGCTTCAGAACATCCCACTCCACTGACACATGCCTTCTCTACTTGAACGACCACATCAAACAAGAGGTGGACGCGGGCAAATACTGCGGCATGGTCATGCTGGACCTACAAAAGGCCTTCGACACTGTCAATCACACCATTCTGATTGACAAGCTAAAAGCAATTGGTTTTGATAGTTTATCAGTGAGCTGGATACAATCCTACCTGGAGGGGAGGGAACAGATGGTGGAAGTAAACGGTACCCTATCCCCCCCCCCTCACAGTGAGCTGTGGTGTTCCACAAGGAAGCATACTAGGACCGCTACTATTCCTAATTTATGCAAATGACATGTCGTCAGCTTGTGACTGCAACTTGTTCCTGTTTGCGGACGACTCAGCCCTGCTGGTCTCTGACAAGAACAAGTTACAGGTTGAAAAAGCCCTCAGCTCGGAACTAGGCAAAATCTGCATATGGCTCGCCGACAACAAACTATCATTACACATGGGCAAAACAGAGTCCATTCTCTTCGGTTCAAATAACAAACTCAGCAAGACCGACGGCTTCTCGGTTACAGTGGGTGACAATATTATCACAAGGAAAGATGAAATTACCTACCTGGGTTCCATCCTAGAGGCTAATCTTTCCTGTGACAAAATGGCATCCAATGTAATAAAAAAAGTCAACCAACGAACGCGATTCTTGTACCGGATCTCCTCTCTGGTAAACAAGAATACCCTGAAGACTCTAGCAGGAGCACTCATTCAAGGGTACTACGACTATGCTTGCACCTCATGGTACCAAAGCACCTCAAAGGCACTAAAAAACAAATTACAAACATCTCAAAACAAGCTAGTCAGACTACTACTTGACCTGACTCCTAGAACCCACCTCACCCCTGCCCACTTTGACAACCTAGGATGGCTTAGAGTAGACGACAGAGTACAGCAACTTGCAATGGGCCTGGTCTACAAGATACACTACGCGACCAAGGTACCCATGTACATGTCAAAATACTTCCCAAAGGTCAGTGAATACCACGATCACAACACCAGAGGGAGCTCCACAAATCATGTAAAACCCAGATTCGGCTCAAACAAGGGACTAAACACGTTTCGCAATTATGCCACATCAATGTGGAACGCCCTGCCTAAAGCTGTAAAGGAATGTGAATCACTACCCACCTTCAAAAACACTCTCAAAAAACACCTACGTGAGACTGCAATTCGAAACTGGCCCCTACAAATGTCCTAACCTAGTTGTACAGTAAATGACCAAGTAAGGCTTTGTCAATATTCCAATGTACAGTGTAAAATGTGTGTGTGTCCCCTACCCAACCCCCCCCCCCCCACCTCCAATGTACAGCCCTCACCCAACCCCACCCCACCAACCTCCTCCAATGTACAGTTTCTACGCCAAATGTATATACACTCCTTTTCTGGACACTTTTGTATCACAAACAGTACTGTATTTGCAAATCTGATATGTCATAAATGTATAGATGTAGCAGTACTGTCTATCTGTATGTCATGTATGTCATATATGTTATGATGAATTGAAAATGGGGGACCCTGGTGTAAACAAGACGAAAGTCTTTCTCTGGTCTGCATCCCCTTAACAATTGTATGTATTGAGATGTACTGTACTGTACCCATTCTGCAATCTGTTAATAAACTTTTCAATCAATCAATCAATCAATCCTGTAAACATGTTATGACATGTGTATTTACCACGTGGAGAAATTTTTAAAGAATTATTAGACATTTTGGTTTTCTAAGCAGATATACTCTGAACTATTTTTTGCCGAATCATTGCTTCCTGGGTGCAGTGATTTCATCAACTCAAAACCCCCATTTTTCAAAAAACAACAGGGCTTTTGAGGTGATGAAATCACAATAAGTGCTGGCGGGGAACGTTAAGGCTTACACGATACATGCAACTGCCGTAGCGAATGATGAATGAACAACTCACAAGAAAGTGAGACACGGGAAGGTATAAAATGTCTTTTGAGTAACCACACACACCGGTTAATAATTACTGTGATTAAGACAGACAAACATAGACGCCCCCGGGACTCCTGACTATTCCCTGGAATTGTTTAGACAACCTTGACCCACTACATATACAACACGGTAAGACCCCATTCTTTGTTAATACACACACACATAGTCACCAGCTTCCCAACACATTTATTAATTACACACTTCATATCCATATTTTTTTTCTGTTTTGTTTTGTATCTTAATAAATACATGCCGGTTGGCATTTTCCCCTTTGAAACTGTTGTGTTGCCTTTATACGGGTCCCGTTCCTCTGTTCCCATAACACCAACGTTACAGTTATAGTATTATGTAGGCAGTGATACAGGTGTAAACTAGTGACAAGTCGGTCACAGTCAACCAGCACCTAATAACGGGTCGGATCCTTTAGCTCAGCTGGTTAGTGCGGCCGCCTGTGGATTCAATGGTCCCAGGTTTAAATCCACTCAGGTTACATTGATGGCAGCGGTGGGATCTCACTGCCCTGTGAATCTGCATCCAGGTTCACGTAGCAATGGGGGTGGGATCTCAGTGCCTTAACATTAGGAAAGTGTGTGCATGGACAAAAGAACATGCGAGGACTCACTTCTCAGGGGGAGGACGACTGTAAACTACCGATGAGTATGTCACACTCAACCAGTACCTGCTGGTGGGTTAGACCTGGTTAGTGCAGCCGCCTGTGGATCCTATGGTCCCAGGATCAAATCCACTTGGTTACACAGGTATAAAAATACTAGTAATACTGGCCAGCGGTAGAACTAGTAAAAGTAGGTAAGGGATACTATAAATATAGTATATGTAGGTATGTAAAAACTATGCCGTATTTATGGCTACCTTTTAAATCAAATAAAATCGAATGTATTTATTTTGTATAGCCCGAAATCACAACGGATTGCCCCCATGGGCTTTACAGATCCAGAACAAAAGCCACCACCAAATCCACATTTTGCAACACCCCCAGACTTTCCCCAATGAAGATAAGGAACGACTCCCTAAAACCTAGCAATATAGGAGAGAAACAAACACCACAGGCGCCGTGCTGGGAAGAAACCTCAGATGAGCCATTCAAAGGGGATCCCCCATCAGGATGTCGGTGATATTATAGTGTTGCTATGGATGATGGATGGATGGAGAATAGAACAAGCGAATAATTGGTATGTGAATGTATAAATGTGTAATAAAACACACATACAAACATACATACATACATACATACATACATACATACATACATACATACATACATACATACATACATACATACATACATACATACATACATACATACATACATACATACATACATACATAAGTACATAAGAACATTTTAAAATTTAAATAATAATAGAGATAAGAACAAAAAAGCATAGGAATACAAGCGCTGGTATGAAAATAAGATGAAGGCTCAAAGTCAAGGTTCAAAGCTCAAAGTCTCAGAGTCACATTCCCCAGGGGGCAGGAGAACCACTTGGATCCAGTTGGAGTAGAGCGGGCACGGTTAGACGCCATAGGTCGGCGATGTAGAGCAGATCCATTGCGCCTGTGGTACTCAGATCCAGTTTGAGGTAGAACAGTCACTGCAGTCAACGCTGTTGGCCACATCAAGGACCGTGCAGGGAAGATCACACCACCTTGACAGGCCCAAAGGGGGCAGGACCAGGGCTGACTGTTTATATACACTACACTCACAGAGAGACAGGGACAAGCCGGGTTAGAAAAGCTCCGATGTCCGCAATAGGCAGACATGGGAGCATTCAACAGACATCCTAACTGAACTAACCAGACTAAGCTAAGGGTCTGTCCCCAACCAGGTGAGATCAGGGTAGGCTGAAGGAGAGAGATAAAAGATGTGTCTTGAGCGAGGATTTAAAATGTTTTAATCATGTGTTTGTTTTTGACCCAGAAATCCAGTCTTTCTTTACCATGATGACCCCAGACAGCATGGGGACTGCAGAGCAAGAGGATCCTGGGGAACGTAAGTGGAAAATGAAGTATTTAGAAAATGTAGCTAAATATGTACTTTGGTCCTATGGGCGGTTTCACTGGAATTCTGTTGTTTGGACCCAAGTGTATTTCCTGGCAGTTATTGCAACAGGAAATTAACTTGGGTCTTGTTTAGAATGTTTATGTTGTCAAGATGAAACCATCCATAGAGCCCTTGCATGGAATGTTTATGTAGTTCCTCCTGCCTGTAACATAGCAACCATTATTTTGTACATGGAAGAGGCAATGGAACAGTCGCTATGTGTTGATATGAGAAATACAAAAAAAACATAATAATTTGGTGTCTTATTACTGGATCTTGTAAACAAGTCACCGTAGAATAGCAATATCATGCTTTTCCAGTATTTTAGCTACTCTATAGAGTATCACTACCACTGCACAAAGATTAGGCATTTTCTTTTGAAAGTGGTTACCAGTAGTTACAAGCAGCCATGCTGGAAGGAAGAGAACTACACAGACATTATGTGCAAGGCCTCTATTGAGATTTTAAATGGGATTTTAATATGTAACATGTATTAACCTATATCACAGAGTCGTCAAGAATCTCTTCCCTCACATATATTTGCCTAGAGTGCACTTTGCTGCTTAGATAAACGTTTTAATTTTGAAGTCATTCATGGGTTTTGTTGAATTTCCTTCCTTCTTCAACGCAGAGGTAGAGACTTTGAGGATCATGCTGCTTGGAAAGAGCGGTGCTGGCAAGAGCTCTAGTGGGAACACCATCCTGGGAAAGGTTGTGTTCAAGTCAGACATGAAGCTCGCCAGGGTCACTCAGTACTGTGAAAGGGAGTGTGGGACGATCGACGATGTCCACGTCGCCGTGATAGACACACCAGGGCTCTTCGAGACCGACCGTGAAGAGAAGGAAATAGTCAGAGAAATCATGAAATGCATCAAGCTCCAGGAGCCTGGGCCACATGTCTTTGTGGTCGTGGTTCCAGTGGGAAGGATGACCCTGGAGGATCAACAGACCAATGAACGCATCGAGGCCAAATTTGGCCCAAAAGTCTGGGACTACACCATCGTGCTGTTCACCCACGGGGATCGCCTGGAGGGGAAGACCATCAACGACGTCATCACCAAGAGCGACGAGAACCTGCGCAGCTTCATCCGCAAGTGTACCGGCGGGTTCCACGTCTTCGGCAATAAGAACGCAGAGGACCAGGGGCAGGTGACTGGCTTCATGAGCAAGATCCAGACGATGGTGGCCTTGAACGGAGGGAACCACTACCACAGCGACCTGTACCCGAAGGAGGAGAGGAGGATCCGGGTCAGACAGGAGAGCATCCTGGCCGAGAGAGACCGCGAGATCAGTCGCAAAGAGAGGGAGCTCCAGGAGTACCACCAGGGGGAGGAGCTGGAGAAGAAGAAGAAGGAGCTGTGGAGAAAAGAGGAGGATAAAGCGAGAACGGAGGCCGAGAGTGAGCCAACCTCGTGGTCCAAATTTGTCAAATGCATCATGCTGATGTTGTGCGGAGCAGTCTTGTGTTTAATCCTTCTAAGAGACAAAACAGGGGAACCAATGGCCATGCTAATTGGTGGTGTAGGTGCCATTTGTGTCATGTTCAGAAGACCTCTGTTTGCCTCTGTATGGAAGATATTCAAAGAAATGATCAATTATTTTAGATAACTTCCTTTTGAGGTGTTGAAACCTCAACTGCCAATTCCTTAAAGGGGAACGCCACCCAAATTAAGAATAATTTCAATATGTTATTTCCATAGTATAACTACAGATGGAAATTAGCTTCTGCTAAATCTGGTGCAAACATGTTTTCATGTGACAATGATTAATGTAAATGCACATTGGGTCTCATTCTCCAACGGACTTATGACAAAAAGTACCCTAACCCTTAGCCATTTGAGACCTTTTCGGGCAAGACATGAATATAGACAATATATTATAATATAATATTAATTATATATGTTTTATTGGGACGGTTGGTGAATCCCAAAATCCCCCCGAAAAGGTCTCAAATGGCCCTAAGAGAAAGCCCTTTTTGTCGTAAGTCCTTGATGAATGAGACCCATTGTCTATAGATTTTTTTATTTTTATTTAAAAAATAAAGTTACTCTCTCAAAATCATTTCAGCCTGATCGTCGATCGTTATCAGCCTCTGTCTGTCTTGTCTCTGTCCTCTGCGTTGTGTATTGTTTGTTTGGTCATTCCATTGAGGCAATCATTCGTGGTGCAATTCCGTCCTCCCACGGAAATTGTGACACCCCTATCTCTCCCTGGTACATTTTGAACAATCGTAATCGAACAACTGAAGACAAGTCGTCCATTTATATAAAAAGGATAGTTTATTTACAATAAACAGAGGTCTAATACAGAATGAAATGAAGGAAAGGCAAAGTCTTTACAAGGTCAAAAAGGTATAAGGAGAGCCAAATTTCCCTTGGGATGATTAAAGTATTTCTATTCTATTCTATTCTATTCTATTCTATTCTATTCTATTCTATTCTATTCTATTCTATTCTATTCTATTCTATAAGAAAATAAACTATTAAATTAACTACTAAATTAATAATCTCTCTCCCTATCTGGCTATCGTCAATAACATCAAAGCTAGAGAAACAATTAGCTAAGTACAGACATTTCTGGTGGAAAATGCTAGGAATTTCATGGACTGATAATATCACTAACGAGAGGGGAGAACAGTTATTGTTATGGTTCTTGAATGGATGTGAATGTATCACTATTGACCTTGCATAAATGTAAATTAATTTAGGAAAATGCTAGATTGTGCATCCTTGAGAATAGATAAAACAGTGACACAACTAAAAAACGTAATATTTTCTTTGGAACACTTTTTTGTTTGTTACCTGCTGTGAAATATGAAATCAACTTATTTTCCTTTATATAAATTATATAAAAAAAAAAGAAAAAGTGGTCATTAATTAAAGGGATGCACTGCTAAGCTCTTTGGCACATAAACGGAATGGGTGGCGATACACTGAAAAAAGCACAGGATGCAGTAAGACCCCTTGTAGCGTTTCCACTACAGTGAAGACATTTGGACAAGTGGCTTCAGTCTGTAGGAGACCTGTAGGTGCAGCAGGATGACATGCATTTCTGAGTTGTATGTAGAGCCAGTTCAAAAGGTAGAGGCCCCCCTGGTGTCCTGGGTTGTTGACTATCTGACGTGCAGACCAAAGTATGTGCGCCTACAAAGCTGTGTGTCAGACAGACTGGTCAGCAACACCGGGGCCCCGCAGGGGACAGTCCTCTCTCCCTTCCTCTTCACAGGTCTACACCAACGACTTCCAGACTTCCACTATCTGTAAGAGTCCTGCCACCTCAGAAGTTTTCTGATGACTATGCGATAGTGGGATGTATTAAGGACGGTGATGAGGAGGAATACCGGGCACTGGTGGTGGACTTTGTCACATGGTGCGAAGAGAACCACCTTCAGCTAAATGTGACGAAGACCAGGGAACTGGTTGTGGATCTGGGGAGGAGGAGGAGTGCATCTGTGACCGCCATTTCCATCAGGGGAGTCGATGTGGACACGGTTGAGGATTACAAATACCTCTGTGTACACATCGACAATAAACTGAATGGGTCAAAACACGCAGAGGCACTCTCAAGAAGGGCAGAGCCGACTCTACTTCCTCAGAAGGCTGAGATCCTTCAACGTCTGTACAAGGATGTTGAGGATGTTTTACGAGTCTGTGGGGGCGGGCGCCTTCTTGTACGCTGTGACCTGCTGGGGCAGTGGACTGAGAGTGGGGGACACAAACAGGCTGGATAAGCTGGTCAGGAAGGCCAGTAACGTGATAGGGGTGGAGCTGGACTCTAGCGGTGGTGGCGGAGAGGAGGAGCCTTGCTAAGCTCCATGCCATAAGGGACAACCCCTCCCACCCACTATACACAGACTTGGCTGACAGAAGGAGCACGTTCAGTGCTAGAAGACTCCCAAGATGTAGCACTGAACGGCACAGGAAGTCCTTCATTCCGACAGCCATCAGACTTTACAATGCATCACTGTGCCTCACTGCATCACTGAACACAGGGTGACAGTTACCATCTTCCTGGACTTTTACTTTTAAACCAACATTGTTCAATATTACACTTTACTGTACACTTACTGTATATTTTGACTGTATATTTTATATTAGAATGTATATACATAACATAGGAAATGTATATTCCGGACCGTATTTTATTCTTTGGCTTATTTTTTATTCTTATTTGTGACTTTGTTTTTGTCTACCTAAATGTTTACTGTTTACTGTGAGCGATTTGTAGTGCCAAATTTCCCTCAGGATGAATAAAGTATTTCTATTCTATTCTATTCTATTCTAAAATGTGAACTGTGGAGGTGCACATGAGGCAATCTCTCTTGAATGCCCAAGGAAAGTTGTTCTATGTAGGATTGTTAGTAACTGTGGCGAGTATAAATAGAGATGTCTCCTCCCCCTCTACATTTTTTCCCCCCACCAGCCTCTCACGGAGAGGAGGACTCATGTGCTGCTGCTCATACCATGTGAATGAATAAACCACGCCGTTTAAAGGCTAAAGATAGAAACCATGCCTCTTGACCACATTATTGTCGCCCCATAGCCAGATTCTGTCAACAGGTTATGGGCCCAGATCACGCCGGGGCGAAATAATAAGGGTAGCAAGTTTAGCTAAAGTATAGGCTAGGTTAGCACCGGGAGCACCGCATGGCTAGACGCTAGGCCAACAAGAGATAAAGCTACGCCTACCATCAACCAAGAGGATGGCGACCAAGGGAAGGAGCAAATGGCCCTCATTCAATGGAAAAGCAGAGGACTACGAGCTCTGGGAAGAGCGCATGTTATGCTCCATGCACGGTGCAGGACTGAAGGCGACGATCTTGACAGCCCCCACCTGACGGCGGAAGAGCAAGCCCTGGACGAACAGCGTAACGCAGACGCGTACTGTGAGTTAGCGCCACTGCTCGACGACACCAGCTTGGGGCTGATATTCCGCGACACTAAAGACAAAGGCAGAGAAAGCCTGGGGGTGTTGAGAGAGCATTACATCGGGCGAGGAAGACCCTGAGTCGTGGCCCTCTACATACCACTAACGGCCCTGAGGAAGGGGCACACCGAGATGGTGACCGAATACGTCATCAGAGCTGAGCAGTCCATGACGGCATTGAAGAGTGCAGGAGAAACACCAAGTGATGGGCTAATGATGGCGATGGTGATGAGGGGACTAACGGAGCTGTACAAACCGTTCACACTCCTGGTAACACACGGTTCAGCGGACATGACGCTGGGACAGTTCAAGGCCAAGTTAAGAAACTTCGAGGCCTCAGAAGATACCCACCCAGCCGCCACGGAAGCGGGAGAGAGGGTGCTAAAGGCCCGAGCGACGCCAAGGGAGAGGACCAGGACCACGGCGGAACTGGCGTGTTGGCGATGCGGAGAGAAAGGCCATCGGAGAGGCGACTGCACAAAGACTGTCTGTTAGTAGCTTCTGCAAATCCACGGGGCACACAGACAGAGCGTGCATGAAGAAACACGTCCAGAGCGCGCGATACGCGCATGGACAAGATGGCGGCCATGGACAAGACGCCGGCTACGGACAAGATGGCGGCTGTGGACAAGATGGCGGCAGCGGACACGATGGCAGCGACGGTCGACGTGAGACGGATCGAGACGACGCCCGGAGAATAACGGGACAAGAAGACTTCGCTTTCGGGGCGCGGACAGCGTGCATCGCAAGGCCGGCACAGCTGCAGCGGGCCCAGAGGAAGGGACTGATCGTGGACACAGGTGCGTCGTCCCATGTCATCAACGACAGGAGTCGGTTCAAGAACTTTGACAACACTTTCCACCCGGAGAGGCACAGCATGGAGCTGGCAGATGGGAAGCGCACCTACGGGTTGGCGCAAGAGAGAGGAGACGCACAGGTATGCCTCACGGACAGTGGGGGGCGCCGGCGTACAGTGACGTTAAAGAACGCTCTCTACGTACCATCTTTCCCACAAGGACTATTCTCTGTAATAGCTGCTACTGCAAGCGGTGCCAAGGTATTCTTCGATAAAGGTACAAATGTTCTTGTAGAGCCTGACGGTACACGGTTTGACATAAAGATGTACCAGAGAGTGTATTATCTGCAAACAGAGTGTAATGACAACGACAAGTGTAATGATAATAATGATATGTGTAGCGTGATGGCCAGTCACGATATTCAGACATGGCACGAGATTATGGGTCATTGTAATTACGAGGATTTACTGAAACTGCAAGCAGTGACAGAAGGCGTGCACATTGAAGGTGAAAAGCGTAGACCTGACAAAAAATGTGTAGTGTGCAAAACGGGAAAGTTTACTCAATCGAGAAACAAAAATCCCACAGAAAAAGTAAAGGTACCACTTGCACTAGTTAACACGGATCTAGCCGGTCCAGTAAGCAACGAGTCCATAGGAGGCTTTAGATATGTACAGTTTTTTACAGATGTGTGCACGGGAGCAGTGTTTGTTTACTTTCTCAAAGCAAAGAGTGACACACTCCAGGCCACAGAGAAATTCCTGGCAGACGTAGCCCCTTATGGTAACTGTTATGTATTGGGTTGGGTTTGTCTCAGGGCGATCGCCATACTCGCCCTGTATATGTACGTGGTGATTGCGCACCTGGGGTTGTTATTGTATTTATCTGCTATCAAGTATAAAGCCTTGTTACTGAGTACCTCCGTGTCTGTGATGATTCCTTGTTATATTACCAGGATCAGATATAACAAATTGGCGATGTGGACGACGGAACTGCGCGGCATCCTTGGTCGAAAGAAAAGTTGGACTTTGGAACTAAGTGGTGGACATTTGGTTGCCATTAGCAACGGAGCTAATACGTGTACCCTGAGCGGCTAACGGAGCTATGCGTGTGCGGCACTGCGGCGGACTGGTAACGTTGATGTGTGTGTGAATGTCGGATCTAGACACAGACAGTGATAAGAGTACGGACAAACAAGAAGTGCATGTGGTAACAAGAACAATGGCTGGAATATTGGGGAGTATCGGCCCCTTTGATGAGAGCGTGGAACAATGGAATTCATATACGGAGAGATTTGATTTCTTTGTGCTCGCAAATGACATTAAAAACATTAAGATTGTGCCCACGTTTATGAGTGTGATTGGGGCAAGGACTTTCAACATTCTACGGAGTTTGGTACGACCGATGAAACCGGGGGAAATGACCTATGCACAGATTGTTACTGCATTGACGGGACACTTTTCTCCTAAACCACTCCTGATAGCGGAACGGTTTCGGTTCCATAGGAGGAATCAAGAGGAGGGGGAAACTGTAACGATGTTTGTAGCAGCACTTAGGAAATTATCTGAACACTGTGAATTTAATGAGGTATTAAATGACACCATCAGGGATAGACTTGTGTGTGGACTGCAAAGTGAGGCAGCACAAAAAAGACTGTTAACAGAACATGGGCTCACCCTACAAAAGGCCATTGATGTCAGTGTGTCAATGGAATTGGCAGCCAGAGAGGCACAACAACTGAGTGCGTCTGCCAAAGTGCATCAGGTTTTTAATGTAAACCAAAGACAAATGTCAGGACAGGGCATGTGTTTTCGGTGTGGCAAGCCAGGGCATCAAGCGACGGAATGTTGGTGCAAGGAGTTAGAGTGCCGGGGCTGTGGCAAACAGGGCCACATTGAGCGGGCATGCCGTAATAAGAGGAGCGAAGCACCGTCGCAGCACAGACAACCTAGGTTTCAAAAAGAGGCATTCAAACCTAGGACCAAGAAAGGCGTATACCAGGTGGAACACAAGGCTGTTAGTGACTCCTCTGACGAGGAGTATCCACTACACATACTAACTGTGGCGGGTGGGTCTAGTGGCTACTGGGTGTTACCTTCGCTAGAGGGGAAATCAGTGCGTATGGAGATAGACACTGGCGCGGCGGTGTCACTGGTGTCAGACAAAGTGTATCGACAAACACTGAAACACCTACCACTGCGGCCAGCCCGAGTGGTGCTGAAGACATATACCGGAGAAGCGGTGGCCCTAAAAGGGGTCACAGAGGTCAAAGTGGAGTTGAACGGACAGCACGCTAAACTACCACTCTATGTGGTGCATGGCGACTACCCCTCCTTACTGGGACGGGCATGGATGGAGAAAATACAATTGGACTGGCCCGCGGTGCGACTGGTGACACAGGGGGACACAGGGTTATCCACAGTTCTTAAGAAACATGCTGATGTTTTTAAAAAGGAGCTCGGAAGCATGAAGGACATTACGGTGAAGCTGAGAGTTAAACCAGGCAGCACACCTAAGTTCTTGAAAGCGCGGCCAGTGCCCTACGCCATCAGGCCCAAGGTGGAGGCGGAACTGGATGCTCTGGTGAAAAGTGGGGTGCTGGAGCCAGTTAGCGTCAGCGATTGGAGTACCCCCATCGTGCCCATTGTAAAAAAGGATGGGGAAATAAGGGTATGTGGTGATTTCAAGACTACGTTGAACCCAGTGCTGGAAGTGGAGAAATACCCCTTGCCTCTTATCGAGGACTTGTTCGCTGGCCTGTCTGGCGGCCAGAAATTCAGTAAAATTGACCTCCGCCATGCGTACCTGCAGATGCACGTGGATCAAGACTCCAGAGAGTTTCTGACTGTTAACACCCACAAAGGGTTGTTCAGGTACTGTCGGTTATCTCCCATATCATGCTGGATGGGGTAGAGAAACCCATTGCTTTTGCGTCCAGAACACTGAACAAGGCTGAATCAAATTACGCTCAAATAGAGCGTGAAGCACTAAGCATCGTGTTCGGCATACGAAAATTTCACCAGTACCTGTTCGGGAGACGGTTCACGCTCCTGACCGACCACAAGCCACTCACGACCATACTAGGTCCGCATGTGGGCATCCCACCGCTCGCAATCAACTAGGCTGCAGTAAAAAACTTAAAACCAGGTTTTCAAACATAAACATAAAGACGGACAACACGCTCATCATAGACAAACTGGATGTAGCCAATTACTTAAACACTTTCTTCACAAACATAGCCACAACACTGGTAAACAAACTACCCTGCCACTCAGGGCAGTATGGGGTAGAACACATAGTAGCATACTACAAGAACCTAGGCGTCCACAAAGATGATTTCAAACTGGAAATGGTAACTACAGATGAGGTACTCAATAAACTGAGCGCCCTCCAACCGAACAAGGCCACTGGCCATGACAACATCCCCTCCAAATTCCTCAGAGACTCAGCAGCCGCCATCACCCCAGTCATCACACACATAATAAACCTCTCCATAAAACAGGGACACGTCCCCAAGGACTTCAAAATAGCGAGAGTAACACCCCTGCACAAAAAGGGCAGCAAATTAGACCCAGGCAACTACCGCCCTGTTTCTATCCTTACATCCATCTCGAAAGTCATGGAAAAAATAGTATACGAACAGGTCGAAAAGTACCTTGCGGATAAAAATCTAATCTACGAATTCCAATCTGGCTTCAGAACATCCCACTCCACTGACACATGCCTTCTCTATTTGAACGACCACATCAAGCAAGAGGTGGACGCGGGCAAATACTGCGGCATGGTCATGCTAGACCTACAAAAGGCCTTCGACACTGTCAATCACACCATTCTGATTGACAAGCTAAAAGCAATTGGTTTTGATAGTTTATCAGTGAGGTGGATACAATCCTACCTGGAGGGGAGAGAACAGATGGTGGAGGTAAACGGTACCCTATCCCCCCCCCCTCACAGTGAACTGTGGTGTTCCACAAGGAAGCATACTAGGACCACTACTGTTCCTAATTTATGCAAATGACATGTCGTCAGCTTGTGACTGCAACTTGTTCCTGTTTGCGGACGACTCAGCCCTGCTGGTCTCTGACAAGAACAAGTTACAGGTTGAAAAAACCCTCAGCTCGGAACTAGGTAAAATCTGCATATGGCTCGCCGACAACAAACTATCATTACACATGGTCAAAACAGAGTCCATTCTCTTCGGTTCAAATAACAAACTCAGCAAGACCGACGGCTTCTCAGTTACAGTGGGTGACAATATTGTCACAAGGAAAGATGAAATTACCTACCTGGGTTCCATCCTAGAGGCTAATCTTTCCTGTGACAAAATGGCATCCAATGTAATAAAAAAAGTCAATCAACGAACTCGATTCTTGTACCGGATCTCCTCTCTGGTAAACAAGAATACCCTGAAGACTCTGGCAGGAGCACTCATTCAAGGGTACTACGACTATGCTTGCACCTCATAGTACCAAAGCACCTCAAAGGCACTAAAAACCAAATTACAAACATCTCAAAACAAACTAGTCAGACTACTGCTTGACCTGACTCCTAGAACCCACCTCACCCCTGCACACTTTGCCAACCTAGGATGGCTTAGAGTAGACGACAGAGTACAGCAACTTGCAATGGGCCTGGTCTACAAGATACACTACACGACTAAGGTACCCATGTACATGTCAAAATACTTCCCAAAGGTCAGTGAATACCACGATCACAACACCAGAGGGAGCTCCACAAATCATGTAAAACCCAGATTCGGCTCAAACAAGGGACTAAACACGTTTAGCAATTATGCCACAACAATGTGGAACGCCCTACCCAAAGCTGTAAAGGAATGTGAATCACTACCCACCTTCAAAAACACTCTCAAAGAACACCTACGGGAGACTGCAATTCAAAACTGGCCCCTACAAATGTCCTAACCCAGTTGTACAATAAAGACCAAGCATGGCTTTGTCAGTATTCCAATGTACCCAACCCCACCCCACCTACCCAACCTCCTCCAATGTACAGTTTCTATGTCAAATGTATGTCAGTATTCCAATGTACAGTGTGTCCCCCCCTACCCAACCCCCCCCCCCCCCCCCCCCCCAATGTACAGCCCCACCCCACCTACCCAACCTCCTCCAATGCACAGTTTCTATGTCAAATGTATATACACTCTTTTTCTGGATTTTTTTAGTATCACAAACAGTACTGTATTTGAAAATCTGGTATGTCATAAATGTATAGATGTAGCAGTACTGTCTATCTGTATGTCGTGTGTGTCATATGATGAATTGAAAATGGGGGACCCTGATGGAAACAAGACAAAAGTCTTTCTCAGGTCTGCATCCTCTTAACAATTGTATGTATTGAGCTGTACTGTACTGTACCCATTCTGCAATCTGTTAATAAACTTTTCAATCAATCAATCAATCAATCAATCGCAGCGAGCAGGATGCAGAGATGGGCATTGCTCTTGTCTGCCCATGACTATGCAATTAAATATCGGAAGTCAGAATTGCATGGTAACGCGGACGGCCTCTCCAGGCTACCATTACCCGTGTCAAAGCCAGGCCCGGGTCAGGTTGACATCTTTTATTTCAGTCAAGTGGAAAATGCACCAGTCACCGCGCAACAGGTGAGGAGGGCCACTAGGAATGACCCAGTGTTTTCACAAGTAATGGACTCCATCGTAAAGGGGGGGAGAATGAAGGACACACCCGAGCTCAAGCCTTTCATCTCTAGACAACATGAACTGTCGACTCAAGCTGGGTGCCTGCTCTGGGGAAGAAGAGTGGTCATCCCTCCTTCGCTGCATAAGTCCATGCTACAACAACTTCATACGGGACACTGTGGCATGGTCCGTATGAAAGAGGTCGAACGTAGCTATTTTTGGTGGCCCGGGCTGGACAGCAACATCGAAGAAAAGGCTAAGACATGCCCCACCTGTCAGCGGGTCCGTAATGCACCCCAGCCGGCACCACTACACCCCTGGGAGTGGCCAAGTGAGCCATGGAAACGGCTACATGTTGATTTTGCTGGGCCGTACGAAGAGAAAATGTTTCTTGTGGCGATAGACGCCCACAGCAAATGGCCCGAAGTGGCAATAATGAAATCCACAACGGCTGAGAGGACCATTGAGAAACTGGGGGAAATGTTTAGCCGTTTCGGGTGTCCAGAACAACTGGTGAGTGACAATGGGCCCCAATTTATCTCTCAGGAGATGGACACTTTCTTAAAGGTCAACGGAGTTAAACACATTAGATCTGCACCCTACCACCCAGCAACTAATGGGTTAGCTGAGAGATTTGTGCAGACTCTGAAACACAGCCTAAAGGCATCACAGGGGCAAGGTAGTCTCCACCAACGCCTTCACGGTTTCCTCTTAACCTACCGGAACACCGCACACGCAACCACCAAGGCATCCCCAGCAGAACTGCTCCTTAAGAGACCGCTGCGCACCAACCTGGATCTTCTCAGACCACCAGAGGAAGCAAAAATTGTGTGGCATGAACAGGATAAGCAAGTAAGAAGAAGAGCATTGAGAGCCAAGACCAGGGCCTTCAGTGCTGGTGACCACGTACTGGCACGGAACTACCATCGTGGACCGAAGTGGGTGCCCGCCTCTGTAGTCCGTCAGACAGGACCACTGTCCTATACAGTACAGACAGACAGCGATCTTGTGTGGAAACGGCACACAGAGCAGTTATTGGGGAGTGTAGAGACCCCTAGGGAACCCCAATGCACTGCTGGAATGACAGAGCTGTTTTTGAATGACACTCCAACTATGCAGCCGGTGTCAATTGACTTACCTTCCCTGGAAGAGCCTACAGTGGCCTCACCCACCCAGGAGGGTGATGATGACGCCGACACCCCGGCACCAAAGTCCATGCCACCGACGCCACAAATGGACAGTGGTGACCGCCGATATCCAAGTCGGGAACGGCGGCCGCCCATTCGTTTGGATCTATAGACTTACCTAAATGAAAGACTTATACAAAAAAAATGTAAAAAAAATGAAAAGAAAAAAAGTCTGTGTCCAAAATGGGAAAGGGGGAGAGTGGACTGTTAGATTTTTTGGAATGTTGTTGACCTGGCAAATGAAAAAGAAAAAAATATATTATTATGATGTGGTATTGCCATGTGGGCCGTTGCAACTTAGGGGTACCATTATGCTAAGTGGGGAGGAGATGTTATGTATTGGGTTGGGTTTGTCCCAGGGCGATCGCCGTACTCGCCCTGTATATGTACGTGGTGATTGCGCACCTGGGGTTGTTATTGTATTTACCTGCTATCAAGTATAAAGCCTCGTTACTGAGTACCTCCGTGTCTGTGATGATTCCTTGTTATATTACCAGGATCAGATATAACAGTAACGTAGGATGCTTGAGGTCCGACAACGAAACCGAGTTCACAAACAGAGAGTTCCAATCACTGTTGAGAAGGTACAAGATAAGACGCAAGACGTCATGTCCATATCCCCCACACCAGAACGGAGTGGCAGAGAGGAAATGGCGCACCCTTTTCGAAATGGCTAGGTGTAAGCTAGTAGACAGTAACTTACCTAAGAGCCTATGGCATTATGCGGTGCAAGAAGCCGCTTACACCAGAAACAGGTGCTTTAATAAGCACACGGGCACCACCCCGTATACAGCACTGACAGGAAAGAAGTGTAATCTAGCTAGAATGCACCGATTTGGATCAGTGTGTTATGCGTACCTGCAAGACAGGGGAAAGCCAGAGTCCAGATGTGTAAAAGGACTCTTTGTAGGGCACGACAAGGGAAGCCCCGCTCTCCTAGTTTATCATCCCGGTAAAGGGAGAGTGCAGAAACACATGCTAGTCAAGTTTGTCACAAAGACCACATGTGAGAGCGAGACACAGACAGAGGAGCCAGAGCTGGACTCCAGAGTAAGGTCTGTAGAAACAGAGACACATCAGCCCAGTGTACTTAGCACGGTCGTGCAGGCAGACAGTCAGCCACCCCCAGAGGGCGATGACGAGGAGCACCCGAGGGTGATGTCAAGTGCCCCAAGCAGTGGGAGGTATCCCTCAAGTGAACACAAACCCCCAAAGTATCTGACAGACTATGCCCGGAAAGGGAGTGACGAGGATGACGGTACACTTACCACCATTGATTACTGCTACAGGGTAGTCAGTGGGGTACCCCCGACCTTTAAAGAGGCCACAGTGTCCCCCGAATCAAGTAAATGGGAGAGAGCAAGGGATGAGGAGATGAGGTCCCTAGAGGACAACCACACCTTTGCTCCAGCCAAGTTACCAGAGGGCAGACAGACAGTAGGAGGGAAATGGGTGTATTCAACCAAGTTACCAGAGGGCAGACAGACAGTGGGAGGGAAATGGGTGTAATCAACCCAGGAGGGTATTGAAGGCCACAACAAATACAAAGTATGGTTCGTAGCTAATTGCTTAAATGCTGAAGGAGGGTACTCCCTGTTTAAATACTGAAGGAGGGTGGCTACACTGCTTAAATACTGAAATTGATCCTATGTTTAATTCCATGTTTAAATACTGAAATGGGTCCCATGTACTACATGGTACTACATGGCACTACAGGGTACTACATGGTACTACATGACACCACAGGGTACTACATGGTACTACATGGCACTACATGGCACTACAGGGTACTACAGGGTACTACAGGGTACTACATGGTACTACAGGGCACTACAGGGTACTACATGGCACTACAGGGTACTATATGGTACTACATGGCACTACAGGGTACTACAGGGTACTACATGGTACTACAGGGTACTACAGGGTACTACATGGCACTACAGGGTACTACATGGTACTACATGGCACTACAGGGTACTACATGTCTGCTCTTTTGCAGCACCACAAACATGGGAACTCTCTAACTCCTCCCCCCCCCCCTTCCCCCCCCCTCCCTCCCCCCTTCCCCCCCCCCCTTCCCTCCCCCCTCTCTCTGAGTGCCCATCTCCTAGCGCTGACTAAGGTGATGGATGCCTCGGGGTCTTGGCCAAGATTGCAGTGACAGCTCTACATGCACCACTGAGGCCTTGGATCAGTTACTTACCGTCGTCTGTCCGTGGTCCTGTCAACTGATTAACAGTATTAACAGACTGTTAACAGATTAACAGTCAACGCGGTTTCATTGCTGGGTTAAGTACTTCTATTCTATTCACATAATATGCTTACTTCATATATCTACTCCATTCACATATATGCTTACCACTTGTATCTATTGCTATGTCCGCCCACCACAATCACATGAGCTGTCTAACGCCTGTCCCGTCTCCCTGTCCCCCTGTGAGTTGCTGTCCTGGAGTGCTGACCGGAGTGTCGGACGTCCCGTGATGAAGGCCGGGAGGCTGCGACCCCCTCTGCGTGCCCCCCTGTCTCCGGAGGTCTTGTAGTGGTGACCGGAGTGCCGGACGTCCCGCAATGATGTCGGGGAGTTCGCAACCCTCTCTGCGCCGCCCCCTATCTCCCTGTCTCCGGCTGTCCCTGAGCAATGACCGGAGTGTTGAATGTCCCGTGACTAAGACGGGGAGGACGTGACCCTCTTTGCGCCGCCCCTGTGCCTCAAATAGATCCGCTATCAGCTCTATCTTCAATCTTTCAAAATGTTCAGTTGCTATCGCTATTAGCTCTATCTTTAATCTTTCAAAATGTCCAGTTGCTATTGCTTGCACTCATCTGTGTTTCTCTACACACTTGAGTGCATGCTTACCAACTGTTAGTCTGCAACACTACTATCACAGACATCTAAGAAGGGAGATCCCCCCTTGAATGGCCCTTCTAAGGTGTCTCTCCTCCACACTGCCTGTGGAGCATTTTTCCCTATTGTTAGGTTTTAGTGAGTTTTTCCTTACCTTCGCGTGGGGTATGTCTGGGAGTGCTTGCATTCTTTCATTTATTTGCATTTATCTTAATTTTTTTGGACCTTATGGTGCTCTTGTTCTGTTCTTGACTTGTTTAAAGAAGACCTGTACGGCCCATGGGGACATTAACGTGTGTTGTCGGGCCTTATAAATAAATCTGATTTGATTTGATTTGATGTTTAAATACAGAGGTGGATGATTTACCATGTTCTAAATGATTTAATTATGTGGAAAAGATCCTGAGATGTTTTGACTGATGTAAGCTGTGGGTAGCCTCATTTGTTAGACAACCTGTACTCGCCCTGACCTATGTTTTGTAGTGAGTAAAAATTGTCACAGTATTTTGCTGACGCCACAGAGAAGCATTGAACTACGTCAAAAACATGTTTTTCGTTACCCCAGAGGTGCAGCAGAAGAACAGCTGTGTTTCAGAAAGGGCAGCAAGGGTTTGCTTAAAGCCCACAGTGATACTATCAGCCTGTGAAGCCGAGTATATGTTTCTAGCTATGACAATGCAGAAATGTGTTTATCTAGAACAACTGCTCGAAGTGATGGAGATAACATTATGAATATATTGCCTATTATGTAGTAGGTAGTTGGAATGTATCCTCTATACCGAATATTGTGTTTTTGAAGATGAGGGGCGTTTTGTTAACATCATTTAAAAATGGTGAACACCTATGTATATATGAAGACTGTTGTTTATGAGGGCAACCAGGGAACCATTGTAATTGCTAGGAACCCTGTGTGCCGACATAGATGTAAACATGTCGATATAAAATATCATCTCATCAGATCTGTCATCAGAGAAGAAAGAATGACACTGATTTATTGTCCAAACGGACGACAGGGTAGCAGACACTATGAGGAAACCTGTTCCAAATTGAAATTGAAGAGATTTGCAGAGGTCATGTTTAATGTGTAAATATTGACTGCCATACTCTATTGATGTTTTGGATTATATTATTTCCTTTGTAAAATGTTTTTCGGAGAAGTTATCCAGTATGCTAATACAACCCTAAGTGGGAGTGTTGAAGTTAGAGGTTCTATGTAGGATTGTTAGTAACTGTCTAACTGCATATATAACTGTTTCCACTAGAGGGCGGTCTAGGCGGAGCCACTCAAGTTACGACCAGGTGGCGAGTATAAATAGAGATGTCTCCTCCCGCTATACCTTTTTTTCCCCACCAGCCTCTTACGGAGACGCGTGACGCGTGATTACCAAACCTAGCCGCATTTCTGGCAGACGCTCTCTGATTGTCACTGACTGACGCTCTCTGATTGGCCACTGACATGTTTGCCCAATCGCGTGACGAGCTGTGTCTTTACCCATTTCCGCGGCGAACAGCCTGCAAACTAGCTGGCGTTCTATCGCCATGCTCTAAGACAAACTCTAACCTTAACCAACTTCGAAAGAGTGCCTAAGCTTAACCGTCGAAAGAACTTGCCGTCACGCTCTAAGACAAACTCTAACCTTAACCAACGCCCCTCCGTGCTCCGGCTTTCAACAGCGGGGAGAGCAGTGTTCGAATTATGAGGGGGCCAATGGGGGCTCAGCCCCCATAGCTATAGTCTGAGCCCCCATAGTCAAGACCCCCTGTGGGGGTCTCTCAAAAAATGTATATAATTTTTTTTTTTTTTTTTTTTTACGAATTAGTATTATTTATGTTACCTAAATAAATTGTTAATAGATCATATTTTTCTTTTCAGTTTTTAAAAGAACTGAGTAATTAATGTTGTGGAATAGGCTGCATTTCACCTCCAAGCCGCTATGCGTCGCCCATGAGTTTAACGCTACTGCAACCTAGTGAAGAAGAAGCAGCAAGCAGCTGCTGTAAACAGAAAGCTGCCGGTCTGTGTTCAGTTCAGTTCAGTTCAGAGTTTTTATTTGCCACATGGAATAATACAATCATAGTTTCTTCATTAAAAAAAAAATCATAAATAGCCATTCCATGGACAAAAGGAGCAGGAAGAAGAATAAATCTTATAGTTACCTGCCCCTTATTCCTAAACTAACATGTATTTTCTTAATGGTCGGCGTATAACCTTATTTACACAAATAATCATTTATACCATTATAAAAGAAACACAATCCATAGTTAAACAAGAAACATTTAAATAATAATAATAATGATAAAGAATAAAGAAGAACAACTAAAAACATAAACACTAAACAGTACGCCACATGCCGCCAAAAAGAACGAAAAAAAAAAAGGCTCAACCCGCCGCAAGGCTGTACAAAGCTGGACAGCTTTGGTTTTATAAAAAGGCCAAAGACTGACGCTGTTAGTGCAGCAGCTAGCAGCGCTACTGTCACTGAAGTTGACACTGCTAGTGCTAGTACTAGTGTTAGCTCTGCTGCTCCTGTGCGCAGTGCACCTGTTATTGTTACCGCGCCGGTTGCCACTGCCAGACCCGAGTCTCCACCACTAGACCTGGACGCCTGTACGTTAATGCCAAGCAAGCAGTGCAAAAATGCTTCCGCATTCGTCACCGCACGCTAGTGCGGTAAAGCGCCCTTCTTTTCAGACAAATGCTACCGTGCGTGCACCGGCGGCGGCGTGCTCGCTCAGGTGCGTGCGTGCGCCGGCGTGCTCGCGCGAGGTGCCCGCGCATGCGACACGAGCGGAGCTCAATATATATAAGTCACCGCCCCTAAATTCAGTATCTAGCAATAGCTCAATTGGCAAGGACACATGGCTGTGGATCCTATGGCTTGTTTGCTGGCGAGTTCGAATCCCATCGAAAATATTTTTTAACGTGATTTTTTTTAACGTGTATTCTTTCGCCGATTAAGGTTAGGCATTGTTTCGGAGTTGGTTAAGGTTAGAACGGTTAAGTTTAGGCGCTGTTAAGGAGCTGGTTAAGGTTAGAGTTTGTCAAAGAGAATGGCAATATAATTTCTATGGTTAAGGTTAGGCATGGTTTCGGAGTTGGTTAAGGTTAGAACGGTTAAGTTTAGGCGTTGTTAAGGAGCTGGTTAAGGTTAGAGTTTGTCAAAGAGAATGGCAATAGACAGCCTATTTCCGCGCGACGTGGGCGCTGGGCGGCGGAAAATGAAAGGCGCATTACTGCATGCCACTACGGTAAGTTTTTGCACTGCTTGCTTGGCATAAAGCTACACGCGACCTGGACTGCGCTGCTACTCAACCACCACAATGCTGGGGTCCGAGTCAGTGGAACTTTTGGAAAAATAAATATGACTGGTTATTTGCCAAGGAGGGATGCATTGGCTGCCTTCCATGTAAAAACGCCAAGATATTGTTAAATAAATCATTTGGAGCCCATTTGGCAGAGCAGTGGATGAATGGGACTGTGACTAGCTCTCAGAGCAAGAAGTTGAGGAAGAGAATATAGTCGTCACTACTCGCTTTGGATAAAAGAGGTCAGTGGTTTGAATCCCGGCTCTTCCAGTCTGCATGTCGGTGACATGCTGCAGTAGTTACTTTTCTTCTTGTTGTTCTAAGATGCTGCTACTATTTTTCATACAGTTCTTGATTACCTGTGCACATTTGTTTATAACATTATTTATTTTGATTTATACAAGTATTTATTTTATGTTCATTTTATTATCAGATGATAATGTTACTTACTGTATCCTGATAAATGCTGCTGTTGTGCCATACAACTATTTATTTTCCATTAGATTATTTTGTTAGTTTTTGATTTATAAGTGCAGAGACAAATAAATGTTAATTCAAGTTCATAAATTTGGTCTAATTTTTCAAATTAAATTGTTGTATTTTTTCAGATGCAAAATGCAAATAAGTAAATATGGCATTATATATCAGAGGTGAGTAAGAAAATGAACAAATATTGATGGTTAAGAATGAGCCTGAATAATGACATCACACAATAGTCTAATGCATAGGTGTCAAACTCATGGCCCGCGGGCCAAATGCGGCCCGCCACGTCATTTGATGTGGCCCCCCAAGAGCGCCGGTAAAAAAATAGCGGCGTTAAAATAATTGTGGGTTAATGCGTTAATAAAGCTTTGACAGCCTTAGTTATTACACATTCTTACACATACATGTGTGTTGAACATCTGAGGTATTGATGAAGTAACAAAGGAAAAAAGCCAAAAGCACTTACTCCTCAGACATTCTTTGACAATTTTACAGCCCAAAATACAAAAAAGATCCAGGCGGAATAGGTAACAAAGCAGGCACGTGCACACATAGAGGCCAAGGGGTGCCTGAGCACCTGCCTTTTTGAGCCTCATCAAAAAAGTGCCCTTTTTTTTTTTTTTTTTTTTTTTTTTTTTTACTGTTACGCATATAGACTGCCCTTCCAACTGAAAAATGTCAGGATAGAATAAAAATATTAGGTAAAGAGAGAGAGATGCCCCATATTCCATTGCAGTTTGCACGGCCTCCTCAGCGTGCCTCTCCGCGGACCTACTGTATATATTTTATGCATAGCGTGGGTGGTGATGATGATCATGATAGAAACCACTGTTGAATGCTGGTATTACACTCACTGAGGGACACAAAGAAGTCAAGTCCGATGGGATTTGGGAATCTCAAATACAAATCGGGATTGGAATAAAAAATGCATTTATATTAAACAATACAGAATATACAGCACTTCTTGGGGTCTGTAGGATAAGCACTTATTCCCTCCCCCCTGAACATTTATGGAGATGTGTGGGCCTTTTAAGTCAGTGATAAAAGTGTCTTTCAAGGATAAGTGAGCTCCTGCACTGATTATTATAGTTCAATATTCAATATTTGATCACCAAAACCCCCCAAAAAGCATAAAAAGGGGGCCCCCCGCCCGAAAAGGGCCCTTACGCGCGCTTGCTTAATATAGACACACAAGTGTTGTGCCCTTTTCAGCCTTTGAGCACCTGCCCCTCTAAAGTCCTGTGCACGTCCCTGTAACAAAGGGTTGAAGAAATATTGTCTGAACTGTCAGATGCAAGCTGGCTGTGTGACATAACCGAGCATCTCGCTCAATTGAATAAGAAGCTGTAGGGACGCAAACAAGTCCCACCCAAAACTTGACCAATATAGTTGTGAACTGAGACAACCCTTATTTTGTTATTTTTGAGTACAGTTACAGTTGTGTGTTCATGCAGACACATAATAGCAATTTCATTACGAATTGAAAATGGGGGACCTTGATGAAGTAAACAAGTCGAAAGTCCTTCTCTGGTCTGCATTCCCTTAACAATTGTGTGTATTGAGCTGTACTGTACTCATTCTGCAATCTGTTAATTAAAGTTAACGACTATGCTTGCACCTCATGGTACCAAAGCACCTCAAAGGCACTAAAAACCAAATTACAAACATCTCAAAACAAACTAGTCAGACTACTGCTTGACCTGACTCCTAGAACCCACCTCACCCCTGCACACTTTGCCAACCTAGGATGGCTTAGAGTAGACAACAGAGTACAGCAACTTGCAATGGGCCTGGTCTACAAGATACACTACACGACCAAGGTACCCATGTACATGTCAAAATACTTCCCAAAGGTCAGTGAATACCACGATCACAACACCAGAGGGAGCTCCACAAATCATGTAAAACCCAGATTCGGCTCAAACAAGGGACTAAACACGTTTCGCAATTATGCCACAACAATGTGGAACGCCCTACCCAAAGCTGTAAAGGAATGTAAATCACTACCCACCTTCAAAAACACTCTCAAAGAACACCTACGGGAGACTGCAATTCAAAACTGGCCCCTACAAATGTCCTAACCCAGTTGTACAATAAAGACCAAGCATGGCTTTGTCAGTATTCCAATGTACAGCCCCACCCAACCCCACCCCACCTACCCAACCTCCTACAATGTACAGTTTCCATGTCAAATGTATGTCAGTATTCCAATGTACAGTGTCCCCCCCCCTACCCAACCCCCCCCCCCCCCCCCCCCCCACCTCCAATGTACAGCCCCACCCCACCTACCCAACCTCCCCCAATGCACAGTTTCTATGTCAAATGTATATACTCTTCTTCTGGATTTTTTTAGTATCACAAACAGTACTGTATTTGAAAATCTGGTATGTCATAAATGTATAGATGTAGCAGTACTGTCTATCTGTATGTCATGTGTGTCATATGATGAATTGAAAATGGGGGACCCTGATGGAAACAAGACGAAAGTCTTTCTCAGGTCTGCATCCTCTTAACAATTGTATGTATTGAGCTGTACTGTACTGTACCCATTCTGCAATCTGTTAATAAACTTTTCAATCAATCAATCAAATTAAACTATCTTCCATTAGTGGCCTCTGCAAGGTTGTGTGCAGCCATTTGTTTTTGTAACATCTGCTACATCTGTCCCACGTGTTCTTTGCAGCTCAGTTGTTAGTTCTGCCCTTCTTGACTGTGACAAAAAGGTTTTGAACAAACTTAATGTCATAGCTTGTATTTGATGATATTCTTCTTTGTTATTTACTTGAATGGTTTGATCATTGATTGATGGAGTAATATGGGGTTCTGATAAACTAAAATTATTTGTTAAAATAACATAAGCTAACATATATTTCTACATCTATGCAAATGCATATGCAATATGTATAACTTGAATAAGTAATAAATACAGAAACAACATGTTTAACAATATGTAAATGAGTAGCTACATTTATTTTACATTACATTAACATTAATACGGTCTTTGGCCCTTTGAGGGCAACCATAATGCTGATGTGGCCCTCTGTGAAAATGAGTTTGACACCCCTGTAGAGAGGAACTGAGGAGGGTAGAAAGAAAGAGAAGTCACCGCTGCTCTGTGAAAATGAGTTTGACACCCCTGTAGAGAGGAACTGAGGAGGGCAGAAAGAAAGAGAAGTCACCGCTGTAGACAACAACTGACTCAATTTTGGATCTAGAATTCTTATTTCTTGTGATAATATAAATTAGATTGGGAGAGTAGCTTAATATAAGCCTAATCTACTGGGGGAAACCTTGTTTTAACCTTTGAATAGACTGCTACCTAATAAGGTATTACACTCTTATCTTATGAGCTTGTATAGCATTAGCACATCTGCAGACATATTGATCTAGTGTGTAGACTATTCTCTTATAGCCAACTTTTGTCATCACGACTTTATTGTTTTACAGGATAATATACTGTACCAATACTGTAGATCTGTCTCTGGGTACTTCTTCTCTTCTCTCATTTCTGGACTCCTTTTGTATCACAAACAGTACTGTATTTGCAAATCTGGTATGTCATAAATGTATCTGTACTGTCTATCTGTATGTCGTGTGTGTCATATATGTTATGATGAATTGAAAATGGGGGACCCTGAAGTAAACAAGTCGAAAGTCTTTCTCTGGTCTGCATTCCCTTAACAATTGTGTGTATTGAGCTGTACTGTACTGTACCCATTCTGCAATCTGTTCATTAAAGTTAATTAAACTATCTTCCATTAGTGGCCTCTGCAAGGTTGTGTGCAGCCATTTGTTTTGGTAACATCTGCTACATCTGTCCCACGTGTTCTTTGCAGCTCAGTTGTTAGTTCTGCCCTTCTTGACTGTGACAAAAAGGTTTTGAACAAACTTAATGTCATAGCTTGTATTTGATGATATTCTTCTTTGTTATTTACTTGAATGGTTTGATCATTGATTGATGGAGTAATATGGGGTTCTGATAAACTAAAATTATTTGTTAAAATAACATAAGCTAACATATATTTTTACATCTATGCAAATGCATATGCAATATGTATAACTTGAATAAGTAATAAATACAGAAACAACATGTTTAACAATATGTAAATGAGTAGCTACATTTATTTTACATTACATTAACATTAATACAGTCTTTGGCCCTTTGAGGGCAACCATAATGCTGATGTGGCCCTCTGTGAAAATGAGTTTGACACCCCTGTAGAGAGGAACTGAGGAGGGTAGAAAGAAAGAGAAGTCACCGCTGCTCTGTGAAAATGAGTTTGACACCCCTGTAGAGAGGAACTGAGGAGGGCAGAAAGAAAGAGAAGTCACCGCTGTAGACAACAACTGACTCAATTTTGGATCTAGAATTCTTATTTCTTGTGATAATATAAATTAGATTGGGAGAGTAGCTTAATATAAGCCTAATCTACTGGGGGAAACCTTGTTTTAACCTTTGAATAGACTGCTACCTAATAAGGTATTACACTCTTATCTTATGAGCTTGTATAGCACATCTGCAGACATATTGATCTAGTGTGTAGACTATTCTCTTATAGCCAACTTTTGTCATCACGACTTTATTGTTTTACAGGATAATATACTGTACCAATACTGTAGATCTGTCTCTGGGTACTTCTTCTCTTCTCTCATTTCTGGACTCCTTTTGTATCACAAACAGTACTGTATTTGCAAATCTGGTATGTCATAAATGTATCTGTACTGTCTATCTGTATGTCGTGTGTGTCATATATGTTATGATGAATTGAAAATGGGGGACCCTGAAGTAAACAAGTCGAAAGTCTTTCTCTGGTCTGCATTCCCTTAACAATTGTGTGTATTGAGCTGTACTGTACTGTACCCATTCTGCAATCTGTTCATTAAAGTTAATTAAACTATCTTCCATTAGTGGCCTCTGCAAGGTTGTGTGCAGCCATTTGTTTTGGTAACATCTGCTACATCTGTCCCACGTGTTCTTTGCAGCTCAGTTGTTAGTTCTGCCCTTCTTGACTGTGACAAAAAGGTTTTGAACAAACTTAATGTCATAGCTTGTATTTGATGATATTCTTCTTTGTTATTTACTTGAATGGTTTGATCATTGATTGATGGAGTAATATGGGGTTCTGATAAACTAAAATTATTTGTTAAAATAACATAAGCTAACATATATTTTTACATCTATGCAAATGCATATGCAATATGTATAACTTGAATAAGTAATAAATACAGAAACAACATGTTTAACAATATGTAAATGAGTAGCTACATTTATTTTACATTACATTAACATTAATACAGTCTTTGGCCCTTTGAGGGCAACCATAATGCTGATGTGGCCCTCTGTGAAAATGAGTTTGACACCCCTGGTCTAATGATTAGAATGTTGTGTGATGTCATTATTACTTAGTATTAGACTAATCCTAATGAGATATTCCTCTAAATATGACTTCGAAAACAGCCACAATTCAAGGAAAAAAAATTGTAAAAAAAGATTCAGGGGGCCCCCATAGCTCTCAGGTGATAATTCGAACCCTGGGGGAGAGTATTATGGAGCTTATGCCGCGAAGCAGTAACACAACAGTAACATAGTTAAGTACGACTGACAGATGCATTGCAACTATGTGTTCACTGTTGTGTTGTACTGCTTTTTCGGCATAAGCCCCATAATAAGACCGTCTCTGGCTTCGTCCAGCGGACACCATGGCGAGCTCAGCGATGCCGCTCGCGGCAGCATACTCTCCCCGCTGGCGAAAGCCTTATTGCAGCACGGAGGGTCGTGGACCCGCAACGCAGCCGCGAAGGCGGCGATGAAGCCTGAGTCGCGCGATTTTTTATTGGTTTGTCATGACAAACCAATTACATAATCCAAAGAAACAACATATTCCAGTTAACGGTATATTTTTTTAATGATTGCTTACGGTATAAATTAGGTTAACTGGAGCTTAGTATTGCTGCCTGGCTGAGGGCCGCGTCGCGGCTCATGCGCATGCGCGCGCTCGGCCAATCAAAGCGCAAAACGGCAACGCGGAACTGGAACAGCGTTGTAGAAGGCATACACACGTCCGAGACGCGTTATTTTTTTCCGTAGCCGCATTTCTGGCAAGACGCTCTCTGATTGGCCGACGCCTGTTTCTACACTGGTTAAGCTTAGGCACTCTTTCGAAGTTGGTTAAGGTTAGAGTTTGTCTTAGAGCGTGACGGCAAGTTCTTTCGACGGTTAAGCTTAGGCACTCTTTCGAAGTTGGTTAAGGTTAGAGTTTGTCTTAGAGCATGGCGATAGAACGCCAGGTAGTTTGCAGGCTGTTCGACGCGGAAATGGGCAAAGACACAGCTCGTCACGCGATTGGGCAAACATGTCAGTGGCCAATCAGAGAGTGTCAGTCAGTGGCCAATCAGAGAGCGTCTGCCAGAAATGCGGCTACGGAAAAAAATTACGCGGAAATGGGCAAAGACACAGCTCGGAGTCGTCACACGATTGGGCAAACATGTCAGTGGCCAATCAGAGAGCGTCAGTCAGTGGCCAATCAGTGAGCGTCTGCCAGAAATGCGGTTACGGAAAAAAATAACGTGTCAGAGACATTAGGAGACTTTTTTTGTACTTTATTAACAACATTATTACAATAGAATACAAATAACAGTATATGGAATAATTGGATACAAAATTAAATAAAAACACAAGCAGAAATCAAATTGTACAGTGTAAAAATACAATCAAAAGAAATGAACAAGCTAAATTGCAAACATCTGGCAATGCTGTCACTATGTTTCTCAAGAGATGAGATGTCTATAAAGTTTTATTTTGTTTTTAGATATGTTACACTGTGTAGACTAGTGTACATGCAGTGAAGTTCAACATAAAAACATTGTTGTTAGGATGAAACTGAATAAATCGGAATATGATGTTTGCCCAAAAGACAGCAATGTAATCAAGGTTTATTTTCCTTGGAACGTTGGAAGTCGTCATGTGAAATGGGTCCAGTGGAACAAGAAACGCACGTTGCTGGCTTGAGCTCCAGCTGGAGGTGGAGCGTGCCGGCGGGAACGATAGAGAGAGGTCGAACTGGTTGCTGCGAAATCAATTGAGATTTGTTTGGAGAGGAAAATTGAGTATGGTCGTTGATGGAGACTCGTAGCAAGATGCCTAAGAAGAAGAAGAAGTCTTTAGTGGAGATAGAGGCAGAGTCATTTAGAAAATTGATTGATGGCTCGAAGGGGAGTGAGCAGTGGTGGGAGGCGTACAGGTCAGTTTTTGAGACGTGTAGTTTTCGTGGTTGGCCCCGGCCCATGGAAGAGAATCCGGGGTTTTGGGTGGACGAGGATTTGAACAAGTTCAGTGAGGACTTGATACACAAATGGAGTTGCAAGGAGTGGGAATTGCTCATGGATAGATATCTCGAGGAGGAGAGGAACGCCAGCGATGGGGGTGAGAATAGCCAGGGCAAGGGTAAGGGGTCGGGTGGTGACGGTATGGAGTGTAGTGGGGAGGAGAGTGGGGGAGAAGAGTGGACAAGGGTGGAGAAGAAGAGTGAGGGGAAGGGGTGTAAGAGGAAGAAAGAGAGGGGAGATAGCTCTAGTGAGTCAGAGGATGAGGGTAGAGGAAAGGGTTTTGTAGGGTTGAATGTAGTGGTGCGATTTGAGGGAAAAAACGGAGTTGGGGATATAGAGCAGAGACAGCTGTCGAAACTCATTAAAGCGCAGTTAGGAGAAGTAAGGTACGGAAAGTTGTTGGGGGATGGGAACTTGTTTATAGGGTGTGTAAGTGTAGTGCAGGTAGAGAGGGCAAGGGAAATGAAGAGCATTGGCAAAGTGGTTATCTGTAGAGTAGCGATAGTAGGGGAGAAAATGGATGGTGGTTGCAAGGGGGTGATTAGTGGAATTCCAATTAAGGTTAGTATGGATCAGCTGTTAGGAGATTTGAGGAGTGATGAACGTAATGGGAAAGTTAAGAGTGTAGAAAGGATGAAGAGAGGGGCAGAGAAGGAGGAGACAGGGACGATAGTCATTCAGTTTGAGGGTGAGGTTCAGGGTTCGAATTATCATCTGAGAGCTATGGGGGCCCCCTGAATTTTTTTTTTTACTATTATTTTCCTGAAATTGTGGCTGTTTTCGAAGTCATATTTAGAGGAATATCTCATTAGAATTTGTCTAATACTAAGTAATAATGACATCACACAACAGTCTAATCATTAGACTATTGTGTGATGTCATTATTCAGTCTCATTCTTAACCATCAATATTTGTTCATTTTCTTACTCACCTCTGATATATAATGCCATATTTACTTATTTGCATTTTGCATCTGATAAAATACAACAATTTAATTTGAAAAAATGAGACAAAATGTATGAACTTGAATTAACATTTATTTGTCTCTGCACTTATAAATCAAAAACTAACAAAATAATCGAATGGGAAAAAACAGCAGCATTCATCAGGATACAGTAAGTAACATTATCATCTGATAATAAAATGAACATAAAAGCTGCCCTCTAGTGGCCGGCGATAAACTCTTCATACTTGTATAAATCAAAATAAATAATGTTATAAAAAATGTGCACAGGTAATCAAGCAACTCTGCATCTGTGCCCTTATCAAGTTCAACAAGGTCAAGAAAAACATTGTCCACATCTCCATCCCCAGTGACATCACATCTGACAAAAATTATCATGTAAGCTTTTCCATGAATTGTGCTTTCATCCAGTGTTATACTGATACGTGAATCCTGCGATTTGACATGAGAAACAATTTCTTTTTCATCTCTGTGGCAATGTGCTCTATGATCTGTGCACAAGAATGATCGGATTGGTGAGCTGGCCCGACTGTCGCACCGTTCAACTCATTAAGTGTCATAAGGGGGTTCAATTTGGTATAAGGCAACCTTTCTTTAGCGACAGTATATGCTGCCCTGAATGAACTGGCTGTCTCCTTGAGCAAAGCAGATGTGATTTCGCTCACTTTTCTTGGAAGCACTTCCTTCTGGGTTTGACATTCTATAGCTTGCTTATGAGCAACGCTATCACTGTGCAAGTATATTTTCTTCCTCAACTTCTTGCTCTGAGAGCTAGTCACAGTCCCATTCATCCACTGCTCTGCCAAATGGGCTCCAAATGATTTATTTAACATGGAAGGCAGCCAATGCATCCCTCCTTGGCAAATAACCAGCTATATTTATTTTTCCAAAAGTTCCACTGACTCGGACGCCAGCATTGTGGTGGTTGAGTAGCAGCGCAGTCCAGGTCTAGTGGTGGAGACTCGGGTCTGGCAGTGACAAACGGCGCGGTAACAATAACGGGTGCACTGCGCACAGGAGCAGCAGAGCTAACACTAATACTAGCACTAGCAGTGTCAACTTCAGTGACAGTAGCGCTGCTAGCTGCTGCACTAACAGCGTCAGACTTTGGCCTTTTTATAAAACCAAAGCTGTCCAGCTTTGTACAGCCTTGCGGCGGGTTGAGCCTTTTTTTTGGCGGCATGTGGCGTACTGTTTAGTGTTTATGTTTTCAGTTGCAGCCTGCAGGACACAGACGGACCGGCAGCCTTCTGTTTACATCAGCTGCTTCTTCTTCACTAGGTTGGAGTAGCGTTAAACTTATGGGGCGACGCTCATGGGCGACACATAGCGGCTTGGAGGTGAAATGCAGCCTATTCCACAACATTAATTACTCTGTTCTTTTAAAAACTGAAAAGAAAAATATGATCTATTAACAATTTATTTAGGTAGCATAAATAATACTAATTCGTACATAAAAAAAAAAAAAAAAAAAAAAAAGATTATATAATTTTTTTGAGACCCCCACAGGGGGTCTTGACTATGGGGGCTCAGACTATAGCTATGGGGGCTGAGCCCCCATTGGTCCCCTCATAATTCTAACACTGGTGAGGTTAGTCCGAAAGTGGTATTTTTAGGGTTTATGGCATATGGGGTTAGGGAGTTTGTGCCGAATCCGTTGAGGTGTTATAGGTGCCAGGAGTTTGGACATATAGCTAAGTTGTGTAGGAAGGGACAGAGATGTGGTAGATGTAGTGGGGAGCATAAGTATGGGGAGTGTGAACAGGGAGTGGAGCCGAAGTGTTGTAGTTGTGGTGGGAAGCATAGTGTAGGGCAGGGGTGTCAAACTCATTTTCACAGAGGGCCACATCAGCATTATGGTTGCCCTCAAAGGGCCAAAGACCGTATAAATGTTAATGTAATGTAAAATAAATGTAGCTACACATTTACATATTGTTAAACATGGTGTTTCTGTATTTATTACTTATTCAAGTTATACATATTGCATATTCATTTGCATAAATGTAAAAATATATGTTAGCTTATGTTATTTTAACAAATAATTTTAGTTGATCAGAACCCCATATTACTCCACCAATCAATGATCAAACCATTCAAGTAAATAACAAAGAAGAATATCATCAAATACAAGCTATGACATTAAGTTTGTTCAAAACCTTTTTGTCACAGTCAAGAGGGGCAGAACTAACAACTGTGAGCTGCAAAGAACACGTGGGACAGATGTAGCAGATGTTACAAAAACAAATGGCTGCACACAACCTTGCAGAGGCCATACATCCAACTAATGGAAGATAGTTTAATTAACTTTAATTAACAGATTGCAGAATGGGTACAGTACAGTACAGCTCAATACACACAATTGTTAAGGGGATGCAGACCAGAGAAAGACTTTCGACTTGTTTACATCAGGGTCCCCCATTTTCAATTCGTAATGAAATTGCTATTATGTGTCTGCATGAACACACAACTGTAACTGTACTCAAAAATAACAAAATAAGGGTTGTCTCAGTTCACAACTATATTGGTCAAGTTTTGGGTGGGACTTGTTTGCGTCCCTACAGCTTCTTATTCAATTGAGCGAGATGCTCGGTTATGTCACACAGCCAGTTTGCATCTGACAGTTCAGACAATATTTCTTCAACCCTTTGTTACCTATTCCGCCTGGATCTTTTTTGTATTTTGGGCTTTAAAATTGTCAAAGAATGTCTGAGGAGTAAGTGCTTTTGGCTTTTTTCCTTTGTTACCTCAGATGTTCAACATACATGTATGTGTAAGAATGTGTAATAACTAAGTCTGTCAAAGTTAAAGCTTTATTAACGCATTAACCCACAATTATTTTAACACTGCTATTTTTTAACCCAATATTAATGTAAAAAAAAAAAAAAAATGTACCTGAGCTCTTGGGGGGCCACATCAAATGACGTGGCGGGCCGGATTTGGCCCGCGGGCCGTGAGTTTGACACCTATGGTGTAGGGTATTGGGGTTGTGAGGCGGTGAAACGAGAGGTAGTGGTCCAGCAGGTGAGAAGGGAAGGTAGGATTTCTTATGCAGAGGCAGCTAGGAAGGTAGGACAGGGACAGCAAGGCAAGGGTCAGGGGTTTAGAGAAGGGGAGTTGGCAGTGAGGATAGTGCAGGAGGATCAGGGAAAGCAAGATGGGGATCAGGGTTTTAGAAGAGGGCATCTGACAGTAGAGGAAGTTCAGGAGGAGAAAAGGAGGGTGTGGGGGGAGAAGTTGGATTTAGTGGCCTTTGTGGCAGGAGTAGTGATTACAACAGCGAGTATTAGTAGTAGGACAGTTAGGACCAAGTTCAAGCAGCAGTGGGACACTTGGGTATGAAGGGGTTGACAGTGGAGGACGTTATAAGGGAGTTAAATAGGGTGAGTGATCAAGTAGAGTTGGAGAAGGGGGTGGTGAGTGTTCAAGGAGGCCAGAGTCAGCCCACAGGAGGCAAGGAGGGACTCATAGATTAGGTTTGGATAGTGTTACCTTTTTCTGTGTTAACTCGAACCTTAGTAAGAGTACAGGAGTGTTATCTTCACTCTAGGGCCGAAGTGGTCATGTACAGTCACGTAATTATTAACGTACTGTCCGGACTCCGGGGTAATTCCCTCTTGATGTGTGGTGGTGACAATAAACCACTGGAAACCGTTATCTTCAGGACTGTGCATTTATTTCCATTATATTCTTCATATCATGCTGTTGACTAACGTTACATATCTCACAACAAGCTACCTGCTTCTGTTGTTCTTCCTGTGTACACACTGTCTCATCACATATTCGCTCCTTGCGTAGCTGACCTGTATGCGTGGGTGCCTCCCTCTTAAAGGAACAGACCATAATCTTATAACACTACCCCCACTCTGGATGGCAATTAACAATTAAATATAATAACATTCCAGCACCCCTATGACTACACACAAAATATCCTAAACAGATTACATAGACTTTTTTTCTTTTTGAACACCCCTTGAGTCTCTGGAGTCCTTTAGGGTCACAATGCCCAAGAACATCTCCCCTTGATGGAGTAACAGTCCATAAGAAACAGTCCATAGGAAACAGTCCATTATAATCCTTAGGATAGTTGTTTCCCTTGAGAACAGGGTGAAATTGTGGAAGGTAGTGCAGTGTTAGGAATTTAAACAGTCCACCTCCTTTCAGTGCTTCTGAGGTTCCAACACACTCTGAAAAAGAAGCATGAAACACACCTACAACGCAACGAATACAGCCCCAATATAACCACAGCTCTAACTCAATATTAAAGGCAACCTCCCAGTATCCTCTCTAGCTTCTAACTGAGTAAAACACCTGCTTCACCTGTTCACCCCAAAATAATTGTATGGTCTCACTTTTCTCACCGTAAACAAGATCACCACCAAAGTAAACTTACTCATGATGCCACAGTGCCTCAAGTGTTTTTCTTTAACCAAAACAATACAAAGTCTTTCAAACAACAAACTCCTTTCAACTATTTTTTTCTTTAAACAGGAGTAATATAACCCTTTTTTTTTTTAGTAAGTCACCCACTCTCCATATTTATCTGGAGGTCTCCTGGTCCTGCTAGACCTGCCCCTGGATGTTTGGCACTGAGTGGAGTCCATAACCGTTGCTTTTTGAGTACGTTGCACTGCACTACCCCCACTAGCATGAACCTCCTCTGTACTCGAGGAGACTTGGGCTGTGTGTGGCGAAGAGGGGAAAGCAACAGGGCTCAAGGGAATGTCTGTAGATGACTCTGCTTCCTGTCCACTATCACTCCCCGCCGCCGTATCCGGAAACAGATTAGCCAGGAACAGATCAGAGTCGATGAGGCTGGTATCTGGAATGGGTGGTAGAACCTCAGCAGGGTTCCAGACTTGTGCTTGTTCGATGACCCAGACATTATCCAACAGGGTACGGGAGTGGTATGGTTTGAGTTTGTCATGGTGCACTACTTTGACTTTTGCCTTAGGCCCCTTTTTGATGCGGTACACCAAGTCGTCCAGTTGGCCTAGGACAAAGTATGGCCCCTCGTATGATGGCAAGAATTTCCTCACCTTATCTCTTACTCTCTTGGTGCCTTTTACTAGGTGCCAGACAGCATCACCTGTGTGGTACAGAGTGCGGCAAACGTTCTTGTCATATTGCTTTTTGGCCCGTTCCACAGACTGACCTAGGGCATCTCTGGCGATCTGGTGAGCAAGCTCCAGCCTTTCACGGAGCTGAATGACATACTGTGGAGGAGTCTGGGCACTTTCATGGCCGGGTGGCAGACCAGCCACCAGGTCAATTGGCTCAGTCACTTCCCGCCCAAACAACATCATGTTGGGGGTAAACCCAGTGGAGCTGTGCTTTGTTGCCCTATAGGCCATTACAGCATAGGGAATCATGATATCCCAATCCCAGTGGCAGCGTTCAGCTGTTGTGGCTAAGATATTTTGCAGAGTGGCATTGAAACGTTCAACCTGCCCATCAGACTGTGGCCTGAAAGAAGTGGTGCGCGTCTTCTCTATTCCAAGTAGTTCACACATTTTCTGAAACACTTGTGATTCAAAATTGGTGCCCTTGTCACTGTGCAAAGTCTGAGGTGCTCCAAAACGACATACCCATTCAGAGGTGAATACTTCAGCGACAGTTACAGCCTGCTCATCTGGTAGGGGATAGGCTTCCACCCATTTGCTGAAGTAGTCTTGAACTACTAACACATAGCGACTATGACGATCAGTCTCGTTGAGGGGGCCCATTATATCCAGAGCCACTCGCTCCATAGGTGCTCCAACGCGGACAGTGCCCATGGGGGCCTGGGGTGTCTTAGAGGGCCTGGCTCTGGCAGCACAGCTAGCGCATGTGCGGCACCACAGCGTGACATCTTCTCTCATACGATACCAGTAGTATCTTGTCTGCAGACGGGTGAGAGTCCGATCCACTCCAAAGTGACCCCCCACAGGACCATCATGCATTTGTCTCAGGACATCTGACTGGTACATACGAGGTAGTATTATCTGAGGGTAGAATATGGTTTCCTCTGCACAATAGAAGCGTCGCACCAGAATACCTTCTTTGAAATACAGTCTTTTCCACTGACTCCAATATGTTTTGGTGGCCGGGCTATGAGGTGAGATCTCCGCCCATGAGGGACGTTCTGTTCCCTGTTCCAGCGCTTTCCTGATGGGAGTGATATCAGGGTCAGCTATCTGAGCCTCCCTCAGCTGCTCAACGGTCCAACCGTGGAATAATTGCGCCTCTGTAGTCTCTGTGAGAAGAATCCTTTCTTCAGTTTGTGAATTTCCATCAGACCTTAAGTCCTCCACACCTGTGCTTCCCATTCCAGGGGATGGGGAGTCCACTACCCCCACTAAGCTCAACTCTATGGGATGAGCTTCAGTAGTTCCTGCTGTCACACTACCGCCCAGGTCACACTGCACAGCCTGATGTCTTGACTTTTCCATGTTCAACAACGGGTCTGGCACTTTGCAAGGGCAGAACTGACGACAAGGCCTTCTAGACAGAACATCGGCATTGCAGTGCTGCCGTCCTGGGCGATGGATCACCTTGAAGTTGTATTCACCAAGCTTCTCAAGCCATCTGGCTAACTGTCCCTCAGGCTCCTTCATCCGTATTAGCCAGCGGAGGCTACTATGATCCGTGCGGACGGTGAAAGATCTTCCCAGCAGGTACTGGCGGAAGTGTGATGTGAATTCCACCACGGCTAGCAACTCCCTCTGTGTGGTACAGTAGTTTTGTTCAGTCTGGGAGAGTCTTCTACTGCCATATGCCAGCACACGCTCCTCACCGTCCTGCATCTGAGAAAGGACAGCTCCGATTCCAGTGTCACAAGCATCTGTGTCTAGAATGAGGTCCCCGGTATCAAGGGGGTAGCCAAGGACAGGTGCAGTGGTAAGTAGTTGCTTTAGTTTATCAAATGCCTCCTGGCATTCCTGTGTCCAGTGGAAACGGGCATACTTTTTGGTCAGGGCATGTAGAGGTTGAGCGACAGCAGCAAAGTCTTTTACAAAACGTCTGTAGTATGACGCGAGGCCTACAAACTGGCGGACCTCACTGACGTCGGATGGTGTAGGCCACTCTCTGACTTTCTGGACTTTCTGTGAGTCGGTAGCGACCCCCTGCTCGGAGACGATGTGCCCGAGGTAGGCTACTTGCCGTTGGAACAGGCAACACTTTGCTGGTTTCAATTTCAACTTGGCTTGGCGCAGTCGGTCAAACACCTGGGATAGCCGCTGCAGCATTTCTGGTACATCTTTTCCCAGTGTAATGATGTCATCTAAGTATACTAAGCAGGTCTCCCATTGCATGCCAGCAAGGACGCGGTCCATTAGACGTTGAAACGTTGCTGGGGCGTTACATAGCCCAAACGGCATGACATTCCACTCAAAGAGCCCCTTCCTGCTGCAGAATGCTGAGGCCTTGCGTGCTCTGGGGGTTAGTTCCACCTGCCAATAGCCAGATGCAAGGTCCAGAGTGCTGAACCATTTGGCGCTGGATAAGGTGTCCAGAGTATCTTGAATACGAGGTAATGGGTACGCATCTTTAATGGTACAGTCATTCAAAGCCCTGTAGTCCACACAGAGACGATAAGTATCGTCCTTTTTGCGTACCATGACAATGGGCGCGGCCCAACTGCTGTGGCTGTTACGGGCGAGTCCAGTCTCGAGGCTCTGCTGTATCTGCTGGTCAGCATTCAGTTGTTTTTCCTGGGCCATGCGGCGGGGGTGTTGTTTCACTGGGACACCTGGCAGGGTTTGAATGTCATGTTGCACTAGGTTAGTACGGCCTAGGTCAGTGGGTCCTGTAGAGAAGATGTCGCCGTAGTCTTGCAGGAGCTTCGCTAGACTGCACTTTTCCCCGGTAGTTAGCTCAATGGAACTCTGGGCGTACAGAGTGGTGAGATGTTTTGGCACGGTGGGGAAGGCACGGTCGGACTGTTGGGATTCAGTGATGATGGTAGGGGGCTCCATTATCTCAACAGACTGGAGAAACCCTGCTACAGCTCCTTTCTTGATGGTAACATCAGTGGTTCCTGGGTTAAATACTCTGATTGGTATACTCTTACTGGGCTGGGCTCCTACTAAGACCCGGGCCACCAGCAATCGGTGCTTCTCAACAAAGCCTTTTGTAGGGCATAGCATCACCTCTCCTTTCACAGGGGTCCGGAAATGAGCATTTCCCGGTATAATGTACTCACGTCCTGGTGCTAGAACTGTGGTGCGAGCTACTCTTACTGCATGTGCTCTCGGCCTGTTGTCCGGATGGAAGTATTGTATTTGTTCACCGAACAACACAATCTTTCGGTTGCCAAAGTCCAGATGTGCTCTTGACTGCTCTAAGAATGGATGGCCCAGGATGGCCTCAGCACTGCCTGGCAGGTCGGCAAGTATGAAATCTACACCCACAGTCTGGCTGCCAATCTGAACAGGTAAGTGAACTTCACCCAAAGCAGGGACATTCCCAGGACCAATGCCATGCAGGGACTGTACAGTTGATGGCTGGATAGGTGGTCTGACCTCCGGGTGGATAGAATTATAGTATCGCAAAGGCAGCACATTTCTCCCTGCCCCAGAGTCTAAGATGGCACAAATCTCCATGTCATACATCAGCAGGTGGATACACATTTCTGGGCTCTCACCTTTACCACTGGACCCTCTGCGTGCATTTTGGTTTTTGGAGACATTCAAAACTGTGTCCGCCTGCAGCTTAGTTGGGTTTGTTAGAGAGTGGCAATTACGCCACATGTGTCCAATACCCGAGCAGTTGTGACAGCGGATGCTATCCCAATTTGTATCTTTTTGTCTCCTTTGTTTGTATTGCGCGGGGTGGTTCTGGTTGCCTGTACGTTAATGCCAAGCAAGCAGTGCAAAAATGCTTCCGCATTCGTCACCGCACGCTAGTGCGGTAAAGCGCCCTTCTTTTCAGACAAATGCTACCGTGCGTGCACCGGCGGCGGCGTGCTCGCTCAGGTGCGTGCGTGCGCCGGCGTGCTCGCGCGAGGTGCCCGCGCATGCGCATGAGATCCGACACGAGCGGAGCTCAATATATATAAGTCACCGCCCCAAATTTCGGTATCTAGCAATAGCTCAATTGGCAAGGACACATGGCTGTGGATCCTATGGCTTGTTTGCTGGCGAGTTCGAATCCCATCGAAAATATTTTTTAACGTGATTTTTTTTTAACGTGTATTCTTTCGGTTAAGGTTAAGGTTAAGGTTAGGCATTGTTTCGGAGTTGGTTAAGGTTAGAACGGTTAAGTTTAGGCGCTGTTAAGGAGCTGGTTAAGGTTAGAGTTTGTCAAAGAGAATGGCAATATTAAGGTTAAGGGCATTGTTTCGGAGTTGGTTAAGGTTAGAACGGTTAAGTTTAGGCGTTGTTAAGGAGCTGGTTAAGGTTAGAGTTTGTCAAAGAGAATGGCAATAGACAGCCTATTTCCGCGCGACCTGGGCGCTGGGCGGCGGAAAATGAAAGGCGCATTACTGCATGCCACTATGGTAAATTTTTGCACTGCTTGCTTGGCATAAAGCTACACGCGTTCTGGTTCTGCTTTGTGGGTGCTGGTGCTGCACCATTATTTCCCTCAGCTTCATCAGAGTGGGCATAATCGCGCACCATAGCCATTCTGGTTCTCCGCTCAGCTACATTCCGTGCTCCAGTCTGCATGAGCTGTGCAACGCTGGTAGCTGCTCTCCTGGTAGTTTCATAACGACGAGCAATGTCGTAAGCTTGGGCTAATGTGCGAGGTCGGTCTTCTAGGAGCTTCTGAATAATGTTGGCGTCCCCCATAGCATTAGTGAACACCTCAACACTGATTGCATCCTGCTCCTTTTCAGAACGGTCAGCGTATGCAATAGACACTTTCTCATATATGTCGTCCCTCAAGATGTGTAGTGCCTCACCTGGCAGGCGGATTCGTTGCCTTAACTCGATGGCAACAGCCACTGCATACTCTGATGATGGGCCATAAGCAACCTCCACCTCCTCAACAATGTCTCTGTAGTCCCAGCGTGCTGACCTTGGGTTGCGGTGGACCACTGCTCCTGCTGCACCTATGAGACAGAACCTCAACTGGACAGCCATAGTGTTCTCTGACCAGCGATTAGCCTCAGCACAGCTCTCAAAGCGCTGCAAGAAGTCCTTCCATGGTGTGGTGCCATCATACTGACCCGGTTGTAGTGTAGGAATCCTCTCTCGCTGAACACTGTCGTCCTCGCTGTCTGAAGACGGGTTGTACTGCACACGCCGGGGCAGCCGGCCACTTGGATGGAAGCCTGCTCGCCTGCGATGGGACTGATCATAGCCATAAGTCACAGCTTCATTACCTCCATGGACCGGTGTACTCTGCCTGTGGTGTACAGCGCCCTCTGGCTGCACCTGACGGGAACACACACCCGGTGTCACAGGGGTGGAAAGCAGGGTTGCAGGTTCAATATGTGGGGAATAGACTGTCACATTGTTCATAGGTGTGCTCTCCATAAAGGCTGCTGGTTTAGCAGCAATGCAGGGGTTAATGTTATGGGTAGCTGCATCTCCTATGGTCATTGAATGCATTTGTCCATACAACATATTCATATGGGGAGGCTCAGTTCCATAATGACTTTGCTGCATTTCAATGCCACTGTCTCTCATACTTTGATCATTCATATGAGCAAAGGGGTTTGTGCTTGACAACGACAGATGAGCATGTGGGTAATTGTCACTGGCCATTATCAATGGCTTATTACGTGCAGTAAATGGGTTTGACATTGCACCAGTAGGGGGCAGCTGATCCTCTGTTATGAACGGGTTGAGGCTTTGTCCATGTTGGTACTTCATTTCACGTCTCAGGTTAGCGACATCAGACTGAGAGTACATGGTTGTAGTTGTGGGGGTTAACATGAATGGGTTAGAGTAGTTGATCACTTGCTCTTCATAGTTGGTCATTTCCCCGTCAACGTTACTTCCATGGGCCGTCATCTTCTCAACTCAGTTCATTGACTGACGAAATTGCCTCGTGCGTCTATTAGCATGAGCTAACTATACGTGTCCATAGTTTACAACTCATTGATGAAATCAGGATTTTTCATATCCCGGACTCGAGCCCCCAATGTTACCTTTTTCTGTGTTAACTCGAACCTTAGTAAGAGTACAGGAGAGTGTTATCTTCACTCTAGGGCCGAAGTGGTCATGTACAGTCACGTAATTATTAACGTACTGTCCGGACTCCGGGGTAATTCCCTCTTGATGTGTGGTGGTGACAATAAACCACTAGAAACCGTTATCTTCAGGACTGTGCATTTATTTCCATTATATTCTTCATATCATGCTGTTGACTAACGTTACATATCTCACAACAAGCTACCTGCTTCTGTTGTTCTTCCTGTGTACACACTGTCTCATCACATATTCGCTCCTTGCGTAGCTGACCTGTATGCGTGGGTGCCTCCCTCTTAAAGGAACAGACCATAATCTTATAACAATAGGGTGGTGATGTTAGGAGTAGGGGGTATCTGCAGAGCCGCAGAGCCAGGCTGGACGGGTTGGAGGCGGGGCTTCGTGGTCTGGATAAGTATTAGTGGTCTGGACAAGTATTGCGGATGAGGGGGGGGGGGGCTCTCTCGCTATGTGTTGGCGTGCGCAATGTGTATGCGCATGCGTGTGGACTGGAGCACGTGAGAGTATAAAGAGTCAATTTTTTGAAACCCGTCCAATCTTTCGCCGTCGACTAAAGACTCACTACTTCAACCATTATCTAAATAAAAAAAATCTAACCCTAACTAACCTTACTGTCATGCACTTGTCCTAATAAACTAACCTACACTGTAGCACTCAACACTTTATGAACATTGTTACTCAGCTGATAGAGTTGTGCCCTTCCTGATGGCTTGTCGTACAGAACTTGTAAGTCGCTTTGGATAAAAGCGTCGGCTAATCATAAATGTCTAGATGTAACATTACTGTCTATGTACCTATGTAAACGAGATGAAAGTTAAGTTTACTCTATTATTTCGCCGTCGACTAAAGACTCACTTCTTCAACCATTATCTGAATAAAAAAAATCTAACTCTAACTAACCTTACTGTCATGCACTTGTCCTAATAAACTAACCTACACTGTAGCACTCAACACTTTATGAACATTGTTACTGAGACGAAAGTTAAGTTTACTCTATTATTACTAGATCTGGTATGTCATAAATGTCTAGATGTAGCAGTACTGTCTATGTACAAGTTTACTCTATTATTACTAGATCTGGTATGTCATAAATGTCTAGATGTAACATTACTGTCTATGTACCTATGTAAACGAGACGAAAGTTAAGTTGAAAATGGGGGAAGGTAAGTTGAAAATGGGGGATCTATGTAAACTAGCATGGCTTTGTCATTATTCCAATGTACCCAACCCCCCCCCCCCCCACCTCCAATGTACAGCCCCACCCAACCCCACCCCACCTACCCAACATCCTCCAATGTACAGTTTCTATGTCAAATGTATGTCAGTATTCCAATGTACAGTGTGTGTCCCCCCTACCCAACCCCCCCCCCCCACCTCCAATGTACAGCCCCACCCCACCTACCCAACCTCCTCCAATGCACAGTTTCTATGTCAACTGTATATACACTCTTTTTCTGGATTTTTTTAGTATCACAAACAGTACTGTATATTTGAAAATCTGGTATGTCATAAATGTATAGATGTAGCAGTACTGTCTATCTGTATGTCGTGTGTGTCATATGATGAATTGAAAATGGGGGACCCTGATGGAAACAAGACGAAAGTCTTTCTCAGGTCTGCATCCTCTTAAAGGGGAACTCCAACATTTTGGGAAATTAGCTTATTTAACATCTTCCCTGGAGTTAGACAAGAAGATACATAAATTTTTTGTCTCTGTGCGTGCATTTAGCTTTGGGAATAGACGCTCCGTTAGCATAGCTTAG
Source organism: Notolepis coatsorum (assembly GCF_963971535.1). Classification (NCBI taxonomy): domain Eukaryota; kingdom Metazoa; phylum Chordata; class Actinopteri; order Aulopiformes; family Paralepididae; genus Notolepis; species Notolepis coatsorum. The sequence continues at coordinate 87,828,548 of NC_140178.1, read as the reverse complement.
CTTCATCACTGGAAGTGAGGCAGATCCGTAGCCTTACAGTGCCTTACAGTGTATTGCAAGGTCTGACATTGACCAAACTTGATATGCATGACCTTGGTGGGCTCTAGGTCAACTCCTGAAAAGGGGGTCAATGTCAGACCTTGCAATCAAAAGTTAGGGGGCGCACTGAAATTATGGCAAGGGTTATTAGCCCCCTAACTTTTGATTGCAAAGTCTGACATTGACCCCCTTTTCAGGAGTTGACCTAGAGCCCACCAAGGTCATGCATATCAAGTTTGGTCAATGTCAGACCTTGCAATACACTGTAAGGCACTGTAAGGCTACGGATCTGCCTCACTTCCAGTGATGAAGCTAAGCTATGCTAACGGAGCGTCTATTCCCAAAGCTAAATGCACGCACAGAGACAAAAAAGGTATGTATCTTCTTGTCTAACTCCAGGGAAGATGTTAAATAAGCTAATTTCCCAAAATGTTGGAGTTCCCCTTTAACAAGCTGTAAAGGAATGTGAATCCCTGCCCACATTCAAAACCGCTCTTAAAGAGCACCTACGGGAGGCTGCAATTCTAAACTGGCCACCGTAAATGCCCAAAACCCCCACCACCTCCTAATAGACAGTCTCCTCCCCACCGCATGTATATATTCCCTCCCCGCCATATGTATATTTCCCTCCCACCCACCCACCCCCTCCTAATGTACAGTCCCCCCTCCCCATCATATGTATATACTCTGTCAGGATCTAGGGGTAACAGTACTGTATATTTGAATACCGCTTATGTCACAAATGTATCAGTACTAAATACCTATATGTCCCTATGCCATAAATGTCATGTATGTTGTGTATGTCATAAATGTCTATATGAATTGAAAATGGGGGACCCTGATGGAAACAAGACAAACGTCTTTCTCAGGTCTGCATCCCCTTAACAATTGTATGTATTGAGCCGTACTGTATTGTACCCATTCTGCAATCTGTTAAATAAAGTTTTCATTCATTCATTCATTCAACAATTGTATGTATTGAGCTGTACTGTACTGTACCCATTCTGCAATCTGTTAATAAACTTTTCAATCAATCAATCAATCAACGAGACGAAAGTGAAGTTGAAAATGGTGCGCAGTAGTGCAAATACTTGTCCAGACCACTAATACTTGTCCAGACCACGAAGCCCCGCCTCCAACCCGTCCAGCCTGGCTCTGCGGCTCTGCAGATACCCCCTATTGGAGTTTAGGGATGGGTTTGTTGTTTTGTGTGTTATGGGGTTGAATGGATTGTACAGTAGGTGGCGGTATGCAGCTTTTGTGGTCGCAATCTGCCACTATAACCAGTGAAGAAGAAGGTTATTGTGGAATGGTGTGTGCAGTAGGTGGCGGTGTGCGGCTTTTGTAGTCGCGACCCGCCATAATTTTTTTTCTACAGTGATCTCATCTGTGGAGGGCGGCAATACCATAGATATATATAGAACACTAGATAGCTTAAGGCGGAGTCACCAGCGTCACTGAGCCGCCGCCATCTTGCGGAGGTCAGCCTTGAGGGAGAGTGAGTGAGCTGCACAGACAAAAATACTCATAACTCGCTGAAATATTGACGGATTTACAAACGGGTTGGTTTGCTATAAACATCAAAGATGTAGTTATGATACTGCATACTTATAAAAAAATATTTTTTTTTAAGATGCTTTTTTTTTTTTACAAACCGCTTGAATCATAGCCACGTTAATAATGCTTGTAATAAACCAAACCGTTTGTAAATCCGTCAATATTTCAGCGAGTTATGAGTATTTTTGTCTGTGCAGCTCACTCACTCAAGGCTGACCTCCGCAAGATGGCGGCGGCTCAGTGACGTCGCTCTCCATTGGCCGGCAGCGCATGGGCAGCGCGGGCCAGCTATCTAGTGTTTTATATATATATCTATGGGCAATACGCCTAGATGCGTAGTCCGCCGGAAATGTACACGAAGAAGAAGAAGAAGTCGTCATGTCGACGGAACGTTTTGTCTTCACCACGGCCAGAACTAATGTCTCCGGAGAACAAACAAGGGGACCAATAACAAGGACGGACCAATATGGCCTCCCGGTTTAGAGCTGCATCGTTTTGAAAATTGGTTGATGTATGACACATTTTAAATGCAACCTATTTTTCGATAGCCACAATAATAATCTTAGGTAGCCAAATGCAGCATAATGTGTCCAATTCACTAATGTTACAGGTGTGACCTCTAGTTAATTTAGCTAGTTACGATTCTAAAGCACCTATCGTCACATATATTTACGTTCTTTGGCCAGTTAGCGAGTCATGTGGGGTGAGTTCGAGACCCCTGCTAAAACACAACTAGTGTTGTGTGGTGACAGCTCCAAAACCCCAGTGGAGTCGGAGGAGGAGACACGGTCACCACCAGGATGCGAGCAGAACAGCTATACAAACCTAACGCTAGCTCTGTTAGATTTGAGCGCCAACAGAGCTAATAATACAACGAACAAAGATCAACAACAAGACCAGGTAAGATGGGAAATCTCCCCTCTCTCTCCCTCTCCATGTATCTTATCTGATCTCAGTGGGTTCTCTAGACTAAACATGAATGTGCATTACTAGACCACGGTCCCCTGTTCCATTCGATTTTTGTCCCAGGGAGCGGAGCCTCATCTGAGAAGATATTTGTTGTTAGATATTATTTAGTCCAGAATTCCATAATTTGTCTATACTATACTGTAGGTGGGGAGATAACAGTGGATAGAGTGAAACGAAACCTGACCAGAATAGTCATTATTTCTGTTGTGGAATATTTCAAATGAGCCAGACAGTGAACTGTAGAAATTCAGATGAGTCAAATTGTATAAAAATAGAACATAGTTTATTTCTGTTTCTGTGGCCACAGAAAAAGTATCCTCAGTTTACAATCGGAGACAAGTGTACTGTACACACGAGCGTCTGACTAGAAAGTGAGAAAGAGCTTTGGTCAGACTTACAATTAAGTACCAGCTTGGAATGACAAATGAAAATAAAAATGAGAAAATGAAAACAAAGATGGGTTTAGGGGGTTTGTCGTGTCTCACACAAGACTGATATGAAGACAACAACAAAAAATAACAAGATGTGATTTACATGGACATGTCATATCTAAATGAAGCTGTCCTGGGCCTTGGTCGTTGTTTTAAGAACACTGTTAAGACTGTCGCCCTAGTGTCTGAGCTGTATACTAGTTAACTATTAACTAGTCAAAGCTGTACAGAGAATGTATTTAAACAGAAATTATAATATTTTTGACCACATTGCTTATACAGTACATTCTGTTATTATGCTAACATATAACACATGGAATTATAGTGATAGTAAACCATTCCTCTTTTTGTTGGGGACCTCCTCGAACCACCCCCAAGAACCTCTGGGGGTCCCCAGAACAGAACAGAGGCTCAGGGACGCTAACTTGACTCACTACTCCACTTCTATGTCTCCTTTCACCCTGTTGTTACCTATGTTTTTTGTATCACCCATGCCATCCCTAGCCTGTGTCCAGCTATGTGAGTGCCATGGTGGAGGCGGTGGCCCAGAGCGGTAGCCTGGTAAAGAGCCAGCAGATGGGAGAGGCTGAGTTGACCCTGGAGCAACGCAGAGGAGAGCTGCTACTGCAGTACAGGAGCAAGCCACTGGTCTTCCTAGAGAGATACCAGGTACAGGAGCATGCCACTGGTCTTCCTAATGAGATACCAGGTACAGGAACAAGCCACTGGTCTTCGTAGAAAGATACCAGGTATAGGAGAAAGCCACTGGTCTTCCTAGTGAGATGCAAGGTACAGGAGCAAGCCAATGGTCTTCTTAGAGAGATACCAGGTATAGGAGCAAGCCACTGGTCTTCCTAGTGAGATACCAGGTACAGGAGTAAGCCACTGGTACCAGATACCACTACCAGGTATAGGGCTGAGTTGGTTACAGGCTACTATTTAGTATTTTATTTGTGTAATGTAAATTAGGATGGATAGAGACAGAGCCGCAACCCAGAATCGTAGTATTCCGGGAAAAACATTAACATTCCAAAAGATTTACACCTGAAAGGGTTAAACACCAAGCCATATCATTCAGCATGAACTACATAAAAAAAACACTACAGAATAAAAAGTAAACTATTGGATTAGATTAGACTATAATTAGTAATAGTTAATTATTTATCTATGAACGAACACAACAGTCTTACCCCTCCCCCCATCCCCAGGCCCACCTGAAGCCTCAGCACCTGGCGTCATTCTCCCACCTGCGCTCCGACCCGCGGAGCCAGCACTACTGCAGAGTGATACAGAAACGGGCTACCGGCCACGCAGACAGAACCCGGGTCCGCAACCAGCGCTATGCTGCCCTCAGGGCCCTGCAGAAGGGTACTGTTCTACTGTTAATTTTTATGGGTCAACAATAATCCACAATAACAATAATATATAACGATTGGAAGTGCTTTGACCCCTAAAGTATCTCTCTCTCTCTTTCTTTCTCTCCCCCCCCCCCCCCCCCCAGACGGTCAGTACTTCAGTGAAGAGCAGATGCGTGTGAGGGAGCCCCTGCTGTATGAGCAGTACGTCGGCCAGTACTTGAGCGACGAGGAGGTGGGATTAAACGAGATGAGACGTTGTAGGGCCAGGAAAAGATATTTGAAAAATCTGTATCCAATCGTTCCATTTGAATTTAATGGATTCCTCAAATCCCAAGACCAGGGTTGCATTGGTGATTTCAAAGCTGGTTGCACTACGTTTTATTGACATCACGTGCACGCGCACGCATGTGCGCATGCGCATAAATGTTCCCTCGCGTGCGCACAAGATGTAGCCTTCAATATATAAAGAAATTATATTGTCAACAGATATGGTGGGAAAACAAACAATGTTTTAAATGTAATTGTAGTTACATTGTTAATTTAGTTTGTATTTACTTTTCTAGTTTAAGTTGTCACGTATGTTGTTGGATCCTAGAACCTTCGAGGTGGCCCATTTATTTTAATGAACATCAAAGATGCTACCAGTGAAACCATTAACCAACCGTGAGCGGGTTGGGGCGATCATTTGATTCATGGTGCTGAATCCCCTTTCACATTCTGCAGTGCTGCATGGAATGACTTTTGTGCATAAGTATTTTACGGTGTAGTGTAGTGGATGGTTGGATACGATAGAATAGACACAGAGCTCCCTCCCCCCTCCCCTCGGGTTTGGTGTGAACGATGGTCTGACTCAGGCAGTGCACCGTTCACACCAAACCTGTGAATGTGATTGCCATGAAATGGGTTGCATTCCATGCGCTATTGTTATGCTTATGGGGGTAGCCAGGTACACGCGACGAGTCGAGTGCAGCTCGTTCTTGCGTGCACGCGCTTCTGCTCACAAAAGCTGGTTGCGCGGCGTGCAACCCCGTCCCATGAGCAACGCACCACTGCCCAAGACCCATCTTTTAATCTGTGCCTTTTCTCAGTGGATTTGTGACTGTTTTATCTAAACGTTATTTGCAGGTGCCTAGCCCTAAGATGTAGTACTAGATATTTTACTGTCAATTTACACAAGGAAATTGAAAAGTCTTTCCTCATACACTTCCTACAGTAGTTACACATACACACTGTCCCTCCCAGTTGAGTGAGGGTAGGGGATGGGTTTCTATTACCAAGAGTGGTCTAATTTACTAAACCCCAAACAGACCAAAAACAAAAAAGTAAACAAAGTGTAGTATCAAGTGGGTCTCTTTTGCCTAGAGGTCGCTGTTTGACAGCATTACAGAGTGTACATTTTAAAAGATAAATATGTAGCACATTTGAACTCATTCCCCGCCAACAACGAGTTTACTCGTTATTGGGCGCCAATCGTTTTATTAGATATTTTTATTCATTATTCATCCAGGCACCTTGGTGTTAACACATAGGGAATAAGTCTGAGGTCGCCAAAGTGCAATACCGGCCGCATCCATCTAGACGGCGGTATCGAGCACCCTTTGTAACCTTGTATCTTGGCCTGTGGAATGGCCAAATGTCTCCGGTTTAACTTTTCCTTGTCGGGCGAGGCGAGCGGTTCTCCCGGTTCCATTGAAGCGCGTCAAATATCCCCGACCCATATGTTGTGGTGGATTATGCCGTGGACCAAATGGACATTGGATGTACCAGATGGCGATCAAACAACTGGAATATTATTTTTTGAATACTCCCGATCACAGGTAAGGACGATCTGATGTCAATTTTAGCTTGATCCTGCAATGCTTTTATACCGATTGGGCTGATAAGCTTTTTTAGTGTTCAATACGAATGCCGTTACTGACAATCAAATAATCAGAAACAACCCCCCCCCCCCCCCCCCCTTTCATGCATTCATGATGGAACATAATACCTATGATATAGATTTGATTTCGGAATAATAGCGTGTACAGGCAAGAAACTGCAACGTCTATAGTGGAATTGACGTATACGGCTATAACTCAGCATTTCGGGAATTACCCTAGACCGCTCTAAAACCATACTTATATTCACCACAGTATAACACAGTATGGATGGAAAAATTCATTATTTTTCACATATTGAACGATAGATAGGTGATGTCAAATGGGCCATAGTATTGTATCCAAACTATCCATAGCTATAATATAGAATATAGTTATAGCTCTACAAACAAGGTGATGGACTCCTATCTTTTAAAGTGTGGCAGTGCTAGAGTAATAATTCCGGCAGTCAATGAGTTAAGGAGTCTTCTGACCACCCAAAGCACTTGACAACATATGCCTCACATTCACCCATTCACTCGCACATACACACACTGATGGCAAAGGCAGCCATGCAAGAAGGCGCCTACCAGCTAGTCTGGAGCAGCTGGGGGTTGAGTGTCTGGCTCAAGGACACTTGGACATGAAGTTGGTCGGAGCCGGAATCAAACAGGGAACTTTGAGATTTCCAGTTTCTAACATCTGAGCCACTGCTGTCCCAGTTATTAACTTAAACAACCCTTTTAAGTTATTTACAAATGTATACCATAAGATGGAACTTAACTGGGAAAACTTGAATTGTTGTCTAAAGCACCACGCAGCAATAACTAGGACAGAAATGTAGAAGAAGTTCAAGTTTGTTTTTATTTGTCAGAACAAAATACAGAATACTTTATAATGAAATGCTTGTTTCTTATGAGCCCCTGAGAGTGTGCTGCATACAGTAAAGAGAAAGTAAGTAAAGAAATAAATAAAATAAAAAGTGAAGTAAAAAGTAGGTAAAGTCAATATATATACAATACAGAGTAAAATGAATAACAGTGAGGTAGAATGCAGAGGTACAAAACTTGGGGTAGGGTGCAAATGAGGTAAACAAGATAATAATAATAATAATAATAATAATAATAATAATAATAATAATAATAATAATAATAATAATAATAATAATAATAATAATAATAATAATCATAATCATAGGTACTGGAGCGTTCCCAGGCGGCCATGCAGGGAGGTGCAGAAGAATGCACAGGAGCAGGAGGGCTGGCCCACCTCCTCCTCGACTCCTACCAGGAGCGGCTGATACAGAACCGACTGCAAGATGAGCATGAGAGAGAGGAGTGTGCGCAGGAGGAGGATGAGGATGAAGGTAAGAAAATAGCCAGTTTTAGAGAAGTGGAGTCCCCATGGAGAAGTTCTGCAAATCCAGGATTAAAACAACAGGATTCAGAAAACACATTACATACATGTGCAGTAGATAATGATTGAGGGTGTTTTGTATTTTATTTGTGGACCCAGATAAGGGAGGCAGATAACTTCCTCACCTCACAATTTCTCTCTCATCATCTCATATCTCTCATCTCATTTTCCTTTTATCATCTCATTTCTCTCATCTAATTTCTCTCTCATCTCATATCTCATCATCTCATATCTCATCTCATATCTCTCATCTCATTTATCTCCCATCATCTCATAACTCATCTCGCATCATCTCATTTCTCTCCCATCTCATATCTCATCTCAGTGTTTCATCTCTCATGTCATATCTCACATCTCATCTCTCATCTTATATCTCATCTCTCATCTTATCTCATTTTATATCTCATCTTTCATCGTCCCATCTCATCTCATCGTCTCATCTCTCTCATCATGTCATATCTCTTCTTAACATATATCTATCTCTGTCATAATCTCACATCTCTCTCATCCTCCAACCCTCTCACAATTCATAACACAGCATTTTTTTTTATAAATCTTTTTGTACAGATGGTGGGATCAGGGAGTCAGTACGGGAGCCCAACCCAGGAAAAAACTTACCATCTCTCTCTCTCTCCCTCTCCCCCTCCCCACCACCCTCTATCGCCGTATCTGTAACAATGGGCATGTGTCTCTCTCTGTATTCCCAGATAGTGGTGTTAAGGACGATGAGTGGCAACCAACCCCACAGGACAAGGCTCAGCTCAGGGAGGAGTTCAACAGTCAGATGCACCAGCGCTTCCTGGAGGGCAAAGACAAGGACTTCAACTACAGGTCAGCCACACGACCACTGGCCATCATCTCACACTATCTACACACTACACACTATCTACACACGACAGTGACACACTATCTACACACTATGTATCTACACACTCTACACACGACACACTATCTACACACGACACACTATCTACACACTACACACTATCTACACACGACACACTATCTACACACTACACACTATACATCTATCTATTCATCAACCGTACTGACCTTAACCATGACAAAATTGAAACTGTTTGGATTGAAATCGTATTCGAAAGGGCGAAATCAGTACTAGTAGGCACAATCTATAGACCGCCAGAACAGAGTGGCTTCTATGACACACTTGATGGGTGTTTAGCTGGGGTGGAGGGTGTAGAAAAGATTCTTATTGGGGACTGGAACACGGATATGCTACGTAAAGCAGCACCCGTCTTCAAGGCCTTCAGTAGGTTTTGTGATTTGCACGGTTTCAGCCAGCTAATCACCCAAACCACAAGGGTATGTGATTCAACACAAACCACCATTGACCTCATTTTGACCTCTGACAAGTCCATGATCTCTAATAAAGGGGTGATAGCATGCAGGTTAAGTGATCATTATATGATTTTCTGTACCCGCAAAAAGCTAAAACAAAAGGCCGGCTGTCACAAAACAGTCACATCTAGGGACCTCAAAACCTACTCTAGAGAGGCCTTTAACCAAGAACTGGAGAGCATGGACTGGTCAGATGAACTCAGTGGTACACAGGTTGAAGAAACATGGCTTGGATTCAAAACCAAATTCACAACAATACTTAACACCCCTAATACCCCTAAGAACCACCAGGGTTAAAAATCACGCTGAGCCATGGATGCACACTGAAATACTGACCGCTATGAAAACCAGAGACAAAAAATGCTCTGAACTTCATAAAAGTCAGACAAAAGCTTTCCAAAAGCTCAAACAGTGAACTCCAAGCCCACATGGTTGAACAGAAAATTCAAAGAAACAGACTAAGAAATGACGTAAACACCATGATCAAAACCGCAAAAAAACAAACTACGTGAACTTTGGAAATTACTCAATAATCAACTAGGCTGCAGTAAAAAACTTAAAACCAGATTCTCAAACATAAACATAAAGACGGACAACACGCTCATCACAGACCAGCTGGATGTAGCCAATTACTTAAACATTTTCTTCACAAACATAGCCACAACACTGGTAAACAAACTACCCTCCTACTCAGGGCATTATGGGGTAGAACACATAGTAGCATACTACAAAAACCTAGGGGTCCGCAAAGACGACTTCAAACTGGAAATGGTAACAACAGATGAGGTTCTCAAAAAACTGAGCGCCCTTCAACCTAACAAGGCCACTGGCCATGACAACATCCCCTCCAAATTCCTCAGAGACTCAGCAGCCGCCATCACCCCAGTCATCACACACATAATAAACCTCTCCATAAAACAGGGACACGTCCCCAAGGACTTCAAAATTGTGAGAGTGACCCCTCTGCACAAAAAGGGCAGCAAATTAGACCCAGGCAACTACCGCCCTGTTTCTATTCTTACCTCCATCTCGAAAGTCATGGAGAAAATAGTCTATGAACAGGTCGAAAAGTACCTTGCGGAAAAAAATCTAATCTACGAATTCCAATCTGGCTTCAGAACATACCACTCCACTGACACATGCCTTCTCTATTTGAACGACCACATCAAACAAGAGGTGGACGCGGGCAAATACTGTGGCATGGTCATGCTGGACCTACAAAAGGCCTTCGACACTGTCATCACTCCATTCTGATCGCTAAAAACAATTGGTTTCCAATAGTTTACTTTTTATTCTGTAGTGTTTTTTTTATGTAGTTCATGCTGAATGATATGGCTTGGTGTTTAACCCTTTCAGGTGTAAATCTTTTGGAACTTGTTCTTGTTCGCGGACGACTCAGCCCTGCTGGTCTCTGACAAGAACAAGTTACAGGTTGAAAAAACCCTCAGCTCAAAACTCGGCAGAATCTGCACCTGGCTCGCTGATAACAAACTATCGTTACACCTGGGTAAAACAGAGTCCATTCTCTTCGGATCAAATAACAAATTCAGCAAGACCGACGGCTTCTCAGTTACAGTGGGTGACAATATTGTCACAAGGAAAGATGAAATTACATACCTAGGTTCCATCCTAGAGGCAAATCTTTCCTGTGACAAAATGGCATCCAAAGTAATAAAAAAAGTCAACCAACGAACTAGATTCTTGTACCGGATCTCCTCTCTGGTAAACAAGAATACCCTGAAGACCGTGGCAGGAGCACTCATTCAAGGGTACTACGACTATGCTTGCACCTCATGATACCAAAGCACCTCAAAGGCGCTAAAAACAAGATTACAAACATCACAAAACAAACTTGTCAGACTACTACTTGACCTTACCCCTAGAACCCACCTCACCCCTGCCCACTTTGACTACCTAGGATGGCTTAGAGTAGATGACAAGAGTACAGCAACTTGCAATGGGCCTGGTCTACAAGATACACTATACGACTATGGTACCCATGTACATATCAAAATACTTCCCAAAGGTCAGTGAATACCACGACCACAACACCAGAGGGAGCTCAACAAATCATGTCAAACCCAGATTCGGCTCAAACAAGGGACTGAACACGTTTCGCAATTATGCCACATCAATGTGGAACGCCCTACCCAAAGCTGTAAAGGAATGTGAATCCCTACCCACATTCGAAACCGCTCTTAAAGAGCACCTACGGGAGGCTGCAATTCGAAACTGGCCACCGGAAATGTCTAAACCCCCCCCACCCCCTCCTAATAGACAGTCTCCTCCCCACTGTATGTATATATTCTCTCCCCACCGTATGTATATTTCTCTCCCACCCACCCACCCCCTCCTAATGTACAGTCCCCTCCCCATCATATGTATCTACTCTCTGTCAGGATCTATGGGTAACAGTACTGTATATTTGCATATCGTATATGTCACAAATGTAACAGTACTATATACCTGTATGTCATGTATGTCCCTATGCCATAAATGTCATGATGTCATATATGTTGTGTATGTCATAAATTTCACTATGAATTGAAAATGGGGCACCCTGATGTAAACAAGACAAACGTCTTTCTCTGGTCTGCATCCCCTTAACAATTGTGTGTATTGAGCCGTACTGTATTGTACCCATTCTGCAATCTGTTAAATAAAGTTTTCATTCATTCACACACAATTATACATCTGGACGATATTGGCCTCTTGTTAAATATCAGATATCAGTCTCTCATAAACTGAACACCGTCCTGTCTGTTGTCTATCCGAAAGGGCACGCCAATCTCAAACTCCACCCTCTTATTCTTGATCCTCCAATCACAACTGTTACTTTCAATAACAGTCGTGATTTGGAGGACCAAGAGAAGAAGGCAGGGGGGTGCTCATCTTTCTTTACACATATCCCCCCAGATTGAAATTCTTAGACCAACCTGAACCTACTATTCAAGCAAATGATCACCCCCTCCCTAATGTATATATTTGCATATTTAATTTGTATTTCATTTATTTTTTACAATTGGTCCTGCTGGGTGTATCGTTTTCTCTGTCAATACCTTTTACTGCCTACATACAAGTCTTAATTTGTCATTTGTGTGTGCGTTGATTTCTCTGTTTGTGTATATGTTGCAGTGAGGTGGACGAAAACCCAGATTATGATAATTTGGACATAGTGAACAGAGACGCTGAGGAAAAGTACTTTGATGATGACAACGATGAGGAGGAGGAAGAGGAGGAGGAGCAGGAGGAGGAGGAGGATGTGCACGAGCAGGAGGATACAAGCCAGATGGAGGAGGAGAAGGAGGAGCAGGAGAAGCAGAAGGAGGATGTGCACGAGCAGGAGGATACAAGCCAGATGGAGGAGAAGCAGAAGGAGGAGAAGGAGGATGTGCACGAGCAGGAGGATACAAGCCAGATGGAGGAGGAGAAGGAGGAGCAGGAGAAGCAGGAGGATGTGCACGAGCAGGAGGATACAAGCCAGATGGAGGAGGAGAAGCAGAAGCAGGAGAAGGAGAAGGAGGATGTGCACGAGCAGGAGGATACAAGCCAGATGGAGGAGGATACGATGATGGAATAGAGTAGAGTCGACCATGTTGTGTAGTGTGTACACACTTGTTGTTGAACTGTAAATACAAAGGAATGTATAGACAAAGTAAGGACATGCTTTCTTTCCCACCTTGTAGCCTAAACATGGGCGTGGCTGTTAATAAGACTGTTTGCCTTTGTAATTTGTATTGAGTATTAATCTTCTGTGGTAAAAATGTTTACTCAACTACTCGACTTGCATTACCCTCGTGTGTTTGACGGGAAGCAATTACTTGCAATTTATATTTTTTGGTCCACAGTTAATCACACTATTCCACAAAGCATGACATTGTTACTCAAGATTATCCGATTTTTGGAGCTGTCTTCCTTCGGTCCCTTGCATTCTCCCTGGTTATGTTATAACTAAGATCCCTTATGTTCCCTCAAGCGTACTGATTTATATTGATCCCAGCAGTTGTCCCAACTAACATGAAACTGTGCACCTTTGCTGCCCCCTAGTGACCGCCAAAGAGTTCTATGGGGTCTGGCAGACGAGAAGCATGGAGCTGCAGAGCCGCAGAGCCGGCGGCGCTCTGACGGCCGCTCAGCAGCGCCACCCACCCAATGGCTGAATTGGAGTATTGCACTGTGCGGCCAGAGGATGTACATACTGTATGAGCAGTGTTGCGTTCATTAGCGTTGCATGCACGCTAATGACGCCACGTGCACGCGCGCTCCCACACATGCGCATAAATGTTCCCTCGCTTAACACTTTCAATGCCGGCCGTGTTTTCCTTTTTACCCCCTTGAATGCCGCCACCCACTTCAATGTTAGCGTTAAAAACGCATAATCTATGTTTTAAATTATGGCTATGTGTCTAATCTGCCCGTCGCTTATCAATGACTTGTTTGCAGTCAACATTGTCGAAACGGATTGTTTTTTAATCGGTTCATATCCTTTTTATAGCATTTCGGAAAGCTATCGTTCTCTCGAAAATTTCCGGAAAATAGAAAGATTCCCTCATAAACGGCATTTATTGGAATATTCTCGAATACACTAGACACGTTTTCATTTGTCTGCCTATTTATGAATCGTTTTCAAATAAACGCTAGATTATCGATAGTATATGTGTACTTATCAGGCCACGTGAGCGGATCGGCGCGGCCGAGAAATCCGCTCTTCGCTCTTTAAAGCTTGGTCCGCTCCGCTAATCGCTCATGTTGACCCCGCCCCCAAGTCGCTCTCCGCTCCCTCACCGCTCACCTTGAATCGAGTGCTCCCCGCGCCAGATCGCTCGGCTTTTTTTTATTTTTTTTTTGGAGCATGGTGTAAATTAGCTCAAACTACAACAGTCTACACCCCCTGGGCCCCTTAACAATTGTTTGTATTGAGCAGCATTGTAATTGTACCCATTCTGCAATGTTAAATAACGTTGTTTATCCATTCACTAGCTCTATTAAGCGATGATAGTTAGCCAAGCCACAATGCTATGGTCGCTGCCATTAACGTTAGCATGTAAGCTAACGACAACAACAATGGCGTCGATACTTTTCTAACAGGAGTGAGTGAAGGAGGAGGAGTGAAGCCTGAACAGGATATCACAGGTTCACCCTTCTCAATTCTCATTGGTTGAAAATGGCCTTCATGTTTGTACATCGCCATCTGTTGCTTTGGCATTGTACTACATGTATATTATTACATCAGTGTTAAACCACTGTGTGAGCGTCCCGGAGTGGATTGGAGCGGAGGAGAACTCTCGCTCCGGACGTCGCGCCGACCCATTTTAAAACCCACTCCTTGCTCACGTCAAAACCGCCCGCTCCGCTCCCCGCGCCGCTCACGCTCCGATCCGCTCACATGGCCTGGTACTTATGCACGCTATAGAAGCGAGCTGAGAAATCGATTCTCATTTCCTCAACATCACACACACACACATATACACATTAGAGCTGCCGCGATTACCGCATTACCGCGGTATCGCTGTTACATCACGGCCACCGCAGAGTAGGCTGAATACCGCGTCACCGCTGTTTTTTATAATAATAATAATAAATTACCCTCCTCTCGTTGGGCTTGCGGCTCTGCAGATATACCCTACTTCTCTATCGAGGTTCCAAGCGACCCTATTGGGTACCAGAAAAGTCACGTGAAACATTGCAGACCACTGATTGGTCAGACGTTTTTTACGTCAAACGTCACACGTTTTTTACGTCCTGAATGTCAGCTCATCACAACACTGCTAATAACGTTAGCTTTAACTCTCCGCCGGAGTGGACTACCACCGCTCTTCAGGAGTACTAAACGAGACATAATGATTTTACTGTCTGCAACGAATGTTATAATAAAAGCCCTTCGTTCTATACACTTGTCTGATTGAAAACTTTATTAATAGACCGCAGAATGGGACAACTCAGCACGCTCTGAGCAAAGAAAGGAACTGAGATATGAATAGAGTATTGCTTGCCTTGCTATCGTCCGGTAAATACGCTGATGTTATTGAACGTATAACTATATAATGTTAATGCCACAAAACTAATGCCTTTATTATAAAGTAGTAACTTTATAGTAATAATAATAAGAAAGGGTCGGGGGGTAACCAGCCCTGCCCGCGACACCGAGTGAACTGCGCACGACCAGAGTTTCACTTTCAATAACTAATGCGTGCTTGCCGAATCCCAAACAATATTCATGCTGCAAAGTCATCCTCTAAAGATAGACATTTAGACTAGAGGCAGGCTATATGCTATAAAGAGTAGACTACTACTAAAAAAAAATGCATTCAAACTTTTTTTTTTAAATTTTTTGTGTGCGTGCGGTAATAACCGCGCGGTAGCAAATATTTTGCAAATTTGTGCGGTAAGGAAAACAGCAATACCGCGGCAGCTCTAATACACATACGCTGTTATCTCAGTGAATACAGCTCTGATTATCCTAAAACTGGTAACATAGACTCCTTACGTTAGATCAGATGTTCTCCAAAAAGATTATTCCAATTCCTGATCGCCATTCCAAATATCGATCGCGTTTATTGATTGATTATTGGCTGCTGTAAATATATATTCCACGCTGCTTTCCAACTCGCGATCACTTCCCTCATCATCAGATCCCTCGCCAGCATAATGGAGCCAGTTGGCTCCCCCCACACAGATCCACCAGTCTAATCGAATGGCCTGCAGTTATACAGGGATAGACGATAGGGGGCGGTATTTTCCCATCTGAGCTCCTAGAGGGGCTGCTGTACCAACAGGAGACTCTGTTGATGAAATATGAATTCAGATCGCTAATAAATAACAATTCACGTCGTCGGCACTCAACGGGGGGCATGATAAGACAACATAACACGTCGCTGGCACTCAAAGTGTTAAGCACAGACTAAAAGACAATGTCTAATTGCCTCTACGAATGGAATGTAACACATTTCATTCACAAGTTTTGTGTGAATGTATCTGAGAACGTATTTAACACACCTGACAATCGGCGCTATTGATATGCAAAGTAGCCCAGGTGGGTACTTATAGCGAGTTGGCGAGTGCAGCGCATTCCTGTGTGCATGCGCGTGCCGTGCACATCCGTGCGTGTGCGTGCACGTGCTTCTGCTCACAACTTTGGCTGCACTGCTTGCAACCCTGTCCCATGAAGAACGCATCAGTGTATGAGTAAATTAACTATACTTTTGCTCACACAATATCTTGAATGAATGCGTTTATTTATTTTGAACATAAATTGAAAATAAATAATAATAAAAAACAAGTAATAAACAGATTAAAAAACAAACAAGCAGGAGTAGGAGGATGAAGTGAATTGAATATCGATATGAATTGAAAATGGGGGACCCTGATGTAAACAAGACAAACGTCTTTCTCTGGTCTGCATCCCCTTAACAATTGTGTGTATTGAGCCGTACTGTATTGTACCCATTCTGCAATCTGTTAAATAAAGTGGGTATGATGGTAATTAAGGAATGGTGAATATTATGTTGAATGTAAATGTGTATACTGGATATGAACAGCAGTATTATAGGCCTACAGCAGTATTGTACAGCCAGCAATATTATACATGACTATTCTATGCAAGTAGGCTATGACAAGCTATTTTACAATATTATACATGAACTATGTGCAATTATGCATAAGACTACATAAGACACTATATGTGGGTATGTCTTGTGGTCAAAGTTATGTCTGTGGAATCATATATTTATTTAAAATTTGTTGGACTTTATGGTGTTCTTGTTTTGTTCTTGACGTATTTACTTGTCATAATAGAACATTTGTGATGTCACAGTATGATGTCATAATCAAACATTCTAGAATATTTGTGTATCTATTCAACAATTATCTCAGAAGATCTCATTGTGCATCTTGAAACAGTACTGAGCAGATAGACTAAACAACATAGATTGAAGCCTGCATTTCTCAACCAAGGTGCCTTGCCTACCGTTTTGCTGTGGAAAGGGACAATACAGACCCTCTCCCGTTGGCCGGCGGTGCACTGCACATATTTTTTTATTATTATTTATTTTCAATTTATGTTCGAAATAAATAAACGCATTCATTCAAGATATCTATCCGCGCGCGGATCTCACAGCTGTGCCCGCACAGGGCAATACTCCAATTCAGCCATTGGGTGGGTGGCGCTGCTGAGCGGCTTGTCCCCCAACCATATATATATAACTAACATGAAACTGTGCACCTTTGCTGCCCCCTAGTGACCGTCAAAGGAGCACTGGCCAAAGAGTTCTATGGGGTCTGGCAGACAGGCACGTGGAGATGTAAGGAGCGCCTGCGCAAAGGGAACACTGTAGTGATAGGCATAATCAGCAGACGGGTCATCATTACTGCAGTCAGACAGTGATCGGTCCATCCACATGCCATACAGGGCACTTATTCTCGACACTCATGAACGTGAGTAGCTTGGGACTTTCAGATTACGTAAGCATCTCGATTGTACCAGAACTCCCGAGTGTCAACAGATTTGTGCCTTTTTCCACTGCCATGGATTCAACGGAGGGCACCTGCGTACTGTGCTGCCAAGAGCTCGAGATCTTCGCCCTGGGGAAATGCGACCACCCGGTGTGCTACCGCTGCTCCACCAAGATGCGGGTGATGTGCGAGCAGAAGTACTGCGCCGTCTGCCGGGTGGAGCTCGACAAGGTGCGGGCTCCTCCACTACTCTAGCTCGGTGATGCAATGTGGCGGCGTAGGCCGCGTCGGTTTGGCAGCTCGTTATAAGTCACGTTTGCAACAAGCTTTTTCTTATAGCTGACCTGCATACATACACGACCCGATGTACAGTGTTGACCAACTAAATGTTGCTAGCCAGGTTATATATCTAGCTTACCCAGCTACCGTCTACGTTGTCCTTATTAGCCACGTTAGCGAGTGATGCTAACTGACTAGCATCCACTGAAGGAATTTGTCTCACATAACGTCAAGTTAAGTTAGAAGTTCCATACCCGGTAGCATGCTGACCGACCTTAGCATGCCAGCTAGCTAGTGGTTGGTTGTTATGTAACTAGTAATAATAATAACGTTGGCCGGCAGCATGTCTGCCTGTCAGTAAAGTCACCTCCCAGTGTGCAGATCAACGTGTCCCAGTCAGGTAACGGTAGCTTATATCAACATACACAAAGTCTTAACGTTACAATGCCATGTTTGCCTGCATCACATTTCTAAAGGAGTCTGTCGAATGAATCGGCTCAAACAAGGGGTTTCGTTTCGCAATTATGCCACATCAATGTGGAACGCACTACCCACAGCTGTAAAGGAATGTGAATCCCTACCCACTTTCAAAACCACTCAAAGAGCACCTACGGGAGACTGCAATTCGAAACTGGCCCCTGCAAATGTCCTAACTCAACCCCCTCCAATGTACAGTAAATGACCCAAGTATGGCTTTGTCAATATTCCAATGTACAGTTTTGCTTGTACAGTGGCAATATTGACCAAAAGCATTTTAATTCCATCATGCATCTATTAGCAACATTGTCTTATCTTTGTTGTCTGAGAACAAAAACTGGAAAGGTATACTGAATATGAAGGTATGGATTGATTGATTGAACATTTTATTAACAGATTGCAGAATGGGTACAATACAGTACGGATCACACAATTGTTAAGGGGATGCAGACCAGAGAAAGACTTTCGTCTTGTTTACATAAGGGTCCCCCATTTTCAATTAATCATAACATATATGACAATACATGACATACAGATAGACACTACTGTTACATCCAGACATTTATGACATACCAGATCTACAAATATACAGTACTGTTTTAAGAGTACAACGCCTGTCATATAGACCCTCGTGTTGGAAACTCTGATTAATAGACAGAGTTTCTAAAAAGAGTATATACATGATATACATTTGAGGGGGAAGAAACTACATTGTACGGAAAGGTATGGATTTTTACTATACCATCATCCACAATATAAATAATATACATATTGTAAATACAATAATATTGATAAAATGGCATACCACATTGTAATTTGTGCTATACCGTCAAATCAATAAGATAAGATATGTTTGGCATATCGCCCTGCCCTAATTGGCTGCATGTCCACTGCTGCTCAGCTGTTATCTTGCCCACCCTGCTCTTCTGCCACCACAAATAACCTAAGACCCTGATCAGGTGTGTGAAAAACGCCACTGTGTCCACACACTTTCACAATCTTAAGTTACCCCACCCTCCCCACCCAACCACCTCCAATGTACAGTTTCCCAACCCCACCCAACCTCCAATGTACAGTTTCTTCCCCCTCAAATGTATATACTCTCTTTTTTTAGACTCTTTTGTTTTGTATCACAAACGGTACTGTATTTGTAGATCTGGTATGTCATAAATGTCTAGATGTAGCAGTACTGTCTATCTGTATGTCATGTATGTCATATGTTACGATGAATTGGAAATGGGGGACCCTGATGTAAACAAGACCAAAGTCTTTCTCTGGTCTGCATCCTCTTAACAATTGTGTGTATTGAGCCGTACTGTATTGTACCCATTCTGCAATCTGTTAATAGACTAATTGTACCTTACCTGCACTATTCTTCTTACCCTACCTACTTTCATACACTTCCAATCAAATTCATATGTCGGTTGACTCGGTTCTATGCAAATTATATCTCACTACCTCCTATTCACTGTCATTTAAGAGTACTGCTCTGTTGTAATTAAAAACCGTAATTAAAAACTTTGTAAAGAAACTCAAAGTTAAGAGATTTGTCGTGTAAGTAAGCGTAAGTTAGAGTGACGGACTGCTCTGTTGTATGTTAGAGCGACAGACTGCTCTGTTGTATGTTAGAGCGACGGACTGCTCTGTTGTATGTTAGAGCGACGGACTAACTTGTATGTTAGAACTTTGTAAAGAAACTCAAAGTACTAAGAGCGATACACTGCTCTGTTGTTATATATTTTTTATTGAACAATCTTATCACACTTTTTTTTACTGTCTATTCTATTTTATTATTTTAGCCTATTTTAAACTGCACTTTTTAATCTAATCTATTCTATTTTATTATTTGTATTACTGAAGAACTGTGATTTGCCTTACCTTGCTCGCTTATGCCTGTATTTTTTACTGTTGTGAAGCACTTTGAACTGCAACCTCTGTATGAAAAGTGCTATACAAATAAAGTTATTATTTTTATTATTAATAGCATTTTCAAATTTCAATCAATCAATCAAAAGGTCTGTTTGAGTTGCATCACCAGCCGGGGCTGCGGTGAGGCGGAGTTATCTGATGTTCTGGTCGTCATCCTGTTTTCAAGGTGGTGTTCGTGAATACACTGCAGGCCTTCTCCTCTCTGCCCTACCAGCAGTTTGAGTGCGAGAAGAAATATGACATCTACTTGGCCGATGGAAGGATCGCCACCGAGTTCAGGTACACCCTCGCCTGGGCTCCGTTGTCAAAGACCATAGTCTTACGGTGTTTCATGGAAAACAAACTGAGGCAATACAGTGGGGCTATTGATGCAAATTATCATGAAAATGGTACCTTTTCATCACATTTTTGTTCATTATGCCACATTCTTGGTTTTGTCCCAGGTCCACCTAAGTGGAATGTTGCTAATGTAACATTGACCTTAAACGCTTGTAAATACTGCACATCGTTTATGCTATCGGGTCTCTGTCATCTCAATGTTACCTCGTGATGAATTCACCTGCTAACTAAGGGAAGACACACACAGACACACAGACAGACGGACACACACACCAGGGATTCACTGATGCCAAGGGGATCAATAAAGGAATATCTTATCTTATACCGTAATTGGATATCGGTATGATGGGACTAGGGTTTGATGCATGCTAAAATCGGACACCGAAACGTGTAATGGACGTACTAGAAATCAAAGCAAAGTGACTTGATTTGCTTAATTTCTAAGACACAGAAGCACGTTGGATCTCTCTGATGGAGAAAAGGTGACTATATCTCAATCATCTTTGTCCAATGACCCCAAACTGCTGGTCTTAAGTCTGTACTGCTCTTTAAAAGCGATGGATCTGATCCGTACTTGGTATTGGGATGATACTGTTGGCGTGCATTTGATCTAACCCATTCCTGTGTGTGTGAGCGTTCCTCTCATTGTTGTGTTGGTTCTAACTCACTCCTCTCCCTGTCTGTGTATTTTGGTGTGTACATTCTAGGGCTGTCCCCGACTAAGGATTTGGATGGTCGACTATGATTGGCCAAAATTTGCCGTTAGTAGACTATTGGTTGACAAAAAAATAAAAATAATAATAATTTAATTTATCATTCCATTTGGGCTGTGGGGGTGCTTAATGTCTGAAGGAGTCGACTGAAGGCTTCTTGTCCTCTGCAAAAGCATGCAATTGGTCCACTGGTGATGGCTACATCTTGATATTTGTCTAGTAGGTGTTCATTAGATGGGTGAAATCCTCTTTCAGTGTCTCTGTGCCTGTTTTCGTAGGCAGTTAGCCGCTGGTATGCGTGCCATTAGCGTTAGCCACGCTTCTAGGCCTCTTTTCTTTTGGAAAGAATGAAAAAAAATATATATATAAATATTTGTATACATTTTTAATTATATTTGACTAAGAGGTTGGCCAGTCGACTACGGCTCCTTTCGACCGATTAGTCTACTAATCGACTAATAGGGGTCAGCCCTAGTACATTCTAACCTGCTCCTCACCTTCGTGTGTGTGTGTTCTAACTCTCCTCGCCCCTCTGTCTGTTAACTGTTTTTTATCCAGGAGGCTGCTGTTGTCGGAGTGCCCCATTTGCCCTGAGTCTTCTAAAGTCTTCTCTAAGTTTGAGGAGCTGGAACAACACATGAGGAAGCAGCATGAGCTCTTCTGCTGCAAGCTCTGCACCAAGCACCTCAAGGTAGGCTCAACCCTGTCAGTTGATGTATATTCTATAACGCTCTGCACCTCAAGGTAAGCTCAACCCTGTCAGTTGATGTATATTCTATAACGCTCTGCACCAAGCACCTGAAGGTAGGCTCAACCCTGTCAGTTGATGTATATTCTATAACGCTCTGCACCTCAAGGTAGGCTCAACCCTGTCAGTTGATGTATATTTTATAACGCTCTGCACCTGAAGGTAGACTCAACCCTGTCAGTTGATGTATATTCTATAACGCTCTGCACCTGAAGGTAGACTCAACCCTGTCAGTTGATGTATATTCTATAGCGCTCTGCACCTGAAGGTAGACTCAACCCTGTCAGTTGATGTATATTCTATAACGCTCTGCACCTGAAGGTAGACTCAACCCTGTCAGTTGATGTATATTAACGCTCTGCACCTGAAGGTAGACTCAACCCTGTCAGTTGATGTATATTAACGCTCTGCACCTGAAGGTAAGCTCAACCCTGTCAGTTGATGTATATTCTATAGCGCTCTACACCTCAAGGTAGACTCAACCCTGTCAGTTGATGTATATTAACGCTCTGCACCTGAAGGTAGACTCAACCCTGTCAGTTGATGTATATTAACGCTCTGCACCTGAAGGTAGACTCAACCCTGTCAGTTGATATTATATGTATATATATTCTATAACCACTGTGTTCTGTGCAGGGCTCTGCACAGGAAGGCAGTTGGTGGAGGTGCTCTGCCTCAGGGAGGTGCGTGCCTGTAGCTGATCATGGTGTATCATTGGTCCATTGAAGGAGATGCAATAGTGTACTGTAAACTATGGCTGGGCGATATGGACAAAACCCTACGTGTGTGTGTGTGGGGTCCTCAGTCACACACACTGATTCATCCTACACACACACACACACACACACACACACACACACACTCACTCAACAACTCTACACCCTTCCAGGCACCTCTAATAAAGTGCTAGCTCACTTGCTAATGATCAGTGCAACGATGCATGACATCTGTGACGATGTCAACGCATCACGTCTTGCTCCTCGCTCTCTCCAGCCCACCCTTTGACCCGTAGTGGAACGTTTTGAGTGTTATAATCTCAACTGTTGTTCAGATGACTGTTATAATAGCAACACTGAATAGGCTTGTGGCATTTTCTCTTTTACCAATTCCTTTTATTATAGCTGTAAGGCAGTTAAATCCAGTCAAAACTGCTGGATAAACAAATATACCCCAAATAGTGTTAAAATATAGTGTACAAATATTAACATCTATTGCAGCATGAAGTGTAAGCATTACCAAAGCATGACTTACTTACAGTGGAAAAAAAAAAACTCGGAGCGTGTTTTTATAGTCACATATTTGTCATGTGTAGGTGGGTTTTCCAGCAAACTCACCACTCTTGCTGCCGTTGAATTCGTAAGGGCTGCTACCACATAGTAGTACTTGGTGGCATCCGCGGTAATATTCCTGAGAGCGAATTGGGCTTCGGCTTGCGCGAACCAAGCGTTGGCACTCTGCGCAGCTTGAGTGAAACTGCGTTCAAAGTTCTGCGATCTGCGTTCTGTTGTTCAGTTGACATGTTCGATATAATCTCCGAAATACGTCCAAGGGTCACAAATGTAGGAATGCAGTAATGATAGCGTAGACGGAGTCGTGTTCCGATGCAAAAACGCTAGTTTATTACGCACAAACAACACTTCCATTCAACTTTCACTGTCTCTCTTTAACTACGTCATCCCCCGCTAAGGGTCATGGGAGATGTAGTAAACACCACAAAAGGCTAGAATGCCGTGAATTATGTCCCAGTAAGTAGCCACTACACGCAAATCATTAATCATACATCCAAAATAGCATACGTTTATTATTATACACGATGATGATACAGCTCCCAGGGGAGCTTTAGAGACCCCCAGGGGAGCTGATGTCTGATCTAGGGGAGCTATAGCGGACCTAGCTCCCCCCGTGGATCGCACCCTGGTCTCTACATGACATGGTATTGCTATTCTTTCATCTACATAATTTCATGGAGCTGTAATTCACACAACGCAAGGATGATGACATCATCACCAGTGGGCACATTCAAACTCATTCATTCTCGATCACTGTTAAACTAACTGAATGTGTGCAGAACAGAAAACAAGGTTCTGTCAGCCGTATCAGCCCACCTTCCTGACTCTTGGTATCCCCCTCTCCCTCCAGATCTTCTCCTACGAGTGCAAATGGTACAACCGCAGGGACCTGGCGCGTCATCGCACGCACGGCGACCCCGACGACACCAGCCACCGCGGACACCCGCTCTGCAAGTTCTGTGACGACCGTTACCTCGACAACGACGAGCTTCTGAAGCACCTGCGCAGGGACCACTACTTCTGCCACTTCTGCGACGCGGACGGGGCGCAGGAGTACTACAGGTGTGCGCACGCACATACACACAGGCACACACACACACACACACTTGTATACATTACATTCGCTCATGATTTATTGACCCGTCTCAAACCCTGCCCTTTTTTCCTTGATCCTCCAATCACAACCGTTGCTTCCCTCGTGGACAAACCTTCGATTGGAGGATCAAGAAAAGAGGGCCTGGTTTGAGATGGGTCCATGGTTGGAATTTGTCTTGGTGAGCTCACTTAGACAAAAATAAGTAGAACCGCTCTCACTCATGAAGCACATAATACATTAAACAACGCATAACATTGATTGATTGAAAATTGTATTAACAGATTGCAGAATGGGTACAATACAGTACAGCTCAATACACACAATTGTTAAGGGGATGCAGACCAGAGAAAGACTTTCGTCTTGTTTACATCAGGGTCCCCCATTTTCAATTCATCATAACATATTATGACATACATGACATACAGATAGTCAGTACTGCTACATCTATACATTTATGACATACCAGATTTACAAATACAGTACTGTTTGTGATACAAAAAGAGTCTAAAAAAGAGCGTATATTAGGGATGCCCCGATCACGTTTTTTGCCACCGATACCGATCGTCTTGAGCCATATCGGCCGATACCGATCCGATACCGATCGTTTTTGATTAAAAAATTATAATTAAAAATTATTTTATATACATTTTTTATTTTTTTTAATAAAATATATATATTATATAATTAGACTTGTACTTGTATTATCTGCGAGACATCGCCACCACGCAACAAGTCAAAATGCTCACTATCTGCAAACAGCTCCACTGTCTGTGTGTACTCGAGTAGCCTCCAGCTCAGGGTTTCCGTTAGCCGGTAATTACCGGTATTTGACTGGCAAAATCTGTTGAAGTCCGAATATTTAAATCTCTCCGGTCATAATGTCTGGTGAAAATAATTCCCTCTAAGCACAATTTGATTATTTGAATTGTATTAAAATAGGCTAAAATTAAATAGCCTATGCGATGAACGAAACAATCATTACATTTGTTTCATTGATGCTTCACCAAGCAGGTCTAATAATGACAACGATGTTGTCAGCGGGAGCTTGGTGCTGGATTTGCGAGAGCATGCAGCTGCAGAGCCGCAGAACCCACAGAGCTGTGCCCGCACAGTGCAGTACTCCAATTCAGCCATTGGCAATTCAGCTGTTGGGTGGGGGGTGCTGCTGAGCGGTCCCCAGACCGGATCTGAAAACACAGCTGGCTCTGCGGCTCTGCAGCTGCATGCTCTCGCAAATCCAGCACTGAAGTCGTTGGGAGGTGGAGATAGTCATCACGCAAACCCACGATAATGTTGCCGTCTCTCTCTGCCAAATTTCTCAGTTCTTTGCTTGATATAATTAATACAAATGTCCAATATAACGGAATTCGTTAGCTCATAAAAATGTGATTATAACAGACTGCTGTTTATTAATGTCGGGCAGACTGCCCACCGACACCTCAAGTCGGCAGCAGCACGAAGTCTCGAGGGACTTATTTTATTTGGAATATATTAATGACTGTATATACGCAAAAGTAGCCTAGTTTTAAGTTAAAATATTATAAATGCCTTGATGATGTCATTCTTTATATAGCCTGCCTATCAATTGTTTTTAAGCTCAATAAACTCTGACCGGAATTGATCCCATTTGTCCGGTAGATTGAAATCTACCGGACACTGAGACAGACAAAAAAAAAATTCTAACGGAAACCCTGCTCCAGCTACGGCCAGGATTCTCCGGCGCTGCAGCTGGACCCTATTGCTTGGTATAAATCACATTCAGCAAGCCCTCAGCTCGAATACGCATCGAATCAATGTTATAAGACATTGATATCAGGAGCTATCTGTAGCTACTGCTAGCCGGCTAGATAACGTTAAGACAACGCCTCAGTGAACTATTTAGTTTAGAGCTAACGTGAGCTACCGAGTCAACGGAGGTAACTTATCATGCACTCGACTATTGCTGGAGCATTTGTTTATCAGCAGCTATCAGTAGCTAGCCAGCTAGATAACGTTAGACAATGCCTCATGTAGTCACTGGGTCATTTAGTTTAAACAGTAACGTTATCTCGGTAGGTAGCCAACGTTGGCTCACGTCGCATGCACCAGACTATAGCAGACTGCGAGGCTCTTGTTTACACGAGTGCGGGAGGGGCTGGGGAGGAGGAGGCGCCGTACGCTGCAAGCAGCTCTGTCTGAGAGAGAGTCGGCAGTGAGATCTCCGCTAAGAATTGGATCATGTTTTTCGATCGGTCTAACAGTTGAAACACACAGCCTGCGGAAGCACCCGATGCACTGCCAAGCACCGGGACCAGCAGACGGTTTCCTTTTGGCGTCCATGTTAACAGATTGGACTGTTCATACCAGCCATGTTAACAGATTGGACTGTTCATACCAGCCATGTTAACAGATTGGACTGTTCATACCAGCCATGTGAACAGATTGGACCGTAAATACCAGCCATGTTAACAGATTGGACCGTAAATACCAGCCATGTTAACAGATTGGACCGTAAATACCAGCCATGTTAACGGATTGGACCGTTCATACCAGCCATGTTAACAGATTGGATCGTTCATACCAGCCATGTTAACAGATTGGACTCTTCATACCAGCCATGTTAACAGATTGGATTGTTCATACCAGCCATGTTAACAGATTGGACTCTTCATACCAGCCATGTTAACAGATTGGACTACCAGCCATGTTAACGGATTGGATCGTTCATACCAGCCATGTTAACGGATTGGACCGTTCATACCAGTCCGGAATCGCGGAGCAATGGTTTCGGCGTCTGGTCTATTTTCTCCGCAAGAGAATCGGACATATACCAGTTTAAAGAACAACAGAGAGAGATTTTTTTCTCATCCTGGCTGTCCGAGACGGGTACAAATAGAGACGCAATGGTTTAAAATCATTGATTTAAAAGGATTATGGATTTAAAAGGAGTTACCAAGCTCTTTATTTTTAACCCATGATAAAGATCAGCTCTACCTGTGATTTATAAAAGAGCAGCGGAGCAGACAGGAGAGAAACACTGCTGGTGTGAACATCCAGACTACTGCTGGTGTGAACATCCAGACTACTGCTCTACTGCTGGTGTGAACAACCAGGCTACTGCTCTACTGCTGGTGTGAACATCCAGACTACTGCTCTACTGCTGGTGTGAACAACCAGGCTACTGCTCTACTGCTGGTGTGAACATCCAGACTACTGCTCTACTGCTGGTGTGAACAACCAGGCTACTGCTCTACTGCTGGTGTGAACAACCAGGCTACTGCTCTACTGCTGGTGTGAACATCCAGACTACTGCTCTATAGGGATGGGAATTGATAGGATTTTATCGATACGATTCCATTATCGATTCTGCTTATCGATTCCCTTATCGATACCTGATCAATTTATAATTTAAATAAATTTAAAACGGAACTACATTTAGTCATTTAGCTGACGCTTTTATCCAAAGCGACTTACAAGTTCTGTACGACAAGCCATCAGGAAGGGCACAACTCTATCAGCTGAGCAACAATGTTCATCAAAGTGTTGAGTGCTACAGTGTAGGTTAGTTTATTAGGACAAGTGCATGACAGTACGGTTAGTTAGGGTTAGATTTTTTTTTTTTTTATTCAGATAATGGTTGAAGAAGTGCGTCTTTAGTCGACGGCGAAAGATTGGACGTGATTCGGCTGTCCTAACTGGGGTGGGTAGTTCATTCCACCATTGTGGGGCAAGGACTGAGAATAGGCGACTTCTCTTTGATGACCCTCCCGGAGCTCGGATAGGAGTAGGTCTGAGGCGGCCAGAAGATGCAGAGCGTAGGGGTCTAAGCTGGTTTGAATAACAACATGCAACTTGACATTTCTGATTGTCATTTATTGTTGAGCCCCCATGTCAGAAAAATACAAAAACTGTAAAAAATAAAACATTAACTATAGCCTACACTTAAATAAAATAATGTATTTGAGATTCTCTTAAAATGTATTCATTTTTTTATTCTTAAACTAATTTAATCTATTGAATAACAGGTCGTTATTCCTCTGACTTCTGTTTCTCACTCACACTCTCTCTCACACACACTCTCTCTCACACACACACACACGCACACGCACGCACAGAGAGAGAGAGAGCGCTCCCTCCCCGGGCCCCTGTCCTATAAGGTATTGGCTTGTGTTGCTACACGGACACATTTGTATGTTGCACCACTGTACTTCCTGGCTTACAGACTTGTAAACAAACATTCCGTCTCTCATTATATGTGAACTAAAGAGTACAAGGTTTACACAACAGCCCCCACCTGCTGTTGTATTGTATTTGTACCTGTACTATCCGCTGTCAGCTGTTTATCTCTCTTTGTGAGCTTGATTAAATAGCGTTAGCTCACGTTAGCTCCGCGGCTAATTTTAGCTCACCCTGATCTAAATCAATGACTAGGTTCTAAAGCATTCAAGTAGTTTTCACTGCACATAGAAGTAGCCAAACAGCGGGAGCATTTCGGGAGCATATTACCAAAACCCAGGCAATTTCGAGCCATTAAGGAATCAAATAGTCTGCCATGGCTACATGCTAACGGCTAACATTATTGCGCAACTGTAGGCAGCGATAAGGGAATCGAAAGTCACGGGAGCCACACGGTTCCAGGCATCGGCCAACGGGAACCGGTTTTCGATTCCCATCCCTACTGCTCTACTGCTGGTGTGAACAACCAGGCTACTGCTCTACTGCTGGTGTGAACAACCAGACTACTGCTCTATGCTGGTGTGAACAACCAGACTACTGCTCTACTGCTGGTGTGAACAACCAGACTACTGCTCTACTGCTGGTGTGAACATCCAGACTACTGCTCTACTGCTGGTGTGAACAACCAGACTACTGCTGGTGTGAACAACCAGGCTACTGCTCTACTGCTGGTGTGAACAACCAGACTACTGCTGGTGTGAACAACCAGGCTACTGCTCTACTGCTGGTGTGAACAACCAGGCTACTGCTCTACTGCTGGTGTGAACAACCAGGGTATAAGAGGATGATGTAGGATAGTTGAGCAACAGGTAGAGTTGTGTCTCCAGGGCTCTACAGTGCGACCATTTTACTCTCATTTGCCCCTAAGAATACGTGTGTGCAAACCGGAAAAATCAATTACTCGCACAGTGTGCGAGTGAATATTACAACCTCAGTCGTGCATTGCACTCAGTCCCACATTGCACTCAAGCCAACGGTCCAATCACAGTAGAGTGACGTGGCTGGTTTCAAGGGAAAGAAAGGACCAATCGGAAGCTCATTTGCTTTTTTAACTTCCGGAACGTCTGCCATTGCGCTACGCGAGTCTTTTCCGAGACAGCAACATTAAGTTAATTTAACTTATTCTAGTCTTACCAATAGCAATAGATTTTAGAACACCTAGATTTATCGATAGCAATAGTAATATAACGTTAATTCAACAAAACGAATGCCTTGCTTTGTTAATCATAACGTTGATGCAGTAGCGTATGTCGTTGTGTTGGCTGTAACGGACATGAGAATAACATAACACTGTGTACACATTAAAATTGCGATTATAATCGATTCTAACATTTTAAAATCGATGCAGTTGAATTTTCCCCTTAGGATTGATTCATTGCGATGCATTGTTACACCCCTACACCAAAGTAAAGCGGTGTGACGTAATTGGCAGAATAGACTGTCAATCAATGGTCTACCTGACACGCAAACTCATAAACAATGTTTCTGTACTGGAGGTGTACAGTATTTCAATAGGCAACCCTGAAAGGATTATTTTTCTAGAAGAGCAACACTAGCCAAAACATAGGCATTGTATGCATAAAAGGGGCAAAAGCTAAAGTTAAGTGACTGTTACTTTTGTAGCAGTAGTTCAATGTCACTGCCTTTTTTATTAGGCCTAGTTGTTGGCTACAACTTTGCCACAGTAGGCATTAATCACTTAATAGTTCAAATGTCTGTGTCCCATTCCCGTTTGCACACGCAGATACACACACACGCACACAGTGGGCCAGTGACTTTGGTGGTATGTGCTATTGCACAGATGTGTGTCCCGTTCCCGTTTGCACATTTATTAAAAAAAAATCTTGTTACTTGAAATATTTTCACTGTGCTCCTAAATATTTTTGTGTGCTCCTAAATTTCTTTGTGTGCTCCTAAATTTTTTCATTTAGGAGCACATGTGCTCCTTGGGAAAAAGGTTAGCGTAGAGCCCTGGGCCCTCATTTATCAACGTTGCGTACGCACGGATATGTGTGTAACCCGTGCGTACGATCATTTCTAAGCAAAGTGTGGGACTTATCAATTTGAACTTGTGCTTGACTTTGTGCGTATATTTACGCACAGCTCGGAGCATGCGTACCTGGCGCCCGGTGGTAGAATATGAATATTGCAACGTGGAAATAAGCTTCTGTGCATTAGTTTCAACACTGGCGTGTTCTGTATGGCCCGTAATTCATTATAGTTCATTGTAAAATAGCAACAGTAGTGTAATTATGGTCAAAACCCTATAAATAGCATTTGGAATAATAGGTATTTCTCTCTGAATGAATGCAGCATGGTTTATATATAGCATTAACGGAATATACAGGGTGTACTGACTGCGCTCCGCTTAACTCAACTTGTTATTATTTTGCGCACAGACCGCAGAAACACGGGAACGTTTTGATTATATTTAAAAGGCTTTGCCATAACGTTAAACGAAACAAGTGGAACCCCGAAGCTGTAAGCAGAATACAAGTCATATGAACACACACAATATAGTGTTCTTCCCCCTTCCTACTGTATAAGAAAGAATTAAAAACGCATTGCAACGAGAACAGAGGTTATTTGTTGAGTTTGTGTATTACAAAACCCTTGCAATAAATGTGTCTTAAATGAATGAAAAGCATACATGCTCTGGATACAGGTAGCATATATCGTGTGGGTGATATGACTTGTATTCTGCTTACATAACTTCGAAACTCCACCCACCCCGTCCCACAATGTCAAAGCCTTCCAAACATAAATCAAAACGTTCCCGCACTTCTGCAATCCATGCGTAAAACAATAACGAGTTGAGTTCTAACAAAGAACGTATTACATGCTGGGTAGGCTGATAGTCGTAAACTGTAAATAAAATAGCCTATAACATTATAAAGGATAATGGCTATAGCAGGGGTTCCCAACCTTTATTCCCCAGAGCCCCACGGTTCCTGGGAGACATAGCCTATAGCAGGGGTGGCCAACCCGCAGCTTGCGAGCAGCATGCGGCTCTTTGCCTGTCAATGTGCGGCTCTTCCATCCAAAAAAATATATATATATATTATTATTAATTTTTTTTTACTTTTTTTTTTTTTTTTATGTCACTCATTCCACAAATACGTAGAATAAACATTTAATTTCTTTTTTAAATGGTCCATTTGCATGTTCTTGGTATCTGAATCTAGGGAATTTCTCAACCATTTTTCATCATATTGCAACACCGTTTTTTGCAAGACGTTCACAGAAAGGTAGAGAAACTAACTGCGTTCTGTTTTATGGCAATAATGTTCAGGTTTGTGGGAGATAATCCCAAAAAATAAGAGAAATAAAAAAGTTAATCCAGAAGTCAGATGATTGACAGGGGCTGGTGTGAGCTGGGTAGGGTCGTTTTTCAAAATTTGAAAGCCCTGAGTCTCTTCCTTCAAAAGACTACACTCACTTTTGGATGTGCCACTTCCTCCTGTCAATATGCGCCGGTTTCCGACTCAATGCCCTGAGATTTCTATAATCTTATATTTCACTAACAGTTAAAATAATTGGTAAACAAACGTAATGCTGAAAATATACACTTTTACTGTATATCTCGGGCATAAGAGGTTAACCCTGTGAGGCCCAAATTAAAAAGACATTAGCAACTTCAGAGGCCAGAGGGTGGGACATATAAACACATTTACTATCAAATAGCATTGTGAGGCTGAACAACAGGACCAATTGACTATACATGTGCTTAAATGGGAACTATCTTATAAATGGCCTTTTTCAGTGTTTACCATTGTTTCTTAGCTATGTGGATTTATATTAATAGGATCTATGTCTCTAATTCTCATATTGGCGCATTCTTCCAATTCTCCTCTCACAATATTCACCCTCACTGAACTGAGTCATCTGAAAATTTGCATATCTGTGATGTCAGAGATTTCTCAGCTGCATAATAATGTGGCAGTTGATGTGGCAGTTGGCACCAGGCCACACAGTGGTTGGAGCCCAGCCTCAAAACGGCTTAAGATCTTGAGATAGAAAAATGCGGTTTTTTAGTACTTGATTAGAAATACAAACCGTACGTTAAATCTAGAGGAAGGAAGGACGTGGTACTTACCTCACCATTTGAAAAAAAACCTAGGTGTTCCATAGACTCACAGGAATTGTGTCAAAGTGCCCAAATAGTGAAAGAAATTGTAAAATAGTTCCCCTTTAAAAAAAATTAAATAAGCATTCTTTTCTTAAATGGCTAAAAGTGATTTTGTAATTTTGCAACCGTGGGTCTCACAGGGTACTTTTAACCCTGTGAGGCCCAAATAAAAAAGACATTAGCAACTTCAGAGGCCAGAGGGTGAGACCTATAAACACATGAAGGGTGCCGTGACTGAAAAAAAAGGTTGAGAAACGCTGGTATATGGTGTGGCTCTTTGTGGTACCACAGTAATTTTTGTGGCTCTTAGTCTCTGACTGGTTGGCCACCCCTGGCCTATAGGAATATGATATGATATATTATATATGCGCAAGTTACTGTTGCATAATGTAGGCTATGGCTGCTATTATATGTAATTCATATAGGCTACCTAATACCGACAACAAAATAGATTGTATGCCTCTAGTACAAATCATATTAATCGAACAAAACTAATACAGTTATACAGGCATTCATATTCCAGCATGGTTAGAATGACACACCAACGCCAAACAGTGGTTAACGAACGGTCTTTATTAGTATTTTGAGCTGTCCAGGCAGAATTGCAGCAATGGTCTTAGGGAGTCGTTGATATCTGACAGGGCTGGGCGATATAACGATAACTATAAATATCGCAATATATTTTAATAATCGATATCGGGGGGGGGGGGGGGGGGGGGATTCCGGAAAAATAAATCAGATTTTTTTTTGTGTGATCTGCAACAGGGCAGTTTTAAAACCAGAGACAGTGGACAGACTTGTCTTTCTTGCCTGTAACTTAAAGTAATGGCTTTGCTTGTCCAAATGACAATACTGACCAAATTGAGATTTATTTTTCTCTTGTCCATTTATTTTGTTTGCTTTCTAATTTAAAATACAGTTTGAAACCGTCTGTACACAGTAGGCTATGTGTGCTAGCAGAGCTAGACTCCAGTCACGAGTCACGGTGCACATGTGCTGTGGTTTGTCCACCAAAAAAGCGCCAAAAGATAGAAAAGAAACTAGCAGAGCCAGAACTGTTCAACTCCCCTGGAGCCACAGCCAGCAGAGAAGCCGGTTTACTTTAGCTTTTAAACCAGCTGCAGCCTGAGAACTGGAGTGTGAGGGGATGTAACACTAAAGATGGCGGCAACGACAAAGAATTGCTGCAAAATAAACATACATCTGTTGTTTAATTTTTTTTTTCCTTTTTTTTTTTTATACTTATAACAATTTCGATAATTATCGATATCGAGTGATATGATAACATTATCATATCGTTATTGCGATATGATTTTTTGCTAGGGATGTCCGATATTATCGGCCGACCGATATTATCGGCCGATATCGGCAGTAAAATGTGATATCGGAAAATATCGGTATCGGTTTAAAAACCAAAAAAAACAATAACAATATTTGTTATATATATATCCAGTGAAATTATTAGTTACCTGAAATTATTCAGTTTTTTGGACGGGGAAACCCTGCATATATCGGTTGATATCGGTTGATATCGGTATCGGAAATTAAGAGTTGGACAATATCGGAATATCGGTATCGGTAAAAAAGCCAATATCGAGCATCCCTATTTTTTGCCATATCGCCCAGCCCTATCTGACGTCACCTTGTACAAGTCCGCCAGCCTTTTATTTATCCCATAATACGGGTTGTGTCTTCTTGGTTCGACAGCGCCTCCGTAAACAATCTCGCTCGTGGAGTTTCTCATAGTTCGCTCGGGTCAGTCCATTATTTCACATCCCATGGGGGGTGTTTCATTACCATATATGGATAATCATGCACGAGCATTGACGGTAAGAATAAATGGTATTTATCAACACAGAGGAGCGTAGGACCCGTGTACGCACGGTTGATAAATCCCAATATTTCTGTGCGTACACGCATTCTAAATTCTGTGCTTAAGTACGAAAATAGAACACTTTCTAAGAATTGTTGATAAATGAGGGCCCTGGTCTCTCTAGGCTCAGTGTGTAGTCCATGATTTTCAATGAGATTCTCATCAGCAAGTCGGCCAACTGATTCCCAATAATCCACTCAAAGGGGATCTGGGTGTAAACACCTCTTTAAGTCGGGGTCCCTGGAGAGGCGGGCGGTCGGCCAGCCTAGGACCAGGGTATCGGACGCCCCCTTTAACCAATTAGGCACAAAAAACACATTTTGGCCATAACGTCTTTTCAGAGCACTATGGGTTCAAGTGGTTTGTGGCATATTTCCTGTTATAAAATCGTATATAACGTTTACATAAACACCTAACATGGCTATATTTTATGAATGAATAAACTGAGGATGCAGCAGATATCCTATTTAGACTCATTCAAAGCATGTAACACCCACCAATATATAAATGACTTTACGTTTCAGGATATTTTACATGTTTCAGGAAGTGTGTGAACATTGTGTTTTCACTTAAAACATGACCAATGTATTGTTTGTCTCTCTTCTTTGTCTCGTTCTTGGTGTTGAGCGTCATAAACCAGCTTAAATCCAACCTTAACATTGGGATGCCCTCCTATCTGGAGGAGAGTTGAGTGGCTTCTGTTAATGAGAGGTTCAGGACGGTGGAGTTGATTCCATCAGTGCTGACAAAGAGTTCCTGTGTTAAGTAGGGGTGTAAGAAAATATTGATATACTTGAGTGTGGAGACACTGTATAGATCTGCTGGAGTGTCTCCAATCTCTGCCACCATTGCTGTCTTTCAGAGGCGGTGGCGACGTGTGGCATGCTCATCTCTTAAGCTAGCACCAAGGTGCTAGGAAACTAGACAAGCTAGGCTTTCCATTGGTACCAACCATGTCATGCTAGCTTGTCTGTAAGGGGGTTAAATAACACTCCAAAGTTAGGCTACAATTTGGAGAGGGGAAAAATGGCATGGCTATTTTAAAAGGGGTCCCCAGACCTCTCGGATGTCTGAATGAACATGGGTTCTATGGGTAGTAGCCACACGTCTTTCCTTTACACCGTTATGCTAATTCCATGTCATCTTTGTGCAAAATACCATGCAGCCTTTTACATGCCCTGCAAATCTGTAGCATCTGTGCAACGCTCCTCTCAGCAGAGGTTAGAAAGAGTTAAAAGGATGTCTTCACACTGTGCCAGGCTGACTCACAATGAAGGACGTCACCGTGGTGATGTCAGAGGAGAGAGCATGCCCAGTCTGTCTATCATAACACCACTTCATGCACACATTTTATGCATATCTCATTATCTCTATATGCATAAAATGTGTGCATGAAGTGGTGTTATGATAGCAGGTGTGTTCTTTATACTATGATTCTTTTAGGATTTATTTTTATGTAAGATATCTCATTATGTTGCCTTGCTTATAGTATTTTAATATATTGAATCATATTGAGCTCCTGTATTGTGATACTTATTGTATCACCAGATTCTTGCTAATACACAGCCCTAGTGTTATGTCTTTTGGGAGGTTGATAGTAGACTGAGAGAGAGAGATATCAATCAGGGCACAGGCTTGTGCTGTTGTCTTGGGTTTACACAACAAGTTCCTTTGATAGTTTGATATTCGGAGAACAAAAGGCCTTACTATGTATGCAGACATGATGAGACACACAGCCATGTGATGGTTGCTTGTTGTTGTTCTCTCTCACTTTCACACGGTTTTCCTTTTTTCACTTACTCTCTCTTGTCACTTTCACTCCATCTAACACCAATCAATATCATGATAATCATGATATATATACAGTATATCACGATATCTGCTCACATGTGAAATAACAGGTTATGTAATCCAGTTGATAACGTAAAAGTGTGACGTAAAATCAAAACGGCCATTTTTCAAATGACATTCCTTCAAATATTTCACAACTTTGTGAGAAATTGGAAGTTGATTTGTGCCCGTTAGCACAAGTATCTTTCGTTTTATTATAAATTCCTCTGAAAGACGGCCTGTGATATTGAACTCTCCGTGTGTGTGTGTTTGTGTGTGTGGTGGACAGTGACTACCTGTACCTGAGCGAGCACTTCAGAGAGAGCCACTACCTGTGTGAGGAGGGCCGCTGTGCCACGGAGCAGTTCACCCACGCCTTCCGCACGGAGATCGACTACAAGGCCCACAAGGCCGGGGAGCACAGCAAGAACCGGGCAGAGGCCCGACAGAACCGCCAGATCGACCTGCAGTTCACCTACGCTCGGGGACCGCAGAGGAGGGACGGTTAGTGTGTGTGACTGTGACCGAGACTGTTTTGCTCCTCATGACTTTAGGATTTCTTTCAGAACCAGTGTTGGTAGAGGCTGTTCCTATCAGTTGGGATGACACACACACACACACACACACACACACACAGAGCACTATTCTGCATGTACTTGTGTGTGTTGGTGTGAATGTTGGGACGACACACACACACTAGGCTTGCCGCGGTAGTCGCTGATACTGGTGTTACTCGGTGTTCAGGCATCCACCAAGTACATTACTTGCCCAGCGGTGTGTGCTTTTTCTTTTTCTAATGGAAATAAACCCATTTAGTTCATTTTCTCAGTGCCCACATAAAAAAAAAAAAAATACTAAACGTGTTATCAGTGTAAATCAAACATTATAAACTGAACATGCGGACAGCAGCTATTTCTAGGTTTCACTTTAACTTCACGTGAATAATAATAATTCATTACATTTATATAGCGCTTTTCTAGACATTCAAAGTGCTCCCCACAATGTAGGGTGGAAATGGCCTCCTTCACCACCACTGGTAGCACCCAACCTTGGGCTACGCAGGTTCAATGGCTGCCATACACTGGCACCAGGCACACGTCACACTACGTTAAAGATCAAAGTAAGCGCTCTACTGATATTGAGCGGAATTGTCAAATGTCTGCTGTCACCAGTGGTGACAAACTGGTGTTTTCATGAGTTTATTAGTCATGGGAAATTCCACATCACTGTGGCAACCTAACACACACAGAGCACCATTCTGTATGTACTTGTGTGTGTGTGTTGGTGTGAATGCACGCACTCAGTTGGGATGACACACTAGGCTTTCCGCGGTAGTCGCTGATACTGGTGTTCCTCAGTGTTCAGGCATCCACCAAGTACATTACTTGCCCAGCGGTGTGTGCTTTTTCTTTTTCTAATAGAAATGTAAAAAAAAAAAAAATCATTTTCGCACATCAGTGCCCACTGCCCACATAAAAAATAAAAAAAGTATTTGTAAAATACTAAACGTGTAAATCAGACAACTTTATAAACTGAACATGCAGCTATTTTTAGGTTTCACATTCACTTAGTTTTAACTTCAGTGAAGGAGAGAGAGAAGCTTTAGAGAGACATGACACGTTACACAACGATGGCAGAGGATTTGAAAATGCTTCGGTGTTGATGTGATTAGGGCTGTCTTAAATGCTTCGAAGCTTCGAACGTTCGATTCGATGGCACAAGCTTCGAACATTAAAAAAAAAATCGAAGTTTAAAAAAAAATAAAAAAAATATTAATTTTTTTTTTTCAAAAAAGTTTTTTTTCAATTTTTTTTTTTTTACTTCGATTTGTGTGTGTGTGGTGTGTGTGTGTGTGTGTGTGAACTACCCATCCCAGTTAGGACAGCCGAATCCCGTCCAATTTTTCGCCGTCGACTAAAGACTCACTTCTTCAACCTCGGGGACATCATTCGAGACCACAATGTATGCTTCCATAGTTATGCTGATGATACACAACTATATATCTCCGCAGAACCAAATAACACTACAGCCATACAGTCCATTACAAATTGTCTGTTAGCAATAAACAAGTGGATGAACAATAACTTCCTAAAATTAAACGAAAGCAAGACCGAAATCCTATTGATCGGCCCAAAAGCGAAAAGGGAAGTGCTCTGTAAAAACCTGGGGAGTCTGTCATCCTATGTAAAGACTGAGGTTACAAGCCTAGGTGTCATCTTGGACTCAGACCTGACCTTTAAGTCTCATATAAATAAGGCCATGAAAACGTCATTCTTCCACCTAAGAAACATAGCGAAAGTAAGACCTTTCGTAAATAAAAAGGATGCAGAGAAACTTATTCATGCTTTTGTATCAAGTCGGCTTGACTATTGTAATGCACTGTTCACTGGTCTTCCCAAAGCAACCATTGGGAAGCTTCAGCTTATCCAAAACTCTGCAGCTCGATTACTAACTCATACAAGGAGAAGAGAACATATCACTCCAGTCCTGGCCACTCTGCACTGGCTTCCAATAACTCATAGAATTGATTTTAAGGTCCTTTTCCTAACATATAAAGCTCTTAATGAGCAAGGCCCAAAATACATAGCAAATTCCCTAGTTAGTTATCTGCCCTCAAGAACGCTACGGTCATCCACTACAGGTTTACTAGACATGCCCAGAAACCAAAAAAGGATAGGAAGTATGGCTTTTGCCAACTATGCCCCAAAACTATGGAACACACTACCAACACACATCAGAAACGCCAGCTCTATACACATTTTTAAAGGAAAATTAAAAACGTACCTATACAGTCTAGCTTACAAATAGTTATGGCTTGGAAAAACCTGATGGATCCATGAGGCTAGGATAAGCAAGTGTTTTTGCGGACCTCCCAAACTTTCAAACTTTTTAGATGAAGGAATGGGTACAATAGGAGACACGCCTCCAGTTTTTCAAAAGTTTTTGACACGCCTCAGCTTCTGAGCTGAAGGCGTGTTTTTGCGGACCTCCCAAACTTTCAAACTTTTTAGATGAAGGAATGGGTACAATAGGAGACACGCCTCCAGTTTTCAAAAGTTTTTGACACGCCTCAGCTTCTGAGCTGAAGGCGTGTTTTTGCGGACCTCCCAAACTTTAAAACTTTAGACTGTTTTCTTTATACGTTTTTCTTTTTCTTTCTTTCTACCACAATACACGGCCACTGATGGATCCATGGGACTTGGTAAAGCACTATGGACCCAACTATGACCACTGATAAAAACGTAACTACACTAGCGTTATAAGAGCTAAACATTGCTACCTACAATACAAGTGCATTGGTTTAGTGCACTTCCGGTTGCCACTGAGCGGAAATGTTTGTGTGGACCTGTTCTCCCAAACTGGTAAGCAAATGACTGTTTTTACGTTATTTTCATTTTTACGTTACTATTATTATTATTATTTTTTTTTTTTAAACATTGATCTTAACTGATCACTATGACTTTATTGCTTTTATCGTTATATATGCCTATAATTGTGTACAGCACTTTGAGCTACATGACATGTATGAAAGGTGCTTTATAAATACTTACTTACTTACTTACTTACATTATCTGAAATGATAAAAAAAAAATAAAAATCTAACCGTGACTAACCTTACTGTCATGCACTTGTCCTAATAAACTAACCTACACTGTAACACGCAACACTTTGATGAACATTGTTACTCAGCTGATAGAGTTGTACCCTTCTTGCTGTCTTGTCGTACAGAACTTGTAAGTCGCTTTGGATAAAAGCGTCAGCTAAATGACTAAATGTAAGTGTGTGTGTGTGTGTGTGTGTGTGTGTGTGTGTGTGTGTGTGTGTGTGCGCGCGCGCCTTGTAGAATTCCACACATAAGAAAGAAAGATACTGGGATGAATAAACAAAATAGGAAATAAAATGTAGAAATGCATGCAATACATAAATAAATATGAATCTCCATATATGAAATATAACATTTAGATAAGGTGCTACTGAGATGTTTTGGTGAGTTCTTTGTTTTTTTGTGGAAGTTGCCCTTCTTAAAAATGCATGAACATTCACTGATAATTGGTCTGTAGTAGAGTCTACAAGGTCTACATTGCCGGACCATGTAGAATCCGGACCTTGTAGACTGACATAATTCTGTGCATAGTTTAGTCTACACAGGCCATATTTCAAATAATCTAAATCTTACTTCATTCATCTTAAACATTCTTGATTTGGGGGATTGGTAGTTCCCATGAAATCTGAAGTTGTTCAAACGACAACAGCGATCCACCTTGAATTAAATCACACAGCCGAGTGAAACCTTGTTGGATGCGTCAGTCACGAAAGGGGCTACTTAATTAATTAATCCAACCCACTTTATTTATAGAGCACATTTAAAAACAACAAAGTTTACGAAAGTGCTGTACAAGTCCCACAACATAAAATAAAAAAAAATAAAAAAATATTAAAAAAAAATATTTTTTTTTATTTTTTTTTTATTTTTTTTCGAAGCTTCGAATTAAAATCGAAGCTCGGCCCCGAAGCTTCGATTGCCAAAAAAAGCTTCGAAGGTCAGCCCTAGATGTGATGCACCCACGTGTTTTGAGTGTGGACCTCTCTCTCAGGTATGGGTATGGTGACCGGGGACGACTACGAGGACACGAGGCACGGCCGAGGAGGACGAGGGAGGGTCCAGGCAGGACCGCAGAAGAGCTGGAGATACAACCGGTGAGTTGTTGTGGTATAGCTTGGGTTGGTTGTACTCGGGTTGTTGTTGTATAGCTTGGGTTGGTTGTACTTGGGGTTGTTGTGGTATAGCTTGGGTTTGTTGTACTTGGGGTTGTTGTGGTATAGCTTGGGTTGGTTGTACTTGGGGTTGTTGTGGTATAGCTTGGGTTTGTTGTACTTGGGGTTGTTGTGGTATAGCTTGGGTTGGTTGTACTTGTTGTTGCACTTGTCACCATCACGCTTGAGGAGGAGCAGTAATAGTCATAGCAGTAGTAGTTGTCGTCAGGTTGTAATATGGCCCGCCTGCGGTGGTCGTAGTGCTAGTAGTTATGTCAGTTGTAGATGTAGCAGAGTCTTGCTAGGTTATATACTATTGGCATATATTGCTTACGGAGGACAACGTTAAGTAGAAGTGCTGCATAAGGAAATCCTTCTTGCCACAAAACTGCGACCTGTGAATCTAATTTTGCAGTACTTGCAATCGTTTATTTTAGATACATTTAAATGTAGAAGATGCCAGTTATCTGTATGCTCTGTGAATACTACTAATATGTGTGTTTTGTCCATTTGCACCATGTGTGTGTGTCTGCGTGCCTGCATGCATTTATGTATGTATTGTGTATTTGTGTTCATACGCGTTTCTACTTATTTGCACGTTGTTAACATGTGTTTCTTGCTCTGTGTGCAGTGAGGAGGAGGATAGGGACGTGGCGGCTGCTATGAGGGCCTCCATGGTGGTCCGTAGGCAGGAGGACAGAGGAGCCATGCAGGACAGGAGCGCACCCAAACACCGCAAGGAGGAGAGGATGGAGAGACCGGACAGGATGGAGAGACCGGACAGGATGGAGAGACCGGACAGGATGGAGAGACCGGACCGGATGGAGAGACCGGACCGGATGGAGAGACCGGACAGGATGGAGAGAACTGACCGGATGGAGAGAATGGACAGGATGGAGAGAATGGACCGGACCGAAGCGGAGGACTCTAGACACAGGACTGGACCACCAGAACCTCCAGGTAAATATAGCACAGTCCACGGCCTGAAAGGGGAAATTACATTGTGCCATTCTAATGCTCTAAGACAGTTCAGTCAATATATAAAAACAAATATATATATATATAATATCAAGACGTCTGATCAACAAGTGACACCTTTAGGAGTTGTTAAATTAATTGTCGACCAACCTTGTGGGCTCACTGAATATTTATTTACATCCAAAATAGTTTTATTTAAATGTTGGTCTTATAGCTCTGAATCTGAAAATGTTCCCATATCCCAGTAAGATCACTATAGTTGCTGTCATAGTGTCCTGTTGTTCCACTATTCACTGCCTATGGAGCAGCTCTTAAATGTGTCTCTTTTAAAAATGTATGTATATATATATATATATATATATATATATATATATATATTATTGGGCTTTCTGTATTTTTCACCCATCCCAATTTAGTCATTATGCTAATTCCCTTCCTGGTCGTTGCGCGCATTACCCCACTGTCGGCCTGGGGAGGGTGTAGAATTACCACATGCCTCCTCCGATACATGTGGAGTCGCCAGCCGCTTCTTTTCACCTGACAGCGAGGAGTTTCACTGGGCGAACGTAACGTGTGTGTAGGTTCACACCATTTCCCCCAGATCCCCTCCCTGCTGAACAGGCACCCCGATCGACCAGTAGGAGTCGCACATACCCGACACATACACCACCGGCTTCCCACCCGCTAACGCTGCCAATTGTGTTGGTAGGGATGACTGACCAAGCCGTAGGTACCGCTGACAGCTAGATTCAAACCCAGAGTCTCTGCGGTGGTAGGCGAGTGCTAAGTCCACTGCGCTACCCAGCCGCACCATTTGAATTGGTCTCTTTTTTTATTTTATTTAAATTGTTTTTATTGGTTTTTTAAACATTCAACAACATTATATACATACGTACAAACATACATACAATACATGACTACATTTATTTAGGCACAATACCTAAAATAAATGAAAAATAAAGTAGACAAAAATAAAATAAAAATAGTAAAAATAATCAAAGAAAATTGCATTGTTCCCATAGAGGTTGTCACTTGCCATATAGAAATTGCCTATCCTATGCCTAAGCATCCTCTGCCGGGAATTTTAGATTGAAATAATCCAGAAATGGCTGCCAAACTTGGAAGAATTTCTGGGTAGAGCCCCTGGTGGAGTATTTAAGTCTCAAGTTTTAGGTGTGCCATCACATCTTCGACCCAGCGTCGATGTGATTGAGGGATGGCTGACTTCCAATTAAGCAAAATAAGGCGTCTAGCCAACAAAGAGGAGAAGGCCACAGCATCTGTTTGAGCGACAGATACCCTGATTTCGCCAGGGAGCACTCCAAAAACTGCAACCAAGTGGTTGGGGCTGATCTCCCTGTCACACATGAATGAAAATGTTTCAAAAACAGAAAGCCAGAATCGGGATAGTGATGGGCATGACCAGAACATATGGCAGAGAGTGGCTGGAGCCTGATGGCACCTGGGGCAGGTCGGATCCACAT
Source organism: Notolepis coatsorum (assembly GCF_963971535.1). Lineage (NCBI taxonomy): Eukaryota > Metazoa > Chordata > Actinopteri > Aulopiformes > Paralepididae > Notolepis > Notolepis coatsorum. The sequence goes on along the minus strand of NC_140178.1, from coordinate 87,784,978 downwards.
CCGGGTAGATCTCGGCAAGTCTGCTCTTAGAGAGGTGTAGTCTATGAAATACCTTAAATTGGAGTAATCCATGTCTGATGCAGACAGATGATGAATTTATTCTTTTAATTGCCAATTGCCAAGAATCTTCCGGGATTTCAAGTCCCATATCCTTACCCCATGACTCCCTAATACGGTCCAGTGATGGGGATGCCATCTCTTGGATATCCCTGTATATTGAATTGGTCTCTTAACACTTTCAGTGCCCGGCCATTAACATGGGAAATATGGTTAAATGCCACCACCCACTTCAATGATAGCGTTGTGAACGCATAAGTCTTAAATTATGGCTATGTGTCTAATCTGCCTGTCGCTTATCAATGACTTGTTTGCAGTCAACATTGTCTAAACGGATTGTTTTTTAATCGGTTCATTTTCGTTTTATAGCATTTTGAAAAGCCCTTGTTTTTCAGGAAAATATATAGATTCCGTGATAAAAGGCATTTACTGGAATATTCTAGCATACACAAAAACGTTGTAATTGTTCTGCCTATTTATGAATCGTTTTCAAATAAACGCTAGATTATCGATAGTATATGTGTACTTATGCACGCTATAGAGGCGGGCTGAAAAATCGATTCTCTCATTTCCTCATCAGCGATCACAGCCACACACACGTCATATCCTAAGATTGGTAAAATAAATTCCTTACCTGAGATCAGATTATTATTAAAAAGATTATTCCAATTCCTGATCGCCATTCCAAATATCGATCATGCTTATTGATTACAGTGTTGGGTCCTGTAAATACATAATCCACGCGTTTTCCGGGCCGGCGAGCACAATCGATCCTTCAGTTGGCTTGAGGGAAAAGAAAAATTAGCAAACTGGCCACCCCCCCTTCAGCAGTGTAAAGTAATGGGGTGCAGTACCACAGGGAGAGACAATAGGGGGCGGCATCTTTCCAATTGACCTCAGAGAGACTCTGCTTGATGAAATATGAATTCAAATCGCCAATAATAAAAAAAAAACTACAAACAAACGCTATATAGCGTCGGGGGCACTCAAAGGTCGGCATGAACTAACGACAAAACGCGTCCGTGGCACTCTGTGTTAATGACATCATCACTAGGGATGTCGGGATTAACCGGTTTTGCTGCCGACTAACATGTTCCAACACCTTCAAGATAACCATTTATCCCTGTATGACCAGGTCAAGGTAAAAAAGCTAACCAGCTAAGCCCAAACAGTTGAAACTCCCCTGGAGCACAGAGAGCAGGTAGCGGTCCCTGAAGCTCAGCAGCCTGAATGTATGATTTGTTGTTCTGACCCTCTGATAGTGAGGACCATGAAGAGTAGCAATCCACTGGGCGAAGATGACGATTTCCCAGCTTTGGGTGCTATCGCTGCCACGCCAATGCCAAGGTACACACACAATTATACACACACACACACACTAGAGTTCCCGTGAGTAATGTGACATTTTTCATGAGTTTTCCATAATACCGGTGACACCTAATATTTGACATAGCGACACTCAACATCTGTGGAGCACTTATTTTTATCTTTAACGTTATGCAATTACACTGATCCACTGTGTCTGTCCGTCTAAGTCAGTTTTTAATACATTTTCAATGACTAGTATTAATTAGTTGGACAGACAAGAGTTGATGTGTTCAAATTTAAAAATAAACCAACGGTAATACCTTTCCTTACATTTTGTATGGTTGATCAATGTAGCTGCAGCCTTAACGCAAACATACTGTCGCTGGTCTGGACTGGTCCTCTGTCACTGGTCTGGACTGGTCCTCTGAGCTCCTCTCCAGTCAAACATACTGTCGCTGGTCTGGACTGGTCCTCTGAGCTCCCTTCTGGTCGAGCTTTCGCTGCTGCAAATCTGAACGATTGCCATCATTGTTTAACATGTCGTGGCGTCTCTAGAGCCTTCCTTTTCTCCTTCACGTGAAAGGCATTAAAGCGTTCCGTCTTGAGACGGATTTCCGTCAATTTGATTCGGAGTCGTGACGGATTAATATGATTTGTAGACTGAACAACATAAGCAAGCGCCAATGGCGGGCAGGTTTTAGGTTTGGCGAGTGACATTTGCGAGGTCTGTCCGCCACATGGCGGGTAACAAAATACTCATGTAAAATAATTAAAACTGCGGTGTGTTTTGGTCTTACGACAGTCGCCTTTTTTGCAGCCTCACGCGTCAATCTCTCCTTGTTTACCGACGTCACATCCACCACGTGCTTATGTACCTGCTTGCACTGTAACGTTACGCACGCCTGCTATACCGATTAGCTAACGCTAGCTTAATAGTGTTAAATGGAAGGAGTAAGCCGGCCACTAAAAAGAAAACCCACCGCGGTTTTCTCAGACGAAAAGGATGAGAGCGGGACCACCTAACAAAAAGTTTCGAGCGGAATGGAAGTTTGAAGATAGCGGTGTTTCAAGAGACTGCTCTGATCATCACCCTGAAATTCGTCTTGGCTGAATGACAGGCTAAACAAAATAGCCATGTGAGCATCAACTTTTCGAATTGAAACGATAAATAAGCACATCGTCTCATACTGGTTTCATAATACAACGTTTCCGAATGGACGTTTGGATTAAACAAAGTGATGCTTTCCCAGCGAAACACAAGCTGCTTAACATTACAGGTATGTGTCATGCACGTTAATGCAGCTAATGTTAAGGTAGCAGGAGCCGGCCTGTCGGCCAACAAAGTTGTTTCAACAAATGTATTCACAAAATGGATTATCATTCAAACGTTATTGAAGCCTCCTGTGACCAGTAAGTAGGTACTACTACTCAACCGCAGCAATGTTCACTATGAATTGAAAATGGGCGACCCTGATGTAAACAAGACAAACGTCTTTCTCTGGTCTGCATTCCCTTAACAATTGTGTGTATTGAGCCGTACTGTATGGCAATACCATTCTGCAATCTGTTAAATAAAGTCTTCATTCAATCGCTATGTGCCTAAAGTCAAGACTCTACACAGTACTGAACTAGAAAAAACCTGTGAGTAAGTAAAGTATGCTGGAGTGAGGCGCAGACGGAAGTGGCCATAAAATACCAGAGGGAGGTGATGAATGAAAACTTTATTTAAAGGAAAACTCCAACATTTTGGGAAATTAGCTTACCGTATTTAACATCTTCCCTGGAGTTAGACAAGAAGATACATACCTTTTTTGTCTCTGTGCATGCATTAGGCTTAGGGAACAGCCGCTCCGTTAGCGTAGCTTAGCTTCATCACTGGAAGTGGGTCAGACTTGTACCCTGACGTTCCCTACATTTACATCATTTACATTTAGTCATTTAGCTGACGCTTTTATCCAAAGCGACTTACAAGTTCTGTACGACAAGCCATCAGGAAGGGCACAACTCTATCAGCTGAGCAACAATGTTCATCAAAGTGTTGAGTGCTACAGTGTAGGTTAGTTTATTAGGACAAGTGCATGACAGTACGGTTAGTTAGGGTTAGATTTTTTATTTTTTTTTAATTCAGATAATGGTTGAAGAAGTGCGTCTTTAGTCGACGGCGAAAGATTGGACGTGATTCGGCTGTCCTAACTGGGGTGGGTAGTTCATTCCACCATTGTGGGGCAAGGACTGAGAATAGGCGACTTCTCTTTGATGACCCTCCCGGAGCTTGGATAGGAGTAGGTCTGAGGCGGCCAGAAGATGCAGAGCGTAGGGGTCTTGAGGGTGTGTAGTTAGAGTGCCCTACAGTCACGAAATACACTCCAAATACAACTCCAAAACGTTCCTGTAAACATGTTGTGACCTGGCTGTGTATTTACCACGTGGAGAAATAAAAAATAATTGAATTCGACAATTACGTTTTCTAAGCAAATATACTCTGAACTATTTTTTGCCTAACCATTCCTCTCTGGGCGCAGTGATTTCAGTGCTACTTTCTAACGTGACGCCGTGTTTGTTTACATTCTCATTTCATTCAAATGATCCGAACCGATTGAAGTTTATGGATACCATGACTTAAAATCCTCTTACCTTGATGATTAAAAGCCTCCCCAATTTAGAAAACAGTATTCCCATGGCTGGTCTTGATATACTGCACGCTAACGGAGCTAACCAGCAACCGGACACTAAAGCAGATAACTAGGCTAACTTCCGGTCGGGGGGTTCCAAAATAAAAGAGCGACGTCTATAGCAGCGGAAATAAGTTTATTTTGTACATTATCACAATACATCATTTGAACTATACACAATACATAATTTGAACTATAGACAACACATCATTTGAACTATACACAATACTGAATTTGAACTATAGACAATACATAATTTGAACTATACACAATACTGAAAAGTTACAGTATGTAGATTTGTTTATTTGTATGACAAAGTCAGTCAACCCTCGCAATCAGTTTCATTTAATGAATTGAAAACAGCATTGATATTACGTAAAAGCAAACTGGCAATAGAAAAGATGTTCAAAATGATCTAGTTCCCTTAAAACGCTAACGCTATTAAATAAAAAATATATATAGTGGAGGTTAAAATAAATATGACTTGGCCTGAAAAAAAGTTCAGTCAGGAGATTTGTTTTGCTTTAATCCCTGAGTTAAAACTACTGTGAAAGTGAACTTAATCTACTCCAAGTATTGTAATATACTGTACCTTTACTGTAAGTGCTTGAATGTAGTTTATTGTATAGTCCAGTTTTTACCACCAGCTTCTCAACTCAAAAACCCATCTGCTTACCTGCTGTCTGCACTGTTTACATACAGATTCTACATCAACCATGACTGCTGCTGTTGAACCTAGACTGCTTACATACCCAATGTGTAATACTGTTGTTTACACTTGTTGTCACCTTTACTTTCACACACGAATCCTAATTTTATTATATGTATATAGTATTATATCTTTTACTTGTGTCATTCCATGTTTATTTACTTTTTTTTCTTACTTTATTTCGCCTTTTTATATATCTAGTGCTCCTACTGCTGAGTTGACCTGTTTCTCTCGTCCAACACATTTATTTGTCATGTATGTTGACACAAGATCAACGGTACAATGAAAAGAAACTTGAAACATGTATTTGTGTGGCCTGTTGCCCCTGCAGTATGAAGCCAGCTCCTGCCCTGGCCTTGGCCCCTGTTGCTCTGAAGGAGGATGACTTCCCCAGTCTGTCAGCTACCAAGGTTTCCAGCCCCATGACCCCGGCTTACTCCGCCCAGCCCAGGAAGACCTCCTCCTTCCAGGAGGAAGATTTCCCCGCCCTCGTCACCAAGATCCGCCCTCCCAACCCCTCGGCGGGCGGCAGGTCTGCCTGGTCCACCCACGCTGCTGGGCCTAAACCTTCCTCCCAGCCCCCTCCTCCCTCCTCTAAAGCCCCCCCCCTATCCAACCACCACCCTCCACCCACATTCTTGTCCTCCGGCCCCCAGCTCCTCTCTTCCTCCTCCTCCTCTTTGACCTCTCGGAGGAAAAAGAAGGGAGTGGAGAACGCCAGGCCCAGACCGGCCCATTCTCCGGCCTCGTCGGACGAGGAGTCTCGGGGGGTGACCCAGCAGGTGTTCAGGACTGTTCCCACCATGCGGGACATCTCCTCTCTGCTCACTGTTAAAGGAAACGGCAGCAGCAGCCAACCTTCAACTTTGACCTCTAACGGTTCAACCACAGCCCCTATCTCCAACGCCAACATCAACACAAACGCCAACGCTGCTGCCTCTAAAGCCGGCAAGAAGAAGAAACAGCAGCAGCAGCAATGGAACACGGAAACCCCTCCTCCGTCGTCCTCGGCGGCGATGAGCATAGCGGCTGCTTCCATGGAAACGGTGGTGCAGAAGGACAACGGAAGGACCCAGAACAAACCCTCTCCCGCAGTGGCGGCGACGGCATCCGAGGTGTCGGGAGGCGTGCCGGGTGGATTGGCCAACGGGTATGCAGAGAAACCGTCGCAGCCCGTAGCCTTGACGACTGTTGCCTCGGTAACCCTGCAGCCTAACCCAGACCCCCCACTTGAAGATGAGGAAGAGTTCCCTGCCCTAGTCTCCAAGAAACCACCGCCAGGTACACAAGCGCGCACACACACACATCCCCAGACTTGTGTATCAGTTTTGTATCATTAGGTTTCATTCCATTTGCTTAGGTTTTCATTTTGTTAGGTTTAGTTTTGTTAGGTTTTGTTTTGTTAGATTTAGTTTTATTAGGTTTCTAAATCCCGGTATTGACCCCACTGTTTGGTTTCCTCTCAGTTGCCGCCTTCCTCCAGCATGTTCACACGTCTTCAAAACGGTATGCAGAGAAACCGTCACAGCCCGTAGCCTTGACGACTGTTGCCTCGGCAACCCTGCAGCCTAACCCAGACCCCCCACTTGAAAAGGAGGAAGAGTTCCCTGCCCTCATCTCCAAGAAACCACCGCCAGGTACACAAGCGCACACACACACACACACACACACATCCCCAGACTTGTGTATCAGTTTTGTATCATTAGGTTTTATTCCATTTGGTTAGGTTTTCATTTTGTTAGGTTTTCATTTTTAGGTTTTCATTTAGTTGGGTTTTCATTTAGTTAGTTTTAGTTTTGTTAGGTTTTCATTTAGTTAGGTTTAGTTTAGTTTAGTTTATTTGCCAATTATTAAAATACATTACATGTTACAACAAGTCATGCATCCTAAAATTATCAAGGATAGCACAAAAAAGTCAGACTTATTTCCATTGTGGTCCTTGGTCTCAGCAGCACATGGTATTTACATAAACATGTATTACACATATTACCATCAGCCTACAGTATATTGCTAAAAATAGAATTAAAAAGTAAAATACAACATTATTAATAAAATATACAAATACAATATAAAAAATTTACAGACACACTAAAACTACACTACATTAAAAACTAGAACCTTCCTTAGTTTCAAGTTCAAGTTTCTTTAATAGTTGTCATACAGAAGTACAGAATACTTTCATACAAAATGCTTCTTACTGTTACGCTCCAGAGACTGTGCTAGACAAGATAGTATCAAATAACATAGTATAGCATGTAATTTAGAAGAAGAAAATGAGGTCACAGTGTTCGGTATAGACATATGTACAATGTTCTGAGTTACCATATAATATACAATACTATGCAGTGTACTAATGTACAGTACTATATAGTGCAAAGCAGAAATGGGATGAGGTACAATTTAGGTACAATTTACAGTAAGGTGTACGAGTTGTAGTGCAATCCTTCATCAATAAATATAAAGTGTGGGGAGTGGGTGCTACAGTGTGTTTGTTTAAAGTGGGTGTGTGCTATAAAGTGTGTGGAGTGGGTGCTACAGTGTGTTTGTTTAAAGTGAGTGTGTGCGTGTGGATGTGTGTGCTATGTGCGTTTGGTGGTTGTTGTTGTGTAGTGTTCATTGTTCGTTTAGCAGCCTGATGGCCTGGGGATAGAAGCTTCTTCTGAGTCTTTCTGTGCTCGCCTTGAGACTCCGGTATCGCTTGCCTGACCGCAGCAGTTCAAAGAGGCAGTTGTTCGGGTGACTGGAGTCTTTAATGATTCTCTTAGCCTTGCCCTTGCAATGCTTGTTGTAAATGTTCTGGAGGGTGGGGAGCCCCCCTCCAATTGTGCGTTCGGCTGAACGTGTCACTCTTTGTAGTCTGCTTCGGTCTTGTGCAGTGCTATTCCCAAACCAGGAGGTGATGTTGCCGGTCAAGATGCTCTCTATTGTACATGAGTAGAAGTTCTTAAGGATCTTCTGACTGACTTGGAACTTCCTTAGGCGCCTGAGGAAGTAGAGGCGTTGTCGTGCCTTCTTCACAACACTGTCAATGTGTGTGGTCCATGTCAAGTCCTCGGATATGTAGGCTCCGAGGTACTTAAAGCTGTTGACTCTCTCAACCGGTGCCCCGTCGATGCTGAGGGGGCTGTAGTCCTTGACCCCCGACCTCCTGAAGTCCACAATCATCTCCTTTGTTTTGCTGACGTTCAGGGAGAGGCTGTTTTCCTGGCACCATCCCGCCAGGACCTTGACCTCTTCCAGGTAGGCCCTCTCGTCGTTGGCAGAGATCAGGCCCACCACCACTGTGTCGTCAGCAAATTTGATGATTGTATTGCTACTCCGCTGAGCCACACAGTCGTGTGTGTACAGGGAGTAGAGGAGGGGACTCAGAACACAGCCCTGGGGGGCCCCTATGTTGAGGGTGATGGATGAGGAGGTGCAGTTGCCTGCTCTCACCACCTGGGGTCTGCCAGTCAGGAAGTCCAAGACCCACTGGCAGAGGTCATAGTTCAAGCCCAGGTCCCTGACCTTGGCTATGAGTATGGAGGGGACTATGGTATTGAATGCCGAGCTGTAGTCGATGAATAGCATTCTCACATAGTTCCCCTGCCTCTTGTCCAGGTGTGATGCTGCTGTGTGCAGCACATGGGCTATGGCGTCCTCCGTGGACCTGTTGGGGCGGTATGCAAATTGCAGGGGGTCCATGTTGATGGGGAGGGAGGAGCAGATGTAGCCCTTTACTAGCTTCTCAAAGCACTTCATGGCTATGGAGGTGAGAGCTACAGGGCGGTAGTCGTTGAGGCAAGCAGGCTTGGATTTTTTGGGTACAGGGATAATAGTGGACTTCTTCAGGCAGGTGGGGATGACAGCCTGTTCTAAGGACAGGTTAAATATGTCAGTGAATACTGGGGCCAGTTGGTCGGCACAGACTTTTAGGACGCGGCCGGGGATGCCGTCCGGACCTGCTGCCTTCCTGATATTCACTTTTTTAAAGGTCCGCCTCACCTCATGCTCTGTTACCCTGAACACTGCGCCTCCATCAGCAGCCGACCCCCCCCCCCATTGCCGTGGCTTGTGAGCTGGTGTTGTTATTACCAGCATCAAACCTCGCATAGAAGGTATTGAGGTCATTTGCTAAGGAGATGTCACTGTTCAGTTTGAGGGAGGCGCCTTTGTAGTCTGTCATCGTTTTGAGCCCCTGCCACATAGCTCTAGAGTCAGCTTGTTCAAACTGGAGTTCAATTTTATCCCTGTAGCGCCGTTTGGCCTCTGACACTGTCCTCCTTACGTTGTATCGCGCCACCTTGTGGTCATTCATGTTGCCTGCCACTAGGCCGTCGTTGTATGCTTTGGTGCGCTCTCTCAGAGCTTCACGGACGGATTTGTCTACCCAGGGTTTTTGATTTGGGTAAACTCTCATTTTGGTAGTGGGGATTGTTTCTTCCACCAAAGTACAAACATAGTCCAGCACTGTCTCCGTGTTACTCTGGGACATTTTCTAGGAGCCATTTCCTAACGTTCACCTTGAAACTATACAGGTTCACGATCTGTTTGGTGATCAACGGCAACTCATTCCACTGTGCTCTGTGAGCAAAAGGTTTTGTTTTGTTAGGTTTCGTTTAGTTTAGTTAGGTTTAGTTTTGTTAGGTTTTGTTTAGTTTTGTTAGGTTAGGTTTTGTTTAGTTTTGTTAGGTTTAGTTTTCTTAGGTTTAGTTTTATTAGGTTTCTAAATCCCGGTATTGACCCCACTGTTTGGTTTCCTCTCAGTTGCCGCCTTCCTCCAGCATTGTACACACAATGTTCACACGTCTTCAAAACGGTATGCAGAGAAACCGTCACAGCCCGTAGCCTTGACGACTGTTGCCTCGGCAACCCTGCAGCCTAACCCAGACCCCCCACTTGAAAAGGTGGAAGAGTTCCCTGCCCTCATCTCCAAGAAACCACCGGCAGGTACACAAGCGCACACACACACACACACACACACACATCCCCAGACTTGTGTATCAGTTTTGTATAATTAGGTTTAATTCCATTTGGTTAGGTTTTCATTTTGTTAGGTTTTGTTTTGTTAGGTTTAGTTTGGTTAGGTTTTGTTTGGTTAGGTTTTGTTAGGTTTTGTTAGGTTTTGTTTTGTTAGGTTTTGTTTTAGGTTTTGTTTCGTTTAGTTTTGTTAGGTTTTGTTAGGTTTTGTTTAGTTTTGTTAGGTTTTGTTTTATTAGGTTTTGTTAGGTTTTGTTTAGTTTTGTTAGGTTTTGTTAGGTTTTGTTTAGTTTTGTTAGGTTTTATTTAGGTTTTGTTTAGTTTAGTTTTGTTAGGTTTCGTTTAGTTTTGTTAGGTTTTGTTAGGTTTTGTTTTGTTAGATTTTGTTTAGTTTAGTTTGGTTTTGTTTAGTTAGGTTTTGTTTAGTTTTGTTAGGTTAGGTTTCGTTAGGTCTCGTTTTGTTTAGTTGGGTTTCGTTTAGTTTTGTCAGGTTTTGTTTTATTAGGTTTTGTTTAGTTTTGTTAGGTTTTGTTTTGTTAGGTTTTGTTTAGTTTTGTTAGGTTAGGTTTCGTTTAGTTTTGTTAGGTTTAGTTTAGATTTGTTAGGTTTCGTTTTGTTAGGTTTCTAAATCCCGATATTGACCCCACTGTTTGGTTTCCTCTCAGTTGCCGCCTTCCTCCAGCATGTTCACACATCTTCAAAACGGTATGCAGAGAAACCGTCGCAGCCCGTAGCCTTGACGACTGTTGCCTCGGCAACCCTGCAGCCTAACCCAGACCCCCCACTTGAAAAGGAGGAAGAGTTCCCTGCCCTCATCTCCAAGAAACCACCGCCAGGTACACAAGCACACACACACACACGCACACACACACACACACAGTCCCGATACCGATCCGATACCCATTGTCCAATTTCTTCTCTCCAAAAAAGTTAAAAAAAAAAACAATGTATCCGCGTTTTTTATTTTTATATATATATATATATATATATATATATATATATATATATATATATATATTACAATTTATTTTGTTTTTAAGAATTGTAAAGGATCACAAGTGTGTTTTTGATTTGTTGTAAACAAAGACAGAAAATAAACTTCATTCAATTAATAAACTGTATGCCTCACCGTCACTGTGTGGAAGAGACTGGGATCATTCTTTTGTGCAAGGCAACATCAGGCTTGACCTAAAACATGACTTTCCTAACTTAGTGAAACTAAATGTAACAAATTAACACATAGATATAAATGTACTGAATGGTTTTCTTATTTTATTTATAAAAAAATATAAAAAATCCTATATATATATATATATATATATATATTTTTTTTTTACCGATACCCGATCCAGCTATTTTACTGATATCGGCGGCCGATACCAATATCGGATCGGTGCATCCCTATCCTCCTGCATTGTACACACATTGTTCACACATCTTCAAAACACATTTTTGACTGGTCCTAATCTTATGTTGTTGGATGAACCGGAGAACATTGGCTGAAAGTCATCCCAACAACACACCCACAGGTGCTTCTCTTGTTTCTTTGTCTAGCTGGGGGAGTTGGTTCTTTTTCTCACATTGTTTCTGCCAATGTCCATTTCTATAAAACTATAGAAAGTGTCTATTACAGATTTCTTGATTTTTAAAAAGACACAGTTGGGTCAAATCTCTATTTGGACACAATAAGAGCAGACTAAGGGAAGTTAGGCCTGTTTATTTCTTGTTATTGATTTACCTACATAGGCTGTATAAATAGTAGTATACTATATAAATAGATAGTTAAGTTGTTGAGGCACATTTCCTAAATTGAACATGGCAACATTTGAAGAAAAAAAAGAGAGATAAATAAATAATTATATATATATAAAAATAAACTAGCCTGTTCTAAATCCATTCCCTGCGCCACTATGTCTCTGTTTAATCATCTCTCTGCTGTGTGTTATATGTTAGGCTTGGGCTTCAAGAGTTCCTTCCCTCTGAAAGCCCAGACAGCGGCCCCCTCCGCCACCACGCCCCCTGTTCCACCTGGCCTGGGCAGCCTGTCCAATAAGCCCCCTCCTGGTTTCACTGGCGTCCCTCTCAACAGCAACGTGGTAGAGCCCGCTCCCCCCGCTCCTGACAGGTGAGCCACTCCGCCCTCATTAGGTGACTCAGATCTCAGGTCGCATTCACACCAGAGCTGCTATTAAACGCACCAGAGTTTGGATAGTCCGCTTGGTTTGGGGTAGTGTGAACGCTCATTCAAACTCTGGTGCGGACCAAAAAAGAGAACTCTGGTCCGCCTGAAAACGTAGGTCTCGGTTCGCTTCCAAGTGAACCCTGGTGCGTACTTTTGTGGTGTGAATGCTCATCGGACCAAACGCAAGACCAAATATAGGAAGTGACCCGATAAACTGTGCATCTTGAGTAGAAGGAAACAAAACAAACACTGCGGCGCGCACTGCAAAACAAGCACGCGTGGAACATGTCTCGTGGACAGACGTGGGCGAATGAGGAGGTAAAAGCCCTGATAGAAATATGGTCAGACGAGCTAATTAAACAGCTGCTTGTGGCCACTCACAAAAACAACGAGGTGTCAGGTGTGTACAAGTTGTTTAGCGACAGAATGATGGCAATGAGCTTCAATCGAACAATCGACCAATGTCACATCAAAGTAAAAAAAAAAACTGCGGCAGCATTTCAGCAATATGAGAATAATGTGTGTGCGCTGGGCTGCTTCGCAGAATAATGTGGTGTGTGTGTGCGCTGGGCTGCTTCGCAGAATAATGTGTTGTCTGTGTATGTGTGTGCGCTGGGCTGCTTCGCAGAATAATGTGGTGTGTGTGCGCATGTGTGTGCGCTGGGCTGCTTCGCAGAATAATGTGGTGTATGTGTGTGCGCTGGGCTGCTTCACAGAATAATGTGGTATGTATGTGCGCTGGGCTGGGCTGCTTCACAGAATAATGTGGTGTATGTGTGTGCGCAGGGCTGGGCTGCTTCGCAGAATAATGTGGTGTATGTGTGTGCGCTGGGCTGCTTCGCAGAATAATGTGGTGTGTGTATGTGTGTGCTGGGCTGCTTCGCAGAATAATGTGGTGTGTGTGTGCGCTGTAGAGCTGTCCCCGAAGCCTGTTTTTTGGATTCTATATATCCACAATAGACAAGCGCCCTTTTCGATCGTGTGACATTGTTCAGAAAGTTTGGTGCACTTGACAAATTGCAGTGTGAAAGCAAACCGAACCAAATGAAGAGTCCACCAAACTATATGTGAAAGCGACCTCAGCTTGTCACTGTAGGTTCAACATGTCTTTCTGGGTCACAAGCAGGGCTTGACATTAACACTTTGATTATTTACAGGATAAAGCATGGTTAAATGCCACCACCCACTTCAATGATAGCGCTGTGAACACATAATCTCTGTCTTAAATTATGGCTATGTGTCTAATCTGCCTGGCGCTTATCAATGACTTGTTTGCAGTCAACATTGTCGAAACGGATTGTTTTTTAATCTGTCCATTTCCGTTTTATAGCATTTTGAAAAGCCCTCGTTTTCAAGGAAAATATATAGATTCCGTGATAAAAGGCATTTACTGGAATATTCTAGCATACACAAACACGTAATTTTTCTGCCTATTTATGAATCGTTTTCAAATAAACGCTAGATTATCGATAGTATATGTGTACTTATGCACGCTATAGAGGCGGGCTGAAATATCTAGGGATGCACCGAAAGTTTTCGGCCGAAAATGGCAAAAAATGGCCTTTCGGCTTTCGGCCGAGAGTTTTTTCACCGAAAATATATCACCGAAACAGAAACAACCCAACAACCTTGCGTGTTGTTGTGATGATGTCGCGCTGTCGGGAGTCGCGCTGTTTCTATGTAAACTCTGCGCGCAACGCGTCCAATAAATGCGTCTTTAACATGCTTTATATCCTTATTTACTATATGCCGCGGTTAATAAATGAGTGATCTAATATGCATATTATTCAGAGCGAGAGGGGGGGGGATTGTGTTTCTCACATTGACGCTGTCGGTCTGTCGCGCGTCTACTGTGCCGAGTCAAGCGAGCACATTCAGCTGGGGACTCGAAAGGTGCGCTCAGTAGAGCACAGACCCATAATAGTGATTATTTATTATTTAAGTTAAGTTTTGCCATAATCATATATTTTTCCATAATCATAATATTCCACAACATTGGTAAAAAAAATCTATTCTATGAATCATTTTCGGCTTTCGGTTTTCGGCCAACTGTTTTCTATTTTCGGTATCTGTTTCGGCCAAGAATTTCCCATTCGGTGCATCCCTAGAAATATCGATTCTCATTTCCTGATCGCGCACACACAGACACACACGCATAGGGCAAACGCTTATATCTCTGTGAAAACGGCTCTGATTATCCTAAGACTGGTCAAATAAATTCCTTACCCGAGATCAGATGTTATCCAAAAAGATTATTCGAATTCCTGATCGCCATTCCAAATATCGATCACGCTTATTGATTAGTGTTGGATACTGTAAATACATAATCCACACGTTTTCCGGGCCGGCGAGCACAATGGATTCTTCAGTTGGCTTGAGGGAAAAGTTAACTGAGGAAACTGGCCACCCCCCCCCCCCCCCCCTTCGTCAGTGTAAAGTAATAGGGTGCAGTTACACAGGGAGAGACGATAGGGGGCAGTATCTTCCCAATTGAGCTCAGAGAGACTGCAGCACTAACCCGAGGCTCGATTGATGAAATATGAATTAAAATTGGCAATAAAAAAAAACTACAAACAAACGCTATATAGCGTCGGGGGCACTCAAAGGTCGGCATGATTAAGTCAATCCAGGTGATACTATATAATACTACAACTCTCATGAGCAGGGCCGCCTGGGAGAAATGCGAGGCCCTGTGCGAGATTTAAACGCGAGCCCCCCCCCCCTAAAAGGTAAAAAAATATATATATATATATATATATATATAATTATTATTTTTTTTCATTCATACAGTCAACATATTCTTAAATAATAGCGCTGCCCGAGGCTGGGCATGATACAGTCAACATATAGCAAGAGAGAGAGCGAGTGTGTGATGACGTCACGTGACTGAGAGGAATGGCGTGCTGAGTGCTCTGCACAGCTCTGTCCTTAGAATATAGTATTTTGCTTCTAAATGATCATCTATTTAAACTGAAGAACTGGATTATTTTGTTCAAACATAGTTGCCTGTCTGCATGTCTATTTCTGGCTCTTGCCGAGAAACCCGAACCCAGACAAAGAAAGGTGAACGGCGTGCAGCAATCAAACAAATCATGTCAAGCGAGGACACACCTGCCTGGGCGCAGCTACTCCTAACGGAGGTGAGCGACCTTAAATTATCGGTTGAAAGAAGACTGGATGAACTTGGCAATTCAATGAAAGACCTAAAAAAAGAGACACGGGCTATTCTGAACAGAGTCTCTAATGCAGAAGGAAGAATCGGAGATCTAGAAGACCAGTGTGCGGCCAATAGTAAAACCCTGCAGGTCCAAGCCAAAGAACTGAACACGCTACAAACAAAGTGTAGTAACTTGGAAGCACAAAATCGGAGAAATAATCTGATCTTTGTTGGCCTGGCAGAAGGACTGGAGACAGGCAACCCAGACAAGATGATGGGCGACATATTAAAATATATTCTGGATGGTAAAGACGACGAGCCAACACCAGAAATTGAAAGTCAGCACCGTAGCCCACGTCCCCGCCCGGCTCCAGGTGAGCCACCGCGGCCGTATCTGGTGCGCATACGGAGATGGAGCGACAGACAGAGGATCCTCCAGGCCGTGGCGGAGAAAAGGCAACTATCCTGGCTAGGACAACCACTGAGAGTCTTCCAGGATCTACCAACGGAGATTAAAAAAAAGCGCGCAGAATATGATGACATCAGAGCGAAACTCCGCAAAGAAACGTCCCTGCGCTATGGAATACTTTACCCAGCGAGGCTCGTTATCACCATTGATGAGGTGAAATATATCTACAACAACGCATCGGAGGCTGTTGAAGATTTGAAGAAACGATTACCCAAGATCTTTGGTTGACATGAGTGAGAGGACCAGAGGCATAACTGCACCAGCGTCACTGTAAGCCCCCCTGCTTTATTTTTTATTTTTTCTTCTATACCTTCATTCATTATGCTTTACGGCTGGGAGTGGGACTGATGGAATTATTGAGATATTACTTATGTTACACAATGAACAAGTGGAAAATGAACTAATCACACTCTCTCCCTCATAAACATAACGCTGGTGCCCGCATCGCGTATTTTTATTTTTTATTTGCGCAAGTTGATTGAACCTTGAGAACGGAGCTGTGTAGGATGCAGCACGGCCGCGCCTGCTCTGCTCGCGGACAAGGGATGGACATTAAGTCTATCTCTGTTTTGTTTACTGTTTTTCCTTTGCCTAATGGCTTACTTTATGTATGTGTATGTCTTGTACTTTTTATTTTTGTCTATCCATACATGTTGTTGCATAGTTTACAAGGAGGAAGCTGTAAAGTTGCTTGATAAAAATAATGGGACCTAATCATGTAAATCTGATTAGCTGGAATGTGAAAGGTATTTCAAACAAAACGAAAAGATATAAAATTATTACATATTTGAAATCCCTATCATGTGATTTGGCAATGCTCCAGGAGACCCATCTGAATGAAATAGAATCAGTTAAATTGAAACAAAGATGGGTAGGTCAAGTGTTCTCAGCACCAGGCAGTGGAGCCTCTAGAGGGGTAAGCATCCTGATTTCAAAGAAAATATCATTTAAACTTTCAAAACAAATAGTTGATAAAGATGGAAGATATATAATTTTGTCAGGTATTTTACTAAATGAAAAATGTACCTTAGTAAATGTATATGCTCCTAATACGGGACAGAATACTTTTTTGTCAAAGCTGAATCTGGTGCTGGCAGAATTTGCAGATTATCCCATTCTGATGGGTGGGGACCTAAATTTGGTTAGCAATGCCTCGATTGATAGGTCTGGGCGTCCCCTCCCACTAGACGGAGCATTGTCAAGTGCACTTAAAGAAATGCAAAACTCACTTGCATTAACCGATATTTGGCGTGTTGTCAACCCTGACACACGTGAATATACTTTTTACTCCCACGCTCATAATTCATATTCCAGGATTGACTATTTTCTCTTCTCACAATCCTTGGTGGGTAATGTAATTGATTGCAAAATTCATAACATACTTTTATCAGACCATGCGCCCCTGTCAGTCCTTTTTACTCCTGCTGTAATTAACAATAAAACCAAACAATGGAGATTTAATAACTCCTTATTGAAAGATCAAGTTTTTGTGTCTATGATTGAGGAGAAAACACAGGAGTACATTAGTATTAATCTTACATCAGTCCAGTCAGTGCAGACTGTATGGGAGGCTTATAAGGCAACCTGTAGGGGCTGGATTATAAGCTACTCAACAGCTAAGAAAAAGGAAAAAATGGCAAGGAAACATGGTCTGATTACTGAACTTAAGTCCTTGGAAACTAGTCATATGTTGGACCCTGACAATTTAGAACTGAAAAAAGCAGTGTTGGTTATAAAAACAGAATTACAAGCAATTCTACATGAGGAAAATGCATTTGCCCTCTTTCAGTTGCGTCGAAAATATTATGAATCTGGCGATAAGGCTGGTAAAATGCTTGCTCTCAGACTGAAGCAGCAAGAAAATCGTCAATCAATCTCTAGCATATATGATGAAGATGGCTCTCTGATTTGTGAACAACTTCAAATCAATAAAGCATTCACTAAATTTTATAGCACACTGTATAAATCAGAATGTTGTACGAGTGAAGAGGAAATGGAAAACATTTTCAGAGATATAAATCTCCCAACCCTCTCTGAAGAAGAAAGGGAATCACTAGATACACCTATCACGGAAAATGAAATTAAATCAGCTATCAAATCCCTCTCAACCGGTAAAACACCGGGTGATGATGGTTATACAAGTGAATTTCTTAAGTGTTTCCAAGTCACTCTTACACCACTTCTAATATTGCTGTTTAATGATATAGTGGCCAATCAATCCATGCCGCTAACCATGCGGCAAGCTACTATTTCATTGATTCCAAAACCTGGCAAGGATCACTTGCAAATGTGTAATTTCAGACCTTTGAGTATTTTAAATAATGATTATAAGTTGTTTGCGAAGGTCCTTGCAGGGCGATTGGAAAATGTTATAGCCTCATTGATTCATATTGATCAGGCTGGCTTTGTAAAGGGTCGTTTAGCTTCAAATAACATGAGGAGGCTAATGCATGTCATGTCAAGGGCGGGGGCCTCCCATCATCCAGCGATGGCAATATCGCTGGATGCTGAGAAAGCCTTTGATCGAGTGGAGTGGAAATATCTGTTTTATGTACTACCTAAATACGGATTTGGTCCGGTTCTCATGAACTGGATAAAGGCACTTTACCATGAACCGGTTACGTCAGTCAGAACAAATGGTATAAGGTCTGATCCATTCCATCTCTATCGATCTACCCGCCAAGGATGTCCGGTTTCACCGCACATTTTTATTCTTTCCCTCGAACCACTTGCCTGTGCTATACGTGCTCATAAAGAAATCAGTGGTATTCGTATTGGTAGTTGTGAGTATAAGGCCAGCCTGTTTGCTGATGACATATTATTAACACTAACAAATCCTAGCCATTCCATCTCTCAAGTGCTAAAGCTTATAGATACATTTGGTAAATGTTCGGGCTATAAAGTGAATTATAGTAAAAGTGAAGCTATTCCACTTAACAACCTAACTTTTCAATCACATCTGGGTTCTGCTCCTTTCAATTGGAAGCCAAAAGGAATTAAATACCTGGGAATTAAAATCCGATCTCCCATTGAAAAAATGGTTGAGTTAAATACATCTGACCTTTTAAAGAATATAAAGGAGGACATCAAAAGATGGACAGTCTTGCCTTTATCCCTTTGGGGCAGATCTGATATTATAAAAATGAATTTGTTACCAAGGCTAGCTTTTTTGATGTCCTCTATACCTTTAAAGTTCCCTCCTAGTTGGTTCAAAGAAATAAACAAATTATTTTCTGGCTTCCTATGGAACAACAGAAAACCTAGAATCAGCCATAAAAAACTTATAAAACCAAGAAATAGTGGAGGAATAGGACTACCAGATATCCACCAATATTACATAGCATATAACTCAAGATACCCCTTGCAGTGGGCTTACAATAGTGTGAGACAGATTGGCAGCTGGGAATGGCTTGAAGAACAAATTATAGAAGAACATAACAAAGATCTATCTCTTTCAATGTTGTGGTATAACCCAAAAATCACTCCCAGACTGGACAATCCGCTTTTAGAATTTTCATGTGAGATAGTGAAAATCTTACATAAACGCCTGACCTTTAGTGGATATTCCTTACCATCATGTCCATTATGGAAAAACCCTTTGCTCTCTGCAGGAGGTAAACTCCTTAAAAATAATGTATGGCAACAACATAATATAACACAGGTGGGCCAAGTGATCAAAAGGGGAAATATGATACCTTTTAATGAACTTAAAACACAGTTTGGGCTGAAAGACACAGAATTTTTATCTTATTTACAAATACAATCAGTTATTAAATCATTGTTGTCTAAAGGCATAGCTATAGGAACAAACGGAGTCATGGAAGAGACATTAAGGGGAATTACAGGCAGGAAAGGCATTGTTTCTGCAATGTATAAACTATCATGTTCAACCACCCCTGATACCAATGCCCAAACTAAAGTCCAATGGGAGCGAGACATGGGTATATCCATATCTGAAACACAATGGGAAGCAGCACTTAGGAATAGTACAAAAATATCAAAATGTGTTAGATATAAAATTATACAATTAAAGATACTACACAGGGCCTATATAACACCCTGTACATTGAATAAAATGAATCACACCCTACCCAAATTGTGCTGGCATGGGTGTGGAGTAGAGGGTACGCTCATGCACTTGCTGTGGCACTGCCCACTTGTTAGGACATTTTGGTTGGACATTGCTGAGGACCTGTCAGTTACTCTCCAAATTGACATTAATCCTTGCCCTATAATGTGTATATTGGGTGTAAAAATGGACACTGCTCAAGCAAAGATTGTAAATAATACTGTAGCACTGGCTTTTCTAGCATGCAAACGGATTATTTTAATGAACTGGAAAGAACGCAAACCGAACTGCTTCAGTATGGAGAACTGGCGCAAGGACTTCATGGACTTGCTATCGATGGAACAGGCTGCTCTGTCTCTTCAAGAGAGTGATAGGCCCGATGGCCTTCAAGGTCCCCTGAACTTTATTAGATCACTATCTGGAATAAGTTTGTCTACTGAACCTTTGTAACGCTCTGCAACCCCCCCCCCCCCCCTCGCCCCTTGTTGTTATTGTTATTATTATCATTTCTTGTCTTGTTTTGTTGTGTATGTATTGTCTTGTTTGAGAAAAATAAAAAAACTTTAAATATCAAAAAAAGAGAGAGAGCGAGAGAGAGCTCCCGTTCTACAGTCAATATACAGTGTTATCGCTGCACAGACCCGGCAATGCCCCTGACCCTCCACCAGAGCAAGGCCAGATAGAGAGAGAGCATGTCTGTTTGTGTGTGTGTTAGAGAGAGAGCATGTATATGTGTGTTAGAAAGAGAGAGAAATATATAGAGAGAGAGAGCATGTCATTTTGTGTGTTAGAGAGAGATATAGAGCATGTCTGTGTGTTAGAAAGAGAGAGAGCATGTCTGTGTGTGTGTGTGTTAGAGAGAGAGCATGTATGAGAGAGATAAGCAAAGATGAGCCCCTAAAGGATATTCAACTTTTAATGGAAGAACAAAACGGAAGGAAAAGATAACTTCACAAAGGCAACATGAATATACATAGATCCAAAAGGACAAAGATCAACACTTAAATCCAAAGAGAAGAGGGTCTATACCAGAGAAAACAAAGTAGCAAGGAGCCAATGGCCGACATCAGCTAAATAGGCTAACTGCAAATAGAGTAGCCAGGTACTGACACCAGGCCACACACAGCTTTGGCCAACGCTACCCAAGCTACACAAACGACCCAAGACAATTCAGACAGCACATGTCGTATCTCCAAATGTTGTGAAGTAACATATGTTTTGCCTGGAAAAAAACATCGTTATTAACAAAACATTTGGGAGGGGAAGGAAGGAAGAGTGGGGTAATGTCCAATGGACATCTTACCTGCACCAAGGAACGCAGGGCGAAAGGCCGCAACACAGGTCTCCACGTTGACGAAAGGCCTCTCGCTGGCGGGACAAAAAGAAGCTATGGCCGGAGCCTTGTCATGGTGCAGGCCCGACTACATCTTCTGTCAAAGATGATGTCGTAGTCAGAGTGCCAGGGCCTGCTATTCTCACGGCTAATGTCAATGATCGTAGCACAAGCTAACAGCTAACTCTAGGCTAACTGATAGCATCAAGCTAACGTTCCCAGCCGAGCGAAAACGAGCAGCTAACGTCGTAGCTAAACAGCTAACTGGCTAACAGTTAGCTCAACCCGGCTATCGCTAACCACTAGCTAACGCAGAAGCAAGCTATGCGGCTACCACTGAAAAACTGTACAACGTGAGAAAAGCAATACAGGCCAACACTTCAGACAGCCGCTGTGTTTTCCTCTTCTCATCCGAAGAGGGAAGGGAAAAAGAAGGCAATACATGTCCCACTACAGAGTGGTGTTTACCATAGCGGTGCCGGCAACAAGTCCCTCGCGGACTATAGCCGACTTGAGCATGGAGATATTCTCATAATGAAACACCAAGCTCACCTCCCTCGCACCAGGTGCTGACACCAGGCCACACACCGTTAGCTACTACAACAGCTAGCCGGCCCGTTTGGCTCCCGAGAGAGAGAGAGAGATATATCCATGGCGGGAATAGAATAGAGTGCATTAAAAACTCACCAAACGTCCAAGAGGATGGAGACAACCGCGTGGAGTTGACTAAGTTCATCTGCCGAATGACCGTCCTCTTCATCTTGGCATAACAATGCTGCACACGCTCTCTCTAGGTTAGCTTAACAATGCTGCACACGCTCTCTCTAGGTTAGCTAACGCTAGTTAGCCTTTAGCTAAGCTAGCTACTAGCCGACATCATCATGGCTATCCCGACTGAACCACACGTTAGCACTCAATATTATAACGTAGCTAAAGCTAACTAGCTGTCCCTGCCTTTAGCCGGGATGGCTAGCCTGACTGAACTGTCTAACATGCAACAACTTTCATCTTCAGTCCATCTGCCGAATGACCGTCCTCTTCGTTTTGGCTGGCATAACTAAGCATAACCTCCAAAGCTGCACGCGCGAAATAGTCAAATGCAGCTGACTCACGCCGGCATACACATGATGTAACCCCTCCCTTCTTGAAACCAATCTGCAGAGCCCCAGAGCTCCAATAGAGAATAGTGCAGAGCCGCAGAGCCAGGAACATTCTACAAAGTGTCTAATGTGAAATATATAAGCATATAAGCGAAACTAGATTTTAGGTCTGTGATGAAAAAGGGCCTCGCGGGAAGGGGGGCCTCGCAAAAAAAAATAAAATAAAAAAAATAATAAATAAAAAATATATTTTCTTTAATTTTTTTTGTGTGCGAGGCCCCCCTTCCCGCGAGGCCCTGTGCGACCGCACTGCTCGCACACCCCCTGAGGCGGCCCTGCCCACGAGGACTGGGTGCGCACAGTGTGCTCATTCATTGGCCCATCCACTTCGCCCTATTGTGCGCGCCGTGTTGCCTCCATGTGTGACAGCTGAACGAACGCTGTAATAGCTCAACTGGTTAGTGCGACCGACTCATCCATAGTTTACTTTACAGACAGTTAGCTAACTTAACGTTACAATGTGGCGGCATATTGTGGGTGTGAAAAGACCGGGTGAACCAAACCATCAACAAACAAAAAATGGAAAAGAGTGAGACCAAGACCGAAAACACGAACAAAGTACGAAAGGAGCCAAAAAAAAGAAAAACGTTTGTTCATTGAAAAGTGGCACTCGGGTCGCGAGTGGCTATGATCCATAACAGAAGTTCATGTTCTGCATTGATTGTCGTATGTATGGCACTGACAAGTCCAAAAGCTTGTCGTTTGTTATCGGCACAACCAATTTCAAATTAGAAACAAAGGATCATGAAATATCAAACAGCCACATACATACTCTAGCTACCTAGCTAAAGGCAGACCATTCACCGACTATTTGTGGATGTATGTGCGAGTAAGTATTAAACAAACTAACATGTATTATGTAACGTATTATTAAACTAATATTACGGTGTTTGTTAGCTAGCTAGCCACATTAATTTAACATTAAGAAGCATAACACCGGTTCCTGACAGGGAGCGAGCGAGCGAACTGGAGACAAAATCGCACGCGACACTCTCCTGATATGAGACGGCGTGTGTCTGAGTGTGTCTGTGTGTGTGTTACCTGGAAGCACAGGGGGCAAAGCAGCCTGCGATTCTCGACCAATAAAAAGTGTTTAGGTGCGGGACTTGGCCGCGTAATCGCTCAACTAGAGACACAGCGAGCGAATATTTGAGGGGTGAGCGACATCGCCGCTCAGTTCACTGTCGCTCGCGGCAGGTCAGGATAGTCTGATTGAAACTAATACATTTTTATTTTTTATTTTTTTTCTCCTTTTTCCTCCGATTTTTCTGCCATCCCAATGTTAGTCGTTATGCCAATTCCCAATCCCCTTCCTGGTCGCTGCGCACTTACCCCCCACAGTCGGTCTGGGAGAGTGGAGGCTACCACGTGTTTCCTCCGACACACGTCCAGCCAATCAACCTCTTCTTTTCACCTGGCAGCGCGGATTCTCACTGAGAGGGCGTAGCGTGTGGAAGGATCACACTATCCCACTTAGATCCTATCCACGCTTAGCAGGCGCCCCGACCGAACTGTAGGAGTCGCTGTTTACAACGACCCGGACCCACCCCGCCAGCTTCTCCCACCCTCTAATACTGCCAATTGTATTAGTGTGAACGGCCAGCCAAGCTGGTGACAACCCCGGAGCTGTGAGCTGGATTCGAACAGGCGAGAAACTAATACATTTTAATCATTTTCGCAATCACGCTCGCGTCGCTGCCTGTCAGGAAGGGGTGTAAGGGCTCGAGACTAACAGTCCCGTCGCAAATATTCAGCACCATGGACAGCTGCCCCAGATCTCTCTCTCTCTCTCATTCAAAAGTTAGTCTGGAGCCCATTTTCACATGACTATTTTAATAATCACATTATTACCATTGTTGGGTTATGATCGGCGTATAGTGTGCATGTAAACGCACTGTGTTAACGTTATATGAAAAATACATAGCTAAGTTATACTGTTTTTTCTTCAGTGTAGATGAGCAGAAAGGCTTGCATGTTGGCAATACATACCGAAACATAAACAGAGCCATGGAATTTATGTTCTACATTGCTGAGGCTGAAAGGAATAAACTTAAACAAACTATTGCCAGCACAAAGTTCCTCTGTCATGAGTGATGGCTCTACAGACAGTGCTGTGATGGAGGAGGAGCTGGTGTATGTGAGATGTGCAAGAGCAGGGAAGGTGGAAGTGTGCTTTGCTGGGATCCAGTCAGTTGACAAAGCAGATGCCACCCACATCGCCGAAGCCATATGTCTGCTGATGGAGACAGTGTCGGGGAGCAGTGAGGAGGATGCTACAGGGCAGTGGGAGAAGAAATTGGCATGTCCAAACAAATGCTTGCAGTTACATTGTCCAATTACCTATATTTATTACTTTTTGGGTTGGGGCGCGGGTGTGGGGATTTTTGGCTAATGAAAATGCTGAGTGGCTAGTGAGCCAAAAAGTTAATGGCAAGCCCTGGTCACAAGGGATTTAATCCAAAGAGATACATTTTTGCTAAAAAAAAATGTATTTCCTCTTCCCACTATTTTCCTAGTTAAGCCCATTTTTAATGCTTTCATAAGTAGAAGGCACACGTGGCTTTACTAGGTAACCACCTAGCGACCACCACCTAGCGACCACCTAGTGACCACCCAGCAACCACCTAGCGACCACCTAGTGACCACCCAGCAACCACCTAGGGACCACCTAGCAATCGCAAAGCGACCACCTAGCAACCACATACCAACTACCTTGCAACCACCAAGTACACACAAAACCAAACGAAAATAATCATGCACTGCAGAGTCATTTGTCTATGGCCTGAATGAGGTGTTTCTTTTCCAAAGAAGTCTTGATGTTTAAAATTTTGTTTCCAGTTCTACTCCTGTAGCCCTGTGTTGGAGCAGGACAGCATTACTAGTTGCTACGACTAGGATTAATTCATTGATTGAAAACTTTATTAACACATTCTGTGTCAAAAACGGCTTATTACGTTTCTGGGCCCCGACCGCAGAGTGCCAAAAACGCCTTTTTATGTTTCTGTGTCGTTTTTCCTTTTTTTCAATATTTTTATTCATTATCCATCCAGGGAGCCTGGTGTTACCATAGGGAATGAGTCTGAGATTGCCAAAGTGCAATACCGGCCGTATCGAGCACCCTTTGAAACCTTGTATCTTGGCCTGTGCGTCGGATCTAATGTCTCCGGGGATGGCTTTTTTTTGGGGCAAGGGGAGCGGTTATAACGGTCGGATTGAGAAGAATCAAATGCTCCCGATGCATGATGTGTGGTGGATTATGTTGGCGACACGATGGACATCAATACTTGGAATCGCGATCAGATAATTGGAATATTCTTTTTTCATGTCTTCACCTCGATCCGAACGTGTGTGTGTAACGTTAGTCCACAACGTATGCCGTTGGTGACTATCAAAGCATTCATGATGAAACATAATACCATAATACCTGATTTGAGAATAATAGCGGGTCCAGGCAAGAAACGGCAACGGTTATAGTATAATACACGCATGAGGCTATTCCTCAGCATTTCGGGAATTATTCCAGACCGATCTAAAAACACTTATATTCACCACGGTATAACGCGCGAATGTATGCATGGAAAAATTATCTATTTTTTTGCATCTTGACCGGAAGAAAGTCACTGTCAAATGACCATAGTATTGTATCCATAGCTATAATATAGAATATAGTTATAGCTCTACAAACAAGGTGACATACTCCTATCTTTTAAAGCATAGCAGTGCATAGATGGGGCCCGAAAACAGCGTGGCAGTCAATGTGTTAACGGATTGCAGAATGGGTACAATACAGTACGGCTCAATACAAACAATTGTTAACACTTTGAGTGCTAGCGACGAGATTTCTCGTTAGTTCATGCCAACCGTTGAGTGCCAGCCGACAAGTTTTTAGTCGTTTTTTTTTATTATCGATTTCCATTCTTTTTCCATTCATTTTTCATCAATCTAGCCTCACGTTACCAGTGGGGATCTGTCTGAACTCGAAGAGGGAAAATACCACCCCCTATCGTCTCCGGATGGTACTGCACCCCTTTGGATTGGATTGAATGAAACGCATGGAGGAAAAAAAGTCCTGCTTCCACATTTTACTTGTCAGGCATGTAACCGGAGAAGATCGAAGTCATCGTCCACCACCAGAACAGCGGAGAATGTGCGTTTCCAGTACCCAGCGTTGGATCAATAAACGCGATCGATATTTGGAATGGCGATCAGGAATTGGAATAATCTTTTTGGAGAACATCTGTGGCCCGACGTGACCAAACCCGACTTAGTCCGGCGAGATACAAGCTTCAGAAAATGTCTTGCACTTAAGAAAATCAAAAAAATGTATCTTGCTTTTTTGACTGCTTTGAAATGTCATTGCTCTGTTCCCTTATTTGCAAACTTAAATACAACTTGTAAATGAGTTAATTATTGTTAGATAGTTCGACAGTATTGTCTCTCATACTGTGGCAAAAACTACAAGCGAGGGCTTTACGCTGGGTGTGGTCTGTCTGCGTGTGCTTCATGCATTAATCTTCACAGGTACTTAACGAGGTGTTAAAACACACACAAGGACACACGCTCTCCTTTCTTAGCAGAGAGAAGGAAAAAATACACTTATCTTAACGTTATAAGTTATAGCAACTTAACTTGTGACAAACGCAGTCTATATTAAAAAGACCTTCATCATAAAACGCGAGTCGGGACTCTGGTGTATTGTCATTAAACAACATTAAAACACATTTAGAATGTCACAAATTTTATGAGCGAACGAATTTTGTTCGAGTGAATTTATTGCAACCTAATGGCATAAGAAAGTATTCATTCAATAGGGAAACTCAAAGAAAATAACAAACAACTTACCCGTAATTCCTCTAATAGTAACCCCGGCTTGTATTTGTTTCAACTGTAGCGGATACCAGGCTTGTATTAGGAGGAGGCATGTATAAGAGAGAGGCCTATATTTCTAATTTTCAAACCGATCATAATGAATAAATCAACATTTTGTGTCAGTTTGAACCCAGTAAAATGTACTGGGTTCATTTATTGAAACCAAGTACTGTATGAAATACGGTAGTAAACAGTGCAATTACAGGTGGTCAAAAAAAGTAAAGTAAAATAGTGCAATCACAATACTGGTATAATAATAATAACTTCGTTTTATAAAATTCTGAGGTAGGCTTACTCTCTTGGTAAACATTAACACCATACCATGGTATTTACTGCACAGCCAGGCCAGCATATAACAACAATAACAAAATATACCCGGCTTGTATTAGGAGGCCGGCTTATAATTGCTTAGCTCAACAGCGCACCCAGTCATTAATAGAGACCCGGTTTTTAATTGAATACCGGTTACTATTAGAGGAATTACGGTATGTATTATATTTCGTCACCATTTTCCATACAGGCGCCTCTCAAGATGCACGATTGGTCAGGACAGGTTGCGGAGTGATACCAATGCATTCCGTTTCATTCAGAGCGAGAGAGGGGGAGGGATGGTGTGTGTGTGCGAGCAGCGAGCTGTGCTCCTGATGCATGCTGAATGAAAACAGACATAATTCTTTCACTATTTAACCCCTAATCTCTCAATATGTATGTATGTTGTGTCTGTCCACTGTCAGTTACTTTGTTATCCCCCCCCCCCCTATGTAAAGCGACCTTGGGTCCCTTGAAAGGCGCTATATAAAATGAAGTTATTATTATTATCACACTACAGAAGGTTAACTCTTTCACTACCACACTACAGAAGGTTACCCCTTTCACTACCACACTACAGAAGGTTAACTCTTTCACTACCACACTACAGAAGGTTAACCCTTTCACTGCCACACTACAGAAGGTTAACCCTTTCACTACCACACTACAGAAGGTTAACTCTTTCACTACCACACTACAGAAGGTTAACTCTTTCACTACCACACTACAGAAGGTTACCCCTTTCACTACCACACTACAGAAGGTTAACTCTTTCACTACCACACTACAGAAGGTTAACCTTTCACTACCACACTACAGGTTAACCCTTTCACTACCACACTACAGACGACGGTCTATCATGACTTTTCCTTCTATGGGTAGATAGATAGTTTTACTGTTTATTCAAGATGCGCTATTGGTCAGGACATTAAGGCTGAGGTTACACCTTTCGTATCATCTTCGTATTGTTTTCTTATACGTATCGCCGCGTATCGCCGCGACGTCATGCGCCTCGAGTCACACTTTCGTTTTTTTTCCGTTTTTGTCACCAGAGCACACTGATGTAGTACACTGCCAAAGCAGTAGGTGGCAGTAGGTGGCAAACATGAAGGCAATTTCAACCAATCAGAACGAATGTGCCAATACACTTCCTGGTGGAAGCTCCAGCAAAGAAAATGTCAATAAGGCAGGCGCCTATGCCGCGCCACCATCTTGCTTTACTCAATGCAGCAATAATTTTTCAGCAAAGCCTAATAAAAGTGCAATAAACAAAACGGATACATTCACTGTGTGTTCTGCCTGTCATTTGTTGATGAAACAAAACTAACATCAACACAAGTGACCACCAAGAGCGGATAGTTTAGGCTAAAAAACGATCGGTAGCATTGTAGCATTGTTAGCTGCATGCTAACGTCAATGGAGTATGCCATTATAACAATATAGCATTGTGGCTAGAAGCTAACGTTAGCTCACGCTACTTAGCCAGCATCAAAACTGATGATATCGCGAGCTATCAGTAGTTAGATAACATTAGAGACAACGCTGTGTGTATTAAACAAAGGTGAATAGATGACTGGGCCATTTTGTTTAATGCTTCTTAAGTTGAAAGAGGAACTCTGAGCTAACAGGGTCTGAATCCTGATAGCTCACGTTAGCCAGCTGCTCATGCAATCGGTAATGCTAGCAGAATGAATGGATGTAAACTTTATTTAACATATTGCATATGGGTACAATACAATACGGCTCAATACAAACAATTGTTAAGGGAATGCAGACTGTTGTAGCTTGGACTGGGGTCCTTATAACAATAACTTGACAACACATGGTAGCTGAAGCTATTTGGGACACGGAGCTCTGTCCCAAACACACACACTGTACACAGGAAGGGCACGCAGATGGTATCTACTGCGCATGGGCGTTTTCGCAACAACTGCTCCGTGCTGACTACACGCTGTATTCCTGGCGTTTTTTTTGCGTATCTCCAAACGCAAACACAATTTTGCGTTTCAGCCGTATCCACAAAAAAACGCCAAAAAACGCATTTCTGTGTAGATAGGACATGAAACGTTGTCAAAAACGTATAAAAAAACGCCAGGAATACACTAGTCTAACCATAGCCTAAAACACATCCTGCTCTCTCTCTCTCCTCTCTCTCTCCCCCTCCCGTGTTATTCACGCATTATGCATGGATGGCTTTTAAAACAATTGAATAGCCTAAACTTCGTTGTAACTTATTTAATTCACATGTTGGTGAATTCGGTGGACACTGCACCGAGGACAATAACGCGCTGGCGACATTCTGTGATGATGATGATGATTATTAGACATCACATCACAATAAAAACGTGAGTTATACTATTAGCAGGAGAAACTGCTCATTAGCAGGGGAAGCTGCTCTTTTTGCAGCACAACCAGGTTACAAAAGATACAAGGTTTATTGGTTAAAACACATGACCATGACCCCCAGAATATGACTGGGTTAGCAGAAACAGAGAATAACAGCGGGTACAGTAAGGCGTCCCTTAGGTAAATTAGCACACATCACAGCACTAAATTACATAAACTATCATGATTTGTGTGTGTTTGCAGTGCCACAAGACAGAGTCGTTGTCATAACAAAAGTGTCTGCACTAGAACGAGGTGTTAATTGCACCCAGAGAGAGAGAGAGAGAGGGGGGCCATGCAGGATTACAATGCATTCTGTTTAGGGTTGTAGTTGTTTAACACTTAAGTGTGAAACTTTCAAGGCCATTTTCTCTGAATACGTTTTGTGATATCACCATGATTCATAGGAAGTAGCTTGAAAAGTATCCCACCAAAATGTTCAAGTGATGGAGGTATGAATCTGTACTTTTATAATATGTAAAAACAAACAAAAACGTTGCCTCAACAAGTCCCTACTATCCACGGCTAGTCACATCTGATCTGAGGTAAGTAATCTATTTTACCAGTCTTGGGATAATTAGAGCTATTTTCACCTATATATCAGCGTGTGCCATATGTATGTATGTGTGTGCGATCAGGAAATAAGATAATCGATTTTTCAGCCCGCTTCTATAGCGTGCATAAGTACACATATACTATCGATAATCTAGCGTTTATTTGAAAACGATTCATAAATAGGCCGAAAAATGACAATGTGTTTTGTGTATTCCAGTGTACTCCAGTAAAGGGCGATTATCACAGAATCTTCAAAAATGTTCTGAAACTTTCAAAAAAACGAGCGTTTTTCAAAATGGTATAAAACGAAAATGAACCGATTTATATTAAAAAAAAATCTGTTTCGACAATGTTGACTGCAAACAAGTCATTGATAAGCGACGGCCATATTAGACACATAGCCATAATTCAAGATATAGTTTATGCGTTCGCAAATATGAGAGCTCTGTCATTGAAGTGGGTGGTGGCACGCAACGGGGTTCCGGGGCACCGGACCCGTGGCACTCAAAGTGTTAAGAGGATGCAGACTAGAAAAAGACTTTCGTCTTGTTTACATCAGGGTCCCCCATTTTCAATTCATCAGAACATTTATGACATACACATGACATACAGATATACAGTACTGTTACATCCAGACATTTATGACATACAAGATATACAAATATACAGTACTGTCGAAGGGGAAGAAACTACATTGGAGGCGGTTGGGTGGGAGTGTTGGACATTTACCGGGGCCAGTTTCTAATTGCAGCCACCCGTAGGTACTCTTTGAGAGCGGTTTTGAAGGCGGGTAGGGATTCACATAATTTTACGGCTGTGGGTAGGGCGTTCCACATTGTTGTGGCATAATTGTGAAACATGTTTAGTCCCTTGTTTGAGCCGAATCTTGGTTGAACACGATTTGTGGAACTCCATCTGGTGTTGTGGTCATGGAATTCACTGCCCTTTGGGAAGTATTTCGACATGTACATGGGTATCTTAGTGGTGTAGTGTATCTTGTAGACCAGGCCCATTGCAAGTTGCTGTACTCTGTGGGAAGGGTAAGGTGGGTTTTAGGAGTAAGGTCAAGCAGTAGTCTGACCAGTTTTTTTTTGTAGTCTTGTTTTTAGGGCCTTTGAGGTGATTTGGTACCATGAGGTGCAGGCATAGTCGTAGTACCCTTGAATGAGTGCTCCTGCCAGAGTCTTCAATGTATTCTTGTTTACCAGAGAGGAGATCCGGTACAAAAATCGTGTTTGTTGGTTGACTTTTTTGATTACATTGATTGCCATTTTGTCACATGAAAGATTTGCCTCTAGGATGGAACCCAGGTAGGTAATTTCATCTTTCCTTGTGACAATATTGTCACCCACTGTAATGGAGAAGCCGTTGGCCTTGCTGAGTTTGTTATTTGATCCAAAGAGAGTGGACTCTGTTTTACCCAGGTGTAATGATAGTTTGTTATCAGCGAGCCAGGTGCAGATTCTGCTGAGTTCAGAGCTGAGGGCTTTTTCAACCTGCAACTTGGCCCTGTCAGAGACTAGCAGGGCTGAGTCGTCCGCGAACAGGAACAAGTTGCAGTCACAAGCTGATGACATGTCATTTGCATAAATTAGGAACAGTAACGGTCCTAGTATGCTTCCTTGTGGAACACCACAGCTCACTGGGAAGGGGGGGGGGGGGGGGGGGGGGGGGGCAGTGTACCGTTCACCTCCACCATCTGTTCTCTCCCCTCCAGGTAGGGTTGCATCCAGCTCACTGGTGAACTATCAAAACCAATTGCTTTTAGCTTGTCAATCAGAATGGAGTGATTGACAGTGTCGAAAGCTTTTTGGAGGTCCAGCATGACCATGCCGCAGTATTTGCCCGCGTCCACCTCTTGTTTGGAGGTCCAGCATGACCATGCCGCAGTATTTGCCCGCGTCCACCTCTTGTTTGATGTGGTCGTTCAAATAGAGAAGGCATGTGTCCGTGGAATGGGAGGCAGTGTATGCTAATGGTCTAGTGAATGGAGTTATCAAAGGTTCAGACAAAAACATTGCTTTGTTTTGTTATAATAAGATAAATTAAAACGTATGTAGCGAAAAGTTATGTAGATTATTTGAAAAGAGTAAAAACCAAGACAAGCTTTGCACGAGAAGACAAAGTATCCGTTTCATTTCATAGATTGAAAATGGCAACAGAAATAGAATGGCAACAGAAAATCTGCTCAAGAGAATCTAATTCTCATTAACCCTTTCACTACCACACTACAGATGGCGCGTGCTGGAAAAGTCTTATCAGCTCTGTGGGTTGTCTCTCTGGAATTTGTTTAGTTTAGTTTGTTTTGGCTGGCAGGCAGGCATTCTCAGAAGAGACGTATGCCTTCTGAGTAGGCATTTCTTCTAGGAAAAATGCCACGTTGATTTGATTTTGAGTAGAGTGAATTTTAACTATTGATTTTGAGTAGAGTGAATTTTAACTATTGATTTTGAGTAGAGTGAATTCTAACCACTTCGTCCAAAATGACTGAATGCAGTCATTGGTCCTCTGCGTGGAACGCAGCAAGTGTCTTAGTCAGTTCATTGAGGCAGGTCCTGTGCGCGGTAAACAGATCCAAAATCTTCTTATTGCAATCCAAAGTGCTCCAAATGTCTTCCACCTCTTCAATTGACGGGGAATATGCATGAACTCCGCCACGCGCCCCAGCTGTCAATTTGGTAGCCCGATTGAAATGTCCCAAGTGGGCAGAGAGGGTCAGCCTCATTCTGCTTTCTTGAAGAAAATATGTGATCCACTATGAAAGTGACCAGCTAATTAGATCCATATCGAGTAGAGTTGAGTAGAGTCCGACAAACGGCACGAAGCACAGAGGAGGAAGCGACTGGTCTCGAGGAGAGGGAGGGTGTCTGTAGTGTGGTAGTGAACGGGTTAACCGTCTGTAGTGTGGTAGTGAAAGGGTTAACCTTCTGTAGTGTGGTAGTGAAAGGGTTAACCATTTGTCGAGTGGCAGTGAAAGGGTTAACCTGCTGTATTGTCGCAGCAAAAGGGTAAACCATTTTGGTAGTGTGGTAGTGGAAGGGTTAAAACACTGTTGGTCTTAGTGTTTAAACTTGACGTCTGCATTAGAGAACAGCAGCAATGATTATTATGCTGCTGAAAAATCTCATGATTTTACATTCATGAAATTACATTTTACATGGAAATAACTAACCAAAAATTACTAACATTTATTCTAACATTTTAGTAAAAAAAAAAAACTCTCTCTCTCTCTATATATATAAATGTATTCCTGCTGTGTGTGTGTTCCCCAGGCCCACCCAGTTCTCTAGTGCTTACCTGGTGCCAGAGAACTTTCAGCAGAGGAACATGGAACTGATCCAGTCCATCAGGAACTACCTCCACAACGAAGAGTTCAACCAGTTCAAAAACTACTCTGGACAGTTCAGACAGGTAAAACTACTCACTCCACACAGGTCAGACAGGTAAAACTACTCACTCCACACAGGTCAGACCAGACCGGTAAAACTACTCACTCCACACAGTTCAGACAGGTAAAACTACTCACTCCACACAGGTCAGACCAGACCGGTAAAACTACTCACTCCACACAGGTCAGACAGGTAAAACTACTCACTCCACACAGTTCAGACCGGTAAAACGACTCACTCCACACAGTTCAGACAGGTAAAACTACTCACTCCACACAGTTCAGACAGGTAAAACTACTCACTCCACACAGGTCAGACAGGTAAAACTACTCACTCCACACAGGTCAGACAGGTAAAACTACTCACTCCACACAGTTCAGACAGGTAAAACTACTCACTCCACACAGTTCAGACAGGTAAAACTACTCACTCCACACAGTTCAGACAGGTAAAACTACTCACTCCACACAGTTCAGACAGGTAAAACTACTCACTCCACACAGTTCAGACAGGTAAAACTACTCACTCCACACAGTTCAGACAGGTAAAACTACTCACTCCACACAGTTCAGACAGGTAAAACTACTCTGGACAGTTCAGACCGGTAACACAACTTTATTAATTTTTTGCAAATAATTACATTTGTTGATATTTTAAATCTGTTTTACTTGTATTTTATCATTGTATGATTTGTAATCTCTGCAACATTGAAAATGAGGGCCCACCCTCAATTGTATCTCCGAGACTTAGAATAAAGGATGATGATGATGATGATGACAGCAGGTGTAGGTGTGTTTTATGATTTGTGAAATGAGACTTAAAATTGTTAGCGACAGAAATACTGCTCTCTCTCGTACGCGTCTCGACCGACCCTGACCCTCGCTCTCTCCTCCAGGGCGTGATGTCGGCGGCCCAGTACCACCGGAGCTGCAAGGAGCTCCTGGGAGACGACTTCAGCCGCATCTTCAACGAGCTGCTGGTGCTGTTGCCCGACACCGGCAAGCAGCAGGAGCTCCTGAACGCCCACGGAGACTTCCGGGCCTCGGAGAAGCAGGCAGGAGGAGGAGGAGGGAAGAAGAGCAAGAACAAGAAGAGCGTCTGGCAGACGCCCACCCCCTCAGCCAACGCAGCGGCCGAGCTGGACTGCCGGGTCTGCCCCACCTGCAGACAGGTGCTGTCCCCCAAAGACTTCAACTCCCACAAGACGTCGCACGTCGCGGAGACCGACGAGTTCCCCTCCTTGCAGTCGATCAGCCGGATCATCAGCTAGCCCCGCCCTCTCACGTCCTCCCCCCTCTTCTCAGCGCTCGTCACGCCTAATGCCCCTCACTGCCCTAAAGCTCCAGCACTAGCCAGTGCGGGGAGGAGGAGGAGCCCGTTGCCCGGGGCGACTGCGCGCCAAGAGAGGATTCTCCCGGGCTGCGGTTCAGTACCCCCAGACGGCTCAAAGAGGGTTGTGTTTTTAACGAGGTTCTGGCGAGGGATCGGGATCAATCTGTTGTAAGTGTGAAGGGTTGGACCACGGAGGCCCAGCTGTTAGTGGGAATCAAAGCGGTCGCTGTGTCTCGACTCGCCCTTTATTTTAACTCTGGCCGGCAGGTACTGAACCGGCAGCCCCAGAACAAGTAAGATCAAGAAAAATAATAAACAGACTAACGCTTTACTTGAAGTGGAGAACGACGCCACGTTAGTCGATGAAAATAATTATGCATATGATTCCTTTTTATTTTAAAATGTATTTTCTTTTCAACTTTTCACACTTCCATGCGATTTCAAAAGCTTGTTATTTTTTTTATTTTATTTTTTATGCAAAAAAAAAATAAGATATCCGCTGCTGATTGAAGACCCTGTGGTTTTGGTTGAGAGTATTTTATAGCAACAAAAAAAACACTGCTTAGACTCACGATCATTCACGACAGTGAGACAGGTAGACACGGTCATAGTCGAGACACTAGTCTGTCGGAAGGGAATATCAAACTCGACGCCGATGGTAGAGGCCTCTCACGGAATGTTTAGAATGCCCATTTGTCCTCCATGTTGGAAGAACAACTATTACTATGTGCAATTACAATAACGGTTGCCATGTGTTGATATTTGAGAAATATATCAACAAAAAATTTACATTTTGGTGTCTTATTACTGGATCTTGTAAACAAGTCGCAGTGGAAAAGTAATCCGTTTTACTTACTCTACCACTGCAAAGAAATGAGGCATTTTCTTTTTCAAAAGTGGTTACCAACGATTGCAGGCCATGTTGGAAGAAAGAAAGGGACACGAACATTCCGTGCAAGGCCTCCATTAGACACGCAAACAACACGTGCTGTCCGATGCAGGCGACTGCCAAACCCCTCCCAACAGCCTGACGCAGACGCCATTTTGACCCATTATCGGTGGCAGTCTGGCCAGTGTGTTTTCTGCTTTACACACTCTGTAAATGGGTGAATGAATAATTGTGGGGAAATTATTAATAATTAAATTAAGAGGAGAGAGAAACTGAGATGGGAATTGGGACTGATTTTGATCACTAATATTTTAGTCCTTTTGAATGTAATGGAATGTTTTTTTCCCCCATCTCCATCAGCATTAGATTTGGTTGGTTGGTTGGTTGGTTGATGGACGGATGGAATGGTTGGTGGTTGATTAATCATATTTGTTTGAGTGATCCAGGGCCAATTGGAGAAGATTGAGGACTATTTCCTTTTATTGTTTCTAATTCATTTTCACTCCTTAAATTGGAAACCGAAAGATTTATTTATATGTGCCCCAAACTGATTAAATGGCTGTTTGCCTGCTCTCCCACCTGCTTCTT
This sequence comes from Notolepis coatsorum, assembly GCF_963971535.1. Taxonomy (NCBI): domain Eukaryota; kingdom Metazoa; phylum Chordata; class Actinopteri; order Aulopiformes; family Paralepididae; genus Notolepis; species Notolepis coatsorum. The sequence continues at coordinate 87,748,587 of NC_140178.1, read as the reverse complement.
CAGTTATGTTCCAATTGTCTAGACCATGATTTCTTAAACTTGTCACCTGAGACCCAATTTGTATTTTTAATCTTCCCTCGTTGTGGGATCCAGGCTCACTGAAACATATCCCAAACATATTACTGCTGTTGTCATGTGGGGATCCACCAGGAGATGGCCTGTTTCCTATTTCGGGTCCCGACCATAGTTTCTGTTATCAATGACCAAGCCTTTGATTTGCAGTGTTGTCAGGGCTGGTGGTTGGCGACACTACATTTTCAAAGCCTTTCTATCGGAGGACCTCTTGCATCACAAGTTCCTACCATTTGATGGCAAATATACAATAGAAAACGAGCTCTCAGTAGGATTGTCCTGAGACACAAGACTGAAGGAGATGTCTTGCTTGAATTGTGTTTCTCACTCACCTCACCAGTAGCTTTGATTCATTCACATTGTTTTATATACGACGATTCGTCTCACATTGATGAATTAATGGAACTTCGCACATCACTGACGCTAGCAGCACACAGACGTAAGGAACGCATGCCACTCTCATTCCTGAACAGAGATGGCTGTCTGTATCCTACATGAGCTGTCTGCTCAGGCCCACTGGTTAACACCAATCAGATAATGTCAAAATGAATGCTTGGGTAAAACTATGTATATTTCTTTTACATTGCTTTTTTAATATTTATTTACAACATTTACACCTGTGCTTTTAAGAGCAGATGTGAGGAAGATGATACTACTGCTGTTTTTATGATCAAATATGATGTGTAAACACACTATGTAGACGGTGGACGGTTCGTTCTCCCTTTTAACAAGGGGGGCGGGGTGGCGAAGCAATTCTGTTTGGGAAAGCAGGAGCCCTCCTCTGACCAGTTAAGATGCTAAATTAACATTGGATTATGTTCATATCTAGTGTAGTCATTCCTGCACATCCCCTTCTGTGGTGCAGAGCCAAACCGTGCAACACACGTTGTCTTCACGGCACAGATTGTGTCAAATGAAATCAAAAACATTTCTTGTCCTTTTCCACTTCCCCTCAGCATCACACTTACAATTTGAGGAAAAAAAAGCTACAAGGAAAGGATTTTTGGCAATTCGAACAAAGACGGAATAATCAAAACCAGCCTCTGATCTGGTTGGACACCAGAAACCTTGGGGTTTGTTCAGAAGGCAGAAGATTGTAGACGTAGACGGAACCCTCTAGATCCAGAGTTCTAATACATTCCGCTTTTAGACTGGGGATGAAAACACAAGTTTCCTACAAGTCATGTAGGCAGTGCCAGTGACTCATTCTGGGTGAAGTACCTTTATGTGAAATCTTCTCCCTACCGAACACACTCCCTTCAGACTCGGACGTGCTTTAAAGATTGGGACTGGTCATTTCTGCTTGCGACACATCGGGCATGTCGATTTTGTTTACGTACGTTTGTTTGTTTGGGGGACTGGTTGCATCCATGTATCGAGTACACAAGCTGTTCATCTCCTCTCTCAGGACCGTTGGCGTGCACTGCTGCCCTCCTGGGGGTGTGTATTTGTATGTGTGCGACTGGGTGTTACGTGTGTTTATGTATGTATGTATGTACAGAATTTGCGTGTATTATGCAGCGGCTTCCTCTGTATTTTTTATCGACCTCCAATAAAGCTGCTTCTCTCAGCACTTCTGTTTGTGTATATATGTATATATAGATATATTTATGTTGTGTTACGCGCCTGATCTAGGGAAACCTGGACATGAAGGATGGTGCTAAATAGCAATCAACACGTTCAAAGTTTAACCTTCTGTAGTGAAAGGGTTAACCCTAACTCTCCTAACAAAGTTAACCTAACTCCTATGATATAATTACCTTAATCTTGGGTGATAATAGAATAGGGTAGACTTAAATGTGCTTTACAATTATTTACAAGCTATGAGCAACTACCCGATCAGACTTCGATTTGCATCTCTCAATTAACCCTTTCACTGCCGCACTACCAAACGGTTAACCCTTTCAATGCGACAATACACAGAAGGTTAACCCTTTCACTGCAACACGACAGCTGGTTATCCCGGCGATGGTCCGTCGGTTGTGTGATAGTAAAGGGTTAACCTGTCGTGTGGCAGTGAAAGGGTTAAACACAAGTCACATTCTAGGAGCACCGCCTCAGTGGTTGGAAGTGGGGGGGAGAGGAGGCTGGCATCAGCTGGTTTAAATCATTCATGGTAGCCAATCAGCCAACAGCAATCCCATCACCTGACCCAATCAGGGAAAACGCCACCTGCAGCTCATCACACGCACACTAACCTCGTTCCCAGTTTTATCTCCTCCGTGAGATAAAGTCTGGTAAAGCACTACGATCAAAAGTGTGAATTTCTGGTGTATGTACTATGTACTTCCCCTGGAAGCTGCCTCCGAACAAGCTAGAACGTCCCGGTCGCGTATGTAATAAATTCTTCAGGCAAAGACGTTGCAGTGGCTTAAACGAGGAAATATTGTGCACTTCACACTTTTCTATAATTGTTTTGTCGAAAGCCTGTAGCCGGTACTTCCTGTACTTCCGTTTTCACACTTTAGGAGGCATAGCCAGCCTACACGCACACACACACACTGAAGGAACATACTGGGGAGGAGAGTGGTTAGAGAGACGTCATAACAGTTGTGTGTGTACATTTTGTTTTATAATATTTTTATGTGAGTATGTACTCTGTATTATTGGCCGATATTGACATTAAAATGTAATATCAGAAATGATCGGTATCGGTTTTAATAAAATAAACATTTATTTAACCTTTATTTACCCAGGCAAGCAAGTAAGAACAAATTCTTATATACAAAAGCAGCCTGACCAAAAAGCAAAAGCCTTTTGAGGGAAGGGGGGGGGGGGGGGGGCTGCAACAAAAACAAGGTTATGTACATGCATACAAGTACATTTACAACTTGATTCAGATGATGATGGAGATGGAAGCAATAGATTTGCTTCCCTGGATTTCATGAAATGTGCCTGATTATGAATCAGAGTGATGAGGAAGAGTCTCTGGTTGTGTTAGACCACAGGCCACGAAGGTCAATAATGAAACCTGAAAGAAATAGAGGCTCTTGATAGGAAGAGAAACATCTATTGCTTATATCACAGAAGGGAGGTGCCAGAGCCACGGAGGGGAGAATATCTCTGTGGTCAGAAGGAACGTTGTATCTCTCTGTGGACAAGGAGATACAAATATTGAGTGGGTTAATAGTTGGGTCTTTGTGGTGATGGACAATGGACAGCGATTGAGGGTGAAGATGTCGTTCAGCCAGGAATGGTCTGATCTCGAGACAAGATGGATATTTCATCTTTCATTTCATCATTTATTTATCCATACAGGAATTACCACAGTCCAACAGTACATATTAATATGATCCACCAAATTCCATGGCCGAAAGGAACAGGAAGAAGAAAAATTCGTATTTGTACCTGCCCCTACACACATACAACACACTGATAGACTTATTGCAATGTCCACCAAACCAAACAGAATGTACATACCCATTTTGGAAACATCAACACAACTAAATTAAATCAACATAAATAAACACATTTTGTGTATCAGTCAAACTACATATTTAGGTTCATTCATTTATACACACATCTACACGTGTATCTATACATTTATATAATGTATTATTCTATATTATACTTCTATATACTATATAATTTTATTATTTTTATTTTATTATAATATAACAAAATCATACTATTTATACTACACCATATTGGTATACAGTATTATACAATATTTTAATATATTATTATTATATGTTACTCTGCTATATACTATATTACTATACTCTACTAGCCTATACTGTAATGCTATGTTATCCTGTTATGCTAAACTGCAATATTATACTAAACTGCTATACACTGTCTATATTTTCTTTGTACAACCTTTTGAAGTGAAATATATTAGTAGAACTCTTCATCATTCTGCAAAGAGTTCCATAGTTTGATACCTATAACTGAGGTGCACCTTTGTTTTAAGGTGGTTTGTGCAAATTGGTGTCATGGTTTTTGCTTTATTTCACCTTTCTGTGAGGGACAGCTGTCTATTTCGTCTCCGGTGAGGGATAGCTGTCAATCACTGGTCTCTGTGGTTAATTGCCTCATGGGTCGGCAGGTGTGTGGGCTTGATTGCACCTGATTCAGTGCAGCTGTGCCTATGGTAAAGCTGAGTCTATTTAAGTTTGAATCTCGCAGTGTTAGCTGCTTTTTCATTTCCTAGTGTTGGCTATCCTTCTGGTCTCGCACAATATCCCAATAGTACCTGTTACGAAGGATCAGATTAAACCGAATATATGTATTTATTGATTGATATATATTGCATAATATTTGTATATCGTTTGATATCCCTTGTGTATTCCTTGTACATATACACGGAATATCCCTTTAACCTAGTACAGACCATAATATTTCGTTCTCCTATTGGACAGCGGTCCCTTAGGCGCCATTGCCATACCCCCAGGGTCTAGTTCAAAGTCACCGTCAAAGACATGCCTGGGCATGAACGGCTCTGCGCAAGGATACGAGACAGGAATAGGGCTGGTACTAGTTTGTTCACCTAACGTATAAATACGGCGCAGGTGAATACAGAAGTATGTTACCCAAGTGAAGCCTCACCCACGATACAACGTGCGGTGAAGTACGGCCTGTTTGGCCCCAAATAGAGCATTGAGACCGCGTGCGAATTGATAACTGAAGTATCAGAGTTTAACGCTGTACCGTCGAGTTCGACCTATTCTATTAATTCAGTAATAGTCTATTTATGTATAGTGTATCGTGCGGCTACCGTTCTACAGTGACCAGCATCACCAACGCTTCCTCGCACCAGCTAGTGTGCTTATCCAGGCTGGGCAGCTTAACCTGGCGCTTTCACCCGAGGAGCCCTAGACGAGGACCGTGTGGACATGTACACTGGATAATCTACCCGACGACTACATAGCCCTTTTCGGCTGGATTATATTTGCTTTGGTCCTGTAATTGATGGAGCGGAGAATTGCCTACACCCACAATTGTGTGGGATTTACCCTGTGAGGAGCAACGTCGAGCCCGCCTCTCAGAAGCCTGAGGCTGGCTAGCTTTCTTCCATGCGGAGCTGCATGCCACGGAGAACAGCTGTTATTCGTCTGCGGATCAAGAGATTATTGCACCGTCTCCTGTACTTGGAGTCTCTCTATTCATCGTTGACCCAGACTCTACTACCGACAAATCCTCTCCCCTTGCTGGCCTACAACCGGAGGGACCCTACTATTATCTCCCGCTGCCTTACTAGTGTACCATAGATATAATTCCTAAGATACAGGTGGTATTCATTATCTCCTGCGTAATATGCCAATGGACTTACGTTATTGATTTACTCACGCACATTCCTTTGCCTTATAAGCGCAACCCTACGTAAAGTATTATTATATACTATCATTGCTGCTAATAAATATTCTTAAACCCAGTTTTGTGTGGAACCGTGTCATTGTGGAGGTGTTCTCATCATATACCTGTGTACTGTATGGCCAGTAGTAATGTACATAAGACAGTAGTGGTTTAATGATACCATACTTATATAATACAGTCAGGGAATTGTACCCCTCAGTTACAATTGGTCCTTCGAGCCGGAGAGTAATTAGCGTAATATTAATATAATATTAATATTAACATGGCCGATGATGAACACTCCACAAACTGTTCTCCTAAGCTAGATCGCCCGGAGCGCAGACGGCAGCCACCTCTTCACCTAGAGGACTAAGTTGTCAGTCCAATACCTAGCTTTAAAAAGAAGTTAAATACGGATAAAGTAACTAAAGCGGATAGTAAAAGTATGCCAAACCCTAACGACCAGGCGACCCCGCCAGTAGAGACCCTAGTGGGTTCTAACGTAACTGACCAAGCTCACGGGGGGGACCAGGAGGGACATGACATGACTTTACCCCCCGCCAACGCCAACGGGACAGTCCCCGGAGAGCTCCAGGATAAAGAAAGCGCTCCAGGGACGGAACCCGACCCACTACCAGAAGAGACGCACACCCAGGAGATGGATCTCCTCGGAGCGCGACAGGAGAACGGATCTCCAACGAGCACTGCCAGAAGCCGATCACCTCCGCCTGTGTCTTCCCCCAGCGAAGCGGACAAGATGCTGGCGCAGGCACTCATCGCCACCCTGGCAGCCTCCACCGAACGCGATCGACTTCAGGGTGAACGCGATCGACTCCAAGCGCAACAGACGAGCGAGCGCGAACAAGCTGCAGACGAACGAGAGCGCCTTCACGCGCAACTCCAAGCGCAAGCCCTCAGTGAACGCGAACATTCTGCAACCGAGCGAGAGCGCTTCCAGGCGCAACAAAGGAGTGAAGACGACCGCATAAGACTGGAGACCAGACGCCTTCAGACGGAAGAGAACATTGAAAGAAGCCGCGCCGATGCGCAGCACGCCGCCGCCAACGCGCAGCGCGACGCCGCCAATGCCCAGCGCGAAGCAGCGCGCGACGCCGCCCATGCCCAGCGCGAGGCAGAGCGCGACCGGCTGCAGGCGCAGCTGATGGACAAATTGATTACCATAGCGACACCCCCTCACTCCGCACGGAGCTCCCGGAGATCGTCACGACAAGGGTCTAGGGCACATTCCCCTACCCGACCAAGCAACCCGGGACCCCGCCAACAGGAGGATCCTGTCCACGTCTCCGAACCCCCTCCCCGGCCGGTCCATACGAGACCCAGCAACCGGGAAGAACCGGACCACGCCGAGAGACTGAACAGAAGACTCCAGGACCTAGCAGAGGAAGAGGAAGAGGAGGAATGTCAAGCCGACCAGCAGCAACGTACTCTGGACCAGGAGGCCCAGTACAGCCCCGACCAGCAGCAACGTACTCTGGACCAGGAGGCCCAGTACAGCCCCGACCAGCAGCAACATACTCTGGACCAGGAGGTCCAGTACAGCCCAGACGTCAGCCCCGAGGCACTGCGCTACAAACCCCCGACTCAACTCACGGGTGAGTTTGACGCACCGTCAGCACCGAGGAACAGCACCTGGGTACCCGACCTTCGGTACCCACCAAGTACCAGCCCAAGACGACACGCACAGGGAGACTCGCCCAGGAGGCCTCTCCCCCAACGCTCACCGATGTGCCAGCCATCCATGGCATCGTACCTTGGCACACCGACGTTCCCGGACTTCACACACGAGAACAGAGCACAGTACACAGAGCTACGAATGTGCTTAGAGACAATGATGTCCGATGTACCGGATGAAACGTACAAGTATGCTATCCTACTCAAGCACCTGAAGGTGCCCAGAGCGCACAATATAGCGCTGGCATATTCCAACTCCACTACCCCATACACCGCGGCTCTAGTAGCCCTCGACCAACGTTATGGACGCATATGGGACTACGTGATACAGGAGATAAGAGACATTGACCGTCTCCCCCCAGCCAGAGACAACAGAGCATTGGATGACCTCTCTATCAAGGTACAGTCCCTGGTAGGGATGCTGGGGGCCCAAAAGGAAAAGGGGATATACGAACTGTACGCTAACTCTAATGTAGAGAGAATATTAGAGAAGCTCCCTCCCGCCCGACAAGAGCGTTTTCGGCGGCAGAGAGACCACCGCGACCCCAACGGTCCAGAGGCATCCCTCCTAGACTTGTCTGATTTCCTCGCCAGGGAGGTCAGCAGCCTACGACTGGACACGTTCGTATGGAGTGGACCAAGCCCAAGACCAGGACCTCGGGGATCAAATGATAACCGCCGGTCGGTGACCGTTATGCACCAAGCCGAATCAGTACCGCAGCACAAGAACCACAACACCCCCTTGACGAAAGAGGAGTGGAAGATTGAATGCCAGTACTGTGAAGGAGAACATCGGCTGTATCAATGCGACACTTTCGGGAAGCTGACCACGGATGAGGTGAGTCAGTGGATCAAGGACCACCGCCGCTGCTTCCGCTGCGCGCGCAGCCACCTGGCAGCTGAGTGCCGCTTGAAGAAGTGTGGCAGGTGCGGCGGCACCCACTTGGAGGTCCTGCATGACATCAACAAGCGTCCGCCAGGACAACAAAGTGGGCCCGTCACGGTAATGTACCAGGCCGAGGCGGTGGCACCAGTACCAAAGATCCACCAGACCGCTCCCTACTGTCCCGACTGCTACAGCAAACACTGGGAGTCACGGTGCTACTCGGACGACCGCAAGTCGGCACCACTCCAGAAGATCCAAAGCAACCGACTAACAGGAGTGCTCCACATTGACCAGCATAGCGGGACCCCCCGAGTGCTCATCAAAGTGGTCAGAGTGCTCCTGAGCTACGAGGACAAGGTCCTGGACACTTACGCCGTCCTGGACGATGGGTCTGAAAAGACTCTCCTCCTCGCTTCCGCAGCAGCCCAGTTGGGCCTGCGGGGTGCCAAAGGTACCATGACAATACGCACCATCAGAAGGGACCAGAAGACCATAAAAGGTGAAAAGGTCTCCTTCAAGATAGCAGCGGTGGACCAGCCCGAGAAGCAGTATAGTATAACCAACGTCTTCACCAGCCACGACATAGGCCTGTCTCAGTACACCTACCCCATCCCACAGCTGATGGCGAAGTATGTGCACCTACGTCAACTACCTATACCGCTTATCGACGGCGCCACACCGACCCTGCTCATCGGCTCCGACCACGCGGACCTCATTCTCCCAATTGAGGCGGCCCACATCGGACCCAAAGGATGCCCAGTCGCGGTTCAGACCCGACTGGGGTGGACGCTCCAGGGCCCCCTCTACGGACTTGACAGTCAACCCACGTCTACACGCTGCCTACACACAAAGGCGAGCGACACCGGCCACTCCCTCGTACAGCCCGTTGAGAGACTATTGACATTAAGCGAGAGGCCTGTGAGAGAACCGTGGGCACAAGAGGGAGTTCGGAACTCCACCCCCCTCAGCTGCGCTCCAGACGTAGCTGACCTCGAACCCAGCACCCCAAGCGACTCCTTGACGGCGCGGCCGGAACCGGCCCCTCCTCAGACGGGGTACAGAGCAAACAAGAGAAACAGACGGAGGAGGAGGAGGCACAGCCAAGCACAGATCAAAGCAGTCTCAGGCCCGCTTCCTCCTAAGCCCCCCTTCATCCCGTCCAGTCGTCATGATCATAGACCAGTCACTACCCCGAGCTGCGTGGCCGGCCGGCCGCGTAAGCAAAGTGACCACTGGTGCCGACGGAAAGGTCAGAGCGGCAGAAGTGCTCGTCCAAGGGCGGACATACACCCGGCCCGTGGCGAGGCTGATAGAGTTGCCAAGGCTCCCCGACACTATTGATGACGACCATGACCCCCTGACTTTGTGAACTGCCCTACCCTCACAACAGACATTGAGTAGTGGACAGTGCGGTTAATCTGTCTCTGCTTATCTAATTAGGTGGGACTAATTAGGAGGCGGCTGTTACGAAGGATCAGATTAAACCGAATATATGTATTTATTGATTGATATATATTGCATAATATTTGTATATCGTTTGATATCCCTTGTGTATTCCTTGTACATATACACGGAATATCCCTTTAACCTAGTACAGACCATAATATTTCATTCTCCTATTGGACAGCGGGACCAGGGTCTAGTTCAAAGTCACCGTCAAAGACATGCCTGGGCATGAACGGCTCTGCGCAAGGATACGAGACAGGAATAGGGCTGGTACTAGTTTGTTCACCTAACGTATAAATACGGCGCAGGTGAATACAGAAGTATGTTACCCAAGTGAAGCCTCACCCACGATACAACGTGCGGTGAAGTACGGCCTGTTTGGCCCCAAATAGAACATTGAGACCGCGTGCGAATTGATAACTGAAGTATCAGAGTTTAACGCTGTACCGTCGAGTTCGACCTATTCTATTAATTCAGTAATAGTCTATTTATGTATAGTGTATCGTGCGGCTACCGTTCTACAGTGACCAGCATCACCAATGCTTCCTCGCACCAGCTAGTGTGCTTATCCAGGCTGGGCAGCTTAACCTGGCGCTTTCACCCGAGGAGCCCTAGACGAGGACCGTGTGGACATGTACACTGGATAATCTACCCGACGACTACATAGCCCTTTTCGGCTGGATTATATTTGCTTTGGTCCTGTAATTGATGGAGCGGAGAATCGCCTACACCCACAATTGTGTGGGATTTACCCTGTGAGGAGCAACGTCGAGCCCGCCTCTCAGAAGCCTGAGGCTGGCTAGCTTTCTTCCATGCGGAGCTGCATGCCACGGAGAACAGCTGTTATTCGTCTGCGGATCAAGAGATTATTGCACCGTCTCCTGTACTTGGAGTCTCTCTATTCATCGTTGACCCAGACTCTACTACCGACAAATCCTCTCCCCTTGCTGGCCTACAACCGGAGGGACCCTACTATTATCTCCCGCTGCCTTACTAGTGTACCATAGATATAATTCCTAAGATACAGGTGGTATTCATTATCTCCTGCGTAATATGCCAATGGACTTACGTTATTGATTTACTCACGCACATTCCTTTGCCTTATAAGCGCAACCCTACGTAAAGTATTATTATATACTATCATTGCTGCTAATAAATATTCTTAAACGCAGTTTTGTGTGGAACCGTGTCATTGTGGAGGTGTTCTCATCATATACCTGTGTACTGTATGGCCAGTAGTAATGTACATAAGACAGTAGTGGTTTAATGATACCATACTTATATAATACAGTCAGGGAATTGTACCCCTCAGTTACAGTACCCAACCCGCACCTAACAATATCCCAATAGTACCCAACCCCCACCTAACAATATCCCAATAGTACCCAACCTCCACTTAACACTATCCCAATAGTACCCTACCCAACCCCCACCTAACAATATCCCAATAGTACCCAACTCCCACCTAACAATATCCCAATAGTACCCAACTCCCACCTAACAATATCCCAATAGTACCCAACTCCAACCTAACAATATCCCAATAGTACCCAACCCCCACCTAACAATATCCCAATAGTACCCAACCTCCACTTAACAATATCCCAATAGTACCCTACCCAACCCCCACATAACGATATCCCAATAGTACCCAACTCCCACCTAACAATATCCCAATAGTACCCAACTCCCACCTAACAATATCCCAATAGTACCCAACTCCCACCTAACAATATCCCAATAGTACCCAACTCCAACCTAACAATATCCCAATAGTACCTAAGAGCCGCCTAACGATATCCCAATAGTACCCAACCTCCACTTAATATCCCAATAGTACCCAACTCCCACCTACCAATATCCCAATAGTACCCAACTCCCATCTAACGATATCCCAATAGTACCCAACCTCCACTTAACGATATCCCAATAGTACCCAACCTCCACTTAACGATATCCCAATAGTACCCAACCCCCATCTAACGATATCCCAATAGTACCCAACCTCCACTTAACGATATCCCAATAGTACCCAACCCCCATCTAACGATATCCCAATAGTACCCAACCTCCACTTAACGATATCCCAATAATACCCAACCCCCACCTAACAATATCCCAATAGTACCCAGCCTGAGCCGTTATCTGAGCCATTCATAAACCCTTCTGGTATTGTGTGCTCTGTTCCAGTGGAATGAATGCTCTTTATTTTAATTGGAGTATAAAATTGCATATGAATATCAATGACTGACAGGAAATCAAATTGAGTCTAGAATACTGGTTTATGTTTGTTTTTGTTGTCAAATTGAAACCGTGTTTCACCAGAATTCTGTTACTATGGGAACTATTTTGGGCCAAATGTGTTTCCTGTCAACTATTGCATTAGAAAACATTGCAACAGGAAATAAATGTGGGTCCTTTTAGAATGTCTAGACCAAAGTCATCACTTCAAGTCAAGTACAATGTTAGTTCAGTCAGAGAAAGCTTATTGTGGAATAATGTGTATTTTTTTCTGCTTCAGGTGTAGCCTATCATTGATTTGTTATAAGTGTTTTAGGTCACCCTCTTTGAGCACAGCCAACTCTCAGTATGATGAGGGGGCATGGCCTTCTGTTCACTGAAAGGAGATGTCAAGTTAGTATCTTCTTAATACATGACGCTTTCAAATGTAAATATAATTCATGGGACCAGTGTGATTGGCTGCTATGGGAGTTTAACATGGTTAACCTGTGCTAGCAGGTGATACATTGTCACAGATGCTGTGGATGTTTTTGAACAATTAAAATGAGCTCAATTGTAGCAAACTAGTTTCATTACTTGTTTGTGGACTAGCTATCTGATATCCTTTACAACTGACTGAGGGCCAATCAGAGTAACAAGAGTAGATTATGTAATCTCTCCAGGGAAGCAGATTGGATCATATCTAGCCCTCCTCTCTCTAACCACAGATATTATCTGAAATGGTTTGATTCTGTTGATATCCAGAGGGATAGTGATCAAAGAGCTTTAGTCATAATTTTCACAACAACAAGTTCAATTTTACATCAATATACCCTGTTTAAAAAAATGCAATGCGATTTAAATACAGGATTTTCATTGTAGTGATTCACTCTAGTGCGGGAAACACATGGAGAAGAGAAACAGATGGTCCAAAAATGTCTGCATTTTATTAGTGACGATCAGACTGTGGCCCAGAGACATTCAGATATTAGACAGTGATCTCTGTACACAGCCTTTATACACTGAGGTCAAACACCTTCAGAACAGGAAGAAACAACTCAGAAAAACGACAACGGTTAAAGGGGCAGTACGCTACAAAATCCTTTGTTTATTATTTGATTAGTTTGCTTCGATGGTGTGTTCATCGTCGACATTCCAGAAATAGAAATGTGATATCCATGCGGTTTCTCTCACAGATCCCCTGGATCCCTGTGACAGACGCAGCTCATTTGACTGCATCATGAAACATGACCTCTATGTTTTCAATCTCGCAATCCTAACAAAATAGTAGCAACAAGTTGCATGGTTACACAAAACATTGATTTTGCCACATACCGCCCCCTTAAGGTTGGTTCAATGAAGCATTTCCAAAGAAGACTGCATTATCACCATTAATTGTTTCATTAATCATTATTAGTAATAATAATTATTATCATTAGTAGTACATGACAAATCAGACCCTGGACAGCATCACACACAGGTTCCATTTACTTCAATAACGTACTGAATTTTACAATCAACCAATACCACGGTAGTCTACATGGGCCCATAGGACCAGAGAGCACAAAACACAGAGAGAATGTATTTATTATTATTTTCATCTACCACACTGACTGAAGAGACTGAAGCACTGAGAACAGTTATACGACCGGACCAATCGATAGTACCCAACCCCCACCTAACATTACCCCAATAGTACCCAACCCCCACCTATCATTGCCCCAATAGTACCTAATATTACCCCAATAGTACCCAACCCCCACCTATAATTGCCCCAATAGTACCCCACCCCACCTAACATTACCCCAATAGTACCCAACCCCCACCTATCATTTCCCCAATAGTACCCAACCCCCACCTAACATTACCCCAATAGTACCCAACCCCCACCTAACGATATCCCAATAATACCCAACCTCACCTAATAATACTTCAATAGTACCCAACTCCAACTACATAGTGCCTGATGTAATGCCACCTCACAAGTACCCAATGCCGGCCTTATAGTACCCCAGTAATACCTAACCTGACCAATAGTACCCAACCCCAACACACCAAACAGTAACCTAAAGTACCCAACAAGACCTAACAGTACCCCATGGTACCACAAAAGTACCTGGGAGTATTTTGACCCAACAGTACCCAAAAGTACCCAACCCTGCCCACCCAACAACACCGCCCAATGCTACACCTCCCAACCACACCCAACAGTACTGGACCCTTCCCAACCCACAAAAACGTTGAAGGAAAAATACATACAATTGCGTTGAACTTTAGTTTGAAGTTTAGTTCAAACAAATATCCATTTAACTAACCCGCTCACTAATATATCTGTCACTGTAGTAGAAGTCTGAAAAAAAGATAATAATGATGATGTGTGGTGAGCAGTGTTTATAGGATACTCTCTGCTTTCCCTCTAGCCCCTCCTCTCTCTAACCACACCCATCACCAGCCAACACTACCTGTCCTATAACCACCTTAGCATGGTTGCCTAGAGACGGATAGTGTCCTGTTCCTCACCACGCGGGCAGCGTGAATATTTTAGGCAACCAACTTGCGTCTAGCCACGCCCCCGCGGCGACGTGGCATAGCTCCGCTCTGCCGCGGAGCCCTGCTGCGGCAGCATTATGCAGCCGTAATTCCCCCTGTTTTAACATCGACGACTAGCTCAACTGGTTCGCCGCCTTGCTGTGGATCCTGCGGTGCGTTGGTAACAAGTTCGAATCCTTAATTTTTTTTTAACGTGCGTTCTTTCGCCGGTTAAGTTTAGGCATTGTTTCGGAGTTGGTTAAGGTTAGGCGCTGTTTCGGAGTTGGTTAAGGTTAGAGTTTGTCTTAGAGCATGGCAATATTCTTTCAGAGTGGGTTAAGGTTATGGTTAAGTTTAGGCATTGTTTCGGAGTTGGTTAAGGTTAGGGTTAAGGTTAGGCATTGTTTCGGAGTTGGTTAAGGTTAGAAGGGTTAAGTTTAGGCGCTGTTTCGGAGTTGGTTAAGGTTAGAGTTTGTCGCAGAGAATGGCAATAGAATGCAGCCTATTTCCGCACTGTCGCTCTCTCGCGCTGCCGCGGTCACATGGGCGTAGTGGCCAATCAGAGAAACGCTGAACACAAGTTGGTTGCCTAAAATATTCACGCCACGGGGCCATTTGAGTCAGATGACCCTTCTTCTACAACATGCGTAGGGGAAATTGACTGTTATACCGCCACCTAGAGGCTCCAGATTTATTCTGTGATGAGGTTACTGATTCCTTTTTTCAATAAGTGGCAGTAATGTGTACATTTCAGTGTTCAACTTCCAACCACCACCAATGAGGAAGAAGCAGTGTGGTTTCCTGGGTAGAAAACAGGTGGGAGTTTTCTGAATTTGCCTCTAATGGTGTGGTCGGTGTGAGAACGCTTTGGCTGCACTGGTGTAGATGGGAGCTATACCCCCTTTGACTTTTTAAACGCTTTGATTGTAGCAAGGTGACCATTATAATATCAAAGTATAATATCAAACACCTGTAAGTGAAAGATAAAAGTAGTAAACACCTATGCCACTTCTTCATATTCAGTTACAGGTTGTTGTTTTTATTTGATATTGACTCCATACACAAGAAAAAAATATATAGAATTGGGATAGAGCCTCGAGTCATCATCTACAGTGTTTCACATAACAGACACACTTGTAACACCAGTACGTTTTCTAAGCTAAAATGTTCCATCTGAAAGCCTCCTGTATTGTATCACTGTCCTCTCTCCATCCAGGCCCTGCTGGCATGAGCAGGTGGATCTAGTTTTGAGATTTCTTCACCTATAGGGTTAAAGTCAGGCTTGAATGCGGAAAACCTGATCCCTAGTCACCGTGCAGAGGTGATTCCAGCCCTGGGCTACTTGACTGATGTCCCCACTACACCACACAGTAGTAGTGTGACCATGATCGCTTTATTAGGCTGAGATGATGTCATTGCACAAACCAGGAAGTGTTCAGGCATTTGAGCACACATTTGTCAATAAGGTTCAAGAGTTAATTTGCAAAAAACTATAAATGGCATCCTTTTCATGAGTTACTGTTAAGACATAGTCCATTCTGAACCCTGAACGAGTTTTGTTACAAAAGTGCAGCCATTGTTAAACACCAGTGCTGTTCTTTTACAGAGCCAGATAAATCTGCTCACAGCAAATCAGTGCACAGTATTCAGGTCAGGTGATGCAATATGGCTGCTACCTGGAACTGTGCTGTCTGAAAGCAAATTGCAATGTAACTTTGGCTCAAAGTCATCTTTAAATAATTGGCAGAGCCAAGGAGAGAAAAGATTAAACTCATTCAGGCAATGTAGTGAAAACGTGGCACAACGTGGTTAATTTGCAATCTTCTTGGTGACAATTGTATTGAAAAAAAAAGTTTTTAAATAAAGTTTGATTTAGTAAGTTACCTGTATTTTGTTATTGTTATTTTGACTTGATCAAAACAAACCAACTACAGTTTGATTGACCAGGAATACACAATAAAAGAAAACGTGATTTGTGAAAAAAAATATATAGGTTTTAGCAAATTAACTCTTTAACTCATTAAACACTTGAAGGCAGATTTTCTGTCTACATTGGTGACTAAAACTATCCATAAATCTAACTAATCTCAAAATAATCTCAAAATGAGCTCTGTAAATATCCGAAAATGAAAGCACATGTTTGGATTAACTAAAGAATGACATAGTATTCAACATGTAACAGCTCCATACAATAACGTCATGCATTATCGTCAGTACATCTTTGTTATTAAAAGCCCACCAGTCCCCCTGCAGCACCACCTTTACTCACATGCAGGGGCGCTGTTTACATGGTGGGATCAGATATGAGAGCAGGCAAGGCATTCTGGAGGTCAATTATATCAATCTAATATCAGTTACATATAATTTTTGGCTCTGTTCACCGAGACAAAACCTTGTTTTGTTTTTTCTGTATACGTTTCTGTTGAAAGTGACATTACGTAGGTAATACTAAGTTTAGTTGACACTGATGACAGCCTGTACTGCTGATGAGGGAGGAATGTTGGTTAAGATTCTAGAATTCTCACACACAACAGAACACGTCCTCCTCACTACACCCTCTATACAGACACACATGTCCAAGAAAATAACTTTATACACCTCAACATGTCATTTATGTCTTTTCCTTTTCTTCTAGATTTCCAGAAATAAACAATAATTACATACATACTGTCACGCAAATGGGCAAACAGTAAAACACTGAACTCTGTCATACACGCAAATGCATACATGCACACACACGCACACACGCACACACACACACACGCACACACAAACTCACGCACCAAGACAGCCGATTCACCGTTGGCGAGTGAGTGTATATAAACGACAGCACAGAGACACTGTTTCACACTGAAATGGTTGTCATGGTTACTATCTACATCAGGGCCCTCAACGACCCCTCCCGCCCCTCAACCCTGTCCCTGTCACCATGGTAGTGAACTCTGACCCCCGATCTTTAAGAGGCAGGATGACTCACAATGCAGGATCAATGGATAGGCCACCGATCCATCCATAACATTGCTGAATGGTTTCTTGGACACCAATTAGGTCTAGGATTTAAAAAAATAACCTAGATAACCATATTGGGAACCATCAACTGCTTTCTTCTTCTTCCTCTTCTTCCTCTTCTTCTTCTTCTTCTTCTTCTTCTTCTTCTTCTTCTTCTTCTTCTTCTTCTTCTTCTTCTTCTTCTTCTTCTTCTTCTTCTTCTTCTTCTTCTTCTTCTTCTTCTTCTTCTTCTTCTTCTTCTTCTTCTTCTTCTTCTTCTTCTTTTTCTTTTAGACTACACAACATCTGCATACAGGAAGCCACCACTGACGATTCATATTGTATCTTCTTCATTACATAAACCTTATCCACTGTCCCTGATTTGTGATTAAAAAAAGAATCATATGGTTTTTTTTAACGACATAGCACTAACATGGCAATAACAACACAGGGCAGTTTGGCAGCTTCTAGAACGTAAACATAAAGACACCTGATTAACCCAGAAACCCCCATTCTCTCTTCAGACACATGAGCCATGACAGAGAAATGTCTCAAATAACAGCCTGTAGACTTAGGCTTTAGATTAAACCTAATCGGAGACTAAATTAATTAAGGGATCATGTCCTTGATTTATTTGGTCAGAGGAAAACCACCCATAGCCCATTACCTTTTGCCAGAAATACAGGGTTAGCTTTGGCAATCAGGAGAGTGTTTTACGACAAGTGTTTAGAATCCTTTTCGGCAGCTGCGTTTGACACCGGTTCCCTTTAAAACATACAGGCACTAAAACACAGACTTGAGTATCCTGATGGATCTCAAGTACTGTTTTGTCAGTGATGGACCTACATTGCCTGGCGAGCTAGACCTGACCCCCAACAGCTAAGCTGTAAGGCGGGTGTCAATCTTGCAAACTAGAATTATAGCTACCATTTGGCCCAAATGGATTGCACTCTAAATCTGAGATCTAGTGATTGGACTTAAACGCAAATAAAAAATGGTGTGTTCTGATAATAATTCAGCGACATTAGCAAAGCTCAGGGCTACGGGCGTCTGGACAGAAGTAGCCTACTACAAAGAAGGGGGTAGGATGTGATTTGAGACGTGGCCTATGGTCAGTCTAATCTGACACTGGCTACCCTGCCCAACCTACCTATCTATCTACAGAATGTGATATATTGCACTTGGTCACAAAAATGTCATCATTGTTTGTTTTTTGTTGTTGTTGTTTGTTTGTTTTACAGCATGTGGAAATGTAGTTTAAGTCACTGTCTGAAACACACGGTACAGTACATTATGGCACTTAGCTCATCTCTAAGTTCAGAAACATGCAACATCTTTACTGCGCTTGGGGGGAGAGGGATGAGTTGCGGCAGCTGAGCCGTATTTAAAACACCCTCCCGTTTTGATTGGCGTGAAAGTACTGTATGTGAGTGTGACAGTTCTAACTATATTTCATAACCTCATGTCGATTTTAGGTGGAAGCACTACCGTGTGGATAGCTCTCCCCCTCCTTTTCCCAAACATGAACCGCACGTGTGTGTGTGTGTGCGGGGGGGGGGGGGGGGGTTCGATACTGCAAAGTGACCTCCTCTCCTCTTCTTCCTCCTCTCTTTAACACTCCCTCTCTCTCGTTTTCTCTCACACACACACTCGTCTACACTGATTTGAAAACGGCGGATGTTATAACTATATATTATTATTATTATACTATATATTATACTATAAGTATTAATTACACTGTTGTACAGATCAGACAAGCGTTGAAAGTGACGAAGAGGAGCCAAAAGGAGGAAGCTACTCCTACGATCGAGACTCACCCTCCCTTCCCCCCAGATGAACAACAACAGCATGTATGACATCACAGAGAGCAGTATTTCCTCCGCTCTCTCTCCTCGCATTCCATCCCCTCCCCCCCCCCCCCCCCCTCTCTCTCCCTCCATCTCTCCAGGTCTCTCTAGTAGATGGGGACCTGGTATGTGGGGGCGCCGTTGTTCTCGGTGAAGGGCGGGCTCTGGTAGGTCTCTGTGATCTCGCCGGTAGTGGTGGGGGCGCCCCCTGGTGAGGTGGAGGGGAACGGCTGGGCGGGCGCGACGCCGTCTGTGTGGTCGGTGGTGAAGAGGGTCATGTCAGTGCCGAGCAGGTACTTCTGGGTGGCGCGCACCGTCAGGCCAGCCTGGTGAGAGGAGGGGGGGGGGCATGAGACAGAGAGAGAGAAAGAGAAAGAGAGGGGGGCATGAGACAGAGAGAGAAAGAGAGGGGGGAATGAGACAGAGAGAGAAAGGGAGGGGGCATGAGACAGAAAGAAAGAGAGGGGGCACGAGACAGAGCAAGAAAGAGAGGGGGCATGAGACAGAGAGAGAAAGGGAGGGGGCATGAGACAGAGAGAGGGAGGGGGCATGAGACAGAGAGAGGGATGGAGGGGGACATGAGACAGAGAGAGGGATGGGGCATGAGACAGAGAGAGGGAGGGGACATGAGACAGAGAGAGGGATGGGGCATGAGACAGAGAGAGGGATGGGGCATGAGACAGAGAGAGGGAGGGGACATGAGACAGAGAGAGAAAGGGGGCATGAGACAGAGAGAAGGAGGGAGGGTGCATGAGACAGAGAGAGGGGGCATGAGACAGAGAGAGGGATGGGGCATGAGACAGAGAGAGGGAGGGGACATGAGACAGAGCGAGGGATGGGGCATGAGACAGAGAGAGGGAGGGGACATGAGACAGAGAGAGGGATGGGGCATGAGACAGAGAGAGGGATGGGGCATGAGACAGAGAGAGGGAGGGGACATGAGACAGAGAGAGGGATGGGGCATGAGACAGAGAGAGGGAGGGAGGGGGCATGAGACAGAGAGAGAAAGAGAGGGGGCATGATACAGAGAGAGAAAGGGGGCATGAGACAGAGAGAGGGAGGGAGGGTGCATGAGACAGAGAGAGGGGGGGAGGGGGCATGAGAGAGAAAGAGTGGGAGAGGCATGAGACAATGAGAGAGAGAGATAGATAGATATAGAGAGGGAGGGGGCATGAGACAGAGAGAGAAAGAGAGGGGGCATGAGACAGAGAGAGGGAGGGGACATGAGACAGAGAGAGAAAGGGGACATGAGACAGAGAGAGAAAGAGAGGGGGGGCATGAGACAGAGAGAGAAAGGGGGCATGAGACAGAGAGAGAAAGGGGGCATGAGACAGAGAGAGGGTGCATGAGACAGAGAGAGGGATGGGGCATGAGACAGAGAGAGGGATGGGGCATGAGACAGAGAGAGGGATGGGGCATGAGACAGAGAGAGGGATGGGGCATGAGACAGAGAGAGGGATGGGGCATGAGATAGAGAGAGGGATGGGGCATGAAACAGAGAGAGGGATGGAGGGTGCATGAGACAGAGAGAGGGGAGGGGGCATGAGACAGAGAGAGGGATGGGGCATGAGACAGAGAGAGGGATGGAGGGTGCATGAGACAGAGAGAGAGGAGGGGGGCATGAGACAGAGAGAAGGAGGGGGCATGAGACAGAGAGAGAGAGGGAGGGGGCATGAGACAGAGAGAGAGAGGGAGGGGGCATGAGACAGGGAGAGAAAGAGTGGGAGAGGCATGAGACAATGAAAGAGAGAGAGAGATAGATAGAGAGAGACAGAGAGAGAAACAGATTAAGTAAGTAGTCCAAGTCAGTAAGTAAGTAAGTAAGTAAGTAAGTAAGTAAGTAAGTAAGTAAGTAAGTAAGTAAGTAAAGTAAGTAAGTGAGTGAGTGAGTGAGTGAGTGAGTGAGTGAGTGAGTGAGTAAGTGAGTGAGTGAGTGAGTGAGTAAGTCCTAAGTAAGTAAGTAAGTAAGTAAGTAAGTAAGTAAGTAAGTAAGTAAGTAAGTAAGTAAGTAAGTATGCAAGCAGAGTGCAGTTAATAGTGGAGATATGGGGGCCTTAGTCCCCCTGAATGACCTTTGAGCCCCACTGAAATAAGCAAACATCTATAGTCGTTAATGAAATTAAACTGTCATCATCCTATGTGTATGTGTAACTTTGATTGCAATTGGGAATGTAACAGAATAACCCACAATGTCCAATTGCACTGATAATATTTGTGTCCTTTAGACATTGTAAATGTGTGTGTGTGTGTGTGTGTGTGTGTGTGTGTGTGTGTGTGTGTGTGTGTGTGTGTGTGTGTGTGTGTGTGTGTGTGTGTGTGTGTGTGTGTGTGTGTGTGTGTGTGTGTGTGTGTGTGTGTGTGTGTGTGTGTGTGTGTGTGTGTGTGTGTGTGTGTGTGTGTGTGTGTGTGTGTGTGTGTGTGTGTGTGTGTGTGTGTGTGTGTGTGTGTGTGTGTGTGTGTGTGTGTGTGTGTGTGTGTGTGTGTGTGTGCTCACCCAGGTGATAATGGAGAAGAAGGAGAAGGCAATGGCAGCCCCGGCAGCGTCCGCACCCTGGTTGAGTGGCAGCTCGTCAGCAGTGGTCTGAGACCACTGACTGGCCAGAAAGCAGAAGCTCACGAAATATAGGAAGGTCCAGAGACCTGCCAGGAACAAGCATGTAATGACATGTAACGAGACTGAAGTCAAAACAAACAAACAAGCAGTGCTTCTTCTTCTTCTTTAGTATACAGTCATTTTATTTGAATTAGAATCTCTTTATTTGCCAAGTAAATGTTTACCAGGAATTTGTCCGCTACATTTAACCCATCCTATCTATTTAGGAGCAGTTTACAGTAGGATCAGCCACAACCCTGCACCTGGGGAGCAGTTGGGGGTTAAGTGTAAGTGTATTTTACTACAACTCTGTACAACTCTGATGAATTGAAAATGGGGGACCCTGATGTAAACAAGACGAAAGTCTTTCTCTGGTCTGCATCCCCTTAACAATTGTGTGTATTGAGCCGTACTGTATTGTACCCATTCTGCAATCTGTAAATAAAGTTTTCAATCAATCAATCAATACATCTGACTAGCACTACACTCAGTAGTACTCATTTGTATATTTTGTACCCAGTTCAATCACATTGTATATTGCTGTTGCACTTTACTGTTACATTTGCACTCTGGTTGGATGCCAAACTTATTTTCATTGTACTGTACTTGTGCTGTATAATGACAATAACCTTTAATCTAATCTAATATAATCTAGATTAGGGTATGGAGGGAGAGGAGAGCATTGTTCATTCACTTCCTCCACCCAGATTCTTCCTGCTGGCGACAACCCTGCTTCTCCAACCATTAGACCAATGCTTTTAGCTACATACTCATGTAAATAGTTCCTCACAACAATATCTGTGGAGAAACTGTTTGTGTGTGTATACAGGGTTTAGGAACAGGGAACCGAGAAACTGTTCGTGTGTAGGTATTAAAGGTCATTGTATGTAAAGTTTCACTTGAAAAGGGACGCCTTTGTTAGAGCGATGCTCTGTTGTATGTTAGAACTTTGTAAAGAAACTCAAAGTATTAAGAGCGATACACTGCTCTGCTGTTATATATTTTTTATTGAACAATTTTATCACACTTTTTACTGTCCGTTCCATTTGATTATTTTTAGCCTATTTTAAACTGAATCAAACCGCACTTTTTTACTCTATCTATTCTATTTTATTATTTGTATTACTGAAGAACTGTGATTTACCTTACCTTGCTACCTCTCTATCTTTTTGTATTTCATTTTTTATGCTCGCTTATGCCTGTATTGTTTACTGTTGTGAAGCACTTTGAACTGCAATTTATGTATGAAAAGTGCTATACAAATAAAGTTATTATTATTATTATTATTATTATTATTATTATTATTATTATTATTATTATTATTATTATTATTATTATTATTATTATTATTATTATTATTATTATTATTATTATTATTATCTTGAGTAACCTGATCATTATTTCTGGAAAGAGACGGGCCTCATTCAACAATACTCTCTTATTATTTTTCTTATATTCTTGCTTACCTGTCTGTTAAGAGAACAATAAGAAAAGCCACCGCCACTGTTGTAAATTCCCCACTATTTGTTATGCTGTGTATTGTTATTTCCATTCAGGCACTTCTTTGATGGCCCGGGGGTCCTATTATTTATAGTCTGGCATCTCTCTGGACAGCCCAGGGGTCCTAATGGGTTTAAATACAGCGGCCATCTTGCCGCCCATGTGTTCCATTGCTGTCTGCTTTCCCAGTGAGAGAGTGCGTTCATGAAAATAAATACCACTCACTCAATCACTCACTCACTCAATCTTTCATTGTTCCATCCAGCCTTACAACCTGGATGGAAAGCACTCTGAGATATCACTCTCCTTCCATCATGTGATCCTAATTAAACTACAAAGGACTGTTCTCTGTGTCTGTGTCTGCTCTCTGACCGGGGTGTGCCGTTCTGGATGAAGTGGCTCCAGCAAACATTGCAAACAAACATTATATCTTCAATATTGGTCCTTCGAGCCGGAGAATTTCACCCACGACGGGGCCATGGACACACAGAGAACAGCAGCAGATGAAAATGGAAGACAAGGAGGAGGAAGGCTGCGACAGCTTCCAGCACACCTGCAAGGCTATAACTTCCCACCGTCCGTCATGCCTAATACTGCGCCTCTACAAGACGACTGCGAAGGTACCAGCGCACAGCAGCTGCGGTCACTCAGCCTGCAGACCGAGTTTGCAACTACAGATGACCAGCTCCACACTGCGCTCGGGCCCCCTCCCTGCCTCTCACTACCAGGAGCAGTCGATAAGGCGAGACAATGGGACCGCTCTCTGACCGGGGTGTGCCATTCTGGATGAAGTGGCTCCAGCAAACATTGCAAACAAACATTATATCTTCAATAGCCACATTCATCAAGCCGTTCTTAAAGTCCAAATCTGTTCTTACCCAGGTTTTTTTAATGGTGAATCCCACTCATTCTAAACTGGAAGCGCGTTCTCGCGCAAGTCATTTGCATACAGAGACACGCCTCGTGGGCTCATTATAATACGAGAGCCATGGGTCTGCATTGTATATGAGCGGATCCCCCGGCCGTATTCAAGCGCTGGAGCGCTTTGCGATGGATCAAAATTAGATAGGAATCAAATGTATTGTCATCATACAGCACCTATAGCTATATAGTGGAATAGACTGTATTAATATAGTAGTAATATAATAGTAGTTGGCTAGTTGCGCACTTCTGGCCACCTCCCGCAGTGCACGCATACACACGTACTGTATACAGTACGTGCAAAATGAATCATTCCAGCAAAATACTGTAGGCTTTGTCAATACTGAACGACTGTGCGTTGTCAAGAGCCAATCGCACAGGTTGCCACTCATCTGGCTCTGCAAATAGATCTAGAGTCTGAATATCTCTGCATATATAGCCTGATGACTGGCAGTGCGCATAGTTAGTATAATGCGTGCTCCAAGTCAGACTGGATGACACATCTCTCTCAAATCCATTCTGAGAACGGAACGCAGTTTTGATTGATTGATTGATTGAAAAGTTTATTAACAGATTGCAGAATGGGTACAGTACAGTACAGCTCAATACATACAATTGTTAAGGGGATGCAGACCAGAGAAAGACTTTCGTCTTGTTTACATCAGGGTCCCCCATTTTCAATTCATCATAACATATATGGCATACATGACATACAGATAGACAGTACTGCTACATCTATACATTTATGACATATCAGATTTGCAAATACAGTACTGTTTGTGATACAAAAGTGTCCAGAAAAGGAGTGTATATACATTTGGCGTAGAAACTGTACATTGGAGGAGGTTGGTTGGGTGGGGTGGGGTTGGGTGGGTTGGGTGAGGGCTGTACATTGGAGGTGGGGGGGGGGGGGGGGGGTTAGGTAGGGGACACACACACATTTTACACTGTACATTGGAATATTGACAGAGCCTTACTTGGTCATTTACTGTACAACTAGGTTAGGACATTTGTAGGGGCCAGTTTCGAATTGCAGTCTCACGTAGGTGTTTTTTGAGAGTGTTTTTGAAAGTGGGTAGTGATTCACATTCCTTTACAGCTTTAGGCAGGGCGTTCCACATTGATGTGGCATAATTGCGAAACGTGTTTAGTCCCTTGTTTGAGCCGAATCTGGGTTTTACATGATTTGTGGAGCTCCCTCTGGTGTTGTGATCGTGGTATTCACTGACCTTTGGGAAGTATTTTGACATGTACATGGGTACCTTGGTCGCGTAGTGTATCTTGTAGACCAGGCCCATTGCAAGTTGCTGTACTCTGTCCTCTACTCTAAGCCATCCTAGGTTGTCAAAGTGGGCAGGGGTGAGGTGGGTTCTAGGAGTCAGGTCAAGTAGTAGTCTGACTAGCTTGTTTTGAGATGTTTGTAATTAGTTTTTTAGTGCCTTTGAGGTGCTTTGGTACCATGAGGTGCAAGCATAGTCGTAGTAGTCGTAGTACCCTTGAATGAGTGCTCCTGCTAGAGTCTTCAGGGTATTCTTGTTTACCAGAGAGGAGATCCGGTACAAGAATCGCGTTCGTTGGTTGACTTTTTTTATTACATTGGATGCCATTTTGTCACAGGAAAGATTAGCCTCTAGGATGGAACCCAGGTAGGTAATTTCATCTTTCCTTGTGATAATATTGTCATCCACTGTAACCGAGAAGCCGTCGGTCTTGCTGAGTTTGTTATTTGAACCGAAGAGAATGGACTCTGTTTTGCCCATGTGTAATGATAGTTTGTTGTCGGCAAGCCATATGCAGATTTTGCCTAGTTCCGAGCTGAGGGCTTTTTCAACCTGTAACTTGTTCTTGTCAGAGACCAGCAGGGCTGAGTCGTCCGCAAACAGGAACAAGTTGCAGTCACAAGCTGACGACATGTCATTTGCATAAATTAGGAATAGTAGCGGTCCTAGTATGCTTCCTTGTGGAACACCACAGCGACGCAGGTCAAAGTCAGTTGTTTATTTATTTATGTTTTACTGTTTGCATACGAGGTGGTCCGCAAATGTTCTTGATAACAATCTAGTGGTCCGCATAAAACAGAAGTTTGGGAACCACTGATATAGACGATCTCTAAATATGCGTTCTATGCTACGTATACAGTACTGCATATCTGTATGTCATGTCATAAATGTCATGATATATATCTGTATATCTGTATGTTGTGTATGTCATTACATTATGAATTGAAAATGGGGGACCCTGATGTAAACAAGACGAAAGACTTTCTCTGGG